>NC_090819.1:46474844-47107344 GCF_000390325.3 Nicotiana tomentosiformis | reverse complement strand
ATAATAGTGGTGGTTTAATATGAATCTCCATAACACACCCTATTTTACACTTGCTCTATAATGTTTGATTTCATGTCTATTTAAAATGTCAAATTCTCATTCTGCTCACTTGAACTTTGACGCCAAGTCAGGCCACCACGATAAAAATAATAGAGTGGTGCCAAGCAATAACGTACCCCCCCTCCCCCGTTGATCCTAATGGTGCCCTAGTCAGTGCCAACTAACAGGTTGCCATCAATATCAACCTGCCAACCGATCTCGAATATAGCATTCGCGGGGCAACCGTCCATCGGCTCGGGAAACACTCGAAGGGGAAGGTGATGGAGTTAGCTTACGATTGATTTTTAAAATGCTACAAGCTCAGTAGGTGGAAATAGCATAACTGCAAAATCAAAATCACACACAGAACACGATCAAACTCGAACGGGTTAGAGATGACGCACAGAGAGATGAACGGATTATCACAGAACCAGATGTGTTCGGACCTGGAGAAACTTCCGAGGTGATGAAGATGCTCGAAGCACTAACAAAATGGGTGGAGTCTTGCGAAAAAAATATAGAGGCAAATTACAAGAAGGTGAAAACTTACAATTCGAGGGTCGATCAGATCCGAGAGCACCTCCAATATTGAAAAGAACCAGATTCCAAAATGTTTATTTAGAAACCTCTCCCACCAAGTGCGGCACCGATGCCAATTTCGAACAGGCTCCGAATGTCGATATTCCCAAATATAACGGGACCATGGATCCAAACGAGCATGTGACCTCCTATACGTGCGCAATAAAAGGCAATGACCTAGAGGACGACGAGATCGAGTCGGTATTGTTGAAGAAATTTGGGGAATCCTTGTCTAAAGGGGCAATGATATGGTACCATAACTTACCTCCAATTTCTATTGATTCATTTGCTATGCTTGCAAATGCCTTTGTTAAAGCCCATGTAGGTGCTATCAAGGTCTAGATGAGGAAATCAGACCTATTTAAAGTTAAGCAACGAGACAATGAGATGCCTAGGGAGTTCGTTTTGAGGTTCCTGATGGAACAGATGGACTTGTCCCCTATTGCAGATGATTGGGCTATTTAGGCATTAACTCAGGGGCTCAACCCCCGAAATTACGTTGCTTCTAAACAATTGAAGCAAAATTTGGTAGAGTACCCATCAGTTACGTGGGTCGATGTTTATAATAGGGACCAGTCAAAGATCAGGGCCGAGGACGACCAGTTGGGGGCCCCCTCAGGGTCAAAGGCTTGCCCCCTCGGGGTCAAAGGCCCACCCGAGATCAGTATCAGCCATACAACTCGGATAGAAGGGGAAATAGACCGGATCGCCACCCAGCCAGGAACAACAGGAAAAGCGACCAAGGTCCTAGCAACCGAGGTCTAATGAGTAAGAACGTTTTCGATAGATCAATTTGGGGAAGGGAAGCCCCGAGACTACCAGAATATAACTTTAACAATGGGTATCTTCGGGAATCCCTAAGTGAGCGAGCCAAAAATCTTTTTAAAAAATAGGGACGCCAAAAAACAAATTGAGCAGGAGGAGCCTCAACACGGGATGAACATGATCATTGGGGGAGTAGATATTCCACAAGGGTCAATGATAAAGTGCACCAAAGTTTCTATCACAAGGAAAAAACTATAAGGCCCCGTAAAATTTTACCTATAACCCGGGGTTTCATGGTGCCGAAGCGGGGGAGGATGTAAGGCCCTCATCGCGGTTCGGACTTTTTAGGTTGAACAGGGCGTTGGGGAGTTGAAGAAATTTGTTTGAAGTGCAGGGCATTTTTGCGGTCTACTATGTGGTCGCAGAACTGATCTGCAAATCGTATATCTGTCGTAGACTTAGGCAGAAATCTTGGCAAATTTCCAAACCATTATGCAGTCCATTTTGCCGGCCGCATAACCCATTACAGATCCAACATTTGCCTCTCATAGAGTTTTCTTACAACAAATGTTATCATGCTAGCATTCAGATGGCACTGTTCGAGGCATTATATGGTAGGAGATGTAGATCTCCCATTGTGTGGTTGGAGATTGGGGAGGCGGAGTTGATAGGGCCAGACCTCGTACATCAGGCTATAGAGAAGGTTAAGATTATTACAGAACGGTTGAGAACTGCCCAGAATCATCAAAAGTCCTATTAGGATATACGTCGTAGGGATTTGGAGTTCCAAGATGATGATTGTATATTATTGAAGGTTTCCCCCATGAAAGGAGTAGGCAGTTTGGTAAGAAGGGAAAATTGAGTCCAAGGTATGTGGGGCCATATAGAATTATTCAGAGGATCGGTCAGGTGGCTTACAGGCTAGAACTACCTCCAAAGATGTCTTTAGTGCACCCGGTGTTCCACATATCCATGTTGAAGAAGGTGGTTGGATATCCGTCGTTTGTTGTTCCGGTTGAGACTATCAAGGTTAACGAAGAATTAATTTATGAAGAAATTCCAGTTTCCATTCTTGATAGGCAAGTTCGAAAGTTGAGGAATAAGGAGATTGTCTCCGTGAATGTGTTATGGCGAAACCAACAAGTTGAAGAGGCCACCTGGGAGGCCAAGGAAGAAATTAAGAAGAAATACCCTCATTTGTTTGAGTACTCATCTATTTATAAAGTTGTGTTCTATGAAAATGTTAAGAGTTTACCTTCTATGAATTATGTATCATTTGTACAGTTGATGTTAAGGGTGTTCCTTTTTGGTGATATACTGATCATGAGGCCACGGTTGCCGTTGTTGTTATGTTATGTTACGTCCCTAGACTATTGAGTAGGGTTCCACAGCAAAGATCTAAGTCTATGATTCTAGCACCAGCAGCTACACCTCCCGCATAGCTAGCTCGGGGTGGGGCCTAGTCAGCTCGAGGCCTCCCTAAAGGGGGAGGTCGATAAAGTGGTGGTCAAGCCCATTGCTATGCTTTCCAGCTAGGATAGAGGTAGTTGCCTCTGATGCCGTGATCACATGTATTGTTTAAGTATGCCACATGGATTATTCCATATTATTTGACCCTGCTTCCACTTACTCATATATATCATCATACTTTGTTCGTTATTTGGATATGCCTATTGATTCCTTAGTTATGCTTGTTAATGTGCCTACACTGGTGGGTTATTATATTGTTATGGACCATGTATATCGATCATGTGTGGTGACTATTGGGGATTAAAGATGAGAGCGGATCTTTAACTACTTATCATGGTTGATTTTGACGTGACCTTAGGCATGGATTTGTTGTAACCATGTCACGCTATTTTGTATTATCATGATAAGACCGTGATGCTGGCGATGCCGGGATTGAGAGGAGAGGTTCTCCGGAATATGTTCCCTGTAGAGTGATTTTATATTTGAAGGCCCAACGGATGGTTGTGAGGGATGTCTGGCATATTTTACCTTTGTGAGGGATGTTGGTGATGTTATTCTTACTATTGAGTTTGTTCCAGTAGGGAGAGACTTTCTGGATGTGTTTCCTGAGACCTGCCGAGCATGCCATCCGACAGAGACATTAGTTTTTGTATTGACTTGGTGTCGGGCACTTAGCCCATCTTTATTCCTCTGTATCGTATGGCACCAACAGAGTTGAAAGGATTGAAAGAACAGCTTCAGGAGCTACTTGGTAAGGGATTCATTAGGCCTAGTGTGTCACCTTGGGGTGCACTAGTTCTGTTTGTGAAGAAAAAAGATGGTACTATACGGATGTGCATTGATTACAAGCAGTTGAACAAAGTCACAATTAAGAACAAGTACCCCTTCCCACGCATTGATGACTTATTTGACTAGCTTCAAGGAGCTAGAGTGTTTTCAAATATTGATTTGAGGTCCGCGTATCACCAGTTGAATATTCGGGATTCTGATATTCTGAAAACGGCATTCAGGACCTGAAATGATCACTACAAGTTCCTTGTGATATCTTTTGTGCTGACCAATGACCCAACAGCATTTATGCATCTGATGAAGAGTGTATTCCATCCATATCTTGACTCTTTTGTCTGGTATTCATCTATGATATACTAGTGTACTCATGCAGCCAGGAGGAGCATGCACAACATCCGAGGATTGTACTACAGACGTTGAGGGAGAAGAAGCTTTATGCTAAATTCTCCAAGTGTGAGTTCTTGCTTGATTCTATGGCGTTCTTGGGACATGTGGTGTCCAGTGAGGGGATCAAGGTAGATCCGAAGTAGATTGAGGCAGTTCAGAGTTAGCCCAGACTCTCTTCAGCTATTGTGATTCAGAGTTTCCTTGCCTTGGTCGGATATTATAGCAATTTTATGGAGGGTTTCTCATCCAGTGTTGCACCTCTGACTAGATTGACCCAGAAGGGTGCTCCATTCAGGTGGTCTGATGAGTGTGATGAGAGGTTTTAGAAGCTCAAAACTGCCTTGACCACAACTTCGGTTCTAGTTACCTTCAGCATCGAGTTCATATACAGTGTATTGTGATGCTTCTCAGATTGGTATTGGGTGTGTCTTGATACAGTATGGTAGGGTGATTGCTTATGCTTCATGCCAGTTGAAGCCCCATGAGAAGAACTACCCCGTTCATGATTTAGAGTTGGCAGCCATTGTTCATGCTTTGAAGATTTGGAGGCATTATCTCTATGGCATGTCATGTGATGTATTTACAAATCATCGGAGTCAACAACACTTGTTTAAGCACAAGGATCTAAATTTGAGGCAATGGAGATGGTTGGAGATGTTAAAAGACTATAATATCACCATTTTGTATCATCCCGGGAAGGCCAATGTGGTGGCCGATGCCTTGAGTAGAAAGACTGCGAGTATGGGTAGCCTTGCATATATTCCTTTTGGCGAGAAACCGCTAGCATTAGATGTTCAAGACTTGGCCAATCATCTCATGAGGTTAGATGATCCAGAGCCTAGCCGGGTTCTAGCATGCGTGGTTTCTTGGTCTTCTTTATATGAGCGCATCAGAGAGCGTCAGCATGACGACCCCCGTTTTCTTGTCCTTAAGGACATGGTACAACACAGTGATGCCAAGGAGGTTTCTATTGGAGATGATGGGGTGTTGCGGATGTTGGGTCAGATATGTGTGCCTAATATGGATAGATTACGTGAGTTGATTCTTGAGGAGGCCCACAGTTTGCGGTATTCCATTCATCCGAGTGCCTCAAAGATACATCAGGACTTAAGGCAGCACTATTTGTGGAGGAGAATGAAGAAAGATATAGTGGAGTATGTGGCTCGGTGCTTGACCTGTCAACAAGTGAAATGTGAGCGTCAGAGGCTGGGCGGTTTGATTCAGAGACTTGAGATTCCTAAGTGGAAATGGGAGCGTGTTACCATCGACTTCGTTGTTGGGATCCCTCAGACTTTGAAGAAATTCGATGTTGTTTTGGTGATTATTGACCGATTGACTAAGTCTGTGCATTTCATTCTAGTTGTGACTACCTATTCTTCAGAGCAGCTGGCTGAGATGTATGTCTGCGAGATTGTTCATCTTCATGGTGTACCAGTGTCCATTATTTCTGATCGGGGCAGGCAGTTCACATCGTATTTTGGAGAGCAATGCAGCGAGAGTTGGGCACACGAGTTGAGTTGAGTACATCAATCCACCCCAAGACGGACGGGCAGTCTTGGGATCTGTTTCTACCTCTTGCTGAGTTTGCCTACAATAATAGCTACTAATCGATTATTCAGATGGATCCTTATGTGGCCCTATATGGGAGGCGGTGTCGTTCTCCAAATGGTTGGTTTGAGTCAGGAGAGGCTATGTTTTTGTGTACCGATTTGGTTCAGGATGTCCTAGTGAAAGTCAAGTTGATTTAGGATCGGCTTCGTATAACACAGTCTAGACAGAAGAGTTATGCTGATCGAAAGGTTCCTGATGTTGCCTCTATGGTGGGTTAGAAGGTGTTGCTCAGAGTTTTACTCATGAAAGGTGTTATGAGGTTCGGAAAGAAGGGCAAGTTGAGCACTTGGTATATTGGCCCTTTTGGGGTGCTTGAGAGTATTGGAGATGTATCCTACAAGCTTGCATTGCCACCTAGTCTATTGGGTAATCACCCAGTGTTTCATGTTTATATGCTCTGAAAGTATTATGGTGATCCGTCTCATGTTTTGGACTTCAGCACGATTTAGTTAGATGGAGATTTGACTTATGATGTGGAGCCGGTGGTCATTTCAGATTAGCAAGTTTGAAAGTTGAGATCAAAGAATATAGATCCATTGAAAGTTCATTGGAGATGCCAGCCAGTCAAGGAGGCTACCTGGAAGACCGATTAGGAGATGCAGAACAGATATACTCACCTATTTGAGACTCCCGGTATGAATCTAGCCCCGTTCACCTACTTATTTCCTGTTCAATGTTCACTTGTGATTACGTGACTTGCTGGGGTGGTTGGTTTTGTTTTGGGGATATTTCGGACTGAATTGGGACCCTTAGTCCCACGGTTGCAAACTTAAGTTGAAACAGTTAACTGAATGTCGACATAGGGTAAATGACTCCGGAATGGAGTTTTGAGAGTTCTAATAGCTTCATATAGTTATTCTGGACTTAGGCCTATGTCCGAATTTAGATTTGGAGGTCCGTAGGTCGTTTTGGCTTGAATTGGCGAAAGTTGGAAAATTGAATGTTTAGAAAGTAGTGATGTTTGACCGAGAGTTGACTTTATTGACACCGGTCTTGTATTTCAGTTCCGTGAGTTGGAATAGGTCTGTTGTTTCATTTATGACTTGTGTGCAAAATTTAAGGCCAATCGGAGTTGGTTTGGTATGTTTCAACATTTGTTTTAGAAGTTGGAAGTTCAATAGTTCATTAGGTTTGAAAATGGGAGCGATTTATGATTTTGATGTCGTTTGATGTGATTTGAGGCTTCGACTAAGTTCGTATCGTGTTTAGGACCTGTTCTTATGTTTGGACGGGGTCCCAGGGTCCTTGGGGGTGATACGGACAAAATTCGGCTTCATTTTCGCCTTATAGATTGTTGATCTGATGTTTGGTGCAGCCTTCATCCCGTTCATAACATGGGGATCTGGTTCACGTAAGGTTGTTCAGTGGCTGGAGGTTTTTTTCTTCGCGTTCGCGAAGAAGGCCACGCGTTTGAGAGGGTCTAGTGGGTTTGTGCATCGCGATCGCGATAGAGGATTCGCATTCACATAGAAGGTTGTGGCTGGCTTGGGCACCAGGCATTTATCCTACGCATTCGCGGGAGAGGGGTCATGTTCGCATAGGCATTTGATCAAAGGTCATCGCATTTGCGATGGGTACATTACGTTAGCGAAGGAGGATTTGGCAGCTGATGATATTTGTGATTTGCGAACGCGAGGCAATTTTTGCGTTCGCGAAGAAGAGCACCTGGGCGTAATGTTTTAAATCCCAAATTGTGGGTTAGAGTATTATTTTAGAATTTGAGTTGTAGAGCTCGGTGATTTTTAGGGGATTTTCACGTCTTGGATTTGGGTAAGTGTTTTTAGTTGGATTTGTTGTTATATCATGATTCCATCTTTGCTTTAGCATTTAATTAGTGGATTAAAGTGAAGAAATGGGGGATTTTGTGGAAACTTTACAAAAATAAAAAATGGAGGTTTGTAGGTCGGAATTGGATGATTTTGGTATGGTTGGACTCGTTATTGAATTAGTGTTCGGAATTTGTGAATTTGTCGGGTTCATAGGCATTAGCGCGGGGTTGACTTTTTGGGTTGACACTTTGATTTTGGTTGAAGATCTTAGCTTTATCATTTAGAATCAATTCATATAGCTTTTATTGATATTATTACGTTATTTTGGCTAGATTCGAGCCTTTCGGAGGTTGATACACGCGGAAAAGGCTTGTTAGTAGAGTGATTTGGTTTGCTTGAGGTAAGTATCTTATCTAAACTTGGTTGAGGCCAAGTTTCCTGAATTATTTTTGATAGCTACTTGTTATGGGTGCGCACATGTGTGGGGTTTGAGCCCATGTGCTGTCACCGGGGGTATTTATCCATGCTCGGGTTATGCTTAGGCCATGATAAACCTACAATTGACTGTTAAGCTTTAAGCTATGATGCTTCACATATTTGTATCATTGTCGCGAACTATTTGAGCCATGTTTGAGGTTACATAAAGATTTAAACCCTGAATGAACATGATAAATGCTATTATGTGATGAATTTGCCAATTTGAGCTATGATAGCACACTTTGCACATACCTACACTTTAGCATGTCATTTATACCAGTCTAGGAGCATGAGATTTGTTATTTATTCATCACAAACATGTATTCTTGTTTATTCATTTTGCTCTGTGTGATATGAGTGGACTAGGTGCATGTGACCACATTGGGCGGATTATGTTGTTATGCTTATGATCACGTCGGGGGGATTGTATTGTTATGCATGTGACCACGCCGGGCGGATTCTGATATTGAGCCTGTGACCACGCCAGGCTTGTAGCACGTTGAATTGTCCGTGCTTGCATGTTGATTTGGATCCACCCCCCTAGGGTCACCCTCTCATGTTTTTCTCTTGATAGTGTACATGCGGTTATTGAGGAAAGTTGATCAGTTGTTTGGTATGGAATTGTAAAGGTTGAGGAAATCTGGCTAGTATTTATTTGGATTTTACATTTAATCTTTACTTACAATTTCCGTGATTATTTACATGATTTAACTGCATATCATCTCTATATGTTGTACATTGACTGAGCAGAGTATTTGAGAAACTATATACATACACACATAGATGCTTCCTCATGTGCTTTATGACTTGATTTTTATTGATTTGTACTTGTTAAAATGATGAAACTATACAGGTTATAGCTAGCATCATTTATAATCCATGCTTCTTTTACCTTGTTGAGGTTAGCTACGATACTTATATAGTACATTGGGTCGGTAGTACTCATACGACACTCTGCACTTCGTGTGCAGATCCATGTACATTTGGACGCGATGATTGTTAGATTGGTGCTAGTACCTGCTTAGAGGCTTTGAGGTAGTTGCTATGACGCCCATAGACCTTAATTCTCCTTCCTTTTATTTTCATCAGTACTGTTCTACTATTAAGACACTTGTACTACTGTTTGTTTTATGTTGAGATATTGTAGTGCTCATTTACTCGTCGGCACTGAGTGCTGGATGGTTGTAGTAGAGTTTCAGTTACTTTTATTAGATATTATGAGATTTTTCCATTATTGAGTTTATTAAACATGTTTTATTCAAATGTTGAGTTATTATGTGATTGTCGGCTTGCCTAATAAGTGTGTTAGGCGCCAGCACGATGGATTGGGATTTGGGGTCGTGACAGTCCCGATGGCTTGGTTATGTGCATATGGGTCACATAGAGTTTATGACGGTTTCGACCATGACGTGAGGTTTGTTTCTTCTACGGTTATGGGTAGTCAGTTGCCTGTTGCGATTTTTCTCTTGAAATGAGTTAAGTGAAAGGGATTCCTAACCGATAAAGTGCATATTCAATTGGTGATTCAGGATTTATAATGGGATTCTAGTACTCTCTCATAAAAGCATGATTGATGTAGTGGTTTGGGTGGAAATTGGAATTTAAGGGTCAAGGTTGCGGTTCAGTTTTGACAAGGATGTCATGAGTTCAAAGGAGCAGGGGAGATTTCAGATGTTTTGAGCATATTGCCACTACTTTAGTGTCGTCTGAGAATTGTGTGTTCTATAGAAGAGACATTTTGTATTGATTTGCGAATTCTTGATTAGCACTACAGAAATAGCGTGGTTGGTAGCCATAGACGTATATATTTTGTTACTTGGTGCGGAAGGTTGTGTAAGTATCTCCCATGGGATGATTGTGTAGGTGTGACGTGTCAGTCAATTAAGTGGGAGAGATTTAGATCATGTATGGAGATTCTAGTACTGTCGCATATCGGATAGTTTATGTCTAAGAGACACCCTATTCATTTGGGTGCAGACTATGGAAGTTTGTCCGGGATTTGACGGTTGATTGTATGTGACATGGAGAGAGTCATTGTGGATCTTGATATGATATTTACCTATTTTTAGATGTTCAGAATTGGTTTAGCGGTCCATTGGCGGGCCTAATGTGAATCCATATTTCATACCAGATCGAATGTCTTTATTTAGCATAACATTTCTCTATGGATGAGTCTTCGGACATGGTGGATGTCATTCCGGTCACCATCTCTTATGTGTGTTAGTCTTTTATGCTATGTGGGTTGTGAGGCGGTTTATTTATTCACATGCGTGTTGTGGTCCTTTATAGGCTCTGTGGTGTTATATGAGCGAGATGGCTCTCGAGACGCTAGTTTGTTTATTGCACCTTAGTCTTGCTTGCCCTCTTTTGTAGTGCATTATGCTATCCATCTCCCTGTGGTTTATGTTTATGCACATGGCGTGCTCGTGGTTGATATACGTGTGTCTAGTGGGTATGAGAATTTGGCTCAATGGGTATTCCCATGTAGATTATTATGTGTGGATCGGGTGGCACGCCCCCACGGGTATGATGTTCAAATCGGGTTGCACGCTGCAACAGTATCATGTGTGGATCGGGTTGCAAGCCGCAATAGTGATATGCTGGGTACGATTGCTTATAGTTATTTTATGTGTTTTTCTCCCCATATGTGGGATAGGTTCATAGCATTTTTCTTGTTGTTATATTTGTTGCGCGTGCTGGGTAGTTATGGTACTTGGGCTTCCATTCCTTATTGGTGATATTCGAGTTGTGGTTCGTTGGTGCATGTATTGCATCGTATGAGATTTTAGATTATGTTTGGTGTGGCTTAATGATTGAGCAGTTTGTACTGGGTGAGACGAGCTTGTTGGACCTAGAATTAGTGCAAATAGATTTGTATAATTTATGTTTGGAGGGAGAATGTTGTTAATCATTTCAGAATGAGAAAATGGTTCTTGTCGAGCGGAAGAGCTTCGTGATGTGTTGATCTAATAGGTGGTTATGGGTTTTGGCATATCTCTTTCGTTGTTGCAGTATTGCGAAGGTTAGAATAGGGTTTTTATGTGTTATGAGGTGCATTACCAGTACCAGGTTTGGAAATCTGTAGTTATTTTGGTTGGATGAAAATATTATGGGCATATGAGCTATGTAGTACATTGTGTGGTTACAACTTAGGTATATAGTATGTTTTGGTACGGCTTGTTGAGATTTATACAGTGTTGTATGCAATAATCATACCTTATAGGAAATTCCTGATGATGGAACTTAATTCGAAGGATTGCAGGATAAGGCCGCAGGAAGGATCTTCAATCGGGGTTGTACTAATGTGCTTATATGGATTGAGGTGGCACAGTTATGTGCACGATGAGTTATTTAGCGAGTGTGGCAACTTTGAAGCGACTCTTGGCACGTTCAAGGACGAACGCATGTTTAAGTGGAGGAGAATGTAACGACATGACCAGTCCTTTTGAGCTCTAGTATGTCGTTTGGCCGTTTGAGACCTTGAGTAGCTTCACTATATGTCTTATGACTTGCATGTGCAGTTGGTTTTAATTTTCGAGAAGTTCGGAGTTGATTTGGAAGAATAATTCTTAATTCGGAAGCTTTAAGTTGGAAGAGTTGACCAAGATTTGACTTTCATGTAAGCAACCTCGGAATCGGGATTTGAAGGTTCTTATAGGTTCGTAAGGTTATTTTGGACTTGGGCGTATGTTCGGGTTGAGTATTGGGTGGTCTGGGAGCGATTCGGTGCTTATAGTCAGAAGATTAAATTTTGAAGGTCCTCGAATTTTCAAACTTTGACTAGGAGTGGACCTTGGTGTTATCAGACTCCGGTTGGTGATCGGGACCTTGGATAGGTTGATTTAGTTGATTGGAACTTGTGTGTGAAGGTTGATTTAGTTGATTGGAACGTGTGATTCGGACGCGTTCGACAAAGTTTGAAGGTTTGAAAGTTTAAAGAAGGATTTTGATCATTGATTCGTTGTTTTGAAGTTATTCGCGGTGTTTCGAGGCCTTGTATGAGTTTGGATAAGGTATGGGGACTTTTTGGTATGGTTGGATGAGGTCCTGGTGGCCTCGGGTGTGTTTCGTGGTGGTTTTAGACTAATTTCCTTTGATTTGAAGTTTCTCGTTTCTGGTGTCAATGGTATCCATCGCGATTGCGGGGAAGGACTCACGATCGCGGAGGGTTGCTTGGAGTTGAGAAGAATGTATTCTTCGCAATTGCGGTGGGGGATCGCGATCGCGGTACATTATCTGGTTGTGTTTCGCGTTCGAATGGTGAGGGACATGAAGGCGATATGTTAGTAGGGATGGCCTGGTTTGGTCGGATGCTCATCGCGATCATGTGATGGAGTTCGTGATTGCGGAAGGAAAAAACCTTCCATCGCGATCGGCTGGAAGGTTTGGCCTTCACATTCTCGGAATTGGGCTCCCGTTCGCATAGGCTTGGCAGGCTGAGCTCCGCGATCGCGGGAGGGATCTCGCGTAGGTGAAGAATGAGTTTTGGGCAAAGCTGATTTGGCCTTCGCGGTTGCAAGGGTGCTTCCGCGATCGCGAAGAAGGATGACTGGGCAATGTATAAGTTAGCAAATCAGGAATTTGCTCATTTCAACCCATTTCTCTCTTGAGAGCCGATTTTGGGCGATTTGGAGGAGCCATTTTAATCATTTATGAAAAGGTAAGTGATTCTCACTTGTTGTGACTTAAATACATAGATTATATGTGGATTTTAACATGAAAATTAGCGGAAATTTTGGGAAATGGTGGAAATTCCCGATTTGGCCTTCGCGGTTGCAAGGGTGCTTTCGTGATCGCGAAGAAGGATGACTGGTCAATGTATAAGTTAGCAAATCGGGAATTTGCTCATTTCAACCCATTTCTCTCTTGAGAGGCGATTTTGGGCGATTTGGATGAGCCATTTTAATCATTTATCATAAGGTAATTGATTCTCACTTGTTGTGACTTAAATACATAGATTATATGTCGATTTTAACTTGAAAATTAGTGGAAATTGTGGGGGTTTGGAAGAAAACCTATGAATGGTATTGTTGAGTTTTCACCACAAAATTGGACATAGAATTGGGAATAAATTATATATTTGAGGCTGTGGTGCTATGGGTAATATTTATCTTCAAGAGTTTTTGAAATCCGAGCGCGTGGGCCCGGGGGTGACTTTGTTGACTTTCGTGTGGAGTTGGGAATTATTTGTAATTGTTAAATTACGAGTCTTTGAGTATATTTTGATTCATTTGCATGTTCTTTGACTAGTTTCGAATGATTTGGCATTAGTTGGAGGCGTTGGAGCAGGCGTTGGAGCAGGTTATCGAATTTCGGAGTGAAGTAAGTCTCATGTCTAACCTTGTAAGATGGAATTTACCCCGTAGGTGCTCTATTTGTTACGTGCTACGTGTTATGGGAGCTATGCACGTATAAGGTGACGAGTGTCCGTGCATATGCTAGATTCTTGATCATGTACTAGTAGACATAGACTCACACCATGATTTCATTATATTACTGTAGTTATTCTTGCATGTTTAAATGCTTTAAGTTATAGTTTATCCTGAGACTAGACATGCGTAGAATATCGAACTTTGTTGTTTTAGATACTTGACGCGCTACTTGATTAGTCGAGGAAATTATACTTCCCGCGTTGTACATATTTTTCCAAAAGCTTATTGAATTTAAGAACTCACACATATACTCGTGAGTGGGGCTTGTGACCCATCGAAGTTTCATTATTCCTATGGTATCTAGCTGAATGCCTTAGCAGTACAATTATGGGATCGGGTCGTTCTCCTTGGAAGTATTAAGAGATGCATCTATGGATCGGGCCGTACGACCTCGGCATGATATTGTAGCATCACTCTTATGGGATCGGGATGTTCGCCTCGGTAGAAATGTGCATAATATTAAATTGGGAGTCAGCGTACCTATGAGTCTTTCTCACTTGAGATTTGACATTTTATTTGTTATTTATCTTTATGTATTCCATTCGAGGAAGTATCCAATATTGGAGAACTTCATATTTACTCTCCTGGTGAGGATCGTCTTATGCACATATATCTGTTTTGTTGCTTTTGCTTGGTATGCTACATACATGTATCCTTTTATTTTACTTGATTGTTGGACGTCTAGTAAGTGTCCATGTTGACCCCTTGTCACTACTTCTTCGAGGTTAGGATAGATACTTACTAGGTACGTGTTGATTTACATACTCATACTACACTTCTACACTAATTGTGCAGGTACTAAGACAAGTACGTTTGGTGGTCATACTGGCGCGTACGCAAAGTTGATGAGGATACTTTGTGGTGAGTTGCTCTCTATGGTACGATCCCCATCACATGGAGTCCCCATCCAATGTATTGGTTGTATTCTGTCAATTTTCTATTCCAAACAGTTGTTGTAGTAGTATTGTATAATATAGTAGATGCTCATGCACTGGTGACACCAGATTTTGGGGATTTGGATTCTTGTTGTTGTTGTATTATGGTTTGATATCCGGGTTTATATTTTGACTACATTCGAACATTTAATATAATATAAGAAATTTTCTATAATGATAGAGAACACCGCTTATTTAATTCATCACTTGTTATAAAATGTGTTATGGACTATTGAAAGGCGTGTTGATTAATTGTTGGCTTGCCTAAGAGCAACGTTGGGCGCTATCACGACTACGGTGGGAATTGGGTCGTGACAGTCCTGAGATGTGCTTAGCATATACCGGGTAGGTGGTTTGAGATGGAGCTGCATTCCATTCGCAGGCCTTGGGTCATCTTCTTATTTCTATTGTATTGTTTCCATTTTTCAGACAATGTTGTATTTTTTTCAAAATAGAATATGCAGTAAACTCTAGAAGCTTATGCACTTGTGCCTCCACATCTTGGGATGGTTTACGTTAGATATTGGTTTTACACTTATCATCTTCATCTCATAACTGCGTTTACACTATGTTATTATCATGCTGTTACTCATTTATTATTGTTTTTTCGTATTTTATTGTTGTGTATTGGCTTGCCTAGAAAGAGGTGTTAGGCATCATCACAACCCCGATTGGTTGGGATTTTGGATCATGACAAGTTGGTATCAGAGCTTTAGGTTGCATAGGTCTCACGAGTCATGACCAAACTTAGTAGAGTCTTGAGGACCAGTACGGAATCGTTTGTACTTATCTTCTAGAGGCTACAAGGCGTTAGGAAAACTTCACATTCTTTCTTTCTTGATTGTGCGTCTTTGTTCTATCATGATGTTTGAATGCTTCTTCTCTTATTCTCTAACAGATGGTGAGAACACGAGCTTTGTCCGTAGCAGATCAAGAGCCGGAGCCCCAGGTTGCAACCACTACCGAGGGTAGGGGCCAGGGAAGAGGCATATCTCAGCATAAAGCAAGCGCAATAACACCTATTGTCGATCCATTAGGGCCTGATCAGGTTCCAGAGGGGTCAGTGCTACCTTAGTGCTTCAGGACGCCTTAGTCTGCATGGTTGGACTCATAGAGAGTTTGGGTCAAGCCGGTGTGTTTCCTGTGGCACCAGCCATTTCTTAGGCTGGGGGAGGAGCTCAGACTACTGCTACTCATACTCTAGAGCACATAGCTCACGGCTATCTGACCCCAACAGTTCTACTAGTTCGGGCGGTTCAACTTATTGTTGCTATACAGCCCAGGGACATACCCATGATGTCAGCAGATGAGCTGAAGAGATTGGACAGGTTCACCAAGTTATATCCCCCTCACTTTAATGGTGCACCTTTTGAGGACCACAGAACTTCTTGAACCGTTGCCATGAGATTTTGCAAAACATAGGTATAGTGGAGTCAAACAGAGTTGATTTTACCGTATTTCAGATGCATTATTCGGCCAAGAGGTGGTGGCAGGTGTATTAGCAGGGTAGGCTACCCGGATAACCTCCTCTCACATTGGCTCAGTTCTCGCAGTTGTTCTTGGAGATATTTATTCCCTTCACTCAGAGAGATGAGTTGTGCAGTCAGTTCGAGTGCCTTCAACAAAGTAGCATGACTGTTACACAATATGAGACTAGATTTGTGGATTTGTCACACCATTCAGCTATCCTAATACATACTGAGAGGGAGAAGGTGTGGAGGGTCATTGATGGTCTTACATATGGCATTAGACTTCAAATGGCCAGAGAGATTGAGTCTGAGATTTCTTTCACTTGGGTAGTGGTGATCGCAGGAGGATCGAGCGCATTAGATGTCAGGCTAGGGAGACGACCTCTGACAAGAGGCCCCAACATTTTGGAGGATTCGGTGTTGCCTCATCTAGAGGCAGGGGTTCGTTTGGTAGAGGCCATCCTATCAGGCCAGTTAATTCAGCTCTACTGGTCACCCATGGTACTTCAGGCACTCACAGTGCTTATGGGCCTCTTTTTAGCAGCTAGCATACAGTGCACCTCTAGCTCCTATTAGTGCACCTCCTATACAGGGTTACGGGGTGGTTATTCAGGTCGACATTGATAATTCTAGGGTCAGCAGTCAGGTTAGTAGAGGGCTTGTTGTACATGCGGGGATCTCAGGTACGTCGTGATGTTTTGCCCCAGGTTACAAAGCAGTATGCCACAGCAGTGTACTCGTGCCATGATTACAACACCGAGGTGGGGGCCAGATAGTTAGAGGCAGAGGTTAGTTAGTAAGAGGTCATCCCAAAGGTGGAGGACAGGTTGGTGGGGCTCAGCCCCGTTGTTGTGTACTTCCATATAGACTTGAGGCATAGCCGTCCGATGCAGTTATTACATGTATTATTTCAGTCTTTCGTAGAGATGCTTTCGTGTTGTTTGATCCGAGATATTCTTATGTGTCTTCATATTTTGCTTCACATTTGAGTATGCATCGTGAATCTTTTAATGTTCATGTTTCTATGTCTACACCTGTCACGAACCAAAATCCCTCCTTAGGAGTCGTGATGGCACCTAGTGTCTAAGACTAGGTAAGCCTAACACATACCAAGATATTGACAGATTTAAATCAATCAACTATTAAACATAAACAAGAAATTTCTATACATAGCCAACAACCACTAATAGATATAGAATATCCCAAAACCGGTAGAAAAAGTCATAATCTTTACTGAGTTTACTAGAAAATCTCTAAGTACAAACTGTTCCGGGATAGAAATAAACAGCAGTAAAGAAAGACAACAGAAGGTGAATCTGAGGCATGCGAATGGATGGGAGGTATACCTTGAAATCTCCACAACAACTCACAATCAGCTAACTAACAGCTGGCACACTCCAAGGTACCTGGATCTGCACAAAAATGTGCAACAAGCGCAACATGAGTACACCACAGTAGTACCCAGTAAGTATCAAGCCTAACCTCGGTAGAGTAGTGACTAGGTCACGCCAAGACACCAAATATACATAGAAACTTGTGCAGGATATTGAAAAAATTTAACAATGGACAGATAAAGGCAGTTAAAGGACAATTAAGCAATTTATCCATGCAAGGCTAACAACGGTAGCAAATCAACAAATGTCAATAAAAGAGTACTTGCGGTAAAGACAATAGGTAACCAAGTTCAATCAAAATACGAATGGAAGGGGATAAGGAAAATAAGAACCACAACTATTCAATTCATCAAGCTTTTCAACATAGAATGTACAACGATAATCTTACCGAAATATCACCATTTCACAAATCCCAACTCACGAATCATAATCACACTGCATCTTGTGCCCACTTTACAAAACACAATTGCACGGAAGATCTACGTGTTGCACCGATAACTCACGTGCTAATAATATTAATAGTAACCTCATACCCATACGGACAACTCACATACCAACAATAATAATGTCTCATATCCGCACGAAAAACTCACGTGCCAACAGTTTAGTCCCCACATAGAAGGCAGATATACAAGAATACACATACATGATCAATGAACATCAAGAATTATACTCATGGACTGATATAGGTGAAAGATTATGGTGTATGGTTGTGCAAGTGTCATATCACAGCTCGAGTCAACAAGCAAGATCAATGATACCGAATAGCATATTGGAAACAACACAACAAAACCTGCAATATGCATGACACACACAAGATAGTCACACCCCCACACAAATATCATCAATGACAATGCCCCCAGGCCATCAGAATTCATCCCCGACATAGCCCACTTTGTCTCGCCGTGTGCGCAACAGTAAAGTAAATGCCCGCCTTGTCTTGTCACACGTGCATCAATAATTATCCCGCCTTGCCTCGCCACATGCGCAAACTCAACATCTATTGCCCGCCTTGTCTCGATGCATGTGAAAATATCAATAATAACAATAGTACGGACAACTCACGTGCAAACACCCCGGCAATCCTCTCAACAATTCCACATGTGCCAAAAACATTACAACACAATATAACAACTTGCACCACACAATCCCAACACCACAACCACATATAGCCCACGACTCAACAACACAATGTACAAAAACAACAATAACCTGAGGGTACGATAAGTAAATCAACACAAGAATTACAACAACATAATGAAACGGGAGAATAAGCTCAACAATGAAAGACATAACAAATAATAATGACTTCAAATAAGAATAACCCAACAATGAGATAGATAACATGTAGAAACGACATAAAATAAGAATAAATCATTTATAGAAGAGATAACGTGACAATGAAAAATGCAACAATTACAATTAAAGCATATAAGAGTAAATTTGGCAATAAAGGATATAACATGGACTAACAACTTCAGTTAAAGCATGTGAGAGTAAATTCAACAATGAAGGATATAACATGTTATGACAAGTTCAATTAAATGCATGGAAGAAATCTAGAAGTCTACACCGCTTAAAATACCGCATATAGCCTGTGCACACACTCGTCATCTCTTGTATACGTCCCCGGCATAATACAAATAACACAATCAAACCAATCTTTGCGGGGTATTCTCCCCCCCCCCCCCCACAAAGTTAGGCAAGATACTTACCTCAACTAGGCCAAATAAACACTTTGCGGGGTATTCTAACCAAAAATTGACTTGATAACATCAAAAATGCAATAGAAAAAAATTCCAATAGGTAAAGTTATGATCTTTATGAAATTCCCAAAACGTCAACAAAAGTCAACCCCAGGCCCGCCCGACCGGGTCCAAGGGTAGCTCTTGACTACCCATAACCCCACGAATCCATATAAGTATTTTGTTTCAAAATCCAAGTCCATTTTGACTCTCAACTCCCAATTTTTTATTTTCCAAACCATAGACAAAATTTCACTTTGATTGTAAGTAATTTGGTGTTAAATCTTGTATATAATCATGTAAAATAGTTGAAAATTTATCAAAATTACATACCCAATGATTGTAGATGAAAATCGCCTTTCCAAATTGCCTCCTACTGAGTCTAGGGTTCAAAGATAAGGGTGTGAGGCTAAAATCCCGTCTCCCAGCTTTTATGTTCAGTCGCAGTTATCGCAAATGCATCATGGGATTCGCAAATGCAAACCCCGCAAATGCGAAGAATGACCGCAAAAGTGACATCCATCATAGTCCTGCTGACGCTGCAAATGCGACGAAAAGTAATGCAAACATGGAACATATCGCAAATGCGACCAAGCCTAGCCCAGGTCCCGTCGCAAATATGAACATTGTGTTCGCAAATGCGAACCTGACAGTTCCCAACATATCTCGTAAATGTGATGTCCCACCTCACAAATGGGAACAAAGTCTTACATTTGCGAGACCTAAAGCATCTGTGCAAAATCCAGCAATACTAAAACTATTTCAAACACTCTGAAACGCGTCTGAAAATCACCCGTGCCCTCGAGGTTCCATACCAAACATCAACACAAATCTAAAACACGAACTCACTTGTGTGATCAAACCATCAAAATAACATATGAAACCATGAATCGAACCTCCAAAATACATGAAATTTACTCAAGAACTTCTAAAAACACAATCGCGCATCTGATTCCTATCAAATTAACTAGGAATGACGCCAAACTTTGCATACAAGTTCAAAATAACAAAATGGACGTATTCCAAGTCCCAAAACCAAGTTCCAAACCCGATAGCCATAAAGTCAAACCATGGTCAAACCTAAGGAATTTCTAAGCCTTCAAATTGCCAACCTCCGGCAAAATAAGTCAAGTCAAACTAGGAACATCCGAATTCAATTTCGGGAAAACACCAAGTCCTAAATCACAACACGAACCTATCAGAGCCATCAAAACACCGTTTCGGGGTCATTTTCATATAGTCAGACCTCAGTAAACATTTCAACTTATGCTTCTAAAGTGAGAATTACACACCCAAGTAAATCCCGAAACATCTGGAAATCAAATCCGATCATAGACGCAAGTCATAATAAAGAATATGAAGCCACTCAAGACCTCGAACCGCTGAACTGAAAGCTAAAGCTCAACTCGACTGGTCGGGTCATTATATTTTCCCCCTCTTAAACAATTTCGTCCTCGAACATGCCAAGAGTCTTTCCTAAGCCATCAAATCTCTGTATAAACTCACCATACACATACTCACAGGTGATCACACGTCACCCCAAACCACATAAGCCCGACAAGACCACCTCAATTGAAGATTATTCCTTCCTCCCATACCGGTAAGCCTTAGAATCACATCTCCACATCCACCAAGGGCCCTATTTCCACACCAACACACTATAAAATCATCAACTAGTTGTAATAGTTCATGCATACATTCATAAGGTATAACCACACGACGTAACAAATTGTCCATAGGCCCGTAGCAACAACTTTGACCATAATAGCTGCCCATTACTAAAGCTGGTACTGGTAAATAGTCGCACATCGATTAGAACCTTGTTCCAAACCTTCCCAATGCTAATAATTCTCCCGCTCTTAAATAGTTTCGTCCTCGAACGTGCCAAGAGTCTTTTCTAAGCCATCAAATCACTGTATAAACTCACCATACATATACTCACAGGTGATCCCACATCACCTCAAACCATATAAGCCCAACAACACCACCTCAACTGAAGATTATTCCTTCCAGCCATACCGATAAGCCTTAGAATCAAATCTCCACATCTACCAAGGGCCCTACTTTCACAGCAACACACTATAAAATCCTTAACTAGCTGTAGCAGTTCATGCATACATCCACGAGGTATAACCACACGACGTAACACATCGTCCATAGGCCCAAAACAATAACTCTAACCAAAATAACTGCCCATTACTAAAGCCAGTACTGGTAAATAGTCCCATATTGACTAGAACCTTGTTCCAAACTTTCCCAATTTTAATAATAATTCAAGAAACATAGAAAACTCATAACTACTCACCCCAACAACAAGACACATCAAATTTCCACATGGGCACATACATCACAATCCTATCCCAATAAGCACAACCCGAATATGACTGAACATGGAAGAAGAAACAAATGAGAGAACTATCAAATAAGTACAATAGGTACAACTCCCCATCGATACCATACCACGAACCTAATCCACATGGAAGAAACAAGACACAGGCAACAACCACAACGAAACTTACACCGATATAACGTCATCGCAGCACATAGCCCGGTACAAACACACCTATACACAAGGAACACCATGTCCCCATCCTATACTCGGAATCACCAGTAAGATAAGCATCTCAACAACTAAAACACTCTACTAAATCTATCTCGTGGAACCAAAACCACAACACGTAATAGAATTCCCACACCTATAGAGCACCCAAATCTCAAGTCGGACCAAACCATCTATGTAAGGCCCCGTAAAATTTTGTCACGTAATTTAATGTTTTGTGGTGCCGATGTAGACTAATGTGGAAATTGAGGAGTTGGTAGAAATATTTAGCATAAGAAGGCAATTATGCGGTCAGTTTCGCGACAATAGATCTGTTTTGCGGGCTGCATATCCATCATGGAGTTGAGCACAAAATTTGTTGAATTTTGAAGGTCATTTTGTGGTTTATTATTTGATCGCATATTAATTTCGCGGTCCGCACTTCTACCACAGATTTAGCATGAAGAATTTTGAAGGTTGATTCTGCGGTCTATTTTGCAGCCGCATAACTGGCCTGCGATCCGCATATCTGCCGCAGAACTGTCCAAACCAACTCAATTTTAGGGATAGTTTTTGTGGTCCATTTTGCGGGCCGCATACCTATCCAGTGGTCCACTCTGCGATCGCAGAGTTGAGTTCGGAGGGTCCATTTTCTATTTTTATAACGAGACCCCATTTCTTATAAAATGACTTTAGGGTTATTTTGCCCGGGTTAAACACATATTTTAGAGAGGGAAGTGCTTTAGAGAGAGATGAAGGAGCCCCAAGTGCATTGATCATCAATCCCTTCCCCAATATTGAAGATTCAAGGGAATCATTCACTAGACCATCATCTACACAGGTAAGACCTTGTCCTGAAACCTTCATGTAATTATTATGGGTTTAATTAGGTTATGGAGTTGGAGATAGGCCATGCATGTGACATTAGCTGGTAGTAGGTGGGATTGTTGAACTATTTTGGGTAGTTTCATGTTGAAATTAGTTGAGGGAGTAATGGATTACCATTGTAGAGCTTCCTAGTCGATTTTGAATAATAGGTGTTTTACAAAATTCCTAAGAGAGTTACACCATGAGAATTCTTCTAATTAGTATTCGATTTTCGCTATCTTCCTATAGATTGATATTGCTAGAAGTGTTGGGATGTTGTAATAACTTAAGGAAAGCTCAAGCAAGGTATGTTGGCTAAACTTCTCTCTAGAGTCAAATTCCATGATGATCCCGTAAGTTTCAAGTATGGTTTACCCAAGTTCCTAAATCCCATGTTATGAGTTGTTCCTAATAAATTTGATTATTCTAAGCAAGTGTTGTGTTGAAAGATATATGTACTCAAAACGTGTTCTAATTGCTCCTATCTTATCATGATCTCTTTAGAGAATGAGTTCAAGTAAGGGTTATGTATTAAAACATTATCACTTCAACTAGTGTTGCAAATAAATGATAATGTTTGGAAGTGAAAGAAGTGAGAGTGAGATATAAAATGTGGATGTTTTAACTAATGATATGCTTTGTAAGTATTTCCAATGTGTTTTGAGCTCTTGTATCTTCATGAGTTGAAATTGTGTATTGCCCTTTTTGGGGTAAAGTATTTCAAGAACAAATGATGTGTTACACGTTTATGATTTTAACTTGTGCTTCGATTGCCAATCATTTTACTCCATTTCTTGGAAAGAAATCCATTGTGTTTAAAGTCTTCATTACTAATAACCCAAAGTTGTGATTTCTGGAATACTCTATATGTTGATGTTTATGATGATGATCTTTGAAAGTAAAGAAATGAAAGTGTGGAATAAGAAATATGACGAACGTGCCATGAATGATGAATCATATGTATGGCCAATAGAGGCAAGGAAATAATGATGTTGTGAATCGTTGAAAGTACTAATGAAGCTATATATAGCGTGGAAGGTTATGAGGTGAATATATTTGTACTTCTGTTTCCCTTGTGTGCAAACAAAATGTTTTAGGGATTATCATTAGCGAACCGAGGAAGGGTAGGTCGTACGGCCCACACCCGAAACTACACGTGCCGGTGCAGGAGTTGATTGTGATTATTCTCCTTATCTGGGATGAGATCGATGTGTTGCGATTATTCACCTTGATTGAGATTGTTGATAGCCCTGGATTTGATGTCGACACACACAGCATATGTTGGAAGACGAACTAGCCGGTCAGGTGGTGATCGGATGCCATGTTGCGCGTGCGCATCGTGGTTCCTACTCTTGGTAAGACCTTTCTTTCTTTCGCATCACATGTCAATCCACATTATTCGTGGAGAGACGGCTTAGCCGATCGGTCCAAGATCGGACTCCGTACTAAAAACACGGCGATATATCGGTGCTAATGATCTCCCAACAAAAAATAATATTACTTTCGTGTTTTGAAAATTGTTATGTTTTAACTTGGCCTTTGGGTATCGTTGAATGTTATTTGCTGCTTTCATGATTATACCCTTCTTATATTGGCATTCTATTTCAAAAGTGGACATTTAGCTTTACATACTAGCACTATTCCACATGTACTAACATCTCTTTTGCCGGGGGCGCAACATCTTCAATGGATGCAGGTCGTTTTTCAGCAGGCAGCTTTGGTCTTCGTTAGCAGTTACTCTTTATTCAACACATTTTGGGTGAGCCCTACTCTATTCCGGTATAGCCGGGGCCTTGTCGCCGGCACATCTATATTACTCTTATGTTTTACTTAGAGGCTCCGTAGACATGTTGTGGGTGGTATTTAATGTTGGGAAATGAACTAGAAGTATTGGTATTTTGGAAAACATATTTTCTCTCATAAATATGAATTTGTGATATTTTGAAAATTGTTAATGAATATCCTTTGAGTAATGGAAAAGAATGTGAAGAACATGATTCTTCTCACGTCTATCTCCTGTTATTGGTTCTTAAATTGTTCATGAGTAAGGTTGGGTAGAAGGCATCAAGTAGGCTTTCTTGACCGGGGTATCTTGGTTGAGCGCCGGTCGCGCTCTCCGAGGTCGAGGCATGACAATCCAGAAATCACATCAAAACCTACCATATTAACTAACAAAAAGTCCACCCAAGCCTCATGGCCCTCAATAGCGACCAAACCAGACAATAGTCATGGGCTGGCACAATAGAATTCCATAACTTGCGTAAACACATAAACAGAGTACAGGAATAAAAAACATAACCATACATGAAGCAAGGTAGGATGAATCTTACCAATAACTGGAATCAGATTAAAACAATACTAATGTATCTCAGTAACCAACCGAAACCATACGTGTAATGAAATCTATAACGCCTCAAAAACCGAGGAGTGCGACCGGCGCTCAACCGAGTGAACCCGACCGAGCAAGCCTATTAGATTCCTTCTACCCAAACTCATTCATGAATAAAGAGAATATATGTTTTCTTTAATTAAACAATAAAGTGGTCATGTCTGCAATTACCAATTTCTTACCAATAGTTTCATCATTTTTAAAGTCTCAAATGGACAAGTAATACAACCACAACATAACATAGTTTGTCTTTCCCCAACACCAATACACAACCCACACTATGTCTACAGAGCCTCTATGGATAAATAAGAGTACAATGATAATGCCGGAAACAAGGCCCCAGCTATACCTCAACCATAATACATAAAGATCAAAAGATACATGACCCCGGGATGAAGTGGGGCTCACCAAGTCAGCTGGGAAGAAGGTGTACTGCTATCACTGATCAATGTCTCCTGTTGTGGAACCACGTGCAACTATTTAAAGATGCAGCACCCCTGGCAAAAGGGATGTTAGTACCGTCGAATAATACTAGTATGAAAACTAAACACCAATTTAAGAATTTAGAAATACAAGATAATTATGATGAACCAGTGCGGCAATAGAATAATATAGATAACTGTCTCAACCATAGCAAGGTTATTAATAGCTATCAACAACATTTATAGGATTTAAGATGAGATCCTACGTAACCATCTTCACACAAAGCGGCCCCGCCGCCTCACCCGATGTATGCAGGAGGAGGTGTACGTACAATACCACAACTCTAATCAAGCGGCCCTGCCGCCTCACCCCAATGTATACGGGTGGATATATAACCACAGTACTAAGAACTTACACAAAGCGGCTATGACGCCTCACCCCAATGTATACGGGTGGTGGTGCCACAACAATACCAAAACTATACACAAAGCGGTCGCACCGCCTCACCCCAATGTAAGCGGGTGGAGGTGCAGTCCCACAATATCATAATCCCTACACAAAGCGGTCATGTCGCCTCAACCCAATATATATGTGGGTGGAGGTGTATCACAATCACAATCTCTATACCATAATCCCCACACAAAGCGGTCATGTCGCCTCACTCCAATGTATGTGGGTGGAGGTGTATCACAATCACAACCTCTACACAACTTGGCATAATACCTTTTACATAAATCACGACTAGAAATTATAACATGTGGATACGTAATCCATAGTTTGGGAAACATCCTCAATTTATAATGCAATATGATAAGAGCATTTAAAATACAAAATGAACATATATCTTTATCACAAAACTTATCGGAATACTCGATTTATAATCAACCTCTCGAAACTCACAAGGATAATGAGAATTCCAACTCTTAAAGTAGGGTTTACCCAACATACCTCAATTGAGCTTCCTTAAACTCTAAAGCGTTCCAGAATTCTTAGCAACTTCAATCTATTTTAGAAATATAACAAATTGAACCACAATTAGGAAGATGTTTATGGTTCTAGCTCATTTGAGCATTTTATCAAACACTAGGAGTGCATTAAGGTTCTAGGTTCTTTTATGGAGGATTCCATCATCCCACAACCCAACCTTTACCATTTTTAGCTTAACAATCTTTCTACACCCTTTGATAACACATGCATGTAAAATAACCAACCCTCTTGCCCAGAAATTATCTTGCTTATTATCCATTTCCACATAAAATTCGAAATTGAGGGTTAAGGTGTAGAATCTTACCTCTAGGATGAAGACCTAGTGGGTTTCCCTTCTCAATCTTACAAAACATGGGCAAGAATTGAAGAACAATTATTGGATAACACCTTCTCACTCTAGGGCACCTTCTCTCACTCTAAAATGTCAGATTATCTCTGAAAAATGGCCCAAAACGTGTATTTAACGAAGTAGGGTCGGGTTTTAAAAACCAAAAAATGAAGCTCCGGAACAGGTTCTGCGACCGCATATGCGACCGCATAATAGTTAAGCGGACCGCATATTGGTCGCATAATTGGTTACAAAATAGCCAAAAGAACTGCCTGTGTATGCGGTCACTATGCGGTCTGCATAACCATTATGCGGTCGCATAATGCACCATATAACAGTTATGCGGTCGCATAGTCGACCGCATAGCTGCTTCTATAATGGCCCTCTCCTGCTCACTTTCGCTGCCATTTTGCGGCTCGCAGAGTGATTATGTGGTCGCATTATGGACCGCATAAACGCACTTTTCCGCCAAAAAATTTTCTTTACTTTCCCGTGCATTGTTCAACCCAACTCAACACGTAAGCCTAGTCCGGCACCATGAAACATTATTTTTTTTGCAAATTTTGCCGGGCTTTACACTTAAGTACTTTGAAATTTTTCGGGGTGTTACATTCTCCCCCGCTTAGGATCATTCGTCCTCGAATGAGGATAAAAATCCGTCATTAGCATCTTAAGCAACTTAGTTTAGTTTATACCACAAACTAGCAGCCCCAAATTTGACTAACTCCCTAAATTTCCAAACATTTCACCAGAGTTTCCTTTGTAATTAGGCCTATCCACCTGTCAGAGAGCTCCAGAAACACATCCTAACAACATATACATAATCCAACGACGTAACATAATATGAAACAACACCAACTGTGGCCTCATAAGCAATATATTTCCAGAACAGAACACCCTCAACATCAAATGTACAAATCATACATAATTCATAGAAAGTAAGTCTTATAATTTTCTAGATCACAACCTTATACATACATGGTCATTCAAACAAATAAGGATACTTTTTCTTTATTTCTTCCTCAGCATCCCAAGTAGCCTTTTCAACCTGTTGGTTTTGCCACAACACTTTCACGAAGGTAATTTCTTTATTTCTCAATTTTCGGACTTGCCGATCAATAATAGAAACTGGAATCTCTTCGTAAGTCAATTTCTCATTTACCTCAATAGTCTCAACCGGAACAATGAGTGTCGGATCTCCAACTACTTTCTTCATCATAGACACATAAAACACCGGGTGTACTAATGATATCTCAGGTGGTAGCTCAAGCTTGTATGCCACCTCACCAATCCTCTGAATGATTTTGTACTGTCCGACATACCTCGGAATCAATTTCCCTTTCTTACCAAATCGCATTACCCCTTTCATGGGGGAAATTTTCAAGAATACCCAATCATCTTCTTTGAACTCCAAATCCCTACGATGAACATCCGAATAGGATTTCTGACGACTCTGAGCAGTCTTTAACTGCTCCTTAATGATTTTAAATTTTTCCATATCCTGATGCATGAGGTCTGGCCCTATCAACTCTACTTCCCCAATTTCAAACCACCCAATGGGAGATCTACATGTCTTACCATATAAAGCCTCGAATGGTGCCATTTGAATTGTAGCATGATAGCTATTGTTGTATGCAAATTCTATGAGTGGTAAATGATCATCCCAAGCTATATTTGAAGTCTAGCACACAAGCACGCAACGAGTTTGAAGCATCCAGGAGGGAATGACCCTACCATTGAATCTGGGGGAGATTGCACAAGAATTCATTGGGAGAATAGAACAGGAACAACTTCATGAGTCGTTCTCTGTATCTACTCTGGTTGGTGAGTCTATTATGGTCGCGCAGGTTTATAGGGATTGTGTTGTCATGGTGTGTGGTCGAGATACCATGGACGATCTCATTGAATTGGGGATGGTTTGTTTTTATGTAATAATGGGGATGGACTAGCTTTATTCATATTTTTCCAAGCTTGATTGTCGAACCAAGACATTAAATTTGAATTCCAATGAGCCAGTTACTGAATGGAAGGGGGATGATGTGGTGCTGAATGGTAGGTTTATTTCTTACCTTAAGTCCACGAAGATGATCAACAAGGGATGTATTTACCATTTGGTCCGGGTTACGGATACCGATGTTGAGGCACCGACACTTGATTCTGTGCCAGTTATGAATGAATTTCCAGAGATCTTTCCTGATGAGCTCCCTAGGATCCCGCCAAATAGGGAGATTGATTTTGGGATTTATGTGATGCCAGGCACGCAGCCTATATCTATTCCACCCTACAGAATGGCACCGACAGAATTGAAGGAACTAAAAGCGCATTGGTCCTCTTTGTAAGGAAGAAAGATGGGTCCTTGAGAATGTGTATTGACTATTGGCAGCTCAACATGGTCACGATCAATAATAAGTACCCACTGCCAAGGATAGATGACTTGTTTGACCAATTGCAGGGTGCTAAGTACTTCTCCAAAATTGACTTAAGATCCTTGCACCACCAATTGAAGATCAGGGAGTAGGATATTCCGAAAACATCTTTCAGGACCCGGTATAAGCACTTTGAATTTCTAGTGATGTCATTTGGGCTAACAAATGCCCCGGAAGCTTTCATGGATCTTATGAATCGAGTCTTCAAGCCTTTTCTCGACTCCTTTTTTTATAGTTTTCATTGACGATATTCTGGTATATTCACGAAGTAGAGAGGACCATGCCGACCATCTCAGGGTAGTTCTGTAGACTCTATATCAGCACAAGTTGTATACAAAGTTTTTGAAGTGTGAATTTTGGCTTGAATCTGTCACATTCTTTGGTCATGTCGTCTCCAAAGAAGGAATTAAGGTTGATCCTTAGAAGATTGCTGCTGTGAAGAATTGGCCTAGACCTACAACTCCAACAGAGATTTGCAGTTCTATGGGCCTAGCTGGGTATTACAGAAACTTTGTGGAGGGGTTCTCTACTCTTACCTCTCAATTGACTAAATTGGCGCAGAAGGCAGTTAAGCTCCAATGGTCAGATGCTTGTGAAAAGAGCTTCCAATAGTTGAAATCAGGATTGACTACGACATCGGTGTTGACCCTACCAGAGGGTACATATGGGTTTTTGGTATATTGCAATGCTTGAAGGATCGGACTTGGGTGTGTATTGATGCAACATGGCAAGGTGATCGCTTATGCCTCTAGGCAACTCAAGAATTATGAGAAGAACTATCCACCACATGACTTAGAGCTTGTGGCGGTAGTTTTTCATTGAGGATTTGGCGTCATTATTTGTGTGTGGTCCATGTGGATATATTCACGGACCATCAGAGCCTTCAATATATTTTCAAGCAGAAGGAATTGTATATGAGGCAGAGAAGATGGCTTGAGTTACTCAAAGACTACGGCATCGATATCCTATATTATATGGGGAAGGCTAATGTTGTTGCGGATGCTCTTAGCCGTAAATCTATGGGTATTTTGGCTCACTTGGAGGCATATCAAAGGTCGTTAGCCAAGGAGGTTCATCGGTTGGCTAGTTTAGGAGTCCGTCTTGTGGACTCTAGTGAAAGAGAAGTGATTGTACAAAATAGGTCTGAATCTTCGCTTGTGGTGGAAGTCAAAGATATTGTCAGACTAACCTCGTTTCTCGTTTCTCTGTTGGGGGAAGTAAAGGAATGGTTGCAGAAAGAGCCAACAAACTCAATCCGCACATGGGATGATCTAGTACGGAAATATTTTATCAAGTTTTTCCCCATGAAGAATACAAAGTCACTGAGAAGCCAAATTCTGGGATTTCAACAAAAGGTTAGCGAGACTCTTCCCCAAGATTGAGAAAGATACAAGAAGCTACTAAGAAGTTGTCCGCATCATTGTTAGACTGATAAAAATCAGTTCAAAAGTCGGCTATACACGAAATCTAGATTTAAAAAATGAGCTAAAGCTCGAAGCCCTACCCTTTTTCCCAGACTCCAATATCGCAAGTGCGAGAAAGACCTTGCAAAAGTGGCATCGCATGCGCAAAATAAATGGCCCACGAATGCGAGCATGCGTCGGTGTAAATGTCACAGAAATAACATGCCTTTTGAAAGTACAAACCATGCATCCATGATAGAAGTCGCACAAATGCGACCCTCCCAATTTTTAGATTCTTCGTAGATGCAAACCATTATAGCATATTGTAAGGCCCTGTAAAATTTTGCCAAGGAATTCCAGTTTTGTGTTGGGTGATTCTGCGGTCCATTCAGCGGCTGCATAAGTGGTCTGCGGACTGCAGACCAGTCGCGGACCTGTCCAGACCATTCCAGTTTTTGGCATCACTTTCGCGCTACTTTCGAGATATATCATGAGAATCTATCCAATTAATATTCGATTTTTCCTATCTTCCTATAGATTGAATTTGCTAAGAGTATTGGGACGTTGTAGTAACTTATGGAAAGCTCAAACAAGATATGTTGGCTAAACTTCTCTCTTAGAATCAAATTCTATGATGTTCCAGTAAGTTTGTATGGTTGGCCCAGGTTCCAAATTTCCATGTTCCGAGTTGTTCCTAATAATTTCGATTATCCCAAGTAAGCGTTATGTTGAAAGATGTACATACTCAGAACGTGTCCCAATTATTCCTATCTCATTATGATCTCATTCGGGAATGTGTTCGAGCATGGTTTAGGTGTTAAAATGTTATAACTTCAATTCATGTTTCAAATGAAAGTTCACTATGCTCAATTTTGAAATAAAACTCAACGTGCTTAAGACTCATATCACTCATATACATATTTGAGGTCTTGATTCAAATGACCTTAATTGTCGATAACCTATGATGATGCTTGAGAAGTGAAAGAAGTGATAATGAGATGTAAAACGTGGCCTTGGTTGTTGTATTCAGTGCAATTGAGTTGTATTCGTGTTTCAATCGTAAATCACCATGCTCCCCTTTATAAATACTTCCAATGTGATTTAAGTTCTTACATATTCATGAGTTGAGATTATGCATTGCCCTTTTTGGGAAAAGTATTTCAAGAATAAGCGATGTACCACTCATTTATGATTTTAACTTGTGCTTCAATTGCTAGTCATTTTGCTCCATTCTTTGGAAAGAAAACTATTGTATTTAAAGCCTTCATTACTACTGAACTTGAAGTTATGATTTTCGGAATATTCGATATGTTGATTTTTGTGATGATGATCCTTGAAAGTAAAGAAATGAAAGTGCAAAATATGAGATACGGCCACCGTGCCATGAATGAAGAATCATATGTATGGCCAGGAGGGCCAAGGAAACAACGATGTTGTGAATGGGTGAAAGTACTAATGAATATATATATATTGTGAAAGATAATGAGGTGAATATAAAATATATCTGTAATTTTATTTCCCTTATATGCAAAACAAAATGTGTTTTTAGGGAGTATCGTTAGTCACCGAGGAAGGGTAGGCTGGAATAACCTAACCCCGAAACTACACGTGCCCGTGTAGGGTGCATTGTGATTATTTCCCTTATTTGGGATGAGATTGTTGTGATGAGAATATTCCCCTTATTGGGATGAGATGATTACTAGAAAAGGGTGATGTCGATCCACAGGGCATTGTCGTGAGATGGCCTAGCCGATTGGGTCATGATCGGATGCCATGCCGCACAAATGGTGGTGATTGTGCCGGAAATTGTAATAGAAATTGTGATTGAGATTTTGATTGTGATACACCTCCACCCGCACACATTGGGGTGAGACGGCAGAGCCGCTTTGTATAGAGATTGTGATTGTGATTACACCTCCACCCGCACACATTGGGGTGAGGCAGCGGGGCCGTTTTGTGTAGATCAAATGACTTTAGGTGAGATAGCCTAGCCGATCGGGCTGTGATCGGACTGCGTGCTAAAACACGGTGGTATATCGGTACTATTGATCTCCCAATCAAAAATATATATATTATATATGTATTTTTAAAATTGTTATGTTTTAAACATGGCATTTGGATATTGTTGATTGTTACTCGTTGTTTCCATAGTATTTCCCCCTTCTTATATTTGATTCAAAAGAGGATATTTAGCTTTACATACTAGTACTATTCCATATGTACTAACGTCCATTTGGCCGGGGGCGCTGCATCTTCAATGGATGCAGGTGGTTCGTCAGCGGCCTGTTTTGATCCTCGTTAGCAGTTAATCTCTATTCAGAATATTTTGGTGAGCCCTACTCTGTTCTGGGCTTCATGTCAGTTGACGTTGTACTTTATGTTTTGAGGTATAGCCGGGGCCTTGTCACCGGCACTTTCATTCTTCACTCCTGTTGTACTTAGACGCTCCGTAGACAGGTTGTGGGTGGTGTTTGAATTTGGGAATTAAACTAGTAATTATTGATATTTGGAAAATATATTTTTCATCATATCTATAAACTTGTAATATTTTGGAAATCATAAATGGATGTCTTCTGAATAATGGAAAGAGAATGTGGAACACTTTATTCTCCTCATGTTTATTTCTTGATATTGATTTTATATTGGTCATGGGTAGGATTGGATAGAAGGCACTAAGTAGGCTTGCTTGACCGAGGTATCTCGGTTGAGCGCCGGTCGCGCTCCCCAAGGTCGAGGAGTGACAAGCTTGGTATCAGAGCCTAAGGTTTTAATGTGTCATAGGATATCTCGGAGCCGTGCGTAGTAGAGTCCTTCTTATCGGTGTGTTGTTGACCATATCTATAATTACGAGGCTACTTGGACATTTAGGAATTTCACCTTTCTTTGTTACTCCAGATCGTGTGATAGAGCTCAAGATAGGAAGCTAATTTCCTCGCCATGTATCATTTTCCAGATGAGTAATCTGGATTAGCTACACTATGTACTGTTTCAGCTCAAAGTGACCAGCTTTGTCAGGCTTCATGATAGTTGGGCTCACATTGGTCAAGTTCCGGGTATTATACCGTTACAACCTATTATTCCGGGTCGGCCTGAGGTCAGACCAGAGGAATCAAAGAAGGAGCAGAAGAGGCTTGAGAGGTTCAAGAAGTATGCCCATCCTACTTGCAGTACCACAATTATCGAGGATGCATAAGAATTTCAAGAGAAGTGCCACCGTATTCTCCGCACCATGGGTATTGTGGAGGTGTGCGGAGTTAATTTTACTACATTTCAGCTGTTAGGAGCAGCGTATCAGTGGTGGAAGGCTTATGAGTAGGTAGGTCAGCTCATGCGGCATCACTCACTTGGACTCAGTTTTTAAAGATGTTTTTGAGGAAGTTTGATCCCCAGACCCTTCGAGATACGTGGCGCACAAAGTTAGAGCAGTTGTACCAGGGAACTATGACAGTGTTAGAGTATTCTATCAGATTTAGTGAGTTGTCCTGGCATACACCCACCTTGGTTTGTACAATCAGAGAGCACGTCCGCAGATTTATCGAGGGGCTCAATTTTGGTCTTAGGTTCAGCATGGCTGGAGAATTGGAGACAAATACTCCATTTCAGCAGGTCGTAGAGATTGTTTAGAGGTTTGAGGGTATGCGGAACCGAGAGAGAGAGGACAGGGAGGCTAAGAGGCCTCGTGGATTGGAAGGATCTGTTGATCCCTATTTTGGAGGCAGGGTGCATCGTGGTAGAGGTTTTGTTGGTCAGCCAGTTCAGTTTCAACTTCATGATTCACGTGGTACTTTAGATATCCATGGGTCCCAGAGTGCCCATTTCGGGCAGCTTCAACAACCACGTCAACAGAAAGGTTTCTTTGAGTGTGACGATTCCAACCACATGATGAGGTATTGTCCCAGACATCGGGCGGGTATGCCACAATAGAGTATTCATGCTATGGGCTCCACTCGAGTTGTTGCTATACCTGCAGCACCAGCTAGGGGTGGAGTTTAGGTAGGTAGAGGTCGTCCTAGAGGGGGGGGGGGCATGCCCATTGTTATGCTTTTCTTGGATGGACTGAGGCAGTTGCACCAGATGATTTTGTAACACCCCGGAAAATTTCAAAGTACTAAAGTGTAAGGCCTGGTAAATTTTGCAAAGAAAATAATGTTTCACTTCTGCGGCTCCGACCTTTTGGGTTGAACAATGCATAGGACAGTAAAGAAAAAATTTTGCCGAAAAAGTGTGTTTATGCGGTCCATTATGCGACCGCAAAATCACTCTGCAGCCCGCATAATGGCCGCAAAAGTGAGCAGGAGAGGGCTATTCTAGAAGTAGCTATGCGGTCGACTATGCGACCACATAACTGTTATGTGGTGCATTATGCGACCGCATAATGCTTATGCAGACTGCATAGTGACCGCAGTTCTTTTGGCTATTTTGTAACCAATTATGTGACCAATATGCGGTACGCATAACCATTATGCGGTCGCATATGCGATCGCAGAACCTGTTCCAGAGCTTCATTTTTGGGTTTTTAAAACCCGACCCTACTTCGTTAAATACACGTTTTGGGCCATTTTTGAGAGATAATTTGATATTTTAGAGTGAGAGAAGGTTCCCTGGAGTGAGAAGGTGTTATCCAATAATTGTTCTTCAATTCTTGCCCAAGTTTTGGAAGATTGAGAAGGGAAACTCACTAGGTCTTCATCCTAGAGGTAAGATTCTACACCCTAACCCTCAATTTTGAATTTTATGTGGAAATGGAAAATAAGCAAGATAATTTCTGGGCAAGAGGGTTAGTTATTTTACATGTATGTGTTATCAAAGGGTGTAGAAAGATTGTTGAGCTAAAAATGGTAAAGGTTGAGTTGTGGGATGATGGAATCCTCCATAAAAGGACCTTGAACCTCAATGCACACCTAGTGTTTGATAAAATACTCAAATAAGCTAGAACCATAATCATCTTCCTAATTGTGGTTCAATTTGTTATATTTCTAAAATAGAATGAAGTTGCTAAGAATTCCGGAACGCTTTAGAGTTTAAGGAAGCTCAATTGAGGTATGTTGGCTAAACTCTTCTTTAAGAGTTGGAATTCTCATTATCCTTGTGAGTTCCGAGATGTTGATTATAAATTGAGTATTCCGATACGTTTTGTGATCAAGATCAATGTTCAATTTGTATTTCAAATGCTCTTATCATATTGCATTATAAATTTAGGATGTGTCCCAAACTATGGATTACGTATCCACATGTTATAATTTCTAGTCGTGATTTATGTGAAAGGTATTATGCCAAGTTGTGTAGAGATTGTGATTGTGATACACCTCCACCCGCATACATTGGGGTGAGGCAGCATGACCTCTTTGTGTAGGGATTATGATATTGTGGGACTGCACCTCCACCCGCTTACATTGGGGTGAGGCGGTACGACCGCTTTGTGTATAGTTTTGGTATTGTTGTGGCACCACCACCCGTATACATTGGGGTGAGGCAGCATAGCTGCTTTGTGTAATTTCTTAGTACTGTGGTTATATATCCACCTGCATAAATTGGGGCGAGGCGGTAGGGCCACTTGATTAGAGTTGTGGTATTGTACGTAGACCTCCACCTGCATACATCGGGTGAGGCGGCGGGGCCGCTTTGTGTGAAGATGGTTACATAGGATCTCATCTTAAATCCTATATATGTTGTTGATAGCTTTTAATAAGCTTGCTATGGTTGAGATAGTTATCTATATTATTCTATTGCCGCACTGGTTCATCATAATTAGCCTTTCTTTCTAAATTCTTAAATTGGTGTTTAGTTTTCATACTAGTACTATTCGACGGTACTAACGTCCCTTTTGCCGGGTGCGCTGCACCTTTAAATAGATGCAGGTGGTTCCACAGCAGGAGACATTGATCATTGATAGCAGTACACCTTCTTCCCAGCTGACTTGGTGAGCCCCACTTCATCCCGGGGTCATGTATCTTTTGATCTTTATGTATTATGGTTAAGGTATAGCCGGGGCCTTGTTGTCGGCATTATCATTGTACTCTTCTTTATCAATAGAGGCTCGGTATACATAGTGTGGGTTTTGTATTAGTGTCGGGGAAAGACAAACTATGTTATATTGTGGTTGTATTACTTGTCCATTTGAGACTTTAAAAATGATGAAACTATTGGTAAGAAATTGGTAATTGCAGACATGACAACTTTATTATTTAATTAAGGAAAACATATATTCTTTTTATTTATAAATGAGTTTGGGTAGAAAGAATCTAATAGGCTTGCTCGGTCGGGTTCACTCGGTTGAGCGCCGGTCGCGCTCCTCAGTTTTTGGGGCGTGACAAACTTGGTATCAGAGCCTAAGGTTTTAAGGTGTCCTAGGATGTCTCGGAGCCGTGTCTAGTAGAGTCCTTATTATCGATGTGTTGTCGACCACATCTATAATTAGGATGCTACATGGGCATTTAGGAATAATACCATTATTTCATGTTCTTGATCGTGCGATAAAGCTGGTTGTAAGATTGTTCCTCCTTTAACTCATGCGTTGCTCTAATTTTCAGTACATGGCACCTAAGAAGAAAGCAAGAACTAGCCAAAGAGCCAATGTCACCCCAGGAGTGACAGTTAACCCTATAATTGATGATGCGGGTGAGCACCTGAGGAGTGAGAATATTCCTCCAGTTACTACACTGTTTGACTCTACTACAACTGATCAGACAGCACTTGTCCCTACACTTACAGAAGGTTCAACAGTTCCTCCAACTGATATTCCAATTCCACCTCCAGCTCTAGCTTCCGATTCTGGTGTGTCTGATATTGATATTAGGGGAGCCATACAAATGTTGACACAGTTAGTGGCTTCTCAGGCCCAGAGATCGAGTTTTGGGCCTACTTCTTCTAGTCATCCAGGGGAATCTTCTAGTTCCAGGGTGAACAAGTTTCTTCAGTTAGATCCTCCAGTGTTTACGGGTAATGATCCCGAGGAGGACGCCCAGGACTTCATTGATGAGATACACAAAACTCTCTGTGTTATGCATGCTATAGAGACAGCGGGAGTAGAATTGGCCTCCTACCTCCTGAAAGGGGTGGCCTACTCTTGGTTTGAGTTGTGGGAGGAATCCCGCGAGGAGGGAAGCCCTCTGGCAAGGTGGGGTGAGTTCATAGGTGCCTTTATGGATCATTTCTTGCCTATCGAAACTAAGGCAGCCCGTGCCGCTAAGTTTGAAAGCCTGAAGTAGGGTAGTATGAATGTGTGGGAGTACCATATGGAGTTTGCGCGCCTGTCCAAGTATGCTATTCACATGTTGCCCACTATGGAGGCTAAAGTGTGCCGGTTTGTACAGGGCCTTAGCCCCTTGGTTATCAATGAGGCCTCTACAGCTGCCTTGAATTCCGATATGAACTATGGTAATATGGTGGCATTTGCTCAAGCCACAGAGACCCGCAAATTGAAGAATAGAATGGAGCATCAGAGTAGCAGCAAGGCCCGGTCCGTGGGCAACTTTGGTGGTTCTTTCGATGGTGGTAGTGGTAGGTCGGCATTTAGGGGAGCTTCATCAGGACCATCCCAATTATTTGCCTAGTCTTCGATGGGTGCACAGTCATCTGGACCCAGTCAGGGCAACAGGGGACCCCACCAATAAGGTCGGGCCAACAGAAGGTTTCAGCAGTGGAGGTTTCCATGCCCTAAGTGTGGGAGGATGCACTTTGGGTCCTGCTTGATGGACCTACGAGTATGCTATGGGTGTGGTGTGAGGGGTCACATTCAGAGAAATTGCCGCTCATCCCGCCAAAATATGGGTAGAGGTGCGGCACAGCCAGCTAATTCTGCAACTACTACATCCACAGCACCTCCAGCTCAAGGTACCAGAACAGCTTCATGAGCCGTTCTCTGTATCTACTTCGGTTGGTGAGTCTATTTTGGCCGCGTGGGTTTATAGGGATTGTGTTGTCACGTTGCATGGTCGGGGCACCGTGGCCGATCTTATTGAATTGAGAATGGTCGATTTTGATATGATAATGGGGATGGATTGGCTTTACAATTGTTTTTCCAAGCTTGATTGCCGAACCAAAACTGTTAGGTTCTAATTTACAAATGAGCCAGTTATTGAGTGGAAGGGTGATGATGTAGTGCCGAAGGGTAGGTTTATTTCTTACCTTAATGCCACGAAAATGATCAACAAGGGATGTATTTACCATTTGATCCGGGTTATGGACACTGATACTGAGGCACCTACAGTTGAGTCCGTGCCTGTTGTGAATGAATTTCTGGGAGTATTTCCGGATAAACTCCCTGGGATCCCACCAGACAGGGAGATTGTTTTTGGGATTGATGTGATGCCAGACATGCATCCTATATCTATTCCACGCTACAGAATTACACCGGCAGAATTGAAAGAGCTAAAAGAGAAATTGAGAGATTTTTTAGAAAAGGGTTTTATCCGGCCAAGTGTGTCGCCTTGGGGTGCACCGGTCCTTTTTGTAAGAGAGAAAGATGGGTCTCTGAGAATGTGTATTGAATATCGGTAGCTTAATAAGGTCACAATCAAGAATAAGTACCCACTGCCAAGGATAGATGACTTGTTTGATCAATTTCAAGGTGCCAGGTACTTCTACAAAATTGATTTAAGATCCGGGTATCACCAATTTAAGATCAGGGAGCAGGATATTTCGAAAACAACTTTTAGGACCCGGTGTGGGCATTTTGAATTTCTGGTGAGGTCGGTTGGGCTAACAAATGCCCCAGCAGCCTTCATGGATCTTATGAATCGAGTTTTTAAGCCATTCCTCGACTCCTTTGTGATAGTGTTCATTGATGATATTCTTGTATATTCACGAAGTTAGGAGGACCATGACGATCATCTCAAGGTCGTTCTACAAACCCTACATCAGCACCAGTTATATGCAAAGTTTTCAAAGTGTGAATTTTGGCTTGAATCAGTCATATTCTTGGGTCATGTAGTTTCTAGCAAGGGAATTAAGGTTGATCCTTAGAAAATTTCAGCTGTGAAGAATTGGTCGAGACCTACAACTCCAACAGAGATTCGCAGTTTCTTAGTCTTAGCTGGGCATTACAGAAAGTTTGTGGAATGGTTTTCTACTCTTGCCTCTCCATTGACTAAATTAACGCAGAAGGAAATTAAGTTCCAATGGTTAGATGCTTGTGAAAGAAGTTTCCAGGAATTGAAAGCAAGATTGACTACGGCGCCAATGTTGACTCTACCAGAGGGTATAGATGGATTTGTGGTATATTGTGATTCTTCAAGAATCGAGCTTGGGTGTGTATTAATGCAACATGGGAAGGTGATAGCTTATGCTTCTAGGCAACTAAAGAATCATGAAAAGAACTATATAACACATGATTTAGAACTTGCGGCAGTGGTATTTGCATTTAAAATTTGGCGTCATTATTTATATGGGGTCCATGTGGATATATTCACGGACCATAAGAGTCTTCAATATATTTTCAAATAGAAGGAATTGAATCTGAGGCAGAGAAGATGGCTTGAATTACTCAAGGATTATGACATTGATATGTTATACCATCCGGGGAAGGCTAATGTTGTGGCGGATGCTCTTAGCCAAAAATCTATGGGTAGCTTAACACACTTGGAGGCATATCAAAGGCCATTGACCAAAGAAGTTCACCGATTGGCTAGTTTGGGAGTTCGTCATACGGACTCTAGTGAAGGAGGGGTAATTGAGCAAAATAGGGCTGAATCATCACTTGTAGTGGAACAATACAACGATCCATTGTTGGTGCAATTGGAAGAGGGGATTCATAAACATAAGACCATGGCCTTTTCTCTTGGCATGGATGATGGTACACTAAGGTACCAAGGGCGACTATGTGTTCCAAATGTGGATGGTGTCCGTGAAAGAATTTTGACTGAAGCTCACACTACAAGGTATTCCGTGCACCCAGGTTCTACAAAAATGTATCATGATCTTAAGGAAGTCTATTGTTGGAATGATATGAAGAGGAATGTGGCAGACTTTGTGGCAAGATGTCTGAATTGTCAGCAAGTGAAGGCCGGACACCAAAGGCCTGGTGGGTTGGCACAGAACATAGAAATTCCAATGTGGAAATGGGAAATGATTAATATGAACTTTGTGGTAGGATTACCGCGCACTCCGCGCAAGTATGACTCAATTTGGGTGATTGTGGATCGACTCACAAAGTGAGCACACCTTTTGCCGGTTAAGTCTACCAACACAGCGGAGCAGTATGCTCAGTTGTATATCAAAGAAATAGTCAGGTTGCATGGCACCCTAGTTTCCATCATTTCTGATCGGGGAGCACAATTCACTGCTAATTTTTGGAAGAAATTTCAGCAAGGTTTGGGTACTCAGGTGAATCTCAGTACAGCCTTTCATCCGCAGACTGACGGGCATGCAAAGCGGACTATTCAAACGCTTGAGGATAATATCATATGTCGAGGCATGGAGGGATTGGAAGGAATTGATACTAAAGGAAGTTCCCTTATTCCCATTAATGTCACCGCACCACCAGATCATGTGGTGAGAGCACCTAAGAAACGAAAGAGGGATGTTGGCACCAATAAGCCCGATTGTTTGATTTGCAAGAAACATCACTTGGGGGACATGTTGGATGACTCTTGAAATATGTTATGATTCTGGAAAGAGGGGGCACAAGAAGAACAAATGCCCTAGGTTGGGTACACCCATCCCGGTCTACCCGATATGCGGGAAGGAACATTTGGCGTCATGTCATGAATATGATCATTAGCGTGTTAGGGGTGGTAGATTTGGGCAATTCCAATGGCCCACTCAGCAAACCAGTACAGGGATTGTTACTCTCGCCATAGAGGCCTGGAGGAAGGATAAGGGAGATGCTTATGAAGTATGCAAGAAGGGTAAATATCAGTTCAGTGGGGCGAGTAAGTTTAGCGGACCTCGTCCCCGTTGCGTGAAGTGAAGGAGATGTCATTCGGGGGTATGTCACAATGGTACCAAAGTATGTTACAGATATGGAGTCGAGGGGTATCAGTTAAGGCACTACCCTGTCAATCTAAAGTTACCAAGTATGTCACTCCTTGGTACATCATTCTGAACACCACATAGTTTTCCTTGTTGCATATGTACATCTATATTGAGAGCCTACATAAATATGGTCTTAACAAGAATCTGAATCGCAAAACATTTCATGAACCTATTCTTTGAACGAGGTGCATTATTCGTGAAGCCATATTTTCACAATTCTCTCATTTACAACCTCTTGAGGAATTGAGTTCTATAATTATTTCCTTGAATTGAGTTATAACACTAGGTTAATACTTTCCACTTGTTTTCCTAAATTCTCAATAAAGGACTATACCTGATGAATTTCTTGTAGAACCTTTTGATCGAAATGGATAACACCTGCTCACTTGTACTTGTGCATGCACTATCATAATGTTTATCTATAGGGTATCAAATCTAATGCAAGGCAGCCTAGTGTTGAGACCTTCCTTGAGCCACTCTCTTTCTCATATGCATGTGACTCATATGGTTTGAACAGTCAATTTACCCCCTTTTTCACTGCCACGTAACATAAAGGCATATCTCAGCACCTATCATACATGTGCATATCAATTGAAATGGTCACTTGTCCTTATCTTGTTTCTCGAAAATTTAGGATTTACACAAATTCGTCATGGGAAGATCTAATATCTTCCCATCTCAGTATGACTTTCAATCCACCTAGATCATACCCCAGTGAGTAACTCACGTTGTTCCTAGTATTGTAGTGGCTCATGACGTGGCCTGGTGTTGTAGCTTGAGAGTTGTTATAGAAGAAACGTGTTTAGTTCATAACAACATGTTCTAACGGTGCTCCTTAGTAGTAAATTCATTGTGTTAGTTTTCCGACCCTGGTTGGATAACCTTGAGAGATCGAGTCCTTCTATATGTTGTTGTAACGCTTCATTTTACATAAGGACCCTTAATAGGCTCTCTGTCAAGACCAAATGCACTTTTGGGGTTATCATAGCATCATGTCGGCTCCTCATGTTTTTCCCATCCTTCATTAGCATCTGAGTACTTTTCAAGTCATAAGACCCATGGCAAACTCATTATGAACATCTACAAACCTTCTTTGATTATCCTATAGTGTCTCCCTGGGTTCTGTTATCTTTAAACACTCGGCTTCTAGAATCATTGACTATGTCATTGTCATGTCCGGAGAATTTACTATCCTTAATGTTTCGCATCCCTGGGTGGATAGGAGTTATTTGTATTTCTCCTCGGAGCATCATATTACTCACTAGAACCTTTCTAACCAATGATATCATTACAATGATTAGCCATGTCAGTGCTATTGGTAGTAAGCTTTATGTCTCCTATGATATAACTTCTTAAAATGCCCTTCCCAATACATTGATGGATTCTTGAACAATTCCAGCCCAACCTTCAACCTCGTTGTTCCTGTTTGTAGTAAATCTATCAAGAGTTATAGGTTCAAACATGTCAAAGAAGAAACATTATTCCATGAACATATTGGGTAGGAACTCTATGGTCATATTCATTCTAGCACATCACATGTTAATTGTAGAAGGTTGCCAAAAGTTTAATTTGGGTGTCGGACATAGAGATTTAGAGTTGAAGAAAGTGAACGGGTTATTCTCCGGATTTTCTCCATGAAGATATTATGTGAATTGTGAATAAAGGTAAAGTAGGTGTAGTGCACATTGGGCCTTATGGAATCTTGAAAGGAATAGGCCAAGCTATGAGTATGATATTTCCCCATCGTTGTCCTCTATGCACCCGGTGTTTCATGTGTCTATGACTGAGAAGGTAGTTGGAAGTCCTTTGTGTATCGTTCTGGTGGAAGATATTGAAGTCAAAGCTAATGGATAATTGGCTTATGAGAGGTCCCTAATTGTCGCCCTTGTTAAATATGTTCGGAAGTTGAGAATGCCTCCATCAAAGTGCTATGGCCAAGTCTGTGAGTCGAGCAGATCACCTTGAAGGCCGAAAGTGTTGTGAAAAGGAAATATTCTCAATTCTTTGTAAAGCCAAATGGTTGTGATTCGACAGGTCCATTCTATGTGTTATGATTTAAATATGTGCAGCTCATGCCCAGATATCACTTTTGAAAATGTAATGCCGGTTATGATGAGATTTGTGTTATTGATATATTATGATGCTTTTACGAGTTGTGGATGTGTTGTTAGGGTAGTTTTGGTGGTTCTCTGATAGGTGGATAGGCCCAATTACAAGGGAGACTTTGCCGAAATTTCTAGAAAATTTGGGAGTTAGTCAAATTTGGAGGATTGAGATGTGTGAAAGAAGAGATGAATTATGTTGGATGTGTTGGGCAGACTCTACTCCTCATTTGAGGACGAATGATCTTAAATGGGGGAGGATGTAAGGCCCCATAAAATTTTACTAAGGAATTCAAGTTTTGTGGTGTCGAGGTAGGGTAGTGTGTACGGAGGTAGTATTAAATCTTCACGGCGAGCAAGCTCGCCGTGGTACGAACTTTTTGGATTGAAGAATGCATCGAGGTGTTGGTGGGAAATGTTTGCTGAGGGGCGAATTATGCGCTCAGATTCGCGACCCCAGATCCATTATGTGGGCCACATACCCATCGCAGAGTTGAGCAGAAAAATGGTTAAATTTTAAGGGTCGTTTGCGGTCTATTATGCGATCGCATATCCCTTTTGCGGTCCACACTTCCATCGCACATTTTGTATGAAGGATTTTGTTGGGTGATTCTGTGGTCTATTCTGCGAAAGCATAAGTGGTCTGCGGACCACAGACTAGCCACAGACATGTCTAGACCATTCCAGTTTTTGGCATCACTTTCGCGGTCCATTTTGCAGGCCGCATATTTGTTCTACGGTCCATTCTGCTACTGCAGACTTGAGTTCGGAGAATCCATTTTTCTATTTTTATAACTCGACCCCATTTTGATAAATAACCTTTGGGGACCATTTTGAAATGGATGTTTGGTGATTTTAGAGAGAGGTAAGAGTATTTTAGAGAGAGAAGGAGGAGATCTAGCATTCTAATCACCCATTCTTGCACCAATCTTCAAGAATCAAGGAAGCCACTCACTAAACCCTTATCTATACGGGTAAGTCCTACTACTAAGCTTTCATGCAAGAGGTTATGAGTTCATGTATATTCTGGGGTTGGAAATAGGCCATGCATGTGACAATAAGTTGTAGTATGTGGGGTTAATGAACTATTTTGGGTAGTTTCTTGTTAAAATTGGTTGAGGGGGAGATTGATTACCATTGTAGAGCTTTGTAGTCTATTTTGCATACTAGGTGTTTGAAAATATTCCTAAGAGAGATATATCATGATAATCGATCCAATTAATATTCGATTTTTCCTATCTTCCTATAAATTGAATTTGCTAAGAGTATTGGGATGTTTTAGTAACTTAAGGAAAACTCAAACAAGGTATATTGGCTAAACTTCTCTCGTAGAATTTATTTCCATGATGTTCCCGTAAGTTTGTATGGTTGTCCCAGGTTCCTAGTTCCCATGTTCTGAGTTGTTCCTAATAATTTCGATTATCCCAAGTAATCGTAATGTTGAAATATGTACATACTCAAAAAGTGTCCCAATTATTCCTATCTCATTATGATCTCCTTCGGGAATGTGTTTGAGTATGGTTTAGGTGTTAAAATGTTATAACTTCAATTCATGTTGCATATGAATGTTCACTATGCTCAATTTGGAAAGAAAACTCAACGTTCTTAAGACTTATATCGCTCATATACATATTTGAGGTCTTGATTCAAATGCCCTTAATTGTCGATAACCTACGATGATGTTTTGGGAAGTGAAAGAAGTGATAATGAGATGTAAAACGTGGCCTCGGTTGTTGTAATTAGTGCAATTGAGTTGTATTCATGTTTCAATCGTAAATCACCATGCTCCCCTTTATAAATACTTCCAATTTGATTTAAGTTCTTACATGCTCATGAGTTGAGATTGTGCATTTCCCTTTTTGGGAAAAGTATTTCAACAATAAGTGGTGTACCACTCATTTATGATTTTAACTTGTGCTTCAATTGCTAGTCATTTTGCTTCATTCTTTAGAAAGAAAACTATTAGTAAAGACTTTATTACTAATGAACTTGAAGTTATGATTTCCGGAATATTCGATATGTTGATTTTTGTGATGATAATCTTTGAAAGTAAAGAAATGAAAGTGTTGAATATGAGATGCGACCACCGTGCCATGAATTTAGAATCATAAGTATGGCCAGGAGGGCAAAAAAAAATAATGATGTTGTGAATGGTTGATAGTACTAATGAATATATATATATATATATATATATATATAGTGTGAAAGATAATGAGGTGAATATAAAATATATTTGTAATTGTTTTTCCCTTATTTTCAAAACAAAATATATTTTTTGGGAGTATCGTTAGTCACTGGGGAAGGGTAGGTTGGAATAACCTAACCGCTAAACTACGTGTGCCGGTGTAGGGTGCATTGTGATTATTCCCCTTATTTGGGATGAGATTGTTGTGATGAAAATATTCCCCTTATTGGAATGAGATAATTACTAGTAAAGGTTAATGTCGATCCACACGGCGTTGTGGTGAGATGGTCTAGCCGGTTGGGTCGTGATCGAACGCCATGCCGCACACATGGTGGTGATTTTGCAGGAAATTATAATTGAAAATGTGATTGAGATTGTGATTGTGATACACCTCCACCCGCACACATTGGGGTGAGACGACGGGGCTGCTTTGTGTAGAGATTGTGATTGTGAATACACCTCCACCCGCATACATTGGGGTGAGGCGGCGGGGCCGCTTTGTGTAGATCAAATGACTTTGGGTGAGATGGCCTAGCCGATCGGGCTGTGATCGGGCTGCGTGCTAAAACACGGTGGTATATCGGTACTATTGATCTCCCAACCAAAAATATATATATTATATCCGTATTTTTAAAATTGTTATGTTTTAAACATGGCATTTGGATATTGTTGATTGTTACTCGTTGTTTCCATAGTATTTCCCCCTTCTTATATTTGATTCAAAAGAGGACATTTAGCTTTACATACTAGTACTATTCCATATGTACTAACGTCCGTTTGGCCGGGGGCGCTGCATCTTCAATGGATGCAGGTGGTTCGTCAGCGGCCTGTTTTGATCCTCGTTAGCAGTTACTCTCTATTCAGAATATTTTGGTGAGCCCTACTCTGTTTCGGGCTTCATGTCAGTTGACGTTGTACTTTATGTTTTGAGGTATAGCCGGGGCCTTGTCACCGGCACTTTCAATCTTCACTCTTGTTGTACTTAGAGGCTTCGTAGACAGGTTGTGGTTGGTTTTTGATGTTGGGAATTAAACTAGTAAGTATTGGTATTTAGCAAACATATTTTTCATCATATCTATAAACTTGTAATATTTTTGAAATCATAAATGGATATCTTTTGAATAATGGGAAAAGAATGTGGAACACTTTATTCTCCTTATATATATATCTCGTGATATTGATTTTATATTGGTCTTGGATAAAATTGGATAGAAGGCATGAAGTAGGCTGGCTTGACCGGGGTATCTCGGTTGATCACCGGTCGCGCTCTCCAAGGTTGGGGCGTGACACATATGCGACTCCACACCTGCATGATACCCACTGCGGATGCGATATGATGCCCACCTCTTGGTTTCAAACTGGGTACAACCCAAGGTCATCATTCCCTTTGGTTTTAACAAGCGTCTTCTTAACTGCAGATGCGAGCAAGCATCTCGCAGATGTGTCCTCGCACCTGCGCACCTACATGTCGCAGATGCTACCATTGTTCTTCCCTGCCCCCCTTTCCTTGATGATGCAAAATTACCCATCTTGGGGCGAGCTCGCACCTATGCATTAACAATGCCAAATCTTCCAAAATAGCCCGAAACCAATACGAAACAAACCCAAGCCCCCTTGGGCCCTACTCCAACATCCAAACAAGAATAATAACATCATATGAACTCGCTTGCTAGATTAAATCATCAAAATAACATCTAAAATCAAGAATCAAACATCAAACTCAAAGATTTCAAAGTTCAAACCTTCAAATTTTAAACTTTCCACAATAAGCGCCGAAACGGGATCGGGTCACACGGGACCGCAACCAAACATGCGTACAAGTCTCATACGAACCTACTGGAATTGTCAAAATACCGATCCGAGGTCGTTTACCAATATTGTTGATCATGGTCAACTCCAATAACTTCTATGTTTCAAAATTATGCTTTCTATGAAAAATCATATTTAAACTTTCCAGAAACCAAAACGGACCATACATGCAGGTCATAAATAATCAATTAACGCTATGTAAGGTCTCATATCATAATATGAAAAGCTAGAACTCAAAATGACCTATAGGGTCATTATATTATCCACCTCTAAAAGAAACGATGGTCCTAGAACGGACTTAGAAATGTACTTGAATTGGTAAAAAGATGCAGATATCTACTCCTCATATCGGAATCGGAATCCCAAGTAGCCTCCTCAATCGACTGATCTCTCCAAAGCACATTCAAAGAAAATATATCTATACATCTCAACTTTCGAACCTGCCAATGTAGAATAGGTACCGGCTCTTCCTCATAAGTCAAATCCTAATCACGATGCCTTATGCTAAAGTCCAAAACATGCGACTTATCTTCATGATACTTTCAAAGCATCAAAACATGAAATATCGTATGTACTTTTGCAAGGCTGGGAGGCAATGCAAGCCGACAAGAAACCTCCCCAACTCTCTCTAAGGTCTCAAATGGGCCAATAAACCTTGGGCTCAACTTGCCTTTCTCCCCAAATCTCATCACACCCTTCACGAACGAAACTTTCAAAAGTACCTTCTCGCCCTCCATATAAGCCACATCATGGACCTTTTTGTCTGCATAACTCTTCTGCCTTCTTATATAAAGGGGATTGAATTGACGTCACATTCTCCAAAGCATCATTAACCAAATCTGTATCCAGCATGCTAGCCTCAACCAGCTCAAACTAACCAATAGGAGAACGACAATGCCTACTGTATAAAGCCTCCTATGGTGCAATTTGAATGCTGGACTGGTAGCTATTGGTGTAAGAAAACATTGCCACAAGTAGAAACTGGTCCCACAAGCCTTCAAAATTAAGAAAACAGGCCCTCAACATATCCTTAAGGATTTGGATAGTCCGCTCGGACTGACCATCCATCTGCGGGTGAAATACAGTGTTGAGCTCCTCCTACATGCCCAACTCACACTGAACAACTCTGTAAAAGTGTAAAGTGAACTATATGCCACGATCCGAAATGATAGAAATGGGCACACCATGCAACCGAACAATCTCTCTGATGTAGATCTGAGCCAAATCTCTGATGCATAAGAAGTCATCACCGAAATGAAATATGCGGGCTTAGTCAATCTATCCATAATGACCCTAACAACATTGAACTTCTTCAAAGTTCATGGTAATCCCACCACAAAGTCCATGAGTCACGACTCAAAACCACCAACCGGTCGTGATGGCGCCTAACTCACTTGTTAGGCAAGCCAAACATAAGAAATGTGAAACATAATAACATAACTAATGGAAATAATAGAAATTCAAAGCCAACTGACATAAATAACTGTGCCAATACATAAAAGCTTCCAGATCTAGTAATAGAGAGTCATGAGCTCTAACATAGAAGTACAAGTCTAGAAATACAAAATAAAAATACTGTTTGAATAATAGTAGCAGCAACTAAAATAGAAAGAGACGCCAAATACTGCAGTCGAAATGCAGCTCTACCTTATTTCTTGGCAACAATCAGCAACAAAACACCGCGATTCACAGCTCGGTCCAACACCTGGATCTGCACAATTAAGTGCTGAGTGTAGTATGAGTACAACCAACCCTATGTACTCAGCAAGTATCACAACTATCCTCGGCAAGGTAATACAGGCAGGATTTATCAACAATACTCTGTAAAAACCTTCTTAGTTCATAAATCCCCAAGTACACAATAATAATATCTCTGTATCATAGAAACATAGATAAAGCTACCTCGGTGCACAAGAGATAATGTGACATGCTCTATTTTTGTTAATAATCCAGAATATAGAGCAATATGCATAAAGCAGCATGCATACATTCCCGATCTAGCATATAGAAAAGATATGTGAATAAAACATGTATACATCCAAGGAAATTGCAAGTAGAGAAGAAATGCAATAACCAAATCAAACATTGGCCAGTTTACCTCATACCGTGTGTACACCATCAAGAGAGAAACATGAGAGGGTGACCCTAGGGGATGGATCCTTATCCACACGGTGCATGGACAACTCGCGTTCCATATATATAACCACCGCACGAACAACTCACATTCTAACATAACTCATATCTGCACGGACCATTCATGTGCTATCAACCTAGTGCATATCACATAGAAAACATATATAAAAATACATGTACATGAATAATGGATATCAAATTACATACTCATGAATTCATAGATGCGACATGCAAAGGTGTAGGCATCTACGAAGTGTACTACCATATTTCAGATCAGTCGATTACGCCACGAGAATAGCAATTAACATGTTGAACATGAGATCAACCAACATATCATCTCTAACATGATTCAATTAGCTCATAAAGGGAGTACAATATTAGAAACATGATAACATGAAGCTTAACAATCAATTCAGGACATATAATAGCCTAATCACTACCCCGAGAATGGATAATACCCGGTGTATGCATATGGTCTCAATCCCCTCACATGTGCGCCACCTATAGCGTGTAGCCAACACTAATAACTCAGGAAACTAGTGCCTCAACTAACTTTAGGTAAGATACATACCTCAAGCAAGCCAAATTAATAATCTAAGAATCCCTTCCCGTGTGAAACAACTTCCGTACAGCTCGAATCTAGCCAAAATAACTTAATAACATCAATAAAAACCATAGGAAATAACTCAAACAATAAAGCTATGATCTTGACACAATTATACAAAATCAACCCAAAAGGTCAACCCTGAGCTTGCACCCCGAAACCCGACAAAACTCACAAATCCTTAACACTCATTCAAATATGAGTACAAATATATGTGTGTTCATCCAAATTCAACCCCAAATCGACCCCCAAATCACCACTTTTCACTCTCCAAAAACCATGGAAAAACCCCCAAATTCCACCTTTAGATTATCACAAACTAGGTGTAATAATCTTTGGGAAATCAATATCTAACATCAAAATCAAGTAACGTTTACTTAACCCTACAATTGTAGTGAAAAACCCTGCAAAAATTGTCCCTAGCCGAGCTCCACAACTCCAAATAATGAGAAATAACCAAGTGTCCCAATTCAATCGAAATTCATTCCGAGATCGTCAACTCAAAAGTCAAGCTCCAATCAAACTTTGCAACTTAAGCTTCGAACCTTGGAACTAAGTGTCCCAATTCAATCCAAAAGTTCTCCGAAATAAAACCAACCGCCCCCGCAAGTCACATAATGAAAAATACACAAATGTAAAGCATCAAATATGGGAAACGGGGATAAAATACTCAAAACGACTGGCTAGGTCGTTACATTCTCCCCTATTAAACAAACGTTCATCCTCGAACGAGTATAGAATCATACCTAAAGTTCCAAAAAGATGAGGAATCTGCTCCGCATATCATGCTCGATCTCACAATCGCCACCTCGACCGATTGACCCCTCCACTGAACCTTCACCAAAGAAATATTATTGGACCTCAGCTTGTGAACTTGTCTATCCAAGTTGGCTACTAGCTCCTCATCATAAGTCAAATCCTTGTCCAGCTGCACCGAGGTGAAATCTAACACATGTAACACTGGAGAATGAAAACATAAAACACTGGATGAACTCTCGATAGACTATGTGGCAAGGCAAGTCTATAAGCCACCTCACCAACCCTCTCCAAGACCTCAAATGGACCAATATACCGGTGGCTCAACTTTCCTTTCTTCCCGAACCTATCACACCCTTCATGGGCGAAACTCTGAGTAGAACCTTCTCACCCACCATATATGCCACATCATGAGCCTTCCTATTAGCATAACTCTTCTGCCTGGACTGCGCCGTACGAAACCACTCCTGAATCAATTTCACCTTCTCCAAAGCATCTCGAACTAAATCAGTGCCCAAAATCGTAGCCTCCACAGGCTTAAACCAACCAACCGGAGAATGACATCGCCTCTTATATAAGGCCTCATACGGAGCTAATTGGATACACGACTAATAACTATTGTTGTAGGCAAACTCTGCTAACGGTAGAAACTGATCCCACAGACCCCCAAAATTAATGACACATGCTCGTAATTTGTCCTCCAAAATTTGAATAGTACGTTAGGACTGACCGTCCATCTGGGGATAAAATGTCATACTCAGCTCGACATGTGTGCCCAACTCACACTGCACTGCTCTCCAAATATGTAAATTGAGTGCCTCGATTCAAGATAATAGACATGGACACACCATGAAGACAAACATTCTCTCGAAGATAAATTCGAGCCAGCTGCTTTGAAGTATAGGTAGTCATGACTGGAATGAAGTGTGCAGACTTGGTCAGTCTGTCCACTATGACCCACACCGCATCAAATCTCCTCAAGGTCCGTGGAAGCCAAACTAAAAAAATCCATAGTGTTATGCTCCCACTTCCACTCCGGTATATCAAGCCTCTAAAGCAAACCACCAGGTCTCTGGTGCTCATACTTAACCTGCTGATAGTTCAAACACCGCGCAACATACTCAACAATATCCTTCTTCATTATTCGCCTCCAGTAATGTTGTCACAAATCATGATACATCTTCACGACACCTGGATGAATGGAATACCGCTAAATATGGGCCTCCTCAAGAATCAACTCTCTAAAACCATCCATGTTAGGAACACAGATCCGACCCTGAGGCCTTAATACCCTATCATCAACAATAGTCACCTCCTTGGCATCATCGTGTTGTACTATGTCCTTTAGGACAAGTAAGTGGGGATCATCATACTGATGCACCTTGATGCACTCAAACAATGACAATTGTGATACAACACAAGCAAGAACCCTGCTAGTCTCCAAAACATCCAACCTCACGAACCTATTAGTCAAGGCCTGAACATCCAAAGCTAACAATCTCTCTCCCAGCTGGAATAAAAGTAAGATTCCCATGCTCTCCGCCTTCCTACTCAAAGCATCGACCACCACATTGGCCTTCACATGATGATAAACAATGGTGATATCATAGTCTTTCAATAGCTCTATCCACCTCCGTTGCCTCAAGTTTAAATCTTCTACCATAATAGATGCTGGAGACTAATGTGATCCAACAACACCTCGCAAGACACGTCATAAACATAATGCCTCCAAATCTTGAGCGCATGAACAATAGCTGCTAACTCCAAATTATGTACAGGGTAGTGCTTATCTTGGGGCTTCAACTGACGTGAATCGTAAGCAATCACTCTACCATCCTACATCAACATAGACTAAATGCCAACCCATGAAGCACCACAATAGACTATTTAAGAACCCGACCCCAAAGGCAAAACAAGAACGGGAGCTTTAGTCAAGGAAGATTTGAGCTTCTACAAGCTCTCCTCACACTCGTCAGACCACTTGAATGGGGAACCCTTCTGCGTCAACCTAGTCAATATGATGACTATAGATGAAAATACCTCCACAAAACAATGATAATACCCAGCCAACCCAAAAAAACATCGGATCTTTAAAGCTATAGAAGGTCTGGGCCAACTCTGAACTGCCTCAATCTTCTTCGAATCCACCTTAATCCCTGATTGGACACCACGTGACCCAGGAATTCCACCGAGTCTAACCAGAACTGACATTTGGAGAATTTAGCATATAGCTTCTTCTCCCTCAAAGTCGGGAGCGTGATCGTCAAATGCTGCTCATGCTCCTCATTGCAGCGAGAATACATATCCTCAATGAAACAATGATGAAGAAATCCAGATAAAGCTGAAATATGCTATTCATCAACTATATGAAAGCTGTTGGGGCATCGATCAGCCCAAAAGACATTACCAGGAACTCATTACATAACGGATCTGGAAAGCCATTTTAGGAATATCTGAAGCCTTGATCTTCAACTGATGGTACCCCGATCTCAAGTCAATCTTCAAGAATACGCTAGCACCCAGAAGCTGATTGAGTAAATCATAAAATACGTGATAGTGGATACTTATTCTTGATGGTAACCTTGTTTAACTTCTTGTAGTCAATGCACATCCTCATGGAACCATCTTTCTTCTTCACAAATAGTACAGGTGCACCCCAAGATAACACACTAGGCCTGATGAAACCCTTATCGAGTAGTACTTGTAATTGTTCCTTTAATTCCTTTAATTCCTTCAACTCCACTGGTGCCATGCGATATGGTGGAATAGAGATGGGCTAAGCGCCCGAAACCAAATCAATATCCCCGTTGGGTGGCATGCTTGTCAAGTCTATAGGAAACACATCTAAAAAGCTCCTCACCAGCAAAACTGATTCAACAATAGGAGTATCAGCACTAATATCTCTCAGGAATGCCAAATACTCCAAACACCCCTTCTCAACCATCTCTTGAGCCTTCAAATATCAAATCACTCTACTGTGAGTGTGAGCAAGAGAACCTCTCCTCTCCAACCTAGGCAATCCCGACATCGCCAACGCCATGGTCTTAGCGTGACAATCAAGAATAGCATGGTGCGTAGATACCCAATCCATACCCAAAATGACCCCAAATTCAACCATACCGAGCAACAAAAGGACAACTCTACTCTCATAACCCACATTGGCAACCACACAAGACCGATATACACAATCCAACATAATAGAATCACCCACCGGTGTAGTTACATGAATAACAATATCAAAAGAATCACGAGGCGTATCCAAATAATAAGTAAAGTAGGATAACACGCAAGAATAATTGGAACCAGGGTCAAATAACACCAAAGCTTCCCTGTGGGACACTAAAACAATACATGTGATCACGGTGTTAAAAATTGCCCCTGGTGGTAGTAAATGCATAGCAACGGGCATGTCCACCACTTGACTATCCTCACACTTTAGGGCGACCTCAAATCGGCTGAGCCCCGCCCCTAGTTGGTCTTGTGGGTGGTATAGCTTTTGTTGCTGCACCCATAGGCTGTGCTCTACTGTGGTACACTACTCAAAAGTCTGGGGCAATCCTTCTTGAGATGACTCAAGTCTCCACACTCGAAACAACCCCTCATCTAGAGAGGTTGCTGACCCTGATAACTCGAATAACTGCCTGTGGAACCCTGAGCTAATGAAGCAAGGTAAGAACTGTGTGCTGGTAGTGCACTGAATAATGGCTAAACTGGGCAATCACTGTTTGCGTTTGTGGCTAATTTATGAACCACGGGGAATCTATCGAGTTACCTAAGCGAGCCTAAAATGACGGCCTCTACTGTGATGTGACTAGCCTCCGAATGAGGCACCACCAAAACCACCCGAGCCACAGGACCGCTTGGCCTCCCATTCCCTTCTCTCAAGCCTGCGAACATTCTCCAAGCGTCTAGCAGTCTCAATTATCTGGCCAAATCTAGCAACTGTCTAGGACTCTCGAGCCATACCATATCGAAGACCATAGTTGAGGTCATCAAAGAACCCATTAATCCTCGCCCTCTCAGTAGGGACCAAAAATACTGCATGACGTCCAAACCCAGTGAGTCTCATCTCGTTCTAGGTCACAGTCATGCTCTCCTGGCATAGATGCTCAAACTCCCTACACAACTCCTATCTGCGAGTGTGTGGAACAAACTTCTCTATGAAGAGAACTAAAAACTGATGCCATGTGAGTGGTACTGTCCCAGCTAGCTTGCCTGACTCATAGGTCCGCCATCAACTATAGGTTAGCCCTATCAGCTGAAAAGTAGTAAAGTCCATGTGACTCGATGTGCGAAGAATTCGATGACACTAATCAAGAAAACTCTAAGCATCCTCTGACTCTCCTCCACTAAAATAGGGAGGGTAAAGCCTATGAAATCGTTCTAACCTTTTCTGCTCCTTATCAACCAAAGATGGTCCAACCATAGCCCTAGTTTCCATAACTAGATGAACTGGAAAAAACCAAGGTGTTTGATAACCCAGAACTAGCTTCTCCGATGTACGGACGATGGGAGTCTGGGATCCTCCCCTAGCCTAAGACTTAGCTGGTGCAACTGGTATCATACCTGCTTGAGCCAAGCTCGTGTAAACACTCATGATCTGGGCCAAAGTCTTCTAAAGGCCAGGTATAGCAACAGGTACTACCGGTGTCTGAGATGGTCCCACCAACTCAACCATATCCGGAACCTTGTCCTCGACTGGAGAATTAATGTCTCCACATGTTTTGTGCTAACTGTAGTGCGGGCCTCCCACCGTCCGTACCATGGTCCCGACCTCTCGAGGCCCAACAGATCTCGCCGAACGTGTCCTCACCATCTGTGAGAGAATAGAAAAGTAAAGGTTCAAACTTCGGAAATAACAAATTTGCACGACAAGAATGCAAGAAAGTGAAGTTTTTCCTAACAGTTCGGTATCCCCTCGAAGATAAGTACAAACGTGTCAATACCAATCCGTAGGACTCTACTAAACTTGCTCATGACCCGTATAACCTATGAACCTAGGGCTCTGATACCAACTTGTCACGACCCATCATGACCGGTTGGTGGTTTTGGGTCGTGACACCATGGTAATCCGCTCCCACTTCCACTCTTGTATCACGAACTTGTAAGTCAAACCACCTAGTTTTTGATGTTCATACTTCACCCGGTGGCAATTCAAACACTGTGAAACATTCCCAACAATGTCTTTCTTCATCTTTTGCCACTAGTAATGCTACTTCAAGTCATGATACATCTTCATGACACTTGGGTGAATAGAATACCGTGAGCTATGAACCTCATCAAGAATCATTTCCCTCAAATCATCAACATTTAGAACAAAACTTTGGCCCTGAAGCCGCATAAAACCATCATCCCCAATAACAACATTCTTTGCTCCACCTCTCTCCACTATGTCCTTCAACACCAAAGAATGAGGATCATCAAACTGGCGAGCCTTGATTCACTCCAAATCATGTACATGTACTGTAGAGCCCGCATGACTCGTCATACATGTAGTGCCTTCAAATCTTGAGCATATGCAAAATGGCTGCAACTCCAAATCATGTACATAATAGTTCTTCTCATGGATCTTTAACAGTCGAGATACATAGGAAATCACCCTACCATCTTGCATCAATATTGCGCCAAGTCCAATATGTGAAGCATCACAATACAAAGTATAAGGCCCTAAACCTGTAGGCAACACCAACACTAGAGCTGTAGTCAAAGCAGTCTTGAGCTTCTAAAAACTCTCCACACACTCATTGGACCATCTAAAAAGAGCACCCTATATCTGAGTCAACTTGGTCAGTGGGGCTGCAATTGATGAAAATTTCTCCATAAAGCAACGATAGTAACCCGCCAAACCCAAAAAATGCAGAATCTCTATAGCTGAAGCAAGTCTGGGCCAATTATGAACTGCCTCAATCTTATTAGGATCAACCTTGATACCATCACAAGACACAACATGACCCAATAATGAAACTGAGTCCAACCAGAACTCACACTTCGAAAACTTGGCAAAAAGCTGACGATCCTTCAATGTCTGAAACACAATTTGCAGGTGCTGCTCATGCTCCTCTCTACTACGAGACTAAACCATAATATCATCAATAAATACAATCACAAAGGAATCCTAGTAAGGCTTGAACTTTTGGTTCATCAAACCCATGGAATTTTCTAAAGCATTAGTCAACCCAAATGATATCACCAAGAATATAATGACCATAACTAGTCCTAAAAGTTGTCTTAGGGATATCCGATTTCCTAATCTTCACCTGATGGTAGCCAGATCTCAAATGAATCTTAGAAAACACCTTGGCACCATGAAATTGATCGAACAAATTATCAATCTGAGGCAATATATACTTTTTCTTGATAGCAACCTTGTTCAACTCCCGATAATCAATGAACGCTCTCATAGATCTGTCCTCCTTATATTCCAAAAACAACGGTGCACCCCATGGTGAAACACTTTGTCAAATGAATCCTTTACTAAGCAAATCGTGCAACTGCTCCTTTAATTCTTTCAAGTCAATTGGAGCCATACGGTACGGTGGAATAAAATTAGGCTGGGTGCCGGGAACCAAATGAATGAAAAAGTCAATATCCTATCGGGCGACATGCTCGGTAAATCTGCAGAAACACCTCTGGGAACTGCCTCACAATAGGCACTAACCCAATGGGAAGAACCCCAGCACTAGAATCTCGAATGTAATCCAAATATGCTAAGCATCCCTTCTCAACCATACACCAATCTTTCAAAACTGAAACCACCCTACTCGTAGAATGACCAAGTGTCCCTCTCTACTTTAATCTCAACAATCTTGACATAGATAAAGTCACAGCTTGGCATGACAATCAAAGATGGCACGATTTGAGGACAACCAACCTATACTGAGGATAACCTCGAAATCCACCATATCTAACAACAAAAGATCAACAATAATATCAAAACCATTAATGGTAACCACACAAGACCGATAAACTTGATCAACTACTATAGAATCCCCAACAACGTAGACACAAAAATAGGAATATAAAGAGAATCACGAGGCATACTCAAGTGTGATGCAAAATATGAAGACACATATGAGTAAGTAAAACCAGATCAAATAACACCAAAGCATCCATATGACAGATTGAGATGATACCTGTAATAACGGCATCAGACGACTCCGCCTCAGGCCTACCCAAAAATGCATAACAATAGGGCTGAACCCTACCAGTTTATCTTCCACCTCCATGATGACCTCTACTCGGGTGACCTCTACATCTAGCTAGCTGGCCTCAATGCCTAGCTGGCTAACCCTCGCCCATAGGTAGCTGAATGTATGGTGTAGTAATCGATGTCTGAATCATGGCACGAGTACCCTACTGTGGCAAACTACTATGTGACCTAGGACAAAATTTTGTGATGTGCCTCGGATCCCCCCACACACAGCAACACCTATGCTAACGTGGTTGCTGAACATAAAGTTGTCACTAACGAGTTGAATAATCACCATGGTAACTCTCTATCGGAGGTAGACTGATGGGAGCTGGAGGTGCATTATGCTCATAACGAGGTCCATAAGCATCATGGCTACCTGATGTACCATGTGAAACCGGGAGTGTTGACTGTACTAGTCGAATACCATGGCCTCTACCAAAATAGCCCTTGCGTCCAGATGAGGCACCAGTAAAATGTCACGCCCCGACCTCATGGAGCGTGACTGACGCTCAACCTAGATACCCCAGTTAAGCAAGCCTACTAGATGCCTTCTACCCAACTTTGCCCATTAACAATGTAAGAATCAGTACAAAAGATAGACATGAGAAGAGTCAAGTGTTCCACATTCTTTGCCCATTATTCAAAAGAGGTTCATTTATGATTTCCAAAAGATTACTAGTTTATAGATATGATGAAAAACATGTTTTCCAAATACCAACACTTTTAGTTTAATTCGTAACACCAAACACCACCCACACTATATCTACGGAGCCTCTAAGTACAACCGGAGAGTAATATGGAAGTGCCGGCGTCAAGGCCCCGGCTATACCTCAAAACACAAACTACAACATCAAGTGACATCGGCCCCGGAGTAGAGTAGGGCTCACCAAAATCTACTGAATAGAGAGTGACTGCTAACGAGGACCAAAGCTGCCGCTGTTGAACCACCTGCATCCATTGAAGATGCAGAGCACCTGGCAAAAGGGACGTTAGTACATGGTGAATAGTACTAGTATGTAAAGCTAAATGTCCTCTTTCAAAATAGAATGCCAATATCAGAAGGGGAAACACCATGGAAAAACCAAGTAACCATCAATGATATCCAAATGCCAAGTTAAAACATAACAATTTTGAAAAATACAAAAAAAATATATATTTTTGGTTGGGAGATCATTAGCACTATACCACTGTGTTTTTAGCACAGAGTCTGATCACGCCGGATCGGCTAGGCCATCTCCCCACGGACAATGTGGTTTGACATGTGATGCGGAAAAAAAGGTGTTACCAAGAGTAGTACCACCATATGCGCAATATGGCGTCCAATCTCCACCCGATCGTCTAGGCCGCCTTCCCACATATGCCATGTGGGTTGACTTTCCAATTCACAGCTAATATCAATCTCATCCCAATTAAGGGGAATAATCACAATCCACCCCTACACCGGCACGTGTAGTTTCAGGTGTGGGCCTTATGTCCCACCCTTCCTCGGTTTGCTAATGATACTCCCAAAAATATTTTTTTGTTTTGCACATAAGGGAAACAAAAGTACAAATATATTTTTATATTCACCCCATTACCTTTCGCACTATATATAACCTCGTTAGTAACTTCAACCATTCACAACATCATTATTATTTCATTGGCCCTCTTGGCCATACTTATGATTCTTGTTTCATGGCACAGTGGTCGTATTTCAAATTTCACGCTTTCATTTCTTTACTTTCAAGGATAGTCAACATATAAAATATTTCAGAAATCACAGCTTTAAGTTCATTAGTACAGAAGGATTTAAACACATTAGATCCCCTTTCAAAGACTGGAGCACAATGACTTGTAATCACAACACAAGTAAAACAAATCATAAGAGAGTAACACACCTTATCTTTTTAAATACTTCTTCACAAAAGGGCAACACACAATTTCAATTCTTGAGTATGTAAGAACTCAAATCATATTGGAAATATTTATAAAGGTGGGCATGGTGATTAACGATTTAAACATGACTTCAAATCAAATGCACTAGCTACAACAACCATGGCCACGTTTTATATCTCACTTTAGTTCTCACTTTCAAACATATTTATAGGTCATCAACATTGAGAGCATTTGGGATTAAGGCCATAAGTATGAATATGAATAATAGGGGTCTTCGGCGCATTGAGTTTTCTTTCACTATTGGTCATAACAACTTTCAATTAAAAACATAATTGAAATCATAATATTCCGACACATGGGTCACATTTGAATACATTCCCGAAGCAGAGCACAATAAGATAGGAGCATTCGGCACACATTTCTAGTACATATCTTTCAACATAAGTTTATTTGGAATAGTAACATTTGTACGGGATAACTCAGAACATGGAAATTAGGAATTTGGGCCAACCATACTTGAAACTTACAGGAACATCATGGAATTCGATTCCAAGAGAGAAGTTTAGCCAACATACCTTGCTTGAGCTTTCCTTAAGCTATAACAATGCCCTAACACTTCAAGCAATAACAATCTATAGGAAGATAACGAAAATTGTTTAATAATTAGGAGGATTCTCATGGTGTAACTCTCTTAGGAATTTTGTCAAACACCTAGTATGCAAAATAGACTAGAAAGTTCTACGATGGTAATCCCTTCTTCCCTCGACCAATTTCAGCAAGAAACTACCCAAAATAGTTCAGTAACCCGACATACTACAAGCTATTGTCACATGCATTGCCTATTTCCAATCCCACAATATAATTAGACCCTAAAATAACTTGCATGGGTGTTATAGGATAGGAACTTGCCCGGATAAATGGTGGTCTAGTGAGTGGCTTCCTTGATTCTTGAAGATTGGTTCAAGAGTGGGTGCTTAGAATGCTAGGCCTTCCCCTTCTCTCTCTAAAATACTCTTACCTCCCTCTAAATTTACCAGACATTCCCTTCAAAATGAGCCCCAAAGGCTATTTATCAAAATGTGATCGGGTTATAAAAATAGGAAAATGGACCCTCCGAACTCATGTATGCGGTTGCAAAATGGACCGCATAACAGATATGCGGCCCACAAAATGGGCCGCGAAAATGATGCCAAGAACTGCGCTGGTCTGGACCGGTCTACGACAGGTCTGCGGTCTGTAGACCACTTATACGGCCGCAGAATGGACCGCATAATCATCCAAAAAAAATTCTTCATGCCAAATCTGCGATGAAAAATGCAGACCGCGAAATGGATATGCGATCGCAAAATGGACCGCAAAACGACCTTCAAAATTCAACCATTTTTCTGCTCAACTCTGCATAACTGGCCCTTCAGCAAAACATTTCCACTAATACCTCGATGCATTCTTCAACCCAAAAAGTCCATACCACGGCCAAGATTAAATATTAAATCCCTACACATCACCCTACCTCGGCAAAACAAAACTTGAATCCCTTAGCGAAATTTTACGGGGCCTTACATGAAAGCTCAAAAATTATAAGGCCTCTTATCAGAAGTCGTCTCTCTTGCCTGGCCTTGAATGTGCTCAATCCTCCAAACAATCGCTACTAGTTAAGTGAAAAAAGTCTCAGTCTTAGCCTCTCTATCAATCTGAAGTCTGATACCATAGGGGAGACCCTCTATGAACCTCTACACCTTCTCGCTCTGAGAAGGGATCATGATAGCTGCATGGCGAGACATCAACAAATCTCGTCTCATATTGGATGATTGTCACACCCCCTATTGACGATGCTCATACTGGCCGCATAGCACAACTCTCTAAGTAAGTGAGAAGAACTTCTCCAAGAACAACTGTGAAAATTGAGCTCAAGTAAGAGAAGGTGATCCTGTTGGTCTGTCATCTCATAAACTTGCCACCACCTCTTGGCTGAATCATGCAATTAAACGACAATGAAGTCAACTCCATTGGACTCAACTAGTCCTAAATTGTGTAGAATCTCATGACAACGGTCCACGAAGTCCTGGATATCCTCTGAAGATGCACCACTGAAACGAGGAGGAGACAACTTTAAGAACCTATCCAACCTCTTCGGCTCATCAGCTAACAAAGTAGGCCTAACCTCAGGTTGTATGCACCGATACCCCAACTAGTAATACTTTTAGGGTCTATTAACCATGGGCCACCTGCTCTACGGTGTGAGTAACGGGAGTATGTACTCCTCCCCCGACCTGAGATGCAATGGGTGCCATAGGAAATATACCATTCTAAGACATACTCACCATAAAGCCCACCATGTGGACTAAGGCGTCTTGGAGCACTAGGGTAGCTATGAACACCTCTAGGACCTGAGTTGGCCCTATCGGCTCCACCTAAGCTGGATTCTCACCACCCGAAGCTAGCTGAGGCTCTACGTGTGCTATAGGTTGTGCTCTACCTCAATCTGGCCACTACCCCTAGTAGTGGCTGCAATCTAGGGCTCCGGCTCCTGTTCCGCTATGGCTGAAGCACGTGTCCTCACCATCTGTAAGAAAATGAGAGAAGAAAGATTCAAACTGTAGGATAGAACAAAGTCGCACGATCGAGAAAGAAAGAAAGTGATGTTTCCTAAATCCTTATAGCCTCTCAAATATTACAGACGTCTCTGTACTGATTCTTAAGACTTTACCAAGCTTGCTCATGACTCGTGAGACCTATACAATCTAGTGCTCTGATACTAACTTGTCATGATCCAAATTCCCAACTTAGGAATCATGATGGCGCCTAACATCGCTTGTTAGGAAAGCCAACATATAACAAAAATAGAGGGAAGATATTGGGCATAAAATAACATCTAACCATAAATAAAGGGAAAATCTCCATAATGTATAGCACAACTAAACTAACAACCGTCTAATACCTCCCAGAACTGGAGCACGAAGTGCATGAGCTTCTATTGTGTTACTAAATACAATGTCTAAAATAACAAATTCAATGTTTGATAAGAATAAGAAGTAGGAAGTCTAAAATATGTGTGACATCAAGGACTACGAATGATAGTGCAGCACAACCTCCAGACTCCACAACCAAGCAAGCTAGTACGTCCTATATGTGCTAGTAGATTGTCACGACCCAATTTCTCCCTCTGTGAACCGTCGTGACGATATCTAGTGTCTACGAATAGGTAAGCCTAATTATTGCGGAAATGAGATGAAAACACAAAGATAACACCTAACAAATATAATAACTAAGCAGAAACAGTGCCACTCGGCATATACAATATTCACTTTTCCCAAATCCCGAAATACCGTAAGTCACAAGGTACTAAGAAGTCTTAACTGTTATAAAATGAAGGAAAAATGAACATAGGGGGATAGAGGGGGACTCCGAGGATCTGCGGGCGCAAGCATATGTACCTTGAAGTCTCCAATAAGCAGCAGCGACTGCAACTAGTGATGAGGTTGGTAAGATGAACCTAGATCTACACACGAAAAATATGTGCAGGAAAGGGCGTGAGTACACCACAACGGTACCCAGTAAGTGCCAAGCCTAACCTCGGTCGAGTAGTAACAAGAATAGGTCAGGGCCATACTGGTATAAATATAATGAAATAAGACAGAATGAAATATCGCAGTAAAATAAATACGGAAATCTAATAGGAATATAATCAACGAAAGACAATAGCTCAGAACACAGTGATAACAACAGAGGATCTCCCGAGATACCGTCTCGTAGTCCCAAACATAAATGTGCCGGGTGATCTCCTAGAATATCATTTGAGTCCCAAAATAAATATGCAAAACAGGAGGATCTCCCGAAATACCGTTTTGTAGTCCAAAAGTAAATATGCAGTACGGGAGAATCTCCCGGAATACCGTTCCGTAGTCCCGAGGTAAATATCCAATACAGGGGGGTCTCCCGGAATACCGTTCTGTAGTCCCAAAGTAAATATGCAGTATAGTGGGGATCTACCGGAATATTGTTCCGTAGTCCCAAAGTAAATATGCAGCGCAACCCACCGAAATAAGAGTTACAGCAAGAAATCCTACAGTTTAGACTAAGTTCAAGTCACAGAAAGCAGGTAATTGCACTAAACATGCTGCACAGAGTTCAAATAGGCAATTAAACAAGTAGGCATGCCATTCTGGTCTAAACAGGATATTTACATATTCTAGTATGTTTCAATTAAGGAGAAAACAAGTTATGACTTAGTAAAAAATGGAGTTTTATAACAAATAGCCTGTGTACGTACTTGTCACCTCACGTACATGGCGCTCACATATCAAACAGTACCAAATCCTATGGGGAGTTCCTCCACACAAGGTTAGGCAAGCCACTTACCTCGAACCAAGCTTAAATCAATCCGTCACAATGCTCTTTCCACGAATATCCGACTCTGAATGGCTCAAATCTAGCCAAAACCAATTACATAACATAAATATAGCTACAAGAAACTAATCTAGCTAACTAAATCAAAGCTAAGGCAATAAATTGGAAAAACGCCCCAAAAGGTCTCCCCAGGACCACGTCTCGGAATCGGGTAAAAGTTACCAAATATGAACACCCATTCACTCACGAGATCACTCGTACCAAAATTATCCAAATCCGATGTCTAAATCCCACTTAAAACTCAGAAATTCGGTTGGGGAACATTTCCCCCATTCTCTCAACTTTCTCACTCAAATTCCTTAATTAAATGAAGAAAACAACAATAGATTAATGAAATATGATCAAAATCAAGTTAGGAATCGTTACCCCAAAGCTCTCTCTAAAAATCACTCAAAGAATCGCCAATTTCCGAGCTTCCAAGTCCAAAAATGGAGAAATGAATCAAACCCTCGAATTTTCCCCACTTTTCTGCCCAGCAAATTTGCTCCTGCGACCTATACATCGCACCTGCGGAAATTCCATCGTAGGTGCGGAAATGACTTAAGGGACCTGGGACCGCTTCTGCGAGAAAGTGGCCGCACATGCGTGTGCGCACTCGCAAACTGGTCCGCTTCTGCGGTCTCTCTTCGCACCTACGCTCCAGGGTCGTACCTGTGGGCATCGCAGATGCAGAATATTACCTCACACCTGCGATCCCTGAGCTCCTCCTTCCAAACCGCTTCTGTGCCTAATTCTCCGCATGTGCGAGTCCGCACATGCGGTTCCCCAATCGCATATGCGAAAACACCAGCAACCAAAAATCTTCAGCAATTGCATAAGTCCAAATTTCAACCCGTTGAGCATCCGAAACACACCCGAGGCCCCCGGGACCTCAGCCAAACATACCAACCAATCCTAAAACACCATACGAACTTTGTCGAGCCTTCAAACCACATCAAGCAATGCTATAATCACGAATCATCCTCCGATTAAAACTTAAAGAACGTAGTATTTTCCAAATTCGACAACTGATGTCGAAACCTATCAAACCACGTCTGATTGACCCCAAACTTTGCACACAAGTCATATTCAACCCTATGGACCTATTCCAACTTCCGAAATTGGAATCCGACCAGGATATCAAAAATTTCACTACCGGTCCAAAACTCCAAAAATTTGACTTTCACCATTTCAAGCCTAAATGAGCTACAGACCTCCAAAACATAATCCAGACACGCTTCTAAACCCAAAATCATCTAACATAGCTAACGGAATCGGCGGAACTCCATTCGGGAGTCGTCTTCACACAGTTCCGACTACGGTTTGAATCCTAAAACTTAAACTTTTCGTTTAGGGACTAAGTGTCCCAAAACACTCCAAAAACCAAAACGAAACCTCCAGGAAAGTCACAATAGCAGAAATAGATACGGGGAAATTAGTTAATAGGGGGTCGGGGCTATAACTCTCAAAACGACCGGCCAGGTCGTCACATAGATCCGATACCAAAATCTGCACAAGAGGTGCAGAAGTATACTGTGAGTACAAGTGATCCAATGTACTCCGTAAGTGTCAAGCCTAACCTCGAGGAGGCAGTGATGAGGCTAAGACAAGGCACTTACAATAAATCTAGCAGTTATGTAACGAGAAAACAACAACGATATAACAAATAAGAGAACAAGAAAAGGTAACAAGTAAGAAAATGAAGTAGGTAACAAGTGAGATAACAAACAAAATAGCAAGAAGAAATAATACGCGGAATAATGAAAGGAGTAACTAAGGAATATAATGACGATAACCTCAAAATAACACCAAGCAAGACTTTCTCAATAATTCAAATCCAATTAATCTTTAACTGACGATAGCCTGAACGTAAGCCAATCTTGGAGAACACTCTGGCACCCTGTAGCTAATCAAATAAGTCATCAATACAAGGTAATAGATACCTGTTCTTCACTGTAACTTTATTCAGCTGGCGATAATCAATACACATATGCACAGAACCATCATTTTTCATCACAAACAAGACAGGAGCACCCCAAGGTGAAACATTAGGCCGAATGAAGCCCTTATCACGAAACTCCTGCAACTGCTCCTTCAACTCAGAAGGAGCCATACGGTATGGAGGAATAAAGAAGGGCTAAGTGCCCGGCAACAAATCAATGCCAAAATCAATATCTCTGTCGGGCGGCATGCCCGGAAGATCTGCTGGGAACACATCTGGATAGTCCCTCACTACTGGAACTGACTCAACTGTAGGGGTATCAATACTGACATCTCTCACATAAGCTAGATACGCGTCACACCCCTTCTCAACCATTCGTTGAGCTTTAAGAAATGAAATAACTCGGCTGGGAGTATACTCTAAGGTACCTCTCCACTCTAATCGCGGTAAACCTGGCATAGCCAGCGTCACGGTCTACCATGCTGAGTAATAATAAGTCGGCTCTGGTCTCAAAACCACTAAGAGCAATCAAACATGACTGATACACGTGGTCCACAATAAGAGAATCTCCCACAGGAGTACACACATAAACAAGGGAACTCAAAGAATCCCAAGATACACCCAAATGTGGGGCAAAATAAGAGGACGCATAATAATACATAGAGCCTGGGTCAAATAATACCGACGTAGCTCTATGATAGACTGGAACAATACATGTAATGATAGAGTCGGAAGCAAATGCTTCTGTATGAGCCAGAAGAGCATAATACCTGGCATGGCCTTCCCATCTAGGGTGACCTCGACCTCCCCAACCTCCACCTCGAGCTAGCTGAGCAGGTGGGGCAGTAGCTGGTGCTGGAATCATAGCCTGAGGACCCCGTGGAGCACGTGGTGGCTGAGAAGTCTATGGAGGCACAACCCTTCTAAGTCTGGGGAAATCCCTCACCATATGGAGAGTGTCGCCACACTCAAAACAACCCCTCGGAGGGTGTGGCTATTGTGACTAACTCGGGCCAGGTCTGCTGGACTGGTTGCTAAAAGTACACCAAGTAGGAGGCACATTAGATACTGGCGGTGCATAATAAGGCTCTTGGGGCCTAGAAGGGGCTGGAAAACCACTGGCAGCTAGAAGAGCTGAATGAACGGGGCGACCTACATAACACCTACTGTGGCGAGCTGCTGGGGCGGGAGCTCCAGAATAAGAACCAGTCTCTCAAGACCTCTTGGCCTCTCTCTCCTCTCGGTCCCTAGAAATACTCACAACCTGATGGTAAGGAATATCCATCTCCAACTCCCTGACCATACTAATCCTAATACTGAGGTGGAGACCGTCAATAAATTGTCGAACCCTTTCTCAAACTGTGGCAACCAAGGCCGGTGCATGTTGGGCCAAATCACTAAAGCGGACTGCATACTCTAACACAGTCATAGCACCTTGGCTCAGCTGCTCAAACTCCGCGTGCCACGAGTCCCTGAGGTTCTGAGGGACATACTCTCTCAAAAACATGTCCGAGAACTAAATCCATGTAAGTGAAGCTGCCTCATCCAGACTACTCAACTCATAAGCACGCCACCACTGATAGGCTGCTCCTCTAAGCTGGAAAGTGGTAAAAGAAACCCCACTCGTCTCCGCTACGCCCAAAGTATGGAGAATACGATGACACTTCTCTAGAAAACCCTGAGCATCATTTGTAGCCAATCCACTGAAGGTAGATGGGTGGTACTTCTAGTACCTCTCAAGTTTGAGCTGCTCTACCTCAGAAGTGGTTGTCCTGGTCTCATGCTAAACCGGGGCTACCGGTGGCATAGGAATGAACTCTGGGGCCTGATCAACCTGGACCCTCTACTCAGGAGTGTGGGCTGCGGGATTCTGTGCCCCTTCACCGACCTGAGATGTGGCGGGAGCTAACGGAATCAATCCAGCCTGAGCTAAGGTGTTGAACATTCTCACGAACTAGGCTAGAGTCACCTGGAGGGTTGGTACATCAATAGGAACCTCTGGTGCCTACCCTCCAGATGGAACTGCTTGGGGTTCCTCTGTAGCAGCTCGCGTAGGTGCTCTGGCTGCACCGCGTGGACGTACTCTACCCTGACCCCTGCCTCTGGCGGCTCTAGCAGGGGGCACGGGTTCCTGGTCGTCAGATCCTCTGGTACGGGTCCTCACCATCTGTGAGAAAGAATAGAATACAGAATTTTTAGAATTTGATGCCAATAACTCGCACGACAAGGAATCAAAAGAAGTATGTTTGTTCCTAACAGTTCCAAAGCCTCCCGAAGATAAGTACAGACGTCTCCGTATTGATCCGCGAGACTCTAATAAACTGGCTTGTGACTCATGACACATATGAACCTAGAGCTCTGATACCAACTTGTCACGACCCAATTTCTTCCTCCATGAACCGTCGTGATGGCACCTAGTCTCTACGACTAGGTAAGCCTAATTATTGCGGAAATGAGATGAAAACATAAAGATAACAGCTAACAAATATAGTAAATAAGCGGAAACAGTGCCACTCAGCATATACAATATTCACTTTTCCCAAAACCTGAAATACCATAAGTCACAAGCTACTAAGAGGTAGAGGGGGATCTCTCGGAATACCGTTTCTACAGAAAGAAGGCAAAATAAACATAAGGGGATAGAGGGGGAATCCGAGAATCAGCGGGCGCGAGTAGATGTACTACCTTGAAGTCTCCAATAAGCAGCAACAACTGCAACTAGTGACGAGGCTGGTAAGATGAACCTAGATCTGCACATGAAAAACATGCACAGGAAAGGGCGTGAGTACACCACATCAGTACCCAGTAAGTGCCAAGTCTAACTTCGGTCGAGTAGTGACGAGATCAGGTCAGGGCCCTACTGGTATTAATATAATGAAATAAGACAGAATGAAATATCGCAGTAAAATAAATACAGAAATCTAACAGGAATAGAATCAACGAAAGACAACAGCTCAGAACATAGTGATAACAATAGGGGATCTCCCGAGATACCGTCTCGTAGTCCCAAACGTAAATGTGTAGGGGGATCTCCCGGAATACTATTCCGTAGTCCCAAAATAAATATGAAAAATAGGGGGATCTCCCGTAATACCATGTACGTACTCGTCACCTCACGTACACGGCTCTCACATATCAAACAGAACCAAATCCTAAGGGGAGTTCCCCCACAAAAGGTTAGGCAAGCCACTTACCTCGAACCAAGCTCAAATCAATCCGTCACAATTCTCTTTCCGTGAATATCTGACTTCGAATGGCTCAAATCTAGCAAAAACCAATTAGATAACATAAATATAGCTACAAGAAACTAATCTAGCTAACAAAATCAAAGCTAAGGCAAGAAATTGGAAAAACGCCCCAAAAGGTCTCCCCAGGACCACGTCTCGGAATCGGGTAAAAGTTACAAAATATGAACACCCATTCACTCACGAGATCACTCGTACCAAAATTATCCAAATCCGATGTGTAAATCACACTCAAAACTCAGAAATTTGGTTGGGGAACTTTTCCCCCATTCTCCCAACATTCTCACTCAAATTCCTTAATTAAATGAAGAAAACAACAATAGATTAATGAAATATGATCAAAATCAAGATAGAAAATCGTCACCCCAAAGCTCTCTCTGAAAATCCCTCAAAGAATCACCAATTTCCGAGCTCCCAAGTCCAAAAATGGAGAAATGAATCAAACCCTCAAATATTTTCCCCTTTTCTGCCCAGCAAATTCGCTCATGCGACCTATTCATCACACATGCGGCACCGCACCTGCGGAAATTCCATCGTAGGTGTGGAAATGACTTAAGGGACCTTGGACCGCTTCTGCGAGAAAGTGGCGGCACCTGCGCATGCGCACCTGCGGAAACCGGTCCGCTTCTGCGGTCTCTCTTCGCACCTGCGCTCCAGGGTCGCATCTGCGGGCCTCGCAGATGCGGAATATTACCTCGCACCTACAATCCCTAAGCTCCTCCTTCCAAATTGCTTTTGTGCCTGATTCTCCGCATGTGCGAGTCCACACCTGCGGTTCCCCAACCGCAGATGCGAAAACACCAGCAACCAGAAATCTTCAGCAATTGCATAAGTCCAAATTTCAACCCGTTGAGCATCCGAAAAACACCCGAGGCCCCCGGGACCTCAGCCAAACATACCAACCAATCCTAAAATACCATACGAACTTAGTCAAGCCTTCAAACCACATCAAAGAATGCTATAATCACGAATCATCCTCCAATTCAAACTTAAAGAACTTAGAATTTTCCAAATTCGACAACCGATGTCGAAACCTATCAAACCACGTCCGATTGACCCCAAACTATGCACACAAGTCATATTCAACCCTACGGACCTATTCCAACTTCCGAAATTGGAATCCAACCCTGATATCAGAAATTCCACTACCGGTCCAAAACTCCAAATATTCGACTTTCCCCATTTCAAGCCTAAATGAGCTACAGACCTCCAAAACACAATCCAGACATGCTTCTAAACCCAAAATCATCCAACAAAGCTAACGGAATCGGCGGAACTCCATTCCGGAGTCGTCTTCACACAGGTCCAACTATGGTTTGAATCCTAAAACTTAAACTTTTCGTTTAGGGACTAAGTGTCCCAAAACACTCCAAAAACCAAAACGAAACCTCCAGGAAAGTCACAATAGCAGAAATAGATACGGGGAAATTAGTTAATAGGGGATCGGGGCTATAACTCTCAAAACGACCGGCCGGGTCGTCACATAGATCCGATACCAAAATCTGCACAACAGGTGCAGAAGTATAGTGTGAGTACAAGTGATCTAATGTACTACGTAAGTGTCAAGCCTAACCTCGAGGAGGCAGTGATGAGGCTAAGACAAGGCACTTACAATAAACCTGTGCAGTTAAGTAACGAGAAAACAACAAAGATATAACAAATAAGAGAACAAGAAAAGGTAACAAGTAAGAAAATGAAGTAGGTAACAAGTGAGATAACAAACAAAATAGCAAGAAGAAATAATACGCGGAATAATGAAAGGAGTAACAAAGGAATATAATGACGATAACCTCAAAATAACACCAAGCAAGACTTTCTCAATAATTCAAATCCAATTAATCTAGCAAAGCAACCATGAGATAACATAGCCAACTTCTCAATCTATATAGTAAAATGGCACGACATCACTCTTTTTACCTTTACTCTCATCCTCACAAGCACTCCAACCTTCATGCATATTCACTCTTCCTCACAAGCACGGAAACACCCTTAATGCAATAGTAATAATGTAAAGAAACATGGAAACACCATTAATGCACAATCACTCTTCGTCACAAGCACGGACACACCCTTCGTGCAATTCACTATTCCTTACCAAGCATAAACATGTAAAGCAGTACCAAGCACGGTAGGAAGTACAAATAATATCAAGAAGAGTGATTGATCATAATTTTCCATATGGGAAATAGTCATCACTTTAGACTAATTGCCAAATCAACATTTCTATAGTTTTACTACCAATATCACAACAATCTCAACATGGCTACTAACATGCATAGGAATAGTCAAAGAGTCTCACAATCTATTTGAAGCATAAATGACATAATACATGAAGCTACAATTTGTAAGTACACTAGTTCTACCCGCATGCTTAACCCATAGCAAGAACATATACACTCATTACTTATCATATACTCTGCTCCCAACACATATAACATATAGCAATTAGTCACAACTACATCCTAATTCCCTCAAATAAAGGTTAACCAAGACACTTATCTCTTTCTACACAAATCAAACCTCCAATATCGCCTTTCCTTTAGCACAAGCCTCTAAACCAGTTGAATCTAGCCTATTAACACTCAAATAAGTCAAAACAAGCTTTAGAAACTACCCTAATATCAACAAGGTTCGACCTTTAATGTAATTAAGAAAGTCAAAGTAAAAGTCCACATGGGCCCACATGGTTGAAATCTGAAATTAGGGCAAATTCCCGTTTATCCATCCCCCCCCTCCGGAGTCAAAATATGTGATTTTTCCCAAGATGGACCTCAAATCGAGGTCAAAATCCCCAAAATTAGCCCTCATAATATTTCCCCAAAACCCAATTTCTACACTTGAAAGTACTGGATTTAGGAATAAAAATCTATGAAGAATCATGGAAATAAATCAAAAACAAGTTAAATTTACTAACCTATGAACATGGGATGAAACTCTCTTCAAAGATTGTCTCTACACGAAGTCTAGATATCAAAAATAGGACCTCACAGAAGCAACATCGCAGGTGCAAAACAAATGGCTCAGGAATGTGAGCATGCGTCGGTGCAGATGTCGCAGATGCGACACGCCCTTTGTAGGTGCGTACCCCCCATCCGCCTCAAAAGTTTCTCAGATGCGACCCTCCCAGTTTGAGCTTCTTCGCAGATGCGAACCAGCATCGTATATGCGGCTTTGCACCTGTGCGATACCCACCGCAAGCTGTCGTGCTTTCCTTAACCATAGATGCGAGCAAGCATCTCGCAGATGCGTCCTCGCACCTGTGCACCTAGATGTCGCACATGAGACCACTGTTGTTCCCCCTTTCCTTGCAGATACGAACTTACCCACGCAGGGACGAGCTCGCAACTGCGTACCTACTCATTGCAAGTGTGATACATGCAGCACCATAAATGCCAAGTCTTCCAAATAACCTAAAACTAATTAAAAACTCACCCGGGCCCTCCGAGTCCCACTCTATCATCCAAACAAGTATAATAACATAACACTTACTCACTCGCTAGCTCAAATCATCAAAATAACATATACAATCAAGAATCAATCATCAAAACTCAAAGATTTCAAAGGTAAAAACTTCAAATTTTCAACTTTCCACAATGAGCGTTGAAACGGCCTCGGGTCACCCGAGACCCCAGCGAAACATGCGTACAAGTCCAAAATCATCATAAGAATCGACCAAAACTGTAAAAATACCAATCAGCGATCGTTTACCAATGACATTTACCGTGATCAACTCTAATAACTTCAAAGTTTCAAAATCAAGTTTTCTTTAAGAAATCATATTTAAACTTTTCAGAATAAAAAACGGACCATGCAAGCAGGTCATAAATAATCAATTAACGCTATGTAAGGTCTCAAGTCATGAAATTTAAATCTACAACTCAAAACAGTGTATCGGGTCATTACATTCTCCACCTCTAAAAAAACATTCGTCCTCGAACGGACATAGAAATGTACGTGAACTAGGAAAAAGATGTGGATATCTACTCCTCATATCGAACTCGGACTCCAAAGTAGCCTCCTCAATCGGCTGACCTCTCCAAAGCAATTTCATAAAAGAAAAATCCTTAGATCTTAACATTTGCACCTGTTGATATAGAATACCTATCAGCTCTTCCTCATATGTAAAATCCTCATCAGGATGCACTGCACTAAAGTACAAAATGTGCGACTTATCTTCATGATACTTCCAAAGAATCGTAACATGAAAAACCGAGTGTACCCCCGCAAGGCTGGTAGGCAATGCAAGCCTATAAGAAACCTCCCTAACTCTCTCTAAGGTCTCAAATGGGCCAATAAACCTCGGGCTCAACTTGACTTTCTTCCCAACTCTCATCATGCCCTTCATAGACAAAATATTCAAAAGTACCTTCTCGCCCTTCATATAAGCCATATCATGGATCTTCTAGTCCGCATAACTCTTCTACCTGCTATGCACTGTACGAAGGCGATCCTGAATCAACTTCACCTTTTCCAAACCATCACAAACCAAATCTATACCCAGCATATTAGCCTCACGGGGCTCAAACCAACCAATAGGAGAAGGACATTGCCTACCGTATAAAGCCTCAAATGGCGCCATTTGAATGCTGGACTAGTAGCTATTATTGTAGGAAAACTCCACCAATGGTAGAAACCGGTCCCATTGGCCTCCGCAACTAATAACATAGGCCCTCAATAGATCCTCAAGGATCTAGATAGTCCGGTCGGATTGACCATCCATGTACGGGTGAAATGTAGTGTTCAGTTATACCTACGTGCCAAACTCACACTGAATATCTCTCCAAAAGTGTGAATTGAACTATGTGCCACAATCCGAAATGATAGAAATGGGCACACCATGAAACTGAACAATCCCTCTAATGTAGATTTGTTCTAACCTCTCTGATGTATAAGAAGTCATAACCAGAATGAAATACGCGAACTTAGTCAATATGTTCACAATGAACCAAACAATATCAAACTTCTTCCAAGTCCATGGCAATCCCACCACAAGGTCCATAGTAATGCACTCCTACTACCACTTCGGTATCACCAACCTCTGAGTCAAACAACTTGGTTTCTGATGTTCATACTTCACCTGTTGGAAATTAAAACACCGTGAAGCATGCCCAACAATGCCTTTCTTTATCTTCTGCCACCAGTAATGCTACTTCAAGTCACGATACATCTTCGTGACACATAGGTGAATAAACTACTGTGAGCTATGAGCCTCTTCAAGATTCATTTCCCTTAAACCATCAATATTTGGAACACAAATTCGGCCCTGAAACCATATAACACCATCATCCCTAATCAAAACCTTCTTTGTTCTACCTCTCTACATTGTTTCCTTTATCGCCAATAAATGAGGATCATCAAACAAGCGAGCCTTGATTCGCTACAACAAAGACGACTGCACCACAACACAATAAAGAACCCTACTAGGCTCTGAGATATCCAATCTCACAAATCCGATAGCCAAGGCTTGAATGTCCATAGCCAATGTCCTCTCCACTGCGAGTATAAAAGCCAAACTACACATGCTCTCCGCCTTTCTACTCAAGGCATCAACTACCACATGCCTTGCCTAGATGATACAAAATAATGATATCATAGTCTTTCAGCAACTCCAACTATCTCTGTTGCCTCAAATTCAAATCCTTTTACTTGAACAAAAATCTGGAGACATTGATGATTAGTGTAGATCGCACATGACACACCCTTCAAGTAGTGACTCCAAATCTTGAGCGCATGCACAATGATTTCCAACTCCAAATCATGTACATGATAGTTTTTCTCATGGATCTTCACATGACGAGATGCATAGGCAATAACCCTACCATCCTACAACGATACAATACCAAGTCCAATAAGCGAAGCATCACAATACACATTATAAAGCCCCATACTTGCGGGCAACACCAACACTAGAGTTGTAGTCAAAGTTTTCTTGAGATTCTTAAAACTCTCCTCACACTCATCAGACTATCTAAAATAGGCACCCTTCTGAGCCTACTAGGTCAATGAGGCTTTAATAGATGAAAATCCCTCCACAAAGCATCGATAGTAGCCCTCCAAAATCAAGAAACCCCGGATCTCTGTAGCTGAAGTAGGTTTGGGCCAATTCTGAACTGCCTCAATCTTCTTAGGATCAACCTTGATACCATCACAAGACATAACATGACCCAAGAATGCAATTGAGTCCAACCAAAACTCATACTTCAAAAACTTAGCATAAAGTTGATGATCCTTCAAAGTTTGAAGCACAATTTGCAGATGATGCTCACACTACTCTCTACTACGAGAGTAAACCATAATATCATTAATGAATACAATCACAACAGAATCCAAGTAAGGCTTAGATTAATCAAATCCATGAAAGTTGTTGAAGCATTAGTCAACCCAAATGACATCACCAAGAACTCATAATGACCATAACGAGTCCTAAAAGCTGTCTTAGGGACATCTGATGCCCTAATCTTCACCTGATGGTAGCCAGATCTCAAACCAATCTTGGAAAAGACCTTGCCAGCCTGCAACTAATCAAATAAACCATCAATCTAAGGCAATGGATTGTTCTTGATAGTAACCTTGTTCAATTGCCTATAGTCAATGCACATTCTCATAGATGTGTCCTTCTTCTTTACAAACAACACCGGTGCACCCAAAGGTGAAACACTCGATCCAATGAATCTTTATCAAGAAAATCCTGCAACTCCTCCTTCAATATCTTCAACACAATTGGAGTCATACAGTACAGTGGGATAGAAATAGACTGGGTGGCATGAACCAAATTAATGAAAAAGTCAATATCCCTATCGGGTGGCATGCCCGGTAAATCAGCATGAAATACCTCGGGGAACTCCTTCACATCTGGCACTGACTCCATAGGAGGAATCTCCGCACTAGACTCTTGAATGTAAGCCAAATATGCTAAGCATACATTCTGAACTATATGCAGGGCCTTCAAAATTGAAACCACCCTACTCGTAGAATGACTATGAGTCCCTCTTTACTCTAATGTCGGCAACCCTGGCATATCTTAAGTCACAGTCATGTCGTGACAATTCAATATGGCAATGGTACGAGGATAACCAATCCATGATAAGGATAACCTCGAAATCCACCATATCCAACAAGAAAAAGATCAACTATAGTATTAAAACCATAAATGGTAACCACACTAGACTGATACACTGGATCAAACTACTATTGAATCTCTATTCGGGGCAGACACAAAAACATGAATATCAAGAGAATCATGAAGCATACTTAAGTGCAATGCAAAATATGAAGTCACATATGAATAAGTAGAACTCGGATCAAATAACACAAAAGCATCTCTATAACAGACTAAAATAATACATATAATAACTATATCGGACGACTCCGCCTCGTGCATAACAGCATAGATGAACCCTACAACTATGTCCTCCACCTCTAGGATGACCTCCACCTCTAGCTGGCTGGTCTCGACCTCTAGCTGGCTGACCCCCCTCCCCTAGCTGGCTGAGTGGGTGGTGTTGAACCCTATTTTGCACAAGTCAAAACAAGATTCAACTAATATTTAAAGGTATACTAGGGTACCTGTTTAATTATTAAGATCATTATCCTATTAGTCTACTAACCAGTGAGATTTGTGTAAGGGTTCTTATTCTTCTTAAGGGAAGGTGTTAGGCACCCTGTAGAATCTACCTAAGTTAGCTCCATAAGACTTAGACTAGGTTCGAGAATTAACTGCCTATATCTTACTTAGTTAGTGCTTAAAATGTGTGGCTTACCTAATGAAATATTTAAAAAGTCTATCCAATTTGGAAGAGAAGTGATGTGTATGCTTTGAAAATATGTAGGTTTTATTTTAGAGAAAAAGTCTTTTAAAAAAATGTCTAATAAAAGAGTGTTTTAGAAAATGTAGATCTACAATACTTTCATTACTAATAAAATGAGGTTAAGTTTTAAACATTTGATTTTGGAGTAAAAGGGTTATTTGTATACAATAATAGCCATTTGAGAGAAACTGGGTTTAGATATACCTTGGGAACTTTATTTTAGATCTCATATTAGAGTTCAAACCATTTGAAAGATCCGTAATTCCAACAATGTTTGTTTGGACATCCCGCATTTTTGGAAGTCATTTCTGGGTTTTCGGTTTCTTTTTGTTTTTAAAAGAAAAGGTTGTTGACTTTGCAAATCTGTCTTGGTTTCAAAACTTCAGGGGAAATCGTTAGTGAAAATAATAACAGAAGTTAAATAATATAAGGTTATTAATAACTAGAATTAATTACTAATAAGTTGCGGTACTACTCTTCTTTTTACCTACGTTCTTTAAGGCTTGCCTACGTTGTGAATATAACTCTAAGAACCGGAAGAAAACCATCCAATCAATATCATCAGTGTTGTTGTACATACATAAGAATAGTAGCAGACTTATAAAAAGCAATAGAGAAAAGAAAATGGACTTATGGTTTGGGCCTAAGAGGAATTAGGCCAAACAGGTGGCAACGACTCTCACGACTTCAGACTCAGAGGCTGGAACTTGGGTCTGAGTTCTTGGGCACTCAGCAGGACCAGTTCTGTTACATGTTCAAGAAAAGAGGATCAAATGTAAGGCCTAAATGAGACTGTAACTAATATTTATGTTTAAGAATGTAAATAAAACTGTGTAAGATCGAGCAGAGTAAGGAAAATTACAGTGAAGCCTTTTTCTTCATTAACACTACCCTAAAGAGATTATCAAATATCAATGATTAAGGGCTTAAGGTAAAATTCCATTTATAGCCAAGACACTCTTTGAGCCCCTGTCACTTCAAAGTTCACAAGGGTCTCATGGACGCCGAGCAGTGCATGTACCAGGGAGAGTATCTCAACTACAAACTAAATATCACTCCTAAATACCCCTAACCACTCACATCCTCTCTTTAGGTTTAAATGCCAATGAGGCCGTCATTGTAAATTTTAGTACAATTGTAACAATAATACACAGATTTGGGCATGTGTACTTCTAGTAAAAACTATGCAGAATGCTTGTAACGACCTGACTAGTCGTTTTGAGCTTTAGTGTTCCATTTGATGGTTTGAGACTTTAAGTAGCTTCATATTATGTATTATGACTTGTGTGTATTGTTGGTTTCGGTTTTCGAGCGGTTCGAGATTGATATAGAAGAATGATTCTCATTTTAGAAGCTTTAAATTGGAAGAGTTGACCAAGATTTGACTTTTGGGTAAACGAACTAAGAATCGGGTTTTGATTATTCCGACAGGTTTTTATGATGATTTTGTCCTTGTACGTATGTTCGGATTTGGTTTCGGAGGTTCCTAGAAGAATTTGACATTATTTGTCGAAAGTTGGCAAATTAAAGAACTTTAGAGTTCATAAGTTTAACGAAGAGTTGACTTTGATATTATTGGACTCCAATTGGTATTTCAAGACTTTGGATAGGTCTATATAGTAGAATTTAACTTGTGTGCAAAGTTTGAAAGTAATCCGAAGTGTTAAAGTGTGATTTGGACACTCTTTTAAAAGAATGGAGAATTAACAACTTAAGAGAATTTCTATTCGGGTTGCTCCTCGATTCTTTGTTGTGATGTTCCCATTGGTATTTTTAGGCTTTGGATAAGTTTGTATTATGTATTTGTACTTGTTGTTATGATTGGATGGTGTCTCGAGGATCTCGGTGTATTTTGGAACATTAGTTGAGAAACTACTTAAGTTAAGGTTTTGAAGTTTGACCATGATCAATATCGGATCAAGATGACCTCTTTTTGGTATTTTGAGTGCGCGAGCAGGTTCGTATCATATTTTATGATTGAAATACATATATGGTTTGTATCCGGGAGGTTCCGGGTGAGTTTTGGGTGCTAAAACGAAGATTTACTTATTGCTGGTTTTTTTGTGGTGCAAATAATTATGAAAATGCCATAAGGATAGGGTTTGATGTGCATGCAACGACATAAGGTGGGATTTATGTGTGTGTTGCTATTAAGGAAATTACTTGAAGTCACGCGGCGACATAAGGTGGGCTAAAGTGCGTGTAGCTATTTCGGGAAAACAATATTTTCGAAACTATCTAAATGTAAGGCTCACGCGGAGGTATAAAGAAAGATTATGATTATGACTTGTGAAATGTGATTTTAAGGCGGTACCTCGGTTGTGATTCTTGTTGTACATTTTATGTTGGGACAACTTGTTGATTTGAATGGTTATTGTTCTTTCTCCAATCATTCATCCGCATTTTGATTGTGTTTGGTTATTCATTGTTATCTTGGTGTTGGAACAATTGTTGCTTCTTGTGTGAGTCATGAATTCTATGTGATTTGTTGTATTTCTTTAACATTCCAATCTCTGCCTCCGTTATAACTTGGTAAATTGATTGTAAATGTGAATTCAATTGCGTAGAGTCATTATATCATATTTTTTTTAGTTGTTGGTAACATAACGATTTCAATAATATAATTATTGACATGCTTTATTCTATGTGTCTCTTAAGATAGAACTTGCTATCTCACTCAGTGCCTTCTTATTTTAAATGGTTATCACCCTTTTACTATAATTCGGTTCTAAAATTATACTCAACACCCTGTTGACTGGTTACCTTACTTAAAATTGGTATCACGTTTCTCTTTTAACAAATTCTATATTTAATTCATTAATTTAACTGATATTTTGCTTTGTTTAAATATGACATTTTACTCAATTTTATTAATTTCTGAACTAAACCCATATGATATTCGATTTTGGATAAATTTTATTTTATTTTACTTTAATTGATTTCTAAGATAAAATTATTATTTCATTTAACGCCTTACTTTATTCAAGGTTGTTATTATGCTTTATGGTGTTTAAATACAACTCTCGATCATTTTAATTGATATTTGTTACGATTGCAATTTACATGGTAGCACGTGGGCCTTGCCGTGTGAAGGTAATTGTTATCGTGGGCACAAGGTACCATGCGTGTAAGATTTGGAAAATGTGGTCCATGATTTGTGATTTACGAGGTGTGGTGCCTCGGGGTAATTCTTGTTTTAGGCCCATGCGTTGGGAATGATTTGAATTTTTGAGCTGTCATTGGTTCCTCCTTATTTAAGTTCATTCATATATCATCAGTGTTCTGATTATGTTGCTTCTCTATTACCCGTTTACTACGTACTGCCATTTGCATTTCTATTATTTCATTGTTGGATGTAAATCAATAATCTTTCCACCGTTAGACTTACATTGATGTTCTTTCCATTGTTAGTTTCATGCATATTTTGTACAGGCTTCTATGTCTAGTAGGTGTCTTGACTTGGCCTCGTCACTACTCTACCGAGGTTAGGCTTGTTACTTATTAGGTACCGTTGTGGTATACTCGTGCTATGCTTCTGCACATTTTTGTGCAGATCAAGGTATTTCTGATGATGATATTGAGAGTTGCGTCTATGCGGCGGAGACTTAAAGGTATACGTGCTTGATGCTCGCAGGCCTCGGAGTCACCATCTTACTTCCTTATGCTGCTGTTAAATTGTAAATCGAAACAGTATATTATTTAAAAATTCTAGTGTATTTCAGTAGAGCTTATAACTCCGTACTACTAGTTTTGGGAAATGTATAACTATTAGCCGTTGTACTTATGTATGTCATTTACTGGTTTATGATTTAATTATTAAATAGTTCGGATTTTTGGTCTATGTATTGGAGAGTAAGATTTGGGGATTTGAGGGTCGATTTGTGGTTGGAATTGGATGATTATGGTATGGTTGGACTCGTAATTGAATGGGTGTTCAGATTTTGTGAATTTTGTCAGATTCCGAGGTACGGGCGTGGAGGTTGACTTTATGGATTGACTTTTTGATTTAATTTTAAAGATCTTAGCTTTTTCATATGGAATCGATTCCTGTAGCTTGTAATGATTATATTAAGTTGTTTGTGAGTAGATTCGAGTCCTTCAGAGGCCGACTCGCGAGGGAAAGGTTTGTTGGAGCATTGAGTTGTGCACTTTGAGGTAAGTAGCACTTCTAAACTTGGAATTAAGGGTATCTATCCCTGAAAAATGTGTTATTGTGTTGTTTAGGGGTGACACACATGCTAGGTGACGGGCATGTGAGCGTGCATCCTAGTAATCATGATCCAGTTGATTCTTTTGTACTGTGTTGTAATCTAGCCTTGTTCTATCCATGAAATCCTTACATGTTAGAGTAATTGGACTCTGATTCATGTTAGCGATCATATTTAGGCTATGTGCTTATTCGGTTGAGACCTAATGAGGTTAATTCTGCTATTTTAAGTTATCTGCTTTAATTATAATTATGTACTCAGTCATGATTCTTCATTTGCATATCATATCTCAGTCTCTGTTATCGTTCATTGTTACATTACATGTTGTTATTGTTTTGACTGAGTGGTACGAGATTGTGAGCCCTTGAGACTTGGGAGATTGATGATTGAAGTGGGACTGAGAGCCGGATTGTGAGTAGCATTGTGGATTGGGCTGCATGCCGTAGCAGGCTCTATGGGCTTATTTATTATTGTGTATTGGGCTTCACGCCGCATTAGGCCTTATATGCTTTATATTAGCGCTTGGGCAGGATCTGCCCCCCCGAAGTCTGACATACCAGCAATGCGCGCAGACACAATGATATCTACACATGCTTTGGTGATGGGCATTAATGCCAAGCACCTGTACAATGCTGAGTGACTTTGTGTGTGATGAGTGGGTAATTGAGAAAGATAGATTGAGTACTCTGATAGTATGAGTACCTGGGAATATCACTGTGATACATTACATTTGACATGCATATTTGACATGTACTTATACTACACTCTCCACTTCATGTGCAAATCCAGGTGCATCTGGATGCGGTGATTGCTAGATTAGTGTTAGTACATGCTTAGAGACTTTGAGGTAGCTGCTAGCCCGAGACCTTGATTCTACTTGCTTTTATTTTCTTCAGTAATGTTCTACTATTCAGACAGTTGTACTAGAGTTTGTTTTATGTAGAGATATTGTAGTGTTCATGTACTCGTTGACACCGGGTTTTGGGATGGTTGTATTAGAATTTCAGTTACTTTTATCATATATTTATGAGATCTTCTGCTATTGAGCTTATTAAATCAATTTTTAATTCAAATGTCTAGTTGTTATGTGATTGTAGGCTTGCCTAACATGTATGTTAGGTGCCATTATGATAGGTTGGGATTTTGGGTTGTGACAGCTTTCTCAACCCTCGCAGATATTCTGACTCTGACTCCTCTTCCTTGTACTTTTCTTCTTTCTCCATCTTAGCATATTGATCAATCTTGTATGGCACTCTGACCATGATGGGTGCGGTAAAGGTAGGTCCTGAGGTAGCATATACAGGTGGAACATACCGCTTAGGAATGGCAGTGTGTACCGTAGGTATGTGCTGGGTCTAATTGTTAGAAAAAGTGACGCTATCACGAGGAGGGGTATGAATTAAATTGGTAGTGACTGGTGGATTGGACATAATATGGGATATAAGGTGTATGCATCAGGGGGATTTGGTGGATTTGCGAGGGTTATGGTGGTATACCTTGGGTTGTGGGATTTGTAGTGATAGCGGTTGGGGTACTGGTTGTTTGTAGGGTAGCTGAAAGGAATGATCAGGGATTGAATCTAATGAAGGGAAGCTGGGTTGTTGCGGAAGCATCGTCACGGACAAATGTGCCAGCTCCCGAATATGTTGTACTTCTTCTTTTAACGACTCCATTTCCTAGGCCATTCTAGAAAAGTGCTCATCATTTCAGGTATCGTCATTTTCCCCCAATTGCCCTGGGTTTTTGACTATTACTAGAGTGTTTTCGGTTGGGTCATCGGTTGCTGACATCTTACCCTTGGGTTTCATATTGTACGATGGCTTGTCTAGTTTTACATATCAACACAAACCAACCTCTATTTTCATGGATAAAATAAAGTAATAAACCAAGAAAATAAGAAAAAGTAGAAGTTAGTTTCAGAGATTATGCAAATATAAGCCTATAGATCAGTTAGATCACGTATTCAGATAAGCGCATTTCCTAAGATACGAAGGTGTAAGGCCCCGTAAAGGTTTTCCTAAAAACCCGAATTTCGTGATGCTGAAGTAGGCGTAAAGGTTAATAGTAGTAGAAATTCTCCGCGGCGAGCTTGCGGTTCAGACTTTTTGGATTGAACAGTGCCTGGGGAGTTGAGGGAAAATGTTGGGCAGAAGTAGGCATTTCTGCGGCCCGTTCTACGACCGCAGAATGGTCGTAGAGTGAGACAGTTTTTTAGGGCATTTTTTATGTGAATTTCGCGGCCAATTATGCGACCGCATAACCGTTTCGCGGGCCACACTATATTCGCATTATGCGACCGCAAAATAGGTTTGTGGACCGCATAACGGCCGCAGAGTGAAGCAGGCTAGCCCAGTTCCCAGAGCCACCTTTCGCGGTCATTTTGCGGACCGCATAATCATTATGCAGTTGCATATGTGACCACGGAACTTGTTCCGGGGCTTCATTTTTGGGATTTTTAAACTCGACCCTATTCCGTTAAAACACATCCCATAGACTATTTTGAGCTTATTTCTTATATCTTTGGAGTGAGAGAGAGAGAGTCCTAGAGGGAGAAAGTGATCCTCATCAAAAATTTCTCTTCAATTCTTGCTTAAACCCTTGAAGATTATCAAGAGAAGAACCCTAGGTCTTCATCCTAAGAGGTAAGATTCTACACCAAGTTATTAAATTCAAAATATAACTAGAATGGGAAATTAGTAAGGTAGTTCATGGGGATGGGAGTGCTTACCTTGCATGCATGTATTCTTAAGGTACATGGGGAGGTTGTGAGTTAAAGATAGAAAAGAATGGGGTGTGGGATGGTGAATTTCCTATGATTTAATTTGAGGATTTGAAGGTCGAATTATGATCGGATTTGAGTAATTTTTGTATGGTTGGACTTATTGTTGAATGGGCGTTCAGATTTTGTTAATTTTGTCGGATTCCAAGACGGCTTTGATGTTTTGAGTTGACTTTTTGACTTTTGATTAAGAACTTAGTTTTTTCATATGGAATTGATTCCTATAGCTCGCGTTGATTGTATTGAATTGTTTGTGGTTAGATTCGAGGTGTTTGGAGGAAGATTCATGAGGCAAGGGCTTATTGGAGTAGAGATTTGTGCAGTTTGAGGTAAGAAACACTTCTAAACTTGGTTCTAAGGGTATGAATCCCTGAATTTCTTGTTATGTGATTAGTGTTGAGGTGACGCACATGCTAGATGATTGGCGTGTGGACGTGCACCGTAGTAATTATGACTTAGTCGATTTCGCAAGACTGTGTAGTCACCTTATCTGAATAGTATTAATGTACTTTATGCGTTGGAGTACTTGAACTGCGAATTATGTTAGAAATCATGTTTAGGCTATGAGCTGGTACTATTGGGACCCATACTGGTCGTTCTTTTGTTGTTGAGATTATTTCCTTAATTTGCAGATATGTACTCAGTTTTATTCATCATTGCATATCATATCTTAGTCTCTGTATCATTTATTGTCACATCATGTATTCTTGATTTATGAGTTGGGGCCGAGAGACTAGAGAGATTGATGACTGAGTTGGGGCATGTGAGTCGTGCTGTGAGTGAGATATGTGGATCGGGTTGCATGTCGCAACAAGCCTTATGGCTATATATGGATCGGGTTGTATGCCGCAACAAGCCTTATGGCTATATGTGGATCAGGTTGCATGTCGCAACAAGCCTCATGGCTATATGTGGATTGGGTTGCATGCCAGAACAAGCCTTATGGCTATGTGTAGATCGGGTTGCGCGCCGCAACAAGCCTTATGGGCTATATGTGGATTGGGATGCACGCCGCAGCAAGCACCGCACAATGGTGAGTGACTGAGTATGATGAGCGAGAATTGAAACAGTTAGATTGAATGCCCCGAGAGTGTGAGTACGTGAGATTTTCATTATGTTGCATCACATACAGTATTCATATTGGCATAGAGATATAGAGATGTCATATTCCTGATATCGGTCACACTTGGCATATTTTATCTGTGTTGAACTTAAGTGTTAAACCTGGAAGCATTTCTTTTTTATCTATACCATTAAAATATATATCTATACTATATTGGTTGAGCTCGTCACTGATTTCAGCCCAAAGGTTAGACTTGTTACGTATTGAGTTGGTTGTACTCATGATACACCATGTACTTCGTATGGAGATTCAGGTATTTTCGGGGATGGTGGTTGCTGATCTTGAAGTTTTTACCAGTTCGGAGATCATCGAGGTAGCTGCTCTGGCGTCCACAGACCTTGACTCTCCTCCTATATCTTTTAGTTTTACTTATATTGTTCTACTTTCTTAGACAGTGTTTCAGACTATGTTATCGTATAGATTCTCATGTACTCAGTGACACCCAATTTTTGGAAAAATTGTATTCGAGTCGCAGATGTTTATATCGGCTATTTATGAGAGTTATTACTGTTAAACTTGCTTATTTTTAATACAAAATGACTAGTTTTATTGTGATTGTCGGCTTGCCTAGTTCTGTGATAGACGCCATCATGACATGTTGAGTTTTGGGTCATGACAGGTCAGAACCTAAGTCTAAAGTCCCCAACAGAGTCGCCATGTTGTTGTACCCTATTTTGCAAAGGACAAAACAAGATTCAACTAATGGTTCTTATGATGTTGATAAAAGAGAGTCGCCACCTAATATTTAAGATATATTACGGTACTTATGTGTTTATAAGATTATTTTCCTAATGATCTACTAACCTGTGAGATTCTGGGTAAGGGTTCTTGTTCTTCTAAGGGAAAGGTGTTAGGAACCCCACTAATGTTGACAAGTTTGCATTAAATCTTAGGTTACATAGGTCTCACGGAACATGATCATGTTTAGTAGAATCTTGCGGATCGGTACGGAGACGTCTGTGCTTATCTTCGAGAGGCTTCTGAACCCTTAGGAAAACTTCACTATCTTGTACTCTTATTGTGCGAATTTGTTGATTTTGGGAACTTAACTTCTGTTATTCTATTATCTCATAGATGGTGAGGACACATGCTACCACATTGGGCAGACACGCACCAGTACCACTAGCTAGGGACACGAGTATCCGAGGCCGCGGTAGAGGTTGGGGTGCAGCTCATACAGCAGCTAGAGTAGCACATGTGGACTCACCAGTTGCTCCAGCTTAGGAGTAGATTCAAGATGTGGTTGAGCTGGTGGGGCCAGCTCAGGCACCAGTTGTGCCCATCGTGATTCCAGGGCTTCATTTGGCCTAGATATTGACTATTTGCATTAGCCTTGCTCAGGCGGTTTCAGTTCCGACCGCAGCACCAACTTCTCAGGCTGGGGGAGCTGCTCAGACTCCTGCCGTCCGTCTTCCAGAGCAGGTGGTGCTGATACTTCAGACATCGGAGGTATTACCACCCCAGCCAGTTGCACTTGCTCAGGCCCAGGTAGGTCCCATTATGAGTGATGAGGAACAGACGATACTAGAGAGATTTGCAAGGCTAAAGCCTCCAACATTCAATGGGGATGAGTACGAGGATGCTCTAGACTTTTTGGATAGGTGCCAGCGGATTCTTCACACGGCGGGTATTCTGGAGACTAGTGGGGTCTCATTTACTACATTTTAGCTGATGAGGGCAGCCTTTAGATGGTGGGAGGCCTATGAGCGGAGTAGGCCAGCTGGTGCTGCACCACTTTTACGGCACGAGTTCTCCGTTCTCTTCTTTTTCTGCCACCGACCAGCATGGAGGAGTTGCGTAGGTAGTTTGGGCAGCTACGCTAAGAGGGTATGTCTGTGACCTTGTAAGAGATGAGATTTACAGAGTTGGTCTGTCACTTAATCTGGTTGGTTCCCACAGAGAAGGAGTGGCTTAGAAGGTTCATCGATGGCCTCAACTATCAGTTATGTTTTGTTATGACCCGGGAGAATGCATCAGATGCTAGGTTCGACGAGGTGGTTGATATTGCTTAGTGACTAGAGTTGGTCCGTAGTCAGGAGCGTGAGGAGAGGGAGGCCAAGAGGATTCATGGTTTGGGTGGTTATAGTGGTGTTCCTTCTTGGGGGCAGTCCTACCACAGCAGGGGTAGTCCTTATAGGCCCTCTCAGATGGCTCGTCAAATTGCCTCCATGAAAGTGTTATGGAGAAACCAGCAGGTTGAAAAGGCTACTTGGGAGACCGAGGAAGAGATGAAGAGGAAGTATCCTTACTTGTTTGAATAGGGGTGTAATCCTTTTTATGAACTTGTCACCTATGAATTTTGTATCACTTGTTCAGTTAATGTAAAGGTATTCCTTTTGATTATATGTTGTATACATGAGTCCACGGTTGGTATTCTTATGAGTTATGTTACATTGTTGGTTTGTGTACATGTTTTAAGAATGTGATTCTGGGGCTCTCTGACAGGTGGATAGGCCCAGTTACAAAGGAAACTCTGGCGAAATTTTTGGAAATTTGGAGAGTTAATTAAATTTAGGGCTACTGGTGTGGGGTATGAAAAATTGAGTTGCATAAGGTACTAATAGTGGACCCTGATCCTCATTTGAGGACGAATAATCTTAAGTGGGATAGGATGTAAGGCTCCGTAAATGTTTTCCTATAAACCCGGATTCCGTGATGCCGGAGTAGGCGTAGAGGTTAATAGTAGTAGAAATTCTTCGCGGCGAGCTTGCGGTTCGAACGTTTTTTATTGAACAGTGCCAGAGGAGTTGAAGGGAAATGTTGTGCAGAAGTAGACATTTCTGCGGCCCGTTCTACGACCGCAGAATGGTCGCAGAATGAGGCAGTTTTCTGGGGCATTTTTTATGTCAATTTCACGGCCAATTATGCGACCGCATAACCGTTTCATGGGCCGCACTTTGGTCGCATAGTCATCCTTATACTTTTGCGGAGGGAAGTTCTGCGGTGCATTATGCCACCGGATAACAGGTCTGCGGGCCGCATAACAGCCGCAGAGTGAAGCAGGCCAGCCCAGTTCCTAGAGCCACCTTTCGCAGTAATTTTGCGGACCGCATAATCATTATGCGGTCGCATATGTGATCGCAGAACCTGTTCCAGAGCTTCATTTTGGGGGGTTTTAAACCCGACCCTATTCCGTTAAAACACATCCCATAGACCATTTTGATCTTATTTTTGATATCTTTGGAGTGAGAGAGAGAGAGAGAGAGAGTCCTAGAGGGAGAAAGTGATCCTCATCAAAAATTTCTCTTCAATTCTTGCTTAAACCTTTGAAGATTATCAAGAGAAGAGAACCCTAGGTCTTCATCCTAAGAGGTAAGATTTTATCACAAAGTTCTTAAATTCGAAATATAACTAGAATGGGCAATTAGTAAGGTAGTTTATTGGGATGGGAGTGCTTACCTTGCATGCATGTATTCTTAAGGTATGTGGGGAGGTTGTGAGTTAATGATAGAAAAGAATGGGGTGCGGGATGTTGAAGTCTTTCATAAAAACGTCAGTACAAATAATGTATCGAGTATGTAAGGAATGAAAATCAGTAAATAATAGACATGAGAGAAACATGGAGTAAAAGACTCAACATGTAAATCTGAATAGCTCTATGAATGATTTAATATTTAAAATGTCATACATATGTGTATAAATGTCATACCATGCATAGGTATATGCGTTCATAACATCATCAAGGCTCTGAGGGCATCCCATCATATCATCTCGGCCACTGTTGGTAAATCATCAACGTATACTAGCTGATCAGGTGGTGGTGCGTATATAACACCGTAACATTTTCCTATATCCTATATACATATAATATATGCGTCTATAACGCCATCTGGTCATGGGTCAATGTACATGTATAAATGAATGAAATGCATATGAAATACGTTAATAAGATCTCTCGGAACGTCATAAGACCATTATGCCTTTGATTAATGTCATTAAATAAACTTTATCAACTTGCGTATTTTCTGAGATCCATGAACATATGATAGAATTATAGGACACATGGGGAATCAGGAAAGTAGGCACTTCTAGTACTTCTATGGATAGAGTCATTTATGAAAGTTGTGCATGTGCTCGTTTTGTTTGTATCGTATGGATCATGCCAAAAGGAAAGAAGGTATAGCCTTAACATACCTGAGCCGATTCTCTTGACAATCCTTCTAACACATGTCAATTGCGACAACATGTAACGGTAGATCAAAGTAGGGAAATATTCGTATGATATTCTTGAGAAAGATTGCACCGTATTCCTTAAAATTGCAAAATCTCACGCTATATTGTGTTATGAAATCAATATGTCTTTTAGATAAACTTTTGGTTTCATTTTGCGCTCATTAGCCACGATAGGTGCCACTTTCTTATGGAGTGCATACAATGTTATTGTGAGATTGTTGTTACAAGACCATTTCTTCTTCAAGTTACTATACTTAGGTTGAAGCCTTCTTCCTTATCTCCTCAGCTAGTCTTTCGTTGTAGTTCTTAGGGAAGATCCTCTGACTCTTGTAAATCTGTGAGCTTATTACGTCATATACCCGATAATATTTTTGATGTCCTTCCTCGCCTATAATTATCCTTAGTTACTTACCTCCACGCCCTTGTGCTTGTAGGGTTGCTTCTGAACTGATATTTTGACTGTCTTCCCAGTAGAACTCTCTTTTATTTCTGTAACACTCATACGGTACCTTTAGCCCAACATCTATCTGAATATTTCTCAAGGATCATGATGTTATATTTGTGAGACTAAATTCCCCATGCTGGGGTTCACTACGTTTATCTTGCACGATCTGCTGATTTGTATGTATCCTCTTGTCTAGCCATAACTAGGCTCTTCCTAAATCAACTACTAACTACTCGTTGGCCCAATCTCATATCAATATTCTGTGTAATCTCTATTGGGTTATATCCTTCGTCTTAACTTACCTCTCGCATTGGATCCTTATTAATCAATAACATCTCGGGGGAACCCTTACTGCCTCTCCCCGGCATCGTGCTTGCATAATGTTCTGGAATCATAGCATATATGTAGGATTTGAATAAATGCAATCTCGTTCCTTTCGCCTTTTCACTGCATTCTTCCTTTACCATTCCGTAGTTACTAAAACCACTTAATTTTGACTTAATGCCACATCACTCCATATTCCCCCATCTGTAGGATTTGAATAAATGCAATCACGTTCCTTTCGCCTTTTCACCGCATTTTTCCTTTACCATTTCGTAGTTACTAAAACCACTTAATTCTAACTTAATGCCAAATCACTACATATTCCCCCCTTTAGGGGAGTACTAAGATTTAGTGCTACGATGATCTACGTATAGATGTTTTACCTCCTCATCTTTGGCATCTTTTCACATCACCGATGACCCTTATTTGCCTTACGATAATCCTTCTGTACCAAGGATAACAAAATTCCTTACTCACAAGGGTGACACTTAGTGTTACTGATACACACAGTCCCTTAAGCCTGACTTTGTTCACATTGCTTGCTTTAGGGAAGCGTCTTCCTGAATGACCATTCTCTGAATTTCTCATGAATCTTCTTTTGTTGTCCATTCTATTATGCCAGAACGAAAATATGAAATTCTCATGATATCGGCCATTATCAAATCAGTCCCTAATTCATGTTATGTTTATCTTGTTCACCAGCCCATACCGATTTCTATTATTCTGGGGTCTAACTTTTCCTTCTGGTAGTCGCATTGGAGTCACGAACTTATTTCTCGAAATAAGGATATGACTTTATAGCCTATATTCTTTTGCTGTCTCAAGGCCTGTCACCTCTAGTCTTTTCCTTTACTTGACTATAGACTCTGTAATACTGTCATCTTTTCGATCTACCGTTGTCATCCATGTATCACATCTTACTCATAATGACTCATTATCTCTCTTCTTATTTTTCTGCTAATATTTATGTCTATAACTTTATTCTGAAAACTCGAACAAGACATTATTTTGCTTTTAGCTCCCCTTGCTCCATCTATTGACTCTTCGGGTTGCCTAACATTCTCTCTTTACTAGGGACGGGAGCCATAATAAGGTAATATTTATCCCCTCCAGGCTTCCAGTGCCTATCTTTGTAGTACTCATATCTAGTTGTACTATTTTAGAGTGCACCATCTGGGTGTCTCACAAGGAGATCTATTAGCACATTTGCAATATCCTTTGAAAATGTCAGCTAACGCTAACAATCCATCCACCATTTTGGGTTTCCCTAACCCCAGCTAGATCCTGATATCCTGCCTTCTCTTATACTACTTTTGTTAGCCCCCATAGGGCATAAATGAGATGGGTGTGGCCAATTGTACATACCTCTGTTATTGTTGAAGGTAACTCAAAAGGCTTATATTTCTCTACCTGAATTGTAAATACTGATAATCTTCATTAAGTGGGCGCCTCGTACCCTTCTTCACCTTGCTTCTTTTACTTGTTCAAACTTGTATCTACCTTCTGAATTTCTCACTACTTTTCACCATATGGGTGGATAGATATTCATGCCTTAGGGCTCCTTATCAAGAAGTTTACAACTTTTAGTACACGCATGATCTGCTCAAGACCTTACATTTACTCGTCATAAGTATGATGCAAAATCGAGTTCCTCTGACTCAACTCTTCCACAGCTATATTTAATCTTTTACCAACTATCTTTCTGGACATAGGTATTGTTGTATTACGAATAAAAAAGAGTTTAAGAGTTTGAATTCTTATAACTGAGCTTTACCGCACGATCTAGAGTAAGAATAAAGAGTGACAGTCCTAAATTCCCTGTAGCCTCCTCCTTATAAGTGTGGTGCACAACACACCCATAAACAAGAATCTACTAGATACGACTTGTAGACTCCCTAGGACAGAACTGCTCTAATACCACTTTTGTCACGGCCCAAACCGATGGGCCACGACGGGCACCCGGTACCTTACTCAACCGAGTACCAACATAACGTATTTTTCCGTCTCATTTTTCTATGATAGTATGATACGAAAAGATATGTTATGTTCGTAATCGGTTGAGTAAGGTACTGGGTGCCCGTCGCGGCCCATCCGTTTGGGTCGTGACACTATGGAACCTTAATACACACATAGTGTTTGATAAAATGTTCAAGGGAGCTAGAATCATGATCATTTTCCTAATTTTTGGTTCAATTTTTGCTATATTGCTAAAATAGATTGAAGTTGCTAATATTCCGGAATATGTTAGAGTTGTAAGAAGCTCAATTGAGGTATGTTGTCTAAACCACCTTCTTCTTAGAATCGAATCCCATGGTGTTCATGTAATTGGAGTAAGTCCTTGATCATTATAGAATTGGCTATTCCTAATGTGTTTGTGTTGAAGGATGTATGTTCAATATTTATTCTAAATACTTCATCATGTCATCTCGCCATTTGAGGATGTATTCAAAATGTGGAATATGTGTTAGAAATATTAAGACTTCATGTCAAGATCGAAATAAAGGTTGTTATGCCAAATTATATGAAAAGCCTTTATGTGCCTCAGATTCCCAAATTGCTCATATGTGAATTTAGTGTCTTGAATGGGAAGCTTTATTGTTGTTAATAATCATAATGATATTTAAATGTGGAAAAGGGGACTGGAACTATGAAATACGGCCAAGTGACAAGAATGACTATGTAATCATGATCACTAGTGCCAATGAATCGAAAGTATATGAAAGAAGTATGATTTGATATAATTGACTGAGAAAGGTAATGTCTCGGGTGAGATGGCATAGCCGATCAGGCCGTGATAGGACGTCATGCCACACACGTGGTGGTAACTGTGCTGGAAATTATAAACTGAAAAAGGTAATGTCTCGGGTGAGACGGCCTAGCCGATCGGGCCGTGATCGGACACCATGCCGCAAACATGGTGGTAACTGTGCTATAAATTATAATGAAATTGTGGTTATGGTTGATATCTCAAATGAGATGACCTAGCTGATCGGGTCGAGATTGGACTCCGTTTAAGAATACGGAGATATTGTGAATTGTGGAGTATCGGCACTAAAGATCACCCAACGTAATAATGCGGGAATTGACTTAAAAATCTATGTGATCCTTAACTTGATGTTTTAGTGTTATTTAAAGCTCATATTGCATTCTTGACTGTTTTCCTCTGTATTATTGTTCATTCTATTGAGATAGTATTTTAGTTTTACATACTAGTACTATTCGACAGTACTAACGTCCCTTTTGTCGGGGGCGCTGCATCTTTAAATGGATGCAGGTGGTTACATAGTAGGCAATGTTGATCAGCGTTAGTGGCACATCCTCTTCCCAGCAGACTTGGTGAGCCGCACTTCATCCCGGGGTCACGTATTGTATCTTTTGATCATATTATTATCACGTCTCAAGGTATAGCCGGGACTTGTCGTCGGCACTATCATAGACTATTTTGTACCTTTCAGAGGTTCCGTAGACACACTATGTGGGTTGTATATGGACGTTGGGAATGTTAAACAAGTTATGTTGTGTTTTATCACTTGTTCTACTCAGACTATAAGAATATGTGTATTTTGAGACTTAAAGGCGAAATATCTAATGAAACGGTTTAATATTGTATGTATGAACTTCCCAGTGTCTAATTAATGAAATCATGTCTTTTTTTTTCTTGATCATGGGTGAGTTGAGTAGAAAGTATTTAACAGGCTTGATCAACCGGGTTCACTCGGTTGAGCATCGGTCGCGCTTCTCGAGAGTGGGGCATGACAGAAGGACCTCTCTTTGCTAGAGGTAGGCCTATGTCACGAATGTTTGACGAACAATCAGATTTTTACACATTTAGATCCGGAGTAAACTTTAGTTTTTCATTGATAGGCTTAGATTACAATAGGTGGGAGCAGTGGTTACAACATTGTTTTTCAAAGTTCACAAGATTACATGGGCTCATAGGTTCGCTCTTAGGGAAATGAAAAAAAAGGGTACAGGATAAGGGAAATCAACCAGCCACTAATAATCGTCCCCAGAGTCACCTCCCAAGCTTTCTTCTTTAGGCTCTTCCTCAGGGTCCTCTTCGACTTTTTCTTCCTCCTCATCATTGTTGTACCCAGGCTCTTTCTCGGGATCCTCCTCTGGCTCTATTTGTAATTCAATTTGCATGTATTAAATCACCTGGTTGTCATCCTCTGGCGGTGGTAACATGTGGTCGACCGACCTTGGCACCACATGTTGATACAGGGCGATGGTAATGAGATAGTGGGGAAAATCTTATAGTATATCTACATAGTTGCTACTGCATCTTCCAGTCCCATCAACCCTTCTCTGCTAGATTTGGCCAACTTATCCTCCTCATTGATCCACACAAAGTATTCAGGCGTGCACCAGGAATTCTGATCCATCGGCATCATGATCAAGTCATTACATTCATCTTGAAGTCTCTTCACCCTTGGTATGGTAATTTGTCCGTTGTAATCATCTTCATATAGAGCCCACCCTTACCAGAGGGGCACGTCTTGGATCAGACCAAATTGCCTTAGAACCCGTAGAGGTTCATATGGATGAATTCTTTCAAGTCCCACTAACTCGATGAAGTAGTTTCCGGGGCTCCTCAGAATTGCCATGCCACTTAACCATGAGAGTTTCCAGTTTACCCATTCTCTTCTCATATGGGTAAGTATGTCTCGCCACTCTTCTTGCACGAGCAGTTTTAACCCAGTGTCTTATCCTCTCGTTGTAGCTCCTTATCATGTTACTGATGCCCACAAAGTAATCAATAGTTGGCTCTCTCTGAACGATATGTCATGTGGCCCATATCTGGAGTAGTAGGTTGCAGCCTTTCAAAAAGTCATATCCTCTGGAACATGTTGATAGTACCTGGAGTGTCTCTATCAATATCATGGGAACAAGGGTGACTTGCAGATTCCCTCGAAAAGTTGACAAGACCAGAGGAAGCATATTGATGTTGATTCGCCCCTTTCTTTGCGAGAAAACTAATAATCCCAACAATGCCATAGAAAAGGTTAGGGGGCAGAGACTCTCCTGTGTTGTTTGATCGCATTGAAATTCTTCAAGGTTCCACCCAGAATTTTCCCGATGTCCGAATCTGTCGAACAGCTGGTCTAGACTCACCTATCAATCTTAAGCATTTCTCAAATTTCTATTGTTTGACAATCCCAATGCATGATGTAACCTATGATCGGGCATGATAAATAGAAGTATTGGTTTTCGCACGGCAAATGGTAACTCCGTGAAGCTAGTGATTTCCTCTAGTGTTGGTGCCAATTCATAATCGACAAACTTGAAAACCACCTTAGCTAGGTCCCAAAACTCAATCAGTAGTCTAGTAAGGACTTTGTCGGCTCGAATGTTCATCAAAGTGGTTAGTGCTCCCAACTGTGTTATGATCTCATCCCCATGCTCCCGGCGAATGTTTCTCCATTACTGTTTCAGCTTATGTGGTGCACCCATGACCATATTAATATCGGAGACGTTCCAGTTGATTTTCATATAAGAAGTGAAATGTTTTGGTAAGTGTTTGCTTCGGATCATTAGCGTCTTATCTGATCGGTTCGTTGTTCCACAAAAGGCATATCGTTGGGTGCATGACTCGTTGACATTAAGGTGGCTTTCCTAATCGTGAGTCAATACCAAGGACCGACTCATCCAAGGTTTATGCGGTATGACCCATGTTTGCTAGAGTAGAGTGTTTCCTAATTTTAGAGTTAGACTAAATAATGTGAGACGTTATGTCAGTTGACCTGACAAACTCGTTCTCTGAAAGTAAAAAGTTATAAAAGAAGATTCGGAGGGGTGTAAAAGACAACCCTCGCGTGCCATTTGTGTGTGATAGTGTGCGGCCAAGACTCGATAGGAAAATGCAATGACAATGTATGAAGAAATAACACAAAACTGGTGATAGCAGTAATAATATTAAACGTAGTAAAATTAGTACATGTTTGAAAGGTTATGGAAATATAAACAAGTAAGCATTTATTTGCAAAGTTAAGTACAAATAAAGCAGCATATAAACAAACATCCCAAAATTTCAGATCTAGCCTAAGTCTGCTAAGGTCATGTAACGACCCGTCCAGTTGTTTTGAGTGTTGTAGCCTCGTTCCCCCATTTACTGCTTATTCCATGCTCAATTGTTTCTACATGACTTGTCGAGTGGTTGATTTGGTTTCGGGGACGTTTCGGAATGAATTGGGACACTTAGTCCCAAGGTTAGAAGCTTAAGTTGAAAGAGTTGACCAGATGTTGACTTATGTGTAAATTGCTCTAAAATCTAGTTTTGACAGTTCTGATAGCTCCGTAGGGTGATTTTGGACTTAGGAGTATGTCCGGATAGTGATTTGGAGGTCCGTAGGTGATTTTGGCTTGAAATGGCGAAAGTTGAAAAAATGAAAGTTTGGAGAGTTGAGAAGTTTGACCGAGAGTTGACTTTGTGGTTACCGGGCTTGGATTTTGGTTTTGGAAGTTGGAATAGTTCTGTTGTTTCATTTATGAATTGTGTGCAAAATTTGAGGTCAATCAGAGTTGATTTGGTAGGTTTCGACATCAAATGTAGAAGTTAGAAGTTCATAAGTTCATTAGGCTTGAATCGTTGCGCGATTCGTGGTTTTAATGTTGTTTGATGTGATTTGATTTTAAGCGAGTTCGTATGATGTTTTAGGACTTGTTGGTATGTTTGGCAGCTGGGATTTTTTTCTTTGTGTTTGCGAGCATGAATCTGCGATCGCGTAAGTTGGTGAGCCCGTGAATCGGGAACGCGTGGGTGAGGTCGCGTTCGGGTAGAGGAAAGAGAAGGATTGGGGGTTCACGCGAATTCTTTTTCGCGATCTCGTATTGATGTCTACGATCGTGTAGTTCTGGGATTTTGTGAGTCATGTTCTCGTGGGAGATTCCGCGTTCGCGTAAGAGTGTTTCTTGGGCAGCTGAGTTTTGTGCTTCGCGAACGAGAGACACTTTCCGCATTCGCGAAGAAGGATATCTGGGCAGAATAAAAATCTCAAAAACGAGGGTTTGAGTTTATTTCACAATTTGATTTTGGGAGCTCGGATTGAGGCGATTCTTGGGGTAATTGGGGTAAGTGATTCTAACTCGGTTTTGATCAAATTACATGAATATATCATTGATTTCATCATTTAATTAGTGATTTGGGTTCAAAATTGGGAAACTTTGTAGAACTTTCCTATGATTTAATTTGTGAATTTGAAGGTCGAGTTGTGATCGGATTTGGGTAATTTTTGCATGGTTGGACTTGTTGTTGAATGGGTGTTCAGATTTTGCTAATTTTGTTGGATTCCAAGACGGCGTTGACGTTTTGAGTTGACTTTTTGACTTTTGATTAAGAACTTAGTTTTTTCATATGGAATTTATTCCTATAGCTCACTTTGATTGTATTGAATTGTTTGTGGTTAGATTCCAGGTGTTCGGAGGAAGATTCGCTAGGCAAGGGCTTATTGGAGTAGAGATTTACGCGGTTTGAGGTAAGAAACACTTCTAAACTTTGTTCTAAGGGTATGAATCCCTGAATTTCGTGTTATGCGATTATTGTTGAGGTGACGCACATGCTAGGTAATGGGCGTGTTGACGTGCACCATAGTAATTATGATTTAGTCGATTTCGTGGGACTATGTAGTCACCTTATCTGAATAGTATTAATGTACTTTATGCGTTAAAGCACTTGAACTGCGAATTATGTTAGAAATCATGTTTAGGCTCTGAGCTGGTACTATTGGGACCCATACTAGTCGTTCTTTTGTTGTTGAGATTATTTGCTTAATTTGTAGATACGAACTCAGTTGTATTCATCATTGCATATCATATCTCAGTCTCTGTATCATTTATTGTCACATCATGTATCCTTGATTTGGGCTGCGTAGCATGAGTGTTATGAGGCCGAGAGACTAGAGAGATTGATGACTGAGTTGGGGCCTGTGAGACGTGCTGTGAGTGAGATATATGGATCGAGTTGCATGCCGCAACATGCCTTATGTCTATATGTGGATCGGGTTGCACACCGCAACAAGCCTTACGGCTATATATGGATCGGGTTGCATGCCGCAACAAGCCTTATGGCTATATGTGGATTGGGTTGCATGCCACAAAAAGACTTATGGCTATGTGTGTATCGGGTTGCACGCCGCAACAAGCTTTATGGCTATATGTGGATTAGGATGCACGCCGCAGCAAGCACCGTACAATGCTAAGTGACTGAGTATGATGAGCGAGAATTGAGACAGTCAGATTGAGTGCTCCGAGAGTGTGAGTACGTGAGATTTTCATTGTGTTGCATCACATATGGTATTCATATTGGCATACAGATATAGAGATGTCATATTCCTCATATCAGTCACACGTGGCATATTTTATCTGTGTTGAACTTAAATGTTAAACCTGGAAGCATGTCTTTTTTTTCTGTACCATTAAAATTTGTATCTATACTATATTGGTTGAGCTCGTCACTGCTTTTAGCCCAAAGGTTAGACTTCTTACTTATTGAGTTGGGTGTACTCATGCTACACCCTGCACTTCGTGTGCAAAACCAAGTATTTCCGGGCACGCTGGTTGCTGATCATTGAGTTTCTACCCGTTTGATCATCAAGGTAGCCGCTATGGCGTCTGCAGACCTTGACTCTCCTCCTATATCTCTCAGTTTTACTTATATTGTTCTACTTTCTTAGATAGTGTTTTAGACTATGTTATCGTATAAATGCTCATGTACTCAGTGACACCCGAATTTTGGAAAAATTGTATTCGAATCACAGTTGTTTAGATCGGATATTTATGAGAGTTATTACTGTTAAACTTGCTTATTTTTAATACAAAATGACTAGTTTTATTGTGATTGTCGGCTTGCCTAGTTCTGTGATAGACGCCATCATGACATATTGAGTTTTGGGTCATGACAGGTCAGAACCTAAGTGTTAAGTCCCCAATAGAGTCGCCATGTTGTTGTACCCTATTTTGCAAAGGACAAAACAAGATTCAACTAGTGGTTCTTATGATGTTGATAAAAGAGAGTCGCCACCTAATATTTAAGGTATATTACGGTACTTATGTATTTATAAGATTATTGTCCTAATGATCTACTAACCTGTGAGATTTTGGGTAAGGGTTCTTGTTCTTCTAAGGGAAAGGTGTTAGGCACCCCACTAATGTTGACAAGTTGGCATCAAATCTTAGACTACATAGGTCTCACAGGTCATGAGCATGTTTAGTAGAATCTTGCTGATCGGTACGGAGACGTCTATGCTTATCTTCGAGAGGCTGCTGAACCCTTTAGGAAAACTTCACTATTTTGTACTCTTATCGTGCGAATTTGTTGATTCCGGGAACTTAACTTCTGTTATTCTATTATCTCACAGATGGTGAGGACACATGCTACCAGATCGGGCAGGCGGGCACCAGTACCACTAGCTAGGGCCACGAGTATCCGAGGCCATGGTAGAGGTTGGGGTGCAGCTCATACAACAGCTGGAGTAGCACCTATGGACTCACCAGTTGCTCCAGCTTAGGAGTATATTCAAGATGTGGTTGAGACAGAGGGGCCATCTCAGGCACCAGTTGTGCCCATTGTGATTCCAGGGCTTCATTTGGCCTAGATATTGACTATTTGCATTAGCCTTGCTTAGGCAGTTTCAGTTCCGACCGCAGCACCAACTTCTCAGGCCCGGGGAGGTTCTCAGACTCCTGTCGTCCGTCTTCCAGAGCAGGTGGTGCAGAGACTTCAGACATCGGGGGTATTACCAGCCCAGCCGGTTGCACTTGCTCAGGCCCAGGTAGGTCCCATTATGAGTGATGAGGAACAGACGATACTAGAGAGATTTGCGAGGCTAAAGCCTCCAACATTGAATGGGGATGAGTCCGAGGATGCTCAGGACTTTTTGGATAGGTGCCAGCTGATTCTTCACACGGCGGGTATTCTAGAGACTAGTGGGGTCTCATTTACTACATTTCAGCTGACGAGGGCAGCCTTTAGATGGTGGGAGGCCTATGAGCGGAGTAGGCCAGGCCAGCTGGTGCTGCACCACTTTTACGGCACGAGTTCTCCGTTCTCTTATTAGAGAAGTTTCTGCAACCGACTAGCATGGAGGAGTTGCGTAGCCAGTTTGAGCAACTACGCCAAGAGGGCATGTCTGTGACCTTGTAAGAGATGAGATTTTCAGAGTTAGCTTGTCACTAAATCTGGTTGGTTCCCATAGAGAGGGAGTGGATTAGGAGGTTTATTGATGGCCTCAACTATCAGTTACATTTTGTTATGACTCGGGAGAATGCATCAGGTGCTAGGTTCGACGAGGTGGTTGATATTGCTTGATGACTAGAGTTGGTCCGTAGTCAGGAGCGTGAGGAGAGAGAGGCCAAGAGGCTTCATGGTTCAGGTAGTTATAGTGGTGTTCCTTCTGGGGGGCAGTCCTACCACAGCAGGGGTAGTCCTTATAAGCCCACTCAGATGGCTCGTCAGGTTCATCATGGTGCATCAGCTATCCATGGTTCATATAGTGCTCGCCCGGGGCAGTCATCTCTCAGTGCTATCCCAGCTCAGAGTTCATCTCGTGGTCCTTCAGATTAGGATTCATCTGCACCAGGTTCTTCTAGCGGTTATTGTGGTTCTTGGGGCCCGATTTAGTCACCACCACCATTGACAGATCTGGGTTACTATGAGTGTGGGGAGCTTGGGCATATCAGGAGACAGTGTCTCCATCTCTTGGGAGGTCCGGTTCAGCAGAGGGGTCAGACTCTGACTTCTGCACCAGTCACTTCACCCCCCACACAACCAGCTTGGGGTGGGGCTTAGGCAGCTAGAGGTCACCCTAGAGGGGGAGGTCGATCAGGCGGCGGTCAGGCTTGATTCTATGCTATTCCTGCCAGGCCAGAGGTTATTGCTTCAGACACAATGATCGCATGTATTGTCTCAGTATAACACAGGGATGCTTCTATATTATTTGACCCTGGTTCTACTTATTCGTGTGTATCATCATATTTTGCTCGTTATTTGGATATGCCATGTGAGTCCTTAGTTTCACATGTGCATGTTTCTATGCCGGTGGGCGATACTATTGTTGTGGACCGTAGGTATCGGTCGTGTGTAGTGACCATTGGAGGATTGGAGACTAGAGTTGATCTCTTATTGCTTAGTATGGTGGACTTCGACATGATTTTGGGTATGGATAGGTTGTTTGTATGTCATGCTATTCTGGATTGTCACGCTAAGACCGTGACATTGGCGATGCAGGGGTTGTCAAGGATCGAGTGGAGAGATTCACTGGATTATGTTCTCGGCTGGGTGATTGCATATTTGAAGGCCCAACGGATGATTGGGAAGGGGTGTTTGTCATATTTGGCCTTTGTGAGAGATGTTAGTGCTGATACTCCTACTATTGATTTTGTTCCGGTAGAGAGACTTTTCGGATGTGTTTCCTGCAAACCTGTCGGTCATGCTACCCGACAAGGATATTGATTTTGGTATTGACTTGGTGTCGGGCACTCAGCCCATTTCTATCCCTCTGTATCGTATGGCACCAGCAGAGTTGAAGGAATTGTAAGAGCAGCTTCAAGAGCTTCTTGATAAGGGGTTTATTAGGCCTAGTGTGTCGCCTTGGGGTGCACCGGTTCTGTTTGTGAAGAAGAAGGATGGTACTATGCGGATGTGCATTGACCAAAGGCAGTTGAACAATGTTACAATCAAGAACATGTATCCTTTGTCACGTAATGATGATCTATTTGACCAGCTTCAAGGAGCGGGGGTGTTCTCTAACATTTATTTGACATCTGGGTATTACTAGTTGAAGATTCGGGACTCGGATATTCTGAAGACGGCATTCAGGAACCGCTACAGTCACTATGAGATCCTTGTGATGTCTTTTGGGTTGACCAACGCCCCAGCAGCATTCATGCATATGATGAACAGTGTATTTCAGCCATATCTTGATTTGTTTGTCATAGTATTCATTGATGATATCCTGGTGTACTTACGTAGCCAGGAGAAGCATGCACATCATTTGAGGATTGTACTACAGAGGTTGAGGGAGGAGTAGCTGTATGCCAAGTTTTCCAAGTGTGAGTTTTGGCTTAGTTCGGTGGCGTTCTTGGGGCACATGGTGTCCAGTGAGGGGATTAGGGCGGATCCAAAGAATATAGAGGTGGTTCAGAGTTGGCCCAGACCATCTTCAGCTAATGAGATTCGGAGCTTTCTCGGCTTGGATGGATATTATCGTCGCTTTGTGGAGGGTTTCTCGTCCATTGCAGCGCCTATGACCAGGTTGACCCAGAAGGGTGCTCGATTCAGGTGGTCGGATGAGTGTGAGGAGAGCTTTCAAGAGCTCAAGACTGCCTTGACCATAACTCTAGTTCTAGTTTTGCCTTCAGCGTCAGGCTCTTATACTGTGTAATGTGATGCTTCTTGGATTGGTATTGGGTGTGTCTTGATGCAAAAGTGTAGAGTGATTACTTATGCTTCGCGTTAGTTGAAGACTCATGAGAAGAACTACCATATTCATGATTTGGAGTTGGCAGCCATCGTTTATGCATTAAATATTTGGAAGCATTATCTCTATTGTGTGTCTTGTGAGGTATTTACAGATCATCAAAGTCTCCAACACTTGTTCAAACAAAAGGATGTAAATTTGAGGCAGCGGAGATGGTTGGAGATACTAAAAGACTATGATATTCGCATCCTGTATCATCTCGGGAAGGCCAATGTGGTGGCCGATTCCTTGAGTAGAAAGGTGGTGAGTATGGGTAGCCTTGCATTCATTCTTGTTGGTGAGAGATCGCTTGTGTCAGATGCTTAGGCCTTGGCCAACCAGTTCATGAGATTAGATCTTTCGGAGCCCAGTTGGGTTCTAGCTTGTGTGATTTCTCGGTCTTCCTTATATGATTGCATCAGAGAGCGCCAGTTTGATGATCCCCATTTGCTTGTCCTTAAGGACACAGTTCAGCACAGTGATGCAAAGGATGTTACTATTGGGGAGGATGGGGTGTTGACGATTCAGGGTCGGATATGTGTACCCAATGTAGATGGGTTATGTGAGTTGATTCTTAAGGAGGCCCACAATTTGCGGTATTCCATTCATCTGAGCGCCGCAAAGATATATCAGCACTATTGGTGGAGGAGGATGAAGAAAGACATAGTAGGGTTTGTAGCTTGGTGCCAAATTATCAGCAGGTGAAGTACGAGCATCAAAGACCGGGAAGATTGCTTCAGAGGCTTGAGATTCCAGAGTGGAAATGGGAGTGTATCACCATGGACTTCGTAATTGGGCTCCAACGGACTTCGAGGAAATTTGATGCCATTTGGGTGATTGTGGATCGGTTGACCAAGTCCGTGCATTTCATTCCTATTGGGATTACGCATTTCGCGAGATTGTTCGCCTTCACGGTGTGCCGGTGTCCATCATTTCAAATTGGGGCACAGTTTACATCGCAGTTTTGGAGAGCAGTGCAGCGAGAGTTAGGCACACGGGTTGAGTTGAGTACAGCATTCTACCCTCAGACGGACGGATAGTCCGAGCGCACTATTCATATATTGGAAGATATGCTACGCGCTTGTGTCATAGATTACATGGGTTCTTGGGATCAGTTTCTGCCGCTTGCAGAGTTTCCCTACAATAACTACCAATCGAGCATTCATATGGCTCTATATGAGGCTTTGTTTGGGAGATGGTGTTGGTCTCCTATGGGTTGGTTTGAGCCGGGTGAGGCTAGGCTATTGGGTACTAACTTGGTTCAGGATACTTTGGACAATGTTAAATTGATTTAGGATCAGCTTCGCACGGCGCAGTCTAGATAGAAGAGTTATGCCGATCGAAAAGTTTGTGATGTTGCTTGCATGGTGGGAGAGAAGTTACTACTCATAGTTTCGCCCGTGAAGGGTGTTATGAGGTTCGAGAAGAAGGGCAAGTTGAGCCCTCAGTATATTGGCCCGTTTGAGGTGCTTGAGAAGATTGGGGAGGTGGTTTATAGGCTTGCATTGCCTCCTAGTCTATCGAGTGTTCATCCAATGTTTCATGTATCCATGCTCCCGAAGTATGTCGGCAATTTGTCTCATGTTTTGGACTTCAACACGGCTCAGTTAGATGGTGATTTGACTAATGATGTAGAGCCGGTGGCAATTTTGGATCGGAAGGTTCGAAAGTTGAGGTCCAAAACATAGCTTCAGTAAGGGTGTAGTGGAGAGGTCAGCCAGTCGAGGAGGCTACTTGGGAGACCGAGCGGGAGATGTGGAGCACATATCCATGCCTATTTGAGACTCCAGGTATGATTCTAGACCCGTTCAAGGATGAACGTTTGTTTAAGAGGGGGAGGATATAACGGTCCGGCCGGTCGTTTTGAGTGTTGTAGCCCCGTTCCCCCATTTACTGCTTATTCCATACTCAATTTTTGTTACGTGACTTGTCAGGGTGGTTGGTTTGGTTTCAAAGATATTTTGGAATGAATTGGGACGCTTAGTCCCAAGGTTGGAAATTTAAGTTGAAAGAGTTGACCGAATGTTGACTTATTTGTAAATGGCTCCGGAATGGAATTTTCACGATTTTCATAGCTCTGTAGGGAGATTTTTAACTTAGGAGTGTGTCTGAATAGTGATTTGGAGGTCGGTAGGTGATTTTAGTTTGAAATGGCGAAAGTTGGAAAATAGGTGTTTGGAGAGTTGAGAAGTTTGACCGAAAGTTGACTTTGTGGTTACCGGGCTCGGATTTTGGTTCCGGAAGTGGGAATAGGTCCAGTGTATCATTATGACTTGTGTACAAAATTTGAGGTCAATCGGAGTTGATTTGATAGGTTTCGGCATCGAATGTAGAAGTTAGAAGTTCATAAGTTCATTAGGATTGAACCGATGTGCGATTCGTGGTTTTAGTGTTCTTTGATGTGATTTGACACTTCGAGCGAGTCGTATGATGTGATAGGACTTGTTGGTATCTTTGGTTAAGGTCCCAGGGGCCTCGAGTGTGATTCAGATCATGATCGGTCGCGAGGAAGAAGGAGCATCCATCTGAGGAACAAATTTGAGGTTTTTGCCATTGTTATGGAAGAAAAAGCTTGGAAAAGATAGAGAAAGAGCGAAAGTTGAAAGATCAGACTTGTTGGCTTGAGTAGGAGATGAGTAAAAGTTTTGCAAAGTACTAAAGAACCTAGGGTAACGGCGGTAAAAACGCTGGATTATATTATAATCCTGAAGGTACGAAGATAGAAGATTTGGTGTAAAGTGAAAATGGATAGAAGAGGGGGTATTTATAGGGGTTCGGCGACGTTTCACATCCAGGGACGGCCGACCGGCGGCTGACATGCATTTAATGCCATTATGACTTGACTGACGAGAAGTTTAACATGTTTTGTCGTTTTTGCTGCGATGTGTCGAAGTAAGAATCGGGAGCTCATGTCGTTTCTCGTCGTTTACTCTCAGAGAAACAAGAGGACTATCTGTATACTGGTATGTCACGCCCCAAAACCGAGGAGCGCGACCGGTGCTCAACCGAGTGAACCCGATCGAGCAAGCCTGTTAGATTTAATTCTACCCAAACTCATCCACGAATGGAGATAATGCATATTTTCCTTAATTAGAAAAAAAGGTGTTCACGTCTACAATACCAATTCATTTCCAATAGTTTCATCATTTTTAAAGTCCCAATTGGACAAGTAATACAACCACAACATAATATATATATATATTTTGACTTTCCCAGAACCAATACACAACCCACACTATGTCTACGGAGCCTCTATAAATAAAGAAGAGTACAATAATAATGCCGGCAACAAGGCCCCGGCTATACCTCAAACAGAATACATAAAGTACAAATGATTCATGACCCTGGAATGAAGTGGGGCTCACCAAGTCAGCTTGGAAGAAGGTGCACTGCTATCACTGATCAATATCTCCTGCTGGGGAACCACCTGCATCCATTTAAAGATGCAGCGTCCCCGGCAAAAGAGACGTTAGTACCATTGAATAGCATTAGTATGTATAACTAAACACCCTCTCAATAGAATGAAAAATAATACAACAGAATTGTCATAATATCAATGAAAGTCTTAATCAACATCAAACCTCAATTTAGGATCAAGACAGTGTTCAAATTAATTTCCATATCTCACATTGGGAGATTTTTAATATAGATATACCATTTTTCATAATACCAATCTTCATAATACCAATGCCACCGTACTTTTAGCACGGAGTGCGATCATGACCCGATCGGCTAGGCTATCTCATTAGAGAATCAACCACAATTGCGATCAATACCAATACCACCGTAAATTTAGTACGGAGTCTGATCACGACCCGATCGGCTAGGATATCTCATTAGAGAATCAACCACAATTACTGTCAATATCAATACAACCGTAAATTTAGTACGGAGTCCGATCACGACCCGATCGGCTAGGCCATCTCATTAGAGACATCAACCACAACTACTATTATTACCAATTTCCAGCACAATCACCACCATGTGTGCGGCATGGTGTCCGATCATGACCCGATCGGCTAGGCTGTCATATTTGAGGCATCAACATTTTTATATCAATCATCGCATTTCATAATACTTTCACATCTTTTCATTTCATTGGCACTAGTGGCCATAATTATAAGATTATTCTTGGCATGTTGGCCATATTCAATATTTCATGCTCACCTTATTAATTTCAAACATCATTATCATCATCAACAACTAATACAATTCAAATCAAGGTGTGTAGTACACATGTGAGCAATTTAGAGTCTAAGGCACATAGAGATATTTCACAAAATTTGGCATAATAGCTTTCATTTAAACTTGACTTAAAGTCGAAACATTATTAATGCACATCCCATATTTTAACACATCCTCAATTGGTAACATAACATGAATAAATCATCTGGGATGCTTGTTGAACATATTTCTTTCAACCCAATCTTACTCGGAATAGCCAGTTTCATAATGAATCACTCAGGACTTACATAATTTACATGAATATCGTGGGATTCAATTATAAGAGAAGAGTTTAGCCAACATACCTCAATTGATCTTCCTTAAACTCTAAAATGTTCCGGAATTCTTAGCAACTTCAATCTATTTTAGAAATATAACAAATTGAATCAAAATTAGGAAGATGATCATGGTTCTAGTCCATTTGAGCATTTTATCAAACACTAGGTGTGCACAAGGTTTCAAGATCTTTTTATGGAGGATTCCATCATCCCACAACCCAATCTTTACCATGCTTAGTTCAACAATCTTCCTACACCCCTTGATATCACATGCATGTAAAATAATCAACTCTCATGCTCAAATATTATCTTGCTAATTATCCATTTTCAGATGATTTCAAAATTAGGGTTTAGGGTGTAGAATCTTACCTCTAGGATGAAGACCTAGTGAGCTTGCCTTCTTAATCATCCAAAACTTGAGAAAGAATTCAAGAACAATTATTGAAGAACACCTTCTCACTCTAGGGCACTCTCTCTCACTCTAAAATGTCAGAGTATATCTCAAAAATGGCCCAAAACGTGTATTTAATGAAGTAGGGTTGGGTTTTAAATATCCAAAAATGAAGCTCTGGAACAGGTTCTGCGATCGCATATGCGACCGCATAATGGTTATGTGGACCGCATATCGATCGCATAATTGGTGTCCAAAATGACCAAAAATCTGCCTGAGTCTGCGGTCACTATGCGGTCCGCATAACTGTTCTGCCGTCGCATAGTGCACCGCATAACAGTTATGTGGTCGCATAGTCGATAGCTTAATTGCTTCCAACTGACCCCATTAACTGCCTCACGTTGCGGCCATTATGCGGTCCGCAGAGTGATTCTGCAGTCGCATAATGGACCGCAGAAATGCACTTTTCTGCCAAAAATGTTCCTTCACTTTCTGATGCATTGTTCAACCCAAAAAGTCTGAGCCGCACTCAACACGTAAAACCAAATCGGCACCATGAAACATTACTTTATTTTGCAAAATTTTATGGGGCTTTACACTTAAGTACTTCGAAATTTTTTGGGGTGTTACATTCTCCCCCGCTTAGGATCATTCATCCTCGAATGAGGATAAAAATCCGTCATTAGCATCTTATGCAACTTAGTTTGTTTTATACCACAAACTAGCAGCCCCACATTTGACTAACTCCCTAAATTTCCAAAAAGTTCGCTAGAGTTTCCTTTGTAATTTGGCCTATCCACCTGTCAGAGAGCCCCAGAAACACATAATAGCATATACATAATCCAACGATGTAACTTAATACGAAACAACACCAATTGTGGCCTCATAAGAAATATATTTCCAGAACGGAACACCCTCAACATCAAATGTAGAAATCATATATAATTCATAGAAAGTAAGTCTTATAATTTTCCTAGATCACAACTTTATAAATACATGGTCATTCAAACAAATAAGGATACTTTTTCTTCATTTCTTCCTCGGCCTCCCAAGTAGCCTCTTCAACCAGTTGGTTTTGCCACAACACTTTCACGGAGGTCATTTCTTTATTTTTCAATTTTCGGACTTGGCGATCAATAATAGAAACTAGAATCTCTTCGTAAGTCAATTTCCCATTTACCTCAATAGTCTCAACCGGAACAATGAGTGTCGAATCTCCAACTACTTTCTTCAACGTAGACACATGAAACACCGCTTTACTAATGACATCTCAGGTGGTAGTTCAAGCTTGTATGCCACCTCACCGATCCTCTGAATGATTCTGTGTGGTCTGACATACCTCGAACTCAATTTCCCTTTTCTTACCAAATCGCATTACACCCTTCATGGGGGAAACTTTCAAGAATACCCAATCATCTTTTTTTTTGAACTCCAAATACCTATGACGAACATTCGTATAGGATTTTTGATGACTCTGAGCAGTCTTTAACCACTCCTTAATGATTTTAACTTTTTCCATAGCCTGATGCACGAGGTCTGGCCCTATCAACTCTGTTTCCCCAATTTCAAACCACCCAAGGGGAGATTTACATCTCCTACCATATAAAGCCTCTAACGGTGCCATTTGAATTCTAGAATGATAGCTATTGCTGTATGCAAATTCTATGAGTGGTAAATGATCATCCCAGCTACCTTTGAAGTCTAGAACACAAGCACGCAACATATCCTCAAGCGTTTGAATAGTCCGCTCTGCTTGCCCGTCAGTCTGCAGGTGAAAGGCTGTACTAAGATTCACCTGAGTACCCAAACCTTACTGAAATTTCTTCCAGAAGTTAATAGTGAATTGTGCTCCCCGATCAGAAATGATGGAAACTGTGGTGCCATGCAACCTGACTATTTCTTTGATATACAATTGAGCATACTGCTCCACTGTGTCGGTAGACTTAACCTGCAAAAAGTGTGCTGATTTTGTGAGCCAATCCACAATCACTCAAATCGAGTAAAACTTATGAGGAGTACGAGGCAATCCTACCACAAAGTCCATATTAATTTTTTCCCACTTCCACATTGGAATTTCTATATTTTGTGCCAACCCACCGGGCTTCTGGTGTTCGGCCTTCACCTGCTGACAATTTGGACATCTCGCCACAAATTCCGCTACATTTCTCTTCATATCATTCCACCAATAGACCTCCTTAAGATCATGATACATTTTCGTAGAACCCGGGTGCACTGAATACTTAGAAGTGTGAGCCTCGGTCATGATTTTCTCTACCTTTGATTCAATTTCTTCTATTTGCAAATATATTGAAGGATCTTTTGGTTCATGAATATGTCCACCTAGACCCCAAACAATTAATGACGCCAAACCTTTAATGTATAAATCACAGCCGCAAGTCCTAAGTCATGTGTTGTGTTGTTTTTCTCATGATTCTTTAGTTGCCTAGAGGTATAAATGATCATCTTGCCATATTTCATCATTAGTGGAACATCTATATCAGATTTCTCTTTCATATGACCTCCTAGAAATTGAGTTCTACAAAAATTTCCTTGATACAGTTACGATCTTATTAGTACTTGCAACTTATTTTTTCAAATTTCTCAACAAAAGACATTAGTAGGCCAGTTTTCTTATGGGACCATCTGTTTCAAATGAATAATATCTACTAGCTTGTGCGCACACCCTGATAACATCAACCTGCATGGCATTGCCTCAATATGTGAAGTAACATCGTGCTCAAACCTTTCTTATCCATCCTTTTTCCTCATTATAAGTCTTATAGGATTTTAAAAAACCACTATACTTCCCTGGTGAACATTCTCACGATTCCTCTTTACTGCTAAACACTTCCCAAAACACATATCGATACCCTTCATATATATTTAACCCGAACAGGGCCTTTTCTGAAACTTGAGATCCTCCTAAATTCCTCAACGACGACTTCTTATTTTCCTTATAAGTGTAGGACGTAGTCCACCTGATTCCATCCTCGATGAGTAACTCACCTTATTCCCCGTATTGTAGTTACCAATAGTGTTTCCTGGTATTGCAGCCTAAGAGCTATCATGTTAACCATGTTTGGTTCTTAACAAGTGTTCATCCTCTCTTAATATGTTTCAAACATTTCCCATTTAGTTTAGATAATATGTTGATACTATATTTCCTTTATGACTAGAGCATTGACTCCCATCCCATTTTGCCCTTAATTCATAGTTGACAACCTTATTGTGCCACACACTTGTTTGCCTCCCATGAACTCGTAGTATCATTGTGTCTGGTTTGTTGAGTTTATCACACCACCACTTCACCACCAGTAGTCTCACTTTCCAATGTAATATATAGACATGAACTCCCTCTATATCGTTTAGTTGATATTCGGTATCACTCAAGTCGGCTGCATTATAGTTGATCCTTTATATCTTCCATTAACACTTGTGCTCTAGGCGAGTCTACCATTCTGATACGAACTATTTTGCGATAACCATGGCCATCTCAATTTATAGATTTTCTTCTAGTTTTGCTCGCCTCATTCTCCCTAGTTATTGAATAGCTATGCGCCCTTCCATACGTTACGTGGTCTTTTCCCTTAGTTGGGAATTCATCCTGCTCGCCTCTCGACACTTGTTGGGATATCCGTGGGAAAGTGTGTTCATCTGTGTATCACTTAACACTTCCTTGCTTGTAAGATTCTTAAGAAACTCTCCATCAAGTACCGATGCACTCTTGGGTTATTATAACATCACATTTATCTTTCCCACTCGTTCTGTCTTTCTTAAAGCCTTAGATGTTTAGCTAAATCGCAAATTCGGGATTAACTTATTCTAAAAACTCGCAACCTTTCACATTTGACCTATATTACTTCCTTGGGTTCCATAGTTCCTGATCCCCTAACAAGTATTAAATCCCTTTGTAAACATACTCTTAGTTTCTAGGATTGTTGACCCTGTCATTCACATTGCCATGTATGAAGAGTTTACCTTCCTTAACCTTCCACCTTTTTGGGGTACTAGTGGTCTATCATTAGCATATCCTTTCAGATTAATTATGCTGCCCATTATCTCTTTTCTAGACTACACCTGTCTTCAACAAAATATTCCAACATCATAGCTACATGGTCTTACTCTTGTTTCATTGTATTTAAGTGGCCTCTCTACGGCTCCTCCTCCCCCACTTGGGGTGAATGATTCACATTTTGACACAAGTCTTGAATTTAGCAGCTTCAAGGACATATGTCTCATGTCTCTATCACTCATATATATGTTCGACTATTAGGGAGATTTAATTCACCATGGTATTAACCTCATACATTCTCTACTCTTATTCAGCCACATAGGCTTGGGATCCAACTCCCTCATGTCAATATCCTTTTTGGAGTGTAACACCACTTCACACATTCCTAGGATTCTTATACCGTTCATAGTGCTAGGGTCTTCTCATTGTGGGTTCAATCAACTCTCCTTTCATAACTTCTTCTCTCCCGTGAGAGACCCACATATTTATCATTACTCTCCAGGCTATGCCTTTCATATATCACGTGCCTATTAACATGTTTACACCTTAGAATCATATACATGGTTCCCACACTATCCACATGTACTATTTAAGCTTATGTCTCATTTATCACGTCACTGCTTCTTTCGAGGTGGGTAATCACTTCTAGCACTCTTCTCATATAAAGTATGCTCATGGTACGATATACTTGTCTCATATGTCATACTATTCATTCAACATGATACATGTGCCATCTGTTTAATATTCAAACCTTTACCCTTTCGTTATGTCACATGACATCATTACTTGGAATAAACCAAAAAAGCATTTAAATTTACCATGAAACTCAACGCACGAGCTGGAGGAAGAACAGTTTCACAACCAGTTTCATCGCACGATTTAGAATATCAAAGAAGGATAATATTCCTAAATGCCCATGTATCATACTAATTATAGATGTGGTCGACAACACACCAATAATAAGGAATCTACTAGACACGGTTCCGAGACATCCTAGGATACTTGAAAAACCATAGGCTCTGATACCAAGTTTTTGGGGTACTAGTGGTCTATCATTAGCATATCCTTTCAGAGAATCATGCTGCCCATTATCTCTTTTCTAGACTACACCTGTCTTTAACAAAATATTCAAACAGCATAGCTACATGGTCTTACTCTTGTTTCATTGTATTTGAGTGGCCCCTCTATGGCCCTTCCTCCCCCACTTGGGGTGAATGATTTACATTTTGACACAAGTCTTGAATTTAGCAGCTTCAGGGACATATGTCTCATGTCTCTATCACTCATATATATGTTCAACTATTAGGGAGATTTAATTCACCATGGTATTAACCTCATACATTCTCTACTCTTATTCAGCCACATAGGCTTGGGATCCAACTCCCTCATGTCAATATCGTTTTTGGAGTGTAACACCACTTCGCACATTCCTAGGATTCTTATAACGTTCATAGTGCTAGGGTCTTCTCATTGTGGGTTCAATCAACTCTCCTTTCATAACTTCTTGTCTCCCGTGAGAGACCCACACATTTATCATTACTTTCCAGGCCATGCCTTTCATATATCACGTGCCTATTAACATGTTTACATCTTAGAATCATATACATGGTTCCCACACTATCCACATGTACTATTTAAGCTTATGTCTCATTTATCACGTCACTGCTTCTTTTGAGGTGGGTAATCACTTCTAGCACTCTTCTCATATAACTTGTCTCATATGTCATACTATTCATTCAACATGATACATGTGCCATCTGTTTAATATTCAAACCTTTACCCTTTCGTTATGTCACATGACATCATTACTTGGAATAAACCAAAAAAGCATTTAAATTTACCATGAAACTCAACGCACGAGTTGGAGGAAGAACAGTTTCACAACCAGTTTCATCGCACGATTTAGAATATCAAAGAAGGATAATATTCCTAAATGCCCATGTAGCATACTAATTATAGATGTGGTCGACAACACACCAATAATAAGGAATCTACAAGACACGGTTCCGAGACATCCTAGGACACTTGAAAACCATAGGCTCTGATACCAAGTTTGTCACGCCCCAAAACCTAGGAGCGCGACCGGCGCTCAATCGAGTGAACCCGACCGAGCAAGCATGTTAGATTTCATTCTACCCAAACTCATCCACGAATGGAGATAATGCATTTTTTCCTTAATTAGAAAAAAAAGGTGTTCACGTCTACAATACCAATTCATTTCCAATAGTTTCATCATTTTTAAAGTCTCAATTGGACAAGTAATACAACCACAATATAATATATATATATATATATATATATATATATATATATATATATATATATATATATTTACTTTCCCAGCACCAATACACAACCCACACTATGTCTACGGAGCCTCTATAAATAAAGAAGAGTACAATGATAATGCCGGCAATAAGGCCCCAGCTATACCTCAAACAGAATACATAAAGTACAAACGATTCATGACCCCGGAATGAAGTGGGGCTCACCAAGTCAGCTGGGAAGAAGGTGCACTGCTATCACTGATCAATATCTCCTGCTGGGGAACCACCTGCATCCATTTAAAGATGCAGCGTCCCCGACAAAAGGGACGTTAGTACCGTTGAATAGCACTAGTATGTATAACTAAACACCTTCTCAATAGAATGACAAATAGTACAACAAGAGTATCATAATATCAATGAATGCCTTAATCAACATCAAACCTCAATTTAGGATCAAGACAGTGTTCAAATTAATTTCCATATCTCACATTGGGAGATTTTTAGTATCGATATACCATTGTTCACAATACCAATGTTCACAATACCAGTGTTTACAATACCAATGCCACCGTACTTTTAGCATGGAGTCCGATCACGACCCGATCGGCTAGGCTATCTCATTAGAGAATCAACCACAAATACTATCAATACCAATATCACCGTAAATTTAGTACGGAGTCCGATCATGACCCGATCGGCTAGGCTATCTCATTAGAGAATCAACCACAATTACTGTCAATATCAACACCACCGTAAATTTAGTACGGAGTCCAATCACAACCCGATCGGCTAGGCCATCTCATTAGAGACATCAACCACAATTACTATCATTACCAATTTCCAGCACAATCACCACCATGTGTGCGGCATGGTGTCCGATGACGACCCGATCGGCTAGGCTGTCTTATTTGAGACATCAACCTTTTTATATCAATCAACGCATATCATAATACTTTCACATCTTTTCATTTCATTGGCACTAGTGGCCATAATTATAAGATCATTCTTGGCATGTTGGCCATATTCAGTATTTCATGCTCACCTTATCAATTTCAAACATCATTATCATCATCAACAACTAATACAATTCAAATCAAGGTGTGTAGTACACATGTGAGCAATTTAGAGTCTAAGGCACAGAGAGATATTTCACAAAATTTGGCATAATAGCCTTCATTTAAACTTGACTTAAAGTCGAAACATTATTAATGCACAACCCATATTTTAACACATCCTCAATTGGTAACATAACATGAATAAATCATCTGGGATGCTTGTTGAACATATTTCTTTTAACCCAATCTTACTCGGAATAGCCAGTTTCATAATGAATCACTCGGGACTTACATAATTTACATGAATATCGTGGGATTCAATTCTAAGAGAAGCGTTTAGCCAACATACCTCAATTGAGCTTCCTTAAACTCTAAAACGTTAGGGAATTCTTAGCAACTTCAATCTATTTTAGAAATAAAACAAATTGAATAAAAATTAGGAAGATGATCATGGTTCTAGCCCATTTGAGCATTTTATCAAACACTAGGTGTGCACAAGGTTTCAATATCATTTTATAGAGGATTCCATCATCCCACAACCCAATCTTTACCATGCTTAGTTCAAAAATCTTCCTACAGCCCTTGATATCACATGCATGTAAAATAATCAACTCTCATGCCCAAATATTATCTTGATAATTATCCATTTTTAAGATGATTTCGAAATTAGGGTTTAGGGTGTAGAATCTTACCTCTAGATTGAAGACCTAGTGAGCTTGCCTTCTTAATCTTCCAAAACTTAAGCAAGAACTGAAGAACAATTATTGAAGAACACCTTCTCACTCTAGGGCACTCTCTCTCACTCTTTAATGTCAGATTATCTCTAAAAAATGGCCCAAAACGTGTATTTAACGAAGTAGGGTCGGGTTTTAAAAATCCAAAAAATGAAGCTCTGTAACAGGTTCTGCGGTCGCATATGCGACCGCATATCGTTCGCATAATTGGTGTCCAAAATAACCAAAAATATGCCTGAGTCTGCGGTCACTATGTGGTCCGCATAACTATTCTGCGGTCGCATAGTGCACCGCATAACAGTTATGCGGTCGCATAGTTGACCGCATAATTGCTTCCAACTTACCCCATTAACTGCCTCACTCTGCGGCTATTATGCGGTCCGCAGAGTGATTCTGCGGTCGCATAATGGACCACAGAAATGCACTTTTCTACCAAAAACTTTCCTTTACTTTATGGTGCATTATTCAACCCAAAACGTTTGAGCCACACTCAACACGTAAAACCAATTCGGCACCACGAAACATTACTTTCTTTTGCAAAATTTTGATGGGGCTTTACACTTAAGTACTTCGAAATTTTCCAGGGTGTTACAGGGTAAAATCAGGCTCATGGTACCCCCGGTCTCCGACAAAATAAGCCAAGCTCGAGACATGATGATAGGGGACCGAAATCGGGGTAAGAGTCTCATCGAGTTATGGTTCGGAATTGGTCCTACCTTTGAACGACTTCGAAAAACATGATCGGGAAATCAAGCACAATCGATGGAGGGCCATTATATCATGGACCGGCCGGATATACCTCTCATGCTAAGGCGCAAACAGAGCGCTTACCACCGGAGCCACCGAGACCATGCCTCACGGATTCGATTCGAGCTCCAAGACCACGGAAAAGCATTACCAAACGGTTGCACACGACTAATGAAGGGTTGTGATATCCGCCCCCGACCAGATATCACGGCGCAGATCTCAGCCCGTATCGGCAACAGATCAGTGATTAACGAAAAAGAAGATTTTTACCTTTTTTAGAATTTTACTAGGGATAAAACTCTCCTACTATATAAAGGAGATGATTTTTATTCAATAAGGACATTGTAACACGCATTTCAAAGTTGTACATTATTATTTTCTCTGTGATTAGCTCTTTATCTTATTCACCAGTGCTGGTTATAGCAATCCCGGGTCGAGAGTAAATATTTCAATAAGACTGGACCTATTCTTTTTTTTTAGCAAATCCACGAGACGAGGTGCCTAGGGCTAGTTTTATTAATAATAAAATAGAAACCATATAGGAAGAATACAAATAAGGGGGACACTAGCACCAGTAGTGTTGCATCTATGCCTTGGCTATATAATCACTCCTTTGCGCCTCACATTGCCTTATGATGGCAGCCTCATGTAGAGGATCATGGTGTAGATGCCGGCAAAGTCTCATGAGGGCATATAATCTCATAGCCGTTTGGATATATTCCCAAAGGCATAGGACTAAAGCAACCACATACTAGGCTAAACATTACCTTGCTAATCCTATTGAGGCATAAAATACCTCATCTATTAGCAAGCATGAAGAACAAATGAGCTACTAAGAACTACATAATCTATGATCATCACAGAGTTTATAACATACTCTGTGATGATGTTATAAATGATGATACTTAAAAAGTGATAAAATAACACAATGTAAAAAATTGGTTCTTGCCTCTCTTCTTTCAACCTTGTGCACTCTTCAATTTGTATCTCCTTGGCTTCTTCTTCAAACCTCTTCAATATGTATGAAAAATTCATCAATTCTTTTTGGAGCGATTGGACCTCGTTGAAATGATTGAGGCGGTCACTTTTGGCTTTGCGACTCTCATTGGGGGTCACCTAATGTTTACCTCCTCATTTACCTTGTCGACCCAAATTTCCTTCCTTGTATGTGATTTCTTACCTTTACCACTATGCATAGGTGATAAATCACATTGTTTTGCTGCCTCTGCCCAGCATTGTTGTAACATGTCATCTTCCTCTCCCTCTTCATATATATCTCTGCCCACATTCACTGGATTTGGCATGTCTTGAACAAGATCTTGTGTCATCAAGGCATTTCCATCGTGTGTGTTTGCCAAAGTTGCCTTGTTTTTGTTGTTGTTCTATACCTTGCATCTTGTTCCTACTCTTACTCACACGTCTAGTGCTAAAAGTAGTAGGAGTTAATGAATTTACAGGTTTGGAACTTACCATCGCGTCCAGTAATTTTCTGTCCTCCAAACTAATAATTGGTACCTTTAAATTCTACTGCTGTTGTCCAACATTTGGAGCTGACATTACTACATCTGGAGTTCTTGCAATTTGTTGCTTCTATCCAGGACTTGATGTTGTTGCTGCATATTGATCATCCACATAAATAACAGCTGGAGTCCTCGCAATAATCTGTTGTTGCCCAGTCGTCTTTGCTACTGCATTTTCCATCAAACTAGCACCTGTTGTGCTTGTTCCAATATGTTGCTGCCTAGTTTTAGGGACAAAATCTGGGGTTGTTGCGTTAAGCTTGCTGCCTGAGCTTAAAATTGAAGAGCTGCCAATTTTTGGCAATAACTGATAGCATCCTTTCATCTTCACTATGTTGATCTGCTTCATCAGTCAAATCCCCAGCAAATTCATCACCCCAGTCCTCTTCATCATCATCCTCACATTGGTCAGCCCAAAGTTTGGATTTAATAACCATCTCCCTCTATCACGCCCCAAACTCGGGGAGCGCGACTGGCGCTCAACCGAGAGAACCCGGTCGAGCAAGCCTGTTAGATTTCCTTCTACCCAAACTCATCCATGAATAAAGAGGAGATGTACTCCATGAATCAAACACTGAAAAGATTTTATTAACAACTTCCTTTTCATTTCATTCATAATTTCAAAAAATATTACGAGTTTATAGAATTAATGAAAAAACATGATTTCCAAATACCAACATTTCTAGTTCAATTCCCAGCATCAACCACAACCCACAACCTGTCTACGGAGCCTCTAAGTAGAATAGAAGAGTAATATGGAAATGTCAGCAACAAGGCCCCAGCTATACCTCAAAATACAGTACATGAGAAACAAAAGATACATGACCCCGAAATGAAGTGGGGCTCACCAAATCAGCTGAAAAGAGTGTACTGCTATCACTGATCAATGACGCCTGCTGTAGAACCACCTGCATCCATTAAAGATGCAGCGCCCCTGGCGAAAGGGATATTAGTACTGTCGAATAGCACTAGTATGTATAGCTAAAAGTTCTATTTCAAAATAGGATGCCCATATAAGAAAAGGCAACACTTAGAAATAGCAAGTCATAATTAACAATATCCAAATGTTCAGTTAAAACATAATAATTTTTAAAATATGAACTTCATCTACAATTTTGGTTGGGAGATCTTTAGCACCGATATACCACTATTCACAATACCAATGTTCACAATACCGATGTTCACAATACCAATGTTCACAATATCGATGTTCACAATACCAATGTTCATAATACCAATGTTCACAATACCAGTGTTCACAATACCAATGCCACCGTACTTTAGCACGGAGTCCGATCACGACCCGACCGGCTAGGCTATCTCATTAGAGACATCAACCACAATTACTATCATTACCAATGCCACCGTAATTTTAGCACGGAGTCCGATCACGACCCGATCGGCTAGGCTATCTCCTTAGAGAATCAACCACAATTATTATCAATACCAATACCACCGTAATTTTAGCACGGAGTCCGATCACGACCCGATCGGCTAGGATGTCTCATTTCAAGACATCAACCAAAATCTCGATTTCAATTAGGAGGAATAATTTTATCACATCAATCTCATCCCAAATAAGGGGAATAATTCTCAAAAATAACACAGGTGCAAATGTATTTACCTCCTCATCTTTCACTTTGTATAAATATCCACTACTATTTTCAACCAATAACAACAACAATATTTCCTTGGCTTTTTTGGTCATTCACAAGATTCTTTATTTAAGGCATGGTGGCCCTATTTGGTATTTCACACTTTCATTTCTTCCCTCTCATGTATCATCATCAAAAATATCAACATACATATAATATTCCGAAAATCACAACTTTAAGTTCATTAGAAGTGAACAATTTAAGTACAATAGATTTCTTTCCGAGAAATGGAGTAAAATGATTGGCAATTGATGCGCAAGTTAAAATCATCAACAAGTGACACCCCATTTATTTTTGAAATACGTTTCCCCAAAAATGACAATGTACAATTTTAACACATGAGTATATAGAACTCGAATCATACTGGATATATTTATAAAGCAAGGCATTAGTTAAAGCATCCACTTATGGGCATGATTTGAGTACAAAAGCCTTTAGGCAATTCTATTTTCGAAATCATTTTCAAACAATCGAGTCGAGGCTCATTTCATATTCTTTATTTCATTCTCTCAAATCATTTGCACTACTAGCCACAGTCGTAACTTAAATTCTTGGCACGTTGGCCACACACTATATCCCCAATTTAATTATTTCATTTCTAACCACCTTTATAAGTTATCAACAATAATACATTTCCAATCCAGACTATTAGGTGCACATATGAGCAATTTCGAGTCTTAAGAATATTGATATTTTCTGATACAATTTGGCATACTAGCTTTCATTTGAAATACGATTCAAAGCCACAATATTTTAATACGCAACCCATACTTTGAAACTCACGAGAACATTATGGAGTTCGATTCCAGGAGAGAAAGTTTAGCCAACATACCTCAATCGAGCTTCCTTAACTCTAAAATATTTCGTAATTCTTAGCAATCCCAATCTATTTTAAGACATAAAAATTGAACCATCATTAGGAAGATATTCATGATCTCAGCTCGCTTGAGCATTTTATCAAACACTAGGTGTGCAAATTTAACCACAAGGTTCTTCTACAAGATTTCCTTCACTCCACAACCCAATCCTTACTTATTTAAGCTCAACAATATTTTCACAAATCTTATTGATACATGCATGTATAAATAATACTCTCATACCCAAGAATCACACTACTAATCAACCATCTTCTTCCCAAATTCAAAATTGAAAACTAGGGTATGGAACCTTACCTTTTAGATGAAAAACTTGTGAGATTTCCTTGTTAATCTTTCAAGATTTGAGCAAGACTTGATGAATAATTATCCTAGGGTTTCCTCTCTCTCAAAAGCACTATCCCTTCTCTCTAAAACATCAGAAATTTTGCTCAAAAATGACCCTTTGGGTGTATTTAACGAAGTTGGGTCGGGTTGTAAAAATCCAAAAATGAAGCTCTGAAATAGGTTATGCGATTGCATATGTGATCGTATATTCAATATGCGGAGCGCATATCGGTCGCATAATTGCTGACCAAAACGACCAAAAATATGTCTGTGTTTGCGGTCACTATGCGGTCCGCATAACTGTTATGCGGTCGCATAATGCACCGCAGAATAGTTATGCGATCGCATAGTCGACCGCATAATTGCTTCCAGACTGACCCTCTCCCGCCTCACTTCTGCGGCCATTATGTGGCCCGCAGAGTGGTTTTGCGATCGCATAATGGACTGCAAAAATGTATTTTCCCGCCAAATATTTTCCTTCACTTTTCGCAGAGTGGTTCCGGTACTTTCCGATGCATTGTTCTAAAATCCTCAAACACGTATACCTACTCCGGCACCACGAAACCTTAAATTCATTTGCGAAATTTTACGCGACTTTACACTTAAATACTTTGAAATTTTTCTGGGTGTTACACCCTCACATTTGATTTTATAACTTCGTTGTTGTTTCCAGTGGACAACACCAACCACCTAGGATCACCTTCATACTCTCCAAAAGACTCCAAAGATTGTGATGGTACTTCAAACACGGAGATGTTCAAAGTGACCAATAGTTGTTTAACCATATTAGTATTCAACATCATTGCATTCGGTGCCTCTTTAATAATTTGCTCCATGTGAGGGCTTGAAAATTGCTATGTAGGAATATTAGAACTGTGTGCTTGCTTGCCCGTTAGCTCCTCCACCAGATTTTTCTTTGAGGCATTTGGTCGAACACCCAAATCCTTAGCCAAATTGCCACTGTCCTGACCTTCTTTGCCACTGCCTAAGCATGGAACTATTTCCTTGGAGATCACAATATCATTTAAACCAGTTGCATCAACTCCAGCATCCCCATCAACTGCAAGAATCTCGAAGGCATTTGAGCTGGACATAATGTTAGTGCCATTTTGTCGAACATCTTGGTTCTGGTGTTTTGGTGATACCCCTTTCTTTGTAGGTAATTTTCTAGGTGTTACCGTGTTCCAAACTTCACTTTTTTTGTTTAGATCATCACCCTTACCATCAAACTTTGCATGTCCAGCCTTTGCTTCAAAAAACTCCCCATTATTCCCACTCTCTTTACCTCCAAAAGACTAGGTTTCATCATCGTGAGTGACCACTGGTGTTGCCCTTTGCCCAGTCGTTTTATTGCCTAAGGTCTGTGACTCAGCAGGCTGACTAGCAGTTGCCATCTGCTGCTCACTTGCAGCTACAACATGTGGTAGTTTAGCCTCTACATTGATAACCTTAACACTAGAATCTAAGGCCCTAATACCTTCCTGTCTCTATCCCATATTAACTCGATCACCATCTGCCTTCCCATCCTTTGCCATACCAAATTGTGCAGATGCCTCAGGTCAATCAACAATAGCCTTTGGGTCTGCATCAGTTGACAAAACATTTGCAGCATTAAAGGAATGCAGCTTATTATAAGATTGCACAATTGGATTCACTGCATTGAGAATCGTCGCTAAGGCTGTTTTAGCAGGAACATTAGGTGTAGGTTTAGGTGGACCCTTATCAATCATTGAAGCATCACCTACAGTGGTGTCTTTAGCTGCTCAATTCATCACATTCTCATTGTTCACATTAACAGTTTGTTTTCCTCCTTCAATTTGCGATACCTGCTGCTCGACTAAATTTTCTTTTGTTGCTTCAACTTCCAGTTGTCCTGCCCTTTTTGTATTAAGAAAATCACTAGCATCACCTTCTAATTTCTCTATACTGCCCAGGCCCTCAATTTCATCCACTGGAGCTGCATCCTCCATATTTTTCTCAATCCTCCAACAACATGATCTTTCATCATGCCCTTGATGCTTGCAACATGTACAATATTTTGGAAGATTATCATACACAATCATCTGATAATGTTCAATTGTTTTCCCAGAACTTTTATCCACAATATGAATCCTAACTCTCTTAGGATGTTTGTCCAGTAGGTCAAGCAAGACCTTAACTCTAGCCGTACTTGGCCATGTTCTATCTTGAGTCGCTTTGTCCACTACAAGAGGCTTTCCTACTGCTGAAGCTATAGACATTAACGATTTCTTTGCAAAAACATTTGCAGGCAGATCAGGTAAAGAAATCCATACAACTGCTCTTGACGTTTCTTCACGTGGATTAAAACCTATTGTCCATGGGAAGGTTCTAAAGAAGAATTCATCACCTTTTTCCTTAACAAAACAAGTAGTCCTTGATAAGAACTAAACGAAATCATCAAACAAATCAAACCTTACCAAGATGTGTCGAAATTCAAGCTGACCGACGTTACAATAGCCTTTGACGTCAAACTACTTTGGTATGGCTTGTCGTTGCTCATGAAGGTCTGGTTTTCCATACGAAAAATTGAGAATTACTGCTTGGTGCAATCCTTCTTCAATGGTGAATGCATTAACCTCTTCAATGGTGAATTCAACCGTTGGTTCTCCATGAATAACATTGACTGGATTTAACTCGATTTTGGAACTCGGCGCGGCAGATTTATTATTGAGAATTCGTACATCATAGGAATTTTTTGGATTAGGGTTAGGGTTTGTTTCCTTAGGGTTTTGATTGGACTCTCCCACAGCATGAAGCTTGGGAGAGACGATGGAAGCCATGGCTTCTCTAAAAGCTCCATGATCGCCTTTGTTCAATTTGACTTAATTTATCGCTTTGTATCAAATTAATTCGCGTATATTTTAAAACTACTTACAAATTCAATTGTTATCCATTTTGAGGGTAAATAGTTTGGCGCCCACCGTGGGGCTAAGGATAATAGCGGCAATTTGATACAAGTTCCCATAACACACCTTATTTTTCACTTGTTCTTTGGATTATCTTTTAGTTCAGGTTAAAGTTTGAAATGTCGAACTCCCAGTCTGCCCCTCTAAACGTGGATGCCGAATCCGGCCACCATGGCGAGAACAACAATGAAGCAGCCAGTAACAAGGTTCCCCCCATTGATCTCAACGGAGTTCCAGCCGCGGACCCAATCGACACTAGATCGCATGTGGCCATCAATGCAAATTTGCCTACCGATCCTGAGAACAGTATCCGCATGGAAGTTCGATCGATTGCCCAATATATGCATAACGATGAAGGTGATGGGATAAATTTTTGGGTGATCTTCAAAATATTACAGGCTCAACAGGCAGCGATAGCCCAGTTACAGAATCAAAGCCGCGCGCCGAGCAGAATTGAGCCTGAGCCATCCCGGGAAGTCACCCTCAGAAACGAACTTGTCACGGAGAGACCAAATGGAAATGAATCGAGGACCATCTCCGTGATCAAAAATATGCTCGAGGAGCTGAAAAAATGGGTAGAATCGGGAGAGAAGAAAATCGAAGACAATGAAGAAAAGGTGGAAACCTACAATTCCAGGGTCGACTAAATCCCAGGGGCACCGCCGATATTAAAAGGTCTGGATTTCAGGAAGTTTGTTTAAAAACCTTTTCCTCCAAGGGCAAATCCGAAGTCGATCCCTAAGAAGCTCCGCATGCCTGAGATTCCTAAGTACAATGGAACAACCGACCCAAATGAGCATGTGACCTCATACACATGCGCCATCAAAGGGAACGACTTGGAGGATGATGAGATCGAGTCTGTCCTGCTGAAAATGTTCAGGGAAACTCTGTCAAAGAGAGCTATGATATAGTATCACAACCTACCTCATAATTCCATTGACTCGTTTGCTATGCTTGTAGATTCCTTCGTAAAAGCACACGTCGGGGCTATCAAGGTCGAGACCAGGAAGTCGGACCTTTTCAAAGTGAAGTAGAGGGATAATGAGATGCTCAGAGAATTTGTGTCCCGGTTTCAAATGGAACGGATGGACTTGCCTCCGGTAGCGGACGATTGGGTTGTTCAAGCCGTCACCCAAGGACTCAATGTTCGAAGCTCTTTGGCTTCACAGCAGTTGAAACAAAATCTGGTAGAATATCTGGCTGTTACTTGGGCCGACGTGCATAAATGGTATCAATCAAAAATTAGGGTTGAAGATGATCCGCTTGGGGCCCCTTTTCGGGTCCGTTTATCCCGTCAGAGCCATCGACGGAGTCAAGAGAGACGTTGATCATGAACCAAGATCAAACAGGGTTCGACATCGGCCGTACAATGGAGACCGGAGAAGTAGTGGGTCTAGGCAAAACCCTGTGAGAAGTGAAAGGAGGAGTGATAGAGGTCAAAACAATCCGGGACTCATGAGCAAAAACAGTTTCGACATGCCCATCGGGGCTAAGGAAGCCCTAAGGTTATCGGAGTACAACTTTAACATCGACGTCGCCGCCATCGTATCCTCCATCGAACACATCAAAGACACCAAATGGCCTCCACCCCTACAGTTTGATCCAGCCCAAAGGGATCCTAACATAATGTGCAAATATCAAGGCACTCACGGCCATAGAATAGAGGATTGCCGACAACTAAGAGAGGAAGTAGCCCGGCTGTTCAACAACGGACATCTTCGAGAGTTCCTGAGCGATCGAGCTAAGAATCATTTCAGGAATAGAGATTCAAATAAACAGATCGAGTAGGAGGAACCTCAGCACGTCATTAACATGATCATCAGTGGGGTCGACGTTCCCCAGGGGCCGATGCTGAAACGCACCAAAGTATCCATCACAAGGGAAAAACAAAGTCGGGATTACGTGCCGGAGGGAACCTTGTCTTTCAACGACACCGATGCTGAAGGGATCGTGCAGCTCCACAATGATGCATTGGAAATTTCTGTACTCATAAATACATCTCGATCCAAGCATGTGATAATTGATCCAGGTAGCTCGGCCAACATCATCAGATCGAGGGTTGTGAAACAGCTCGATCTAGAAGATCAAATCCTGCCTGCAGTTTCAGTTCTAAACGGATTCAACATGGCATGTGACACCACTAAAGGGGAGATAACATTACCGGTAAACACCGTCGGGACCATTCAAGAAATGAAGTTCTGCATGATCGAAGGGGACATGAGGTACAATGCCTTGTTCGGGAGACCATGGATTCACAACATGAGGGGAGTTCCCTCGATGTTGCACTAGGTATTGAACTGCCCGACGCCGGGAGGAATAAAAATAATTTACGAAGAACAACCAGCCACAAAAGAGATGTTCGCGATCGATGAGGTGGTCCCGATATCCGCACTTTTTGCATCAAAGGATCTAGGTTCGGTCACCAAGGGAGAAACCAAATAGCAACTACTGACACCGGCCCCATCCCAACCGGAAAAGCAGGAGACGTGTGAGGACGATGACTACGGGGTTCCCAGGTCTTTCATAGTCCCCGACGATTCCAACGCTACCAAATTGACAGTCGAGGAGCTAGAGCGAGTCATAGCGATTGAGCATTTTCCCGATCAAAAGGTATACCTGGGCACGGGGTTGAGTCAAGAGCTCAAGAAAAATCTCATTCAATTCCTTATAGCTAATATAGATTATTTCGGTTGGTCCCACCTTGATATGACAGGAATCCCGCTGGAAATAACCACTAACAAGCTAAGCTTGAACTCGAAGTTTCACCCGGTCAAGCAGAAGAGGAGGCCCCAGTCTGAAGTCAAGCATGCGTTCATCAAGGATGAGGTATTTAAACTCATTAAAATAGAGTCCATCTAGGAGGTTAAGTCCACGGACTGGTTAGAAAACGTAGTAGTAGTCCCTAAAAAGGGAAACAAATTAAGAATGTGTGAGGACTATAAAGACTTGAATAAAGCGTGTCCCAAGGACTCTTTCCCTTTGCCTAACATCGATTGCAGGATCGATGCAACGGCCGGCCACGAGATCCTCAGTTTTCTCGATGCTTATTCCGGGTACAACCAAATTCGGATGGACCCGGGCGATCAGGAAAAAACTTCCTTCCTCATTAAGTACGGCACCTACTACTATAATGTGATTCCATTCAGACTAAAAAATGTCAGTGCCACTTACCAACACCTAGTAAATCGGATGTTCAAAGAACAAATAGGAAAATCAATGGAGGTTTACATTGACGATACGTTGGTTATGTCCCTGCGAGCAGAGGACCATTTGAAACATTTGCAGGAAACCTTCAGCATATTAAAGAAGTACAATATGAAGCTGAACCCAGAGAAATGTGCATTTGGAGTCGGGTCCGGGATATTCCTCGGGTTCATGGTATCCACCGTGGGAATCGAGATTAATCCCGATAAGATCAAGGCCATTGAAGATATAACTATTGTGGACAACATCAAGGCCGTTCAAAGGTTAACAGGATGCATAGCCGTCCTGGGGTGATTCATCTCGAGGTCCTCCGACAAGAGCCACCGGTTCTTCTCACAATTGAAGAAAAAGAATAACTTCTCATCACCCCGGAGTGCCAACGAGCCTTGGAGGAACTTAAGCGGTATCTCTCGAGCCCACCTCTGCTTCATACTCCAAAGACACACGAACAGCTATACATGTACTTAGAATATCCGAGATAGCGGTAAGTGGAGGCCTGATCTGGGAAGAGGAAGGTACGCAATTTCCAATCTATTATTTTAGCAGGACTCTAGGTGAGGCCGATACTAGATACCCTCACCTAGAAAAACTGGCGCTTGCTTTGCTAAGCGCCTCTAGGAAGCTGAAATCGTACTTTCAATGTCACCACATATGTGTTGTAACTACTTACCTATTGAATAATGTAATGCATAAACCTGAGCTCTCGGGACAATTGGCCAAAGGGGCCGTAGAGATCAGCGGTATGATATCGAATATCGGCCCCGGACCGCCATTAAATCTCAAATTTTGGCAGATTTTGTGGCCGACTTTACGTCGGCCCTAATACCAGACGTGAAAAGAGAGTTGTTGTTAAACTCGGGGACTTCTTCGGGAATCTGAACCCTCTTTACGGATAGTGCCTCGAATGCAAAGAGGTCCAGACTTGGCATCGTATTGAAGCCACCAACCAGCAATGTAGTTAGACAATCTATTAGGACTGTAAAATTGACTAACAACGAGGCCGAATATGAGGCCATGATTGCAGGTCTCAAACTGGCCAAAAGCTTGGGGTAGAGGTGATCGAAGCTAAGTGCGACTCTTTCCTTGTGGTGAACCAAGTTAATGGGACGTTCAAGGTTAGAGAGGAATGAATACAAAGATACCTGGATAAGCTGCAGGTAACGTTACATCGGTTCAAGGAGTGGACTTTACAATATGTACCTAGGGATTAAAATAGTGAGGCCGATGCCCTTGCTAATTTGGGATCTTCGGTCGATAATGATGAGTTCAACTCGGAGGCAGTCGTGCAAATCATGAGATCGGTAGTGGAAGAAGGTCACGCCGAGATAAATTCAACAAGCCTTACTTGGGACTGGAGAAACAAATATATAGAGTATCTAAAGACCGGAAAACTGACCTCGGATCCTAAAGAATCGAGGGCTCTACGTACAAAGGCAGCCCGTTCAGCTTGTCAGAAGACGGTACCCTATTTAGAAGAACATTTGATGGCCCACTCGCAATATGTCTAGGACCAGGAGATACCGAGTATGTTCTAAGGGAGGTCCAAGAAGACACCTGCGGAAATCATTTGGGCGCCGAATCATTATTTCGGAAAATAATAAGAGTCGGCTACTACTGGATCGACATGGAAAAGGATGCGAAGGAGTTTGTACGAAAATGCGACGAATGTCAAAGGCATGCTCCCATGATTCATCAGCCTGGGGAGTTGCTGCATTTGGTCTTGCCACCCTGGTCGTTCATGAAATAGGGGATGGACATCGTCGGCCTCCTTTCATGGGCACCCGGTAAGGCTCAATTTATATTATTTATGACTGACAATTTTTCTAAGTGGGTGGAAGCCCATGCGTATGAGAATGTCAGGGAGAAGGAAGTCATCAATTTCATTTGGGACCACATAATATGCCGGTTTGGAATGCCGGCCGAGATCGTGTGCGACAATGGGAAATAGTTCATCGGCAGCAAAGTAAGCAAGTTTCTCGAAGACCATAAGATCAAAAAGATCCTATCAACACCCTACCACCCTAGTGGGAATGGGCAAGTAGAGTCCACCAATAAAACCATACTCTAAAACATCAAAAAGAAATTGATCGACGCCAAAGGAAAATGGAAAGAAATTTTTCCCGAAATTCTACGGGCATACCGTACTACCTCAAAGTCTAGTACCGGGGCCACCCCGTTCTCGTTGGTTTATGGCGCCAAACTCTAATACCGATCGAAGTAGGGGAACCGAGTCTTAGGTTCTGATATGCGGCCGAAGATTCAAACGATGAGGCCATGAATATGAGCCTGGAACTGCTAGATGAAAGTGTAACACCCTGGAAAATTTCGAAGTACTTAAGCGCTATTAAGAAAGTTGATGTGCGCTAATTATATTATTTTGTGTATAGACAAGGACTATTATATGAATGATATCAATTGATCATGATAATATATATATATATATATATATATATATATATATATATATAAGGTGCATTAAGAACGGTTTATGGTCTAAGAAGAGCCCCAAGGCTAAGTCAATTTGAAAATTTTATGATGGGATAAAGTTTCAAGTGAGTTCACACAAGACCTAAATTCAAATGAGCATAACTATCATTATATGAAGAGTTATATGGTTTATTACCTATCACAAGAAAGGTATATGGGTCTAGTTTCTAATGCTTCAAACCGTTCATCATTTGGACACAACTACAAGAGGTTATGACCAAATTACCAAAGGCTAGAAAAATGCGATTATGCGACAAATTCTGCGATCGCAGAAGTGGTTATGCGACCGCAAAATGGTCGCAGACCTGGCCAGTGCAGTCCAGTTCTGGGCACCCATTTTGCAGTCCATTGTGTGACCCGCATACCAATTGTGCTGTCTATTGTGCGAACGCATACTTGATTTCGGAGGGTCCATTTTCCTATTTTCAAAAACTGACCCCATTTTGATAAATAGGCTTCGGGGCAATTATCTAGGGTTTTTTAGAGAGAAGTGAGAGTATTCTAGAGAGAGGAAGTAGATGAAGTGTTTTGTTCATCAAGATCTTATCCAAGCTTTGAAATCCAACAAGGAAATCTCACAAGTTCTTCATCTAAGAGGTAAGATTCAAACCCCTAGTCTTCAATTTCGAGTTTGGGGTAAAAGATGGGTGATTGGGAGTGTGATTCTTGGGTGTAAGAGTATTATTTATACATGCTTGTACTAACAAGGTTTTTGGGAAGATTATAGATATCAAATAAGTAAAGATTGGGTTGTGGAGTGAAGGAAATCTTGTAAAAGAACCTTGTAGTTAAATTTGCACACCTAGTGTTCGATAAAATGCTCAAATAAGCTGAGACCATGAATATCTTCTTAATTATAGTTCAATTTTGTTATGTCTCAAAATAGATTGGGATTGCTAGAATTTACTGAACGTTGTCGTAATTTAAGGAAAGCTCAAAGCGAGGTATGTTGGCTAAACTTCCTTCCTATAACTGAATTCAATGATGTTCCCATAAGTTTCAAGTATGGATATCTCAAGTTCTTTATTCTATGTTTCGGGTTGTTCCCAATAAATTCGAATGTCCCGAATAAGCAAAGTGTCGAGAATTATGTATTCAAAACGTGTTCCAAATGTTCCTATCACATTATGTTATCTTTTGGGAATGTGTTCAAGAATGATAGGTGTATTAAAATACTATGTCTTTGAGTGGTATTTCAAATGAAGGTTATGATGTCAAATTGTGTGAGAAAACTCAATATGCTTAAGACTCTTAATTTCTCATATATGAACCTAAAATCTTGATTGGAAATTTCTTATTGTTGATAGCCTATAAAGATGGTTGGAAGTGAAATAAGTGAATTGGGGATATAAAGTGTGGCCAACGTGCCAAGAGTGAAAGTTATACTTGTGGCTAATGGTGCCAATGAAATGAGATGATGTGAGAAAGATTATGAAATGAGCTTTGATTCAACTATTCAAAAATTGACTTTGAAAATAGAATTTCCTAAAAGCTTATGAACTCAAGTGATGCCCATATGTGGTTGTTTTAGCTAATGCTATGTTTTGTGAGTATTTTCAATGTGTTTTGCATTCTTACATATTCGTGAGTGAAAATTGTGTATTGTCCTTTTTGAGAAAAAGTATTTCAAGAATAAATGATGTGTTACTTGTTTATGATTTTAACTTGTGCTTCGATTACCAATCATTTTACTCCATTTCTTGGAAAGAAATTCATTGTGTTTAAAGTCTCCATTACTAATGAACCTAAAGTTATGATTTCCAGAATATTGTATATGTTGGTATTTATGATGATGATCCATGAACGGAAAGTGTGGAATATGACATACAGCCATTGAGCCATGAAAGAAGAATCATATGTATGGCCAAGAGAGCCAATGAAATAATAATGTTGTAAGTGGTTAAAAGTACGGATTAAGTGATATATGGTGTGAAAGGTTATAAGATGTACGCATTTGTACTTCTGTTTCCAATGTGTTATAACCCCCAACGTTCTTCCGAGTAAAGACTATGATGTTCCTAAATGTTCTAAATGCTCTTAATGTTGTATGATCACCCATGGCAAGTACAAGTAAGTGATAGTATGAACATGAAATGTGATCGTTGCCTAAATGAGAATTATGAAGTGTTGTATGTACCAATGGTTTCAACTATAGTTGTATGCTTCTGAAATAATGTATGTAAATGACTTCGATTGTTAAGTCCCCAAGAGTCATGAACCTAGCTAATGACCTCAAGAGGTCAAGGGAGTGAATAATGAGATGGAAGGGAGATGTCCTTTGTTAGATGATGATGAACCTTAAGAAAAGGAAATTGGGCCCATGTGCCATTGAAATCGACTTATTGATTTACCATGCATGTGCTAATGTAATGAGTTGTGTTTCTCCATGATGATCATGAACATGAAGTATTCCAATGATATGAGAAATTACGACCTTAAATGTAATGACAAACTATGTCGCTTTGAGTTTATACATGTTATTGAGATACACCTCCACCTGCATATATTGGGGTGTGGCGGTAGGGCCGCTTAGTGTAGGGATTGTGGTATTGTGATACACCTCCACCCGCATATATTGGGGTAAGGTGGAATGACCTCTTTGTGTAGGGATTGTAGTATTGTGATACACCTACACCCACATATATTGGGGTGAGGCGGTGGGGCCGCTTTATGTAGGGATTGTGGTATTGTGATACACCTCCACCCGCATATATTGGAGTAAGGAGGTAGGGCCGCTTTGTGTAAGGATTGTGGTATTATGATACACCTCCACCCACATATATTGGGGTGAGGCGGTGGGGCCGCTTTGTGTAGGGATTGTGGTATTGTGATACATCTCTACTGCATATATTGGGGTGAGGCAGCAGGGCCGCTTTTTGTCAAGGTGGTTATAGAGGATCCCCGACTGAATATCTATAAATGTTAATGGAAGCTCAAAATAAATTTTCTTGATGTTAACGGCTATCTAAGCCCATTTGTTGTCGCTATGATTCATCATATTCATGCCGTATTTCAAAGCCCTTGAATAGGTGTATTTGTATTGTGTAAGTGAACACTGTGAACAGTCTATGAGACGCATAGGTGTATAATATGATATGTGAACACTAAGGACGGTCTATGAAATGTATATATGTAAAATAAGGGAGAAAGGTGCCCTTTTCATTGGCTTTGTTTGTACATGTTGTTACAGTTACATTATATTATGTATTCCACGTATAGTTTATATGGCCCAGTTGATCCTAAAAGAAGTTTAGAATGATGCAAGTATAATAAGACTTGAAATGTGATCCTATGGGATGTTTCATAGTTTCTTGATGTACTTTATTTGCCTCTTATTTGAGTTATCGTATTTACATATGTTGTTTTGACTGCCTTACATATGAGTACTATGCCACATGTACTCACATCCCTTTTGCCAGGGGCGCTACATCTTTTAATAAATACAGGTATATTTCTACAGGATGATATGGATCTTTGATGGGGATCTTCTTCACTACTCAGCTTATGGTGAGCCCGCTACAGTTCTAGTGGGTTTTTGGGTCTAGTTCGTTTTATGTATATAGGTATCCATTGTCATAGAAGCTCCATGTACACTGTAGGTCATGTAATTAAAGATTTGAGTTTTGTCATGTATTTATGTTCACAACTATTTATGAGGCTATGCACCCATCATGAGAAAGATTGTAGGCCATTGAGCCAAATGTATTCAATTTAAAAGTCATGATCTAATGATATTTTGGTAAATCATGAATGAGTAATGATGAGAGGTTAATGTAAATTAGGCTTGCTCGATTGGGTTTACTCGGTTGAGCATCGGTCGCATTCCTCGAGTTCAGGGCGTGACAAACTTGGTATTAAAGAATGGTTTAGGAGTCCTAAGGTGTCATGGAGCTGTGTCTGTAGAGTCCCTCTTATCGGTGTGTTGCCGGCTAAACTTATAATAGGGAGGCTACAACGACATTTAGAAAATGTTTCTCTTCTTCTACCCTCGATCGTTCGTTAAAGTTCCAATTTAGTCACGGAGTTCCCTTGTTAATATCAAGGAATGTAGCACGTCGTGCTATGAAATGAGAAAGGCCTAAGGATTAAAGGAATGATGCACATGACAGGTATAATGTGTGAGGTGACCAATTGTCCTCGTAATGGAGGAAGGAAAAGTCAAGGATACGACCAAGGTAAGCAAGGTCAGACCGTTGATCTCGAGAGTCATAGTTGTTGATTTCATATATATGGTGCAAAGTGGTGTTATCTCTATGTTGTTTAGGATTAATTTCTGGGATTCTCTGACAGGTGGATAGGCCCAGTTATAGGGGAAACTCTGCCTAAATTTTTAAGAATTTGTAAAGATAGCCAAATTTTAAGGGCCATAAGTAAGTTGAGATTTTGAATAAGAAGTATAAGACCCTTATAGTCATAAGTTCCTATGCAAAATGGTTGGAGGTAAAAGGATGATAATTCTATTATTATAAGTGACTTTTAAAACATTCGAGGACGAATATTCTTAAGTGGGGGAGAATGTAACACCTCGGAAAATTTCGAAGTACTTAAGCGCTATTAAGAAAGTTGATATGCGCTAATTATATTATTTTGTATGTATACAAGGACTATTATATGAATGATATCAATTGATCATGATAATATATGTATGAGGTGCATTAAAAATGGTTTATGGTCTAAGAAGAGCCCCAAGGCTAAGTCAAGTTGAAATTTTTATGATGGGATAAAGTTTCAAGTGAGTTCACACAAGACCTAACTTCAGATGAGCATAACTATCATTATATGAAGTGTTATATGATCTATTACCTATCACAAGGAAGGTATATGTGTCTAGTTTTTAATGCTTCAAACCGTTTATCATTTGGACACACCTACTAGATGTTATGACCAAATTACCAAAGGCTAGAAAAATGTGATTTTGCAATCGCAGAAGTGGTTATACGACCGCAAAATGGTCGCAGACATGGCAAGCGCAGCCCAGTTCTGGGCACCGATTTTGCGGTCCATTGTGTGGCCTGCATACCAATTGTGCGGTCCATTGTGCGAACGCATACGTGATTTCGGAGGGTCCATTTTCATATTTTCATAAACCGACCCCATTTTGATAAATAGGCTTTGGGGCTTATTTTGGGGCAATTATCTGAGATTCTTTAGAGAAAAGTGAGAGTGTTCTAGAGAAAGGAAGTAGATGAAGTGTTTTGTTCATCAAGATCTTGTCCAAGCTTTGAAATCCAACAAGGAAATCTCGCAAGTTCTTCATCTAAGAGGTAAGATTCAAACCCCTAGTCTTCAATTTCGAGTTTGGGGTAAAAGATGGGTGATTGGGAGTGTGATTCTTGGGTGTAAGAGTATTGTTTATACATTCTTGTACTAATAAGGTTTGTGGGAAGATTGTTGAGCTCAAATAAGTAAAGATTGGGTTGTTGAGTGAAGGTAATCTTGTAGAAGAACTTTGTAGTTAAATTTGCACACCTATTGTTCGATAAAATGCTCAAATGATCTAAGACCATGAATATCTTCCTAATTATGGTTCAAATTTGTTATGTCTCAAAATAGATTGGGATTGCTAGAATTTTCGGAACGTTGTAGTAATGTAAGGAAAGCTCAAAGCGAGGTATGTTGGCTAAACTTCCTTCTTAGAATTGAATTCAATGATGTTCCCGTAAGTTTAAAGTATGGATGTCTCAAGTTCCTTATTCTATGTTTCGGGTTGTTCTCAATAAATTCGAATGTCAAGAATAAGCAAAGTTTTGAGAATTATGTATTCAAAACATGTTATGAATGTTCCTATCATATTATGTTATCTTTTGGGAATATGTTCAAGAATGATAGGTGTATTAAAATGCTATATCTTTGAGAGGTGATTCAAATGAAGGTTATGATATCAAATTGTGTGAGAAAACTCAATATGCTTAAGACTCTTAATTGCTCATATGTGTAACTAAAGTCTTGACTGGAAATGTCGTATTGTTGATAACCAATAAATATGGTTGGAAGTGAAATAAGTGAATTGGAGATATAAAGTGTGTCCAGCGTGCCAAGAGTGAAAGTTATACTTGTGGCCAATGGTGCCAATGAAATGAGATGATGTGAGAAAGATTATGAAATGAGCTTTGATTCAACTATTCTAAAATTGACTTTGAAAATAGAATTGCCTAGAAGCTTATGAACTAAAGTGATGCCCATATGTGGTTGTTTTAGCTAATGCTATGTTTAGTGAGTATTTTCAATGTGTTTTGCATTCTTACATATTCGTGAGTAGAAATTGTATATTGTCCTTTTTGGGAAAATGTGTTTCAAAAATAAATGATGTGTTAATTGTTTATGATTTTAACTTGTGCTTCGATTGCCAATCATTTTACTCAATTTCTTGGAAAGAAATCCATTGTGTTTAAAGTCTCCATTACTAATGAACCTAAAGTTGTAATTTTCGGAATATTGTATATGTTGATATTTATGATTATGATCCATGAAAGGAATGATATGAAAGTGTTGAATATGACATACGGCCATTGAGCCATGAAAGAAGAATCATATGTATGGCCAAGAGAGCCAATGAAATAATAATGTTGTAAGTGGTTAAAAGTACGGATTAAGTGATATATGGTGTGAAAGGTTATGAGATGTACGCATTTGTACTTCTGTTTCCAATGTGTTATAACCCCCAACGTTCTTCCGAGTAAAGACTATGATGTTCCTAAATGTTCTAAATGCTCTTAATGTTGTATGATCACCCATGGCAAGTACAAGTAAGTGATAGTATGAACATGAAATGTGATCGTTGCCTAAATGAGAATTATGAAGTGTTGTATGTACCAATGGTTTCAACTATAGTTGTATGCTTCTGAAATAATGTATGTAAATGACTTCGATTGTTAAGTCCCCAAGAGTCATGAACCTAGCTAATGACCTCAAGAGGTCAAGGGAGTGAATAATGAGATGGAAGGGAGATGTCCTTTGTTAGATGATGATGAACCTTAAGAAAAGGAAATTGGGCCCATGTGCCATTGAAATCGACTTATTGATTTACCATGCATGTGCTAATGTAATGAGTTGTGTTTCTCCATGATGATCATGAACATGAAGTATTCCAATGATATGAGAAATTACGACCTTAAATGTAATGACAAACTATGTCGCTTTGAGTTTATACATGGTATTGTGATACACCTCCACTCGCATATATTGGGGTGAGGCGGTAGGGCCGCTCTGTGTAGGGATTGTGATACACCTCCACTCGTATATTTTGGGGTGAGACGGCATGACCGCTTTGTGTAGGGATTGTGGTATTGTGATACACCTCCACCCGCATATATTGGGGTGAGGCGGTAGGGCCGTTTTGTGTAGGGATTGTGGTATTGTGATACACCTCCACCCACATATATTGGGGTGAGGTGGTAGGGCCGCTTTGTGTAAGGATTGTGGTATTGTGATACACCTCCACCCGCATATATTGGGGTGAGGCGATGGGGCCACTTTGTGTAAATGTGGTTATAGAGGATCCCCGACTGAATATCTATAAACGTTAATGGAAGATCTAAATATATTTATTTGCTTTTGCTTGACGTTAATGGCTATCTAAGCCCATTTATTGTCACTATGATTCATCATATTCATGTCTTATTTCCAAGCTCTTGAATAGATGTATTTGTATTGTGTAAGTGAACACTGTGAACGGTCTATGAGACGCATAGGTGTATAATATGATATGTTAACACTAAGAACTGTATATGAAATGTACATGTGTAAAATAAGGGAGGAAGGTGCCACTTTCATTGGCCTTGTTTGTACATGTTGTTACAGTTACATTATATTATGTATTCCACATATAGTTTATATGGCTCAGTTGATCCTAAAAGAAGTTTAGAATGATGCAAGTATAATAAGACTTGAAATGTGATCCTATGGGATGTTCTGTAGTTTCTTGATGTACTTTATTTGTCTCTTATTTGAGTTACCGTATTTTTATATGTTGTTTTGACTGCCTTACATACGAGTACTATTCCACATGTACTCACGTCCCTTTTGCCGGGGGCGCTGCATCTTTTAATGGATGCAGGTATACTTCTAGAGGATGATATGGATCTTTGATAGGGATCTTCTTCACTACTCAGCTTATGGTGAGCCCGCTACAGTTCTAGTGGGTTTTTGGGTCTAGTTCGTTTTATGTATATAGGTATCCATTGTCATAGAAGCTCCATGTACATTGTGGGTCATGTAATTAAAGATTTGAGTTTTGTCATGTATTTATGTTCACAACTATTTATGAGGCTACGCACCCATCATGAGAAAGATTGTAGGTCATTGAGCCAAATGTATTCAATTTAAAAGTCATAATCTAATGATATTTTGGTAAATCATGAATTAGTAATGATGAGAGGTTAATGTAAATTAGCCTTGCTGGGCTTGGTTTACTCGGTTGAGCGCCAGTCGCACTCCTCGAGTTTGGGGCGTGACAGGAAGGCGCGAGGTCGCCCTCCTCCGGATGGCCGCCCAAAAGCAACTAATTGAAAGATATTACAATCGAATAGCCAACCTTCTACACTTCGTTATCGTGGACTTGGTATTAAGGAAGGTGACGTTGAGCACCCGGAACCCGAACGAGGGTATGTTGCGGCTGAAGTGGGAAGGTCCATATCGAATTATCGAGATCACCGGCAAAGAATCATACAAACTTGAAGCAATGAACAGTGAGCGACTACCGAACAACTGGAACATGGCCTACTTAAAATGATACTACTGTTGAGGTACGACGCCATTAATTTGTTTTCTTTACATATTAGACTAACACTTGCAGGTAACGATCAAGGGACGATACGGCTATTAGGCCTGAAAGCATGCATTGCACTCTTTTTTCCTTAGACCGATTTTGTCCCTAATGGGTTTTCCGTCAAGGTTTTTAATAAGGCAACAGTGGATCGTGCTAACTTAGAATCGAAGACCGGAGTCAAGGACCACAACAGTAGTATCCGAGGCCTCTCTATGATCGGCCTCCGATACTGGGGGCCAACATCCTCGGATAATAATTTTGGCTATCCATCACCCTCGGATAATAATTTTGGCAAGGAGAGAAACTTTATGCTCGAACTACCTAGGCTAGGTGGATAGGATTTATTGTAAGGGCCAAACGGTCAAATGAAGCGTGCCCACATAGACCACCCAAGCTCTGACACGAAGCATGTACACATTTTTAACCTTTTATAGAAATGAAAGAAAGTTTCTCCTTGCGGATAAACATTTTGTCCCTTAAATATTTATACATTCGGTCCCCTGAAGATATCGAACCCAAGGGCAATCTCTTTCCGGATCCAAGAGGTCACTCTCACTCGGGGACTGTCATCCAAGGCACGCTCGGGTGACCTAGGGTATCGAAGCTTAGAGGCACAAATCTTATTAGGCAGTGCCCGAACTCTAAAGGCCACGACTATCCCCATTCAAAACTATCGTCCTGGGCAAGCCTGGATAACTCGGGGTAACGAGCCCATTGGGCAATACCCAAACATAAAAGGCTCTGACCGTCCTAGAACATCTCGGAGACGTCCGAGATCCATAACTAAAACATAAGGCCTTCAAAATTTCTAAACCGGTTCGAAGGCTACCCTCGGCAAAATTATATAAAATCCTAAGTGAACATTTCGGGGAAAGCTTTCGGTCATACCAATCCCCCCCCCCCCCACACCATCCTTGAGCAAAATAGTATCGAAAACGAAAAATGTTTGAACCTCTAAAAAAGACCTAATTATTACATGCTAATGCATCCAAAATATTTGCAATCATAAAGGAAAATTGTCGAAAGGAAAAAAGCCTTATATATATCTATATATGCAAATCTTTACAAAGGCCAAACGACCTTACTAAAATACAAAGGTACAAAGGCAAAAAATTACAAGGCACCTAAGAAGCCTAATCCTCATTGGAGCCCACCTCATCACCGGGGTCGTCGGAATCTTCCCCGTCCTCGGACCTGTCCGAACCCTCGGAATCTTCCTCATCCTTGGGGTACGCCAACTTCTTGGCCTCGGCCTCGAGCCTCTTAACATTTTCAAGCTCGGCAAATAAATTAAACCCCCAGGCATGAACCTCTTTGAGAGCCTCCCTCCGGGACTTCCACTTCTAATGATTGGCTATGGCCTTTAGGCGTTCCTGAGCAGCCTCGGCAATGGCTTTGTACTGGGCCACCATATCATCAGCATTGGCCTCAGTTATTTCAACCACTGACTTGGCTGCTTTAAGCTCCTTGGAGAGGGTTTCATGATCGGTAACATGCGATCTCAGTTGAGACTGGAGCTCCTCAATTTTTCGGTACCGTGCCTCTGCCTTCTCCTTCATCGATCAAAGTTGGACCTCCGCCAAGGCCAATTGCTCTCGGGCTGTTTACTTTTTAGAAGCCAACTAGTCCATCTTGCCCTTCCACTCCTCAGCCATGGCCTTGACTTCGTCCATCTCATCCCGAAGCTGGTCAACCTGATCTATCTTCTGTTGGACATGTGGATTCTGACCGTTAGAAACCGTGTCTAGCTTATCATCACTAACTTCAAAAAAATTTACTTGTTCCAACAGGTCCGCATGTTCCTTCTGAGCCGCATCCAACTCGGAGGCTTTTGATTTCACCCTCACGTTGCTCGCTGACAAGTTTATACATGTTTCTTTTCTAAACAAGCTCTTTGGCTTCGGCCTCGAGTTGGCTCAACTCGTTTCGGTACCGGAGTAAGTCTCGTGGTAGAGCACCGAGGCTTACAAATACGAGAAAAGATATTAGAATTATCAAAAAATTAGTTCAAATAACAGAAGAAAAATTGGAATCATCGGGGATTATCAAGAGTTACCCGGTTCAGCACCTATTGTGCTTCGTTGAACAGGTATGAAAAGTCTATCTCATTCATTATGGCCTGGTCTTACTCACTCACCAGGCACCGGAGGCAACTGTCTATCCCTACGTGGGCAGAAAGAACCCGGGCATCCTCCGGAACGGTGATGATAATTGACCACTTCCGACCAGGATTCGCACTTGGGGTAGGGAATTGATTGACCAGTCTCGAGCTCGAGTTAGGCCCACCTGCCCCCGAGAACGGACGTTTCCTCGGTACCTCTATGTCACCTAATCGAGTGACATCCTCCATGGTGGTAGAATACATGCCATCGAAAAAATAACGTAGGGGATCATCCGTTCCGTGGGACCCTCGTTGGGTTGTTCTTTCATAGTTTGGGCCTCATTGTACATAGACTCGGTAAATGATGGTGACTCAGTAATGTCTAACACACCAAGTGCCTCCTACGGGACACTGCCCGCATCTCAGGAAGCCTCAGCCCCAGCCTCCTCATCGACCTCCTTAGCCTGAGGCAGATCAGCCTCACGGGTCTCTATTTTGATGGCCCCCTGCTCTTCGAGGGGTGACAGCTCGCGGGCCACAAAAACAAAAGGCTCTTTCTCCTCGGGCTCGTCCCTAAGTCGATAGAGCAAGTCCGAAGATGGTACTCGGGAACTAGTATTTTCCTTTGGCTTGCGCACCAGCCTTCTCCTTTTTTCTTTTTCTCCGAGCTTGGGGAACTCGAAGCCCTCTTCAGCTTCCTCTCTCCGACTTGCCCTAGAACAGGAGACTCAAAAGGCAAGTCCCCTTCCCTAACTGAAGGCCTAAGCTCGACATTCTTAGGCAAACCTGCAAAGGAAAGTAAAGGAGATAAGGACGCGATGTTAGAAGAAAAAGTTCACTACGACTTTTTCGGGAAAAGAACCTTATCATGAGAACGGGCCTCCCAACGCTCTTTTAAAAGTTTACGCCATGAGCGCTAGGAGTAGGTCATCTATGACACAATGCCCTCGACCCACTCCTTGAGTCGAGGGATAGCATTTGGAACTCGAGCAAGGGCTACAACATAACAAGCACCGATAAGAAAAGGGAAGATAAGTCATAAAATCGATGCTTAAAGGGAATACTTATGTGATGCGTTCCACCTTTCGGGGAATGGCCTCCACTCGGAAGGTACTAGGTCGACGGTCCTCACTTGAACAAAACGTCCTTGCAAACCCCGATCTCGGTCCTCGTAGATGCTCGAGCATGGGGCTTTGCTAGCCCGACATACTAGCTTTATCAGTCCCCCCCGGAAGATTCGGGGACTATATAAGTGGAGTAGATGATCAATGGTGAATGAGCACCCATCAATTTTATTCACAAAAAATTGGAGGAGGATCACGATCCTCTATAGTGATGGATGAATCTGGCCTAGGCACACGTTATACCTCATGCAGAAGTCTAAAATGACTGGGTCTACCGGGCCCAATGTAAAGGGATAAGTGTAAACACTTATATATTCCTCGACATGGGTGGTAATGGCCTCTTCGGGGTCAGGAACCACTATGTCTTTGTCGGCCCAGTTGCATTCTTTTAGGACTGTGGGAAGGACCTCTTCTCTAATTGAGCATATATATCTCGAGGCCTCCTCACACCGATCCTGTACAGAAGAAGTCTTCTCAAACTTAAAGTCGTTGGTGACCGAACAGCCACTGGGAATGAACATCTTCAAGGGGGGCTCTTCCGCCGGTTCATCAACGATCGTATAGGGGATGGTCTCCTCGACCTTAGTGGTCGGTTGCGAGCAAGAAGGAGCATCTTTCTAAGGAATTGATTTTGAGGTTTTTGCCATTGTTATGTTATAAAAAGCTTGGAAAAGACGGAGAAAGAGTGAAAGTTGAAAGATCAAACTTGTTGGCTTGAGTAGGAGATGAGTAAAAGTTTTGCAAAGTACTGAAGAACCTTGGGTAACGGGGGTAAAAACGCTAGATTATATGAAATTCCTAAAGGTATGAAGGTAAAAGATTTGGTGTAAAGTAAGAAATGGACAGAAGAGGGGGTATTTATAGGAGTTCGGCGATGTTTCACATCCAGGGATGGCCGACAGGCGGCTGACATGCATTTAATGCCATTAAGACTTGACAAACAGAACATTTCAAATGTTTTGTCATTTTTGCCGCGATGTGTCAAAGTATGAATCGGGAGCTCATGTCATTTCTCATCGTTTAAACTCCGAAAAACAAGGGGACTATCTGTATATGGGTAAAATCGGGCTGATGGTACCCCCGGTCTCTGAAACAATAAGCCAAGCTCGAGACATGATGACAGGGGACCGAAATTGAGGCAAGGGTCTCATCGAGTCATGGTTCGAAATCGGTCGTAGCTTTGAACGACTTCAATGAACATGGTCGGGCAATCAAGCACGATCGACGGAGGGCCGTTATATCCTGGGCCGGCCGGATATACCTCTCATGCTAAGGCCCGAACAGAGCGCTTACCACCGGAGCCATCAAGACCACGCCCCCCCGGATTCGGTTCAAGATACAAGACCACGGAAAATCATTACTAAATGGTTGCACACGACTAATGAAGGGCCGTGATATTCGTGCCCAATCGGATATCACGGCGCAGAACTCGGCCTGTATCAGCAACAGATCAATGATTAACGAAAAAAAAGATTTTTACCTTTTTTAGAATTATATTAGGGATGAAACTCTCCTACTATATAAAGGAGATGATTTTTATTCAATGGGGACATTGTAACACGTATTTCAAAGCAGTAAATTATTATTTTCTCTATGATTAGCTCTTTCTCTTGTTCATCAGTGCTGGCTATAGCAAGATCAGGTCGAGGGTAAATATTTCAATAAGGCTGGAATTATCCTCCTCGTCTGGTTTGAATCTATATCATCTTTGTTTTTTCAATTTGACTTAATTTATCACTTTGTATCAAATTAATCCGTGTATCTTTAAAACCACATACAAATTCAATTGTTATCCTCTTTTGAGGGTTAATAAAAATCATGTTTAGGTTATGAGATGATACTATTGGGACCTACAGTGGTCGTTCTTTTGCTGTTGAGATTATTTTCTTAATTTGCAGTTACATACTCAGTTGCATTCATCATTGCATATCATATCTCAGTCTCTGTATCATTTATTATCACATCATGTATCCTTGATTTGGGCTGCTTAGCATGAGTGTGGTGAGCCCAAGAGAATGGAGAGATTGATGACTGAGTTGGGGCCTGAGAGTCATGCTGTGAGTGAGATATGTGGATTGGGTTGCACGCCATAAAAAGACTTATGGCTATATGTGGATTGGGTTGCACGCCGCAACAAGCCTTATGGCTATATGTGGATCGGGTTGCACGCCGCAACAAGCCTTATGGCTATATGTGGATCGGGTTGTATACCGCAACAAGCCTTATCGCTATATGTGGATCGAGTTACGCACCATAACAGGCCTTATGGCTATATGTGTATCGGGCTGCACGCCGCAGCATGCACAGTACCGTGCTGAGTGACTGAGTGTGACGAGGTGGAATTAAGACGGTTATTCATATTAGCATACAGATATAGAGATTTCATATTCCTCATATCAGTCACACTTGGCATATTTTATCTGTCTTGAACTTAACTGTTAAACCTAGAAGCATGTCTACATTTTTTTGTACCATTAACCTCTGTATTTGTACTATATTGGTTTAGATCGTCACTGCTTTCAGCCCAAAGGTTAGACTTGTTACGTATTGAGTTGGTTGTACTCATGATACACCATGTACTTCGTATGGAGATCCAGGTATTTTCGGGCATGGTGGTTGCTGATCTTGAAGTTTTTACCAATTCGGAGATCATCGAGGTAGCTGCTCTGGCGTCCGCAGACCTTAACTCTCCTCCTCTATCTCTCAATTTTACTTATATTGTTCTACCTTCTTAGACAGTGTTTCAGACTATGTTATCATATAGAATCTCATGTACTCAGTGATACCCGAATTTTGGGAAAATTGTGTTCGAGTCGGAGTTGTTTATATTGGCTATTTATGAGAGTTATTACTGTTAAACTTGCTTCATCTTATTTTTAATACAAAATGCCTAGTTTTATTGTGATTGTCGGGTTGCCTAGTATTGTGATAGACGTCATCACTACATGTTGAGTTTTGGGTCGTGACAGGTCAGAACCAAAGTGTAAAGTCCCCAACAGAGTCGTCATGTTTTTGTACCCTATTTTGCAAAGGTCAAAACAAGATTCAACTAGTGGTTCTTCTGATATTGATAAAAGAGAGTCGCCACCTAATATTTAAGGTATATTAGGGTACTTATGTGTTTATAAGATTATTGTCCTAACGATCTGCTAACCGGCAAGATTTTGGGTAAGGGTTCTTGTTCTTCTAAGAGGAAGGTGTTAGGCACCACTTAAAATCTACCTAAGGTAGCTCCTTAAAACTTAGGCTAGGTTCAGGGAAGTGAAGGTCTATATTCTACTCAGTCGGGTGCTTAAGGTCTGTAAATTATCCTAAGTTTTGTTTAAAATCTACTATTTTGAAGGAATGTTGTATATATACTTTGGAAAAGGGATTATGGGTTTTATAAAGTTTATGACTTGTGAAAGATCTTTGAAACGTTTGTACCTACAAAACATGAGAAAAGGCTTTGTGAAGTATTCCTATCTTTTGGAAAGAAGATTTGAATGTTTTGTTTCTTTAAAAATGTGGTTGTCCATGTAGCTTTATGAAGTAAAACATGTCATGGGTAACCTTTGGAAAATTGATTTCAACCAGAGTAATGCTTTTGAAACTCATTGAAGTTTATTAGTTCGCAATTACCAGCCGTGTTGGTTTTGTTTGTTGAAAATCAGCCTTGTAAATATCCTTTCGATTCTGATTGTGTTTTCAAATAAAGATCGTTCACTTTTAAAATTTGTTCAAACTCAAAGCATCGAAGTATTGCAGTAGACATGACTTTAAACTTGGATTATTTTTGTTTACCTACGGACCTTGGTTTTCCTAGGTTCCTAAGACAATCAAAAATATAACATAAGTATCCAATAATAATGTTAGTGTCAAACATATACACAGAATAATCAGCTAGATTTTATTGTTTAAAAGTGATAAGGGATTGAACTGGACTCTCGATGTTGGGCCAATGGACCCTGCCCAGCAGATCTACAAGCAGTGGAAGACTTCATTCAAATAAAGACATCACAGACTGGAATTAGGCCTGAATTCCAAAGAACTTGGCAGGCCCAGTTCAAAATTGCACACAAAGAGATAAAGAAAAATAATTAGTGGAACCAACATAAGGCCCAACAAAACAAAATAACAACGAGTAAACAAGATTAAAGAATATTGTGAAACCAATTTCATTTGTATTAATCCTAAAAGGATTAATAAGAGTCAATGATTGGAGGCTTAGAGAGAAAACCTTATTCATGGACAAGATACCCTTTGAATCCCTGGTACTTCAGAGTTCACAGGGGTCTCATGGACCCTGAATAGTTCTTGTGTCAGGGAAGGGCACCTTAACCACAAACCTGATTCCACTCTAAATACCCTTAACCACTCATACTTGCTTTTCCCTAAAGGTTTAGATACAAATGAGGTATTCACTTTAGCAATTAACATGAGAGCAACAGTAGATATAAAGAATCAGACAAAATTTTCACAGGAACTCTAAATCGGCACAAATTGTATGCAATGTTTTCGAAGTATGAATTTTGGCTTGCATCTGTCACTTTCTTGGGTCATGTCATCTCTAGTGAAGGGATCAAGGTCAATCCTGATAAGATCGTAGTTAAGAAGAATTTTCCTAGACCTACAACTCCAACGGAGATTCGCAGTTTCTTGGACATAGTTAGGTATTACAACAGGTTTTTAGAAGGGTTCTCTACTCTTGGCTAACTCTTGACAGTTATCTTCACAGTATTCATGGGTAAGGTTGGGTGGAAGGCATTAAGTAGGCTTGCTTGATTGGGATACTCAATTGAGCATCGGTCGCGCTCCCCAAGGTCGGGGCGTGACAACTTCACTACGACATCATCTTTTCAAATCTCCTCGGCCATATCTAGGACTTGGGATGGGCCTCATGTAGAGCTTTTAGTCGGGTTTCCAAGATTCCCCAGTTTTGAACAAGCTTTGACTAAACCTTGAGCTCATTAAGGACAAGGGTTACCTTGTCGTACTCAAATTCATAAGATCTTTGTCCTCTTGGAAGGCCTTAAGAGCAACCCCCAACTCCTTAAATTCATCTTCAAATGTTCAATTGTCATGAGTAACCCGAGATAGCATCTCTACCAACCCTATTTGATTTCTTATTTCTGCGTTATTAGGGCCTTAAGGGATTGAACCTCTCTAGGAACTTTAACCAATTCAATGGAAAAAATTTTCTACCAGTCTTCGAACATCTTTTGTAGCAGCTTCAAGTCCTTAACAACCGCTTGGGCTCTTTAGTCCGAGGCCTCTTTATCGGCCTTGAGTTTTTCAAACTCGGATGCCCACTGATTATTGGCTTTCTCAAACTTGGAGATTGTGGCCTCATGATCAAGCAGTCTTTGCAAAGCCTCTGTGGAGACCAAATTGCTCTACCAAAATAGAATACATCAGTAATGGAGAAGATCATGGTTAACAATGAAGAGCAATAAAAGACAAAAACTTACCCATAAGGACGAATTCATCACATCATTGATTAGCCCGACGGTGGAAATCCTATTTATCTTGCCCTTCTCCAGAAGATCAATCAACTAGTGTAACCAAGGAGCAATGTATCTTGGTCACAACAAAAGGTTGACCTTCATAGGTACTTCAACCGTAATACTACGAGTACTGGTACTGGCAGAAGGACTACCCTCTTATTATGGAGGAACCACAAGTTTTGGCTATAACTTCTGCACCTGAATAGCATTGGCCTTTTCAAAGATTAGATAGCGACACATTTGATTAGTAAATCGAGTGACAAGTACCGGATTCCAAGATCCCCTTCTGGGAACATACACTCGTTATTTGGTTTCAAAACTGAAACCGTCTCACCTAGAACCTGTCTATCAACCAGGACTCTTCCTTCATCATCATCTACCACTATGATAGTAGCACTACCTCTGATTCATACTAAAGACAAAGGTCAGTAGTCTAGGGATTGGCTCGGGGACTGCTCCAACCTTCCTCAAGTTTCTCCTTCTTCCTTCTTGTAGTTCTCTTCTTTTTCTTGGGATAGCAGGGCCCTTCTCCGAAGCAAATCTAGACGAACCAGCTTTTGCAGTTTAAGAGTTGACGACTCCCAGATTATTTGCTAAGCCTTATCAGAGTTAGGAATACTCGACTGAATTTGGCCCTAGGATTGTTGTTTCTTCATCCAAAGGCCTAAAAACATGAAGAACATTTAATTTAGAGGTCGGAAAAATATGAAATAACCTGCTCAAGTAGCAAAGTATATTACCATGATGCTTGCTCCTCTATCCCATCTCCGCGGAGATAGCCTTCTATGATTTTTTTGCTTAGAAGCATTCAAAATTTTACCAACCAATTTTTTAATATTACTGATTCCCAGGAAGGTGTCCATGGTAGCTACAAATCAAAAGGAATAGTGAACAACATAAAGGGAGATAAAAAAAGGTTTCTTAAGCGAAAGAATAACACTTACAGTTGGTGTTCCACACTTTGGGAAAATAAAGCTTGTCTGAATGAACTAACTCCCTGATAGGCATAACCATAAAGCTTTTGTACCACCTCCCAATCATAATCATCATCAGTGCCAGAGATAATAGCTTTGTTACCCCGAGCGACCACAGTAAATACACCTCCTTTGTAGTGCTTGGTAGAGTGAAGATGTAGAAGATGGTGGAAAGTAATTGTTAGTTGTATTCATGTTAATAGGAATTGTTGGTCGCCTAAGTGTCACGACCCAACTTCTGTTGGGATCGTGATAGCGTCTAACCCAACCCATGAGATTCAGGACCTTCTTTACAGTGACATCATCTATTAAAATCTCTTTGGTCATATCTAGGACTCGAGATGGGCCTCACATAGAGCCTTCATCCAGGTTGCCAAGATTTTCCAGCAAGACAAGCTTTGAGTGAACCTTGAGCTCATTAAGGTAAATTCTATCTAATCAAATTGCATACGTTATTTGTCCTTTTCTAAGGCCTTAAGAGCATCCTCCATCTCCTTAACTTTATCTTCCAATGCTCAATTATCATGAGTAACCCGAGAGTGCTTCTCTACTAACCGGGTTTGGTTTTCCTCCTTCTGTGTTATTAGGACCTTATGGAATTTAATCTCTCCAGTAGTTTTAGACAATTCACTGGAAACCATTTTCTCCTGATATTCTAACATCTTTTATAGAATCTTTAAGTCCTTATCAACTGCTTCGGTTCTCCAGTCCAAGGCCTCCTTCTCAGACATAAGTTTTTCAATCTCAGATGCCCACTGATTATTGGCCTCTCCAACTTCGAGATCATGACCTCATGATCAAGCAATCTTTACAAAGACTCTGTGGCGACTAGATTGCTATACCAGAATGGAATACATCAGTAACGGAGAAAATTATGGTTAACAAGGAAGAACAATGAACGATAAAAACTTACCCGGAGGGATGAATTCATCACATCATTGACAATCCGACAGAGGAAATCTTATCTATCTTGGCCTTCTCCAGAGGACCGATCAACTAGTGTAAACAACGAGCAATGTACCTTGGTCGCGAAAAAAGGTTTACCTTCTTAGCAATAATGTAGGGGGAAGGACTGGACTCTTGTGTTGGGCTGACAATTAGTCAGGCCCAACTAAATTCAAGCAGTAGCAGACTTCAACGGACAATAAGGGAGGCAGCTTAGTTACTTGAACTTGGGCCTGAGTTCTTAATGAACTCACCAGGCCCAGTGCTCATGCAAAAGAATATAGGAAAATCGAATAGCATGTGTAGATAAGGATTAGCATCATCTAAAGTAAACATAGCGAGCCAAATTTCATTTGTGATAATCCTCTATAGATTAATCAAGGTCAATAACTATCAGCTTAAAGTCAACCATATTCACTTACAAGGTCCCCCTATGCATCATTGATACTTCAGAGTTCACAAGGGTCTCTTAGACCCCGAGCAGTGCTTGTGCCAGGGAGGGATCCCTTGACAGTAAAATTAAGCCCACACCAAATACCCTTAATTATTGAACCTAATTCTTCCATGGAGATTTAAACACAAAACCCTGACTTAGCATTTTGAACAAATAAATTGATCAGGAGAAATTAATCAGCAGCCACAAATACGCTCCTCTCAACACATAAGGCCTAAGGCCCAACAAGCATGACATGTTTAAGGAAATCAGTCAAGTAAGCACAAACAAACAGGGAGGGCAATACCAGATTTGTCATCAAGACAATCATTTAAAATTTGAAATGATCACTTAGGTAAAAATAGGATAGACAATCAAGGCACTAATACATACTTCAGTTTTAAGCCATCTTTAGTAAGTAATCCCTGTTAGGATACATGATGTAAGAATATATCATCACATTAAGTTCTACAAAAGGGTTTTAAGAAGTTTCAAAGCTTAGAGTCAATCATAGAACTATTCCATATACATGACACTTACATGAGATTCAAAAATGCAAGTTTAGGTGTAGGGTTTTGGGTTTTGAGATTTAATAATAGGTGATAACAACAACGACAACAACAACAACAACAACAACAACAACAACAATAACAACAAACGCAGTAATTTCCCGTAAGTGGGATTTGGGGAGGGTAAGATGTACGCAACCTTAATAATTGGTGATGGAAAGGGGAAATATCTGGGTAGATTCCTGGCTTATTGGGGAGAATAATGGAGTTACAATCATCTTTTAGTGATTTTGCACATTCTTCTGCAAGGTTTCAAAGGTTGCTAGGGTGAGAGGTTGAAGAGGATGATAGAAGAAAGGGGAAAGGGGGCGGCTAGTGAGTAAGAGAATGTCTCTAGGATTGGGGGGTTTGGTTAGTTTCAAACGGGAGAGTGATCCTGGGCCATTGGATCAATTAGATCAACAGCTTAGATTTTTAGCCTGTAAAATAAAAGGAAAAATAATTATGGGGTCAGACTAAGAGCCGTTGGATCAATGATCCAACGGTAGAGATAAGGACCGATGGGATTTTTTTAAAAAAGTGTAAAAACATGAATAATGTGGGTCGTTGATAGATTTGATCAACGGTCCTCATTAATTGTATTTATTTTGTGAGGGATTTTGGAGGGGTGACATGGCGGAATGGGATTGGTGGAGAAGGGATGACGTGGATTGCCAAAGGGGATAGGGTAATGTGGGCTTGACCAGGTCAGGGGTATTTTGGGCTAGTATTTTGGGCCAAATTAGTTGAGTATTGAGCTGAAATTGAAATTAATCTCATGGCCGCTTTAATTAAAACCCATAAATTGCAATTGTAGCCTATTTTAAATCTTAAACCCCCTTTTATAATTAAATTAATTAAACTTATTTAATACCAATAAAATATAATAAAGTGTAATTAACAAATGTATTATTAATTAATTATTATAAGCTAATTTCTATTATCAAAATAGGTAGAAAATAAAAATAATTAAATACTTATATAATAAATTATGATAGATAATTATTTGATTAATTAAAGTAATAGAGGTGGTATGATTGTAATTATTTAAGACTAGATTATTATTATAATTATTGGCATATAATTAATAACTATTATTACTACTATATTTTACTTATTATATTATTTATTTATTTATTTTGATAAAATTAGATACTAAAAATTTTAAAATACATTATTATATTTTGATGATCGATAAGCGTAAAAATTTAATTTTAAAAAAGGGAGGGTCAAAATTGGTCATCAATATTACCCTCTTGTTCGGGAGGAGCCAGAAGTTCTAGCTCTACCTTTTGCACCTGAATAGCACTGGCCTCCTCAAAGATTAGAGGGCGACACCTTCGATTAGTAACTGGAGTGACGAGTACAAAATTGCAAGACCACCTTCCGGGTACGTATCCTCGTCATTTGGTTTCAGAACCATCGACTCACCTAGAACATGTCTATCAATCGGGACTCTACATTCATCATCATTTGCCACTATGATAGTGGCACTATTTTCTGGTTCATCCCAGAGACGAAGGTCAGCAGTCGAGGAATTGGCTTGAGGACTGCTCTGACCTTCCTCAGCTTTCTTCCTCTTCTTTCTTGTAGTTCTCTTCATTTTCTTGGAAGAGCTAGCAGGGCTCTTGACCAGAGTAGAGCTAGATGAACCAGCTTTTTGTATTTTAAGAGAAAACAACTGATGGTAGGCTATAATTGCGTATTCTAGTCACTTATTGCACACCAATTCACGGCACTTTACTTGTGTTGAGCTTTAATTGATAGTGATTAACACTTATGGTGTGTTTATGCCTTGCAAGAGTGATTCCGAGCTATGTAGATGTTATGGAATGAATTCGAGCTATTTTTAGCGTTGAAGTCTGAGTAAAAGCCCAAGGGATTAAGCTGGGATCGTGTTCGGGGGTCGAGGACCAAGTCTGGACAACAAAAATCAAAGTTTAGTCCGTACTCTGAGAAAGCCCCATTGTCGCAGCCCGAGGGGCACCGCGCTTGTGCAATTCTCTACTGCATGTTGGAATTAGCTCTTTGGATTTCCCCACTAATGCCCCACATGGCGCGTTTCCCCATGCGGCGCGCCTGTGTAATTTTTATAGAGTTAATTTCCTATTTCGGCTAGGAGAAGGTGATTTCGTTTGAGGCTGACCCTACTTAGTATAAATACATGGAAAAACAGTATTTTATGGACATTTGACACATCTTCGACCTAAGGAGGCTAAGGAGGAGTCTGAAGAATACGAGCACAATGATTTCCTCTTTCCTTCCTCAATAAAGACCCGAGTTTTTATCGAATTTATGTTTTCCTATACTTTAATTTTATTTGTGATGAATTGCTCTATATCTATGGAGTAGTTCTCTTTAGGGTTTGTTGGATTTGGTGTATTGATGATTGTTTGTGGATTATAACTTTATTTTTATGTATTGAATCATTTTGGATGATTTAATTATTGCATCTATATTCACTTATTCATGTAATCGAGAGAGGCATAACTTATGATATCTTTGCATTATATTGTTGGTTGTGTTCACGAATTCTTCTTTGTAACCGAAAGAGGCTAGTTGAATCATTAATTATACCTAGTTAGGAGGATAACCGAGAAAGGTTCTCCTAAAGACCAATCCACTATGCATTCTTGCCTATCTTCACGTGCTTAAATTGGTTCATCTTGTGAGGTTAAGACTTAATCGAGAGAGGAGTTTTGCTGAACGTTTGAACTAATAATTGAGTGAATTCGAGAGACTCACTTAAACATTAGAAGTGAATTACCTAGAGTTAGATCCCAAACAATTATCATGCACCTATCCTGTCAACCCTTATTTTCTCCCATTGATAACTTCTTTGCTTACCTTTTTGTGATTGTCATTAGTCAATAGCTTTAGATTCTTAGTTAATTATAGTTAGAAATCATAGAAATCTCAATTGTTGATCATCTTGGATAGCAATCAAGCTAGAAATTACAAGAATAATGTTTAAATCCAATCCCTGTGGATACAATATTATACTATACTATATTTGACTAGCGAGCATAATTTACGTGTGTGTTTCGATCTCGTCAAATTTTGGCGTCGTTGCCGGGGATTGGCAACCAATAGTGTTTGAAATAGTTTGTAGTGCTAATTCAAAAAAATTTCTTTTTTTTCTCTTTTTGCGTTTGGTGTTCTTTGACTGTGCGCAGGTGACAGGTTTAGTGTGGTGCATGACTCGAGCTTCTGCGAAAGAAGTGATACCATATGAGACAGAGATAGAAAAATAATTGCGACAGCTGAGGAAGGAAAGAAATGTCACCGAGACATCAGAAAAGGTTGGGCAATCCTCAACCAAAGAAACTATGGCTGGAAACAGTGATGATAATGTAGATGTGGCTGCAGGAGAGGCATCCCAACAACAGGAAAAAGTTGTACGGGATGCTGAGGAAGCAGCTATTAGATATCCACAGAATATCTATGAAGAAAAGAGGGGTCTCAAACTTAATCAACATCAATCCTTGACTGGGAGACCCCTTGGCGATTATACTAGACCGGTCTACAATCAAGGATTATCCAGTGTTAGACCACCTCCAATTGCAGCAAACAATTTTGAGTTGAAGCAAGAGTTGCTTCAAACCCTTCAGAATTGTTGTGTCTTCAAAAGGAAACCAAATAAAAATCCAACACACATCTAATGGACTTCGAAGAGATTATGAATACCTTTCAATGCAATGGGGTGTCACAAGATGCAGTGTACTTAAGGGCATTCCCCTTTTTCACTTAAAGATGATGCTAAGGAGTGGCTTTGGAGTTTACCCAGTGGATCGATTAGAACTTGGGAGGAGATGACCAGAAAATTCCTTGATAAATATTTCTCCTCAGCTAAGACGGGCAAGATTAGAAGAGAAATCTATAACTTCTGCCAGAAAGAGACTGAAATTGTTTTTGAAGCACGGGAGAGGTTTAAGGAGATAGTTAGAAAGTGTCAACAAAGCGGAATTGAACTCTGGATGCAACTCTGGGGTTTTTGGGAAGGATTGACACCGGACTCACGTAGAACATTGGGCAATGCAGTTGGAGGCCCTTTCATGAAGAAGACACCAGAGGAGATAGTTACAATTCTTGATGAGTTATCTAAAGATGCTGATCAGTGGCCCTCTGAGAGTGCTGAAAGAAGAAGATCAACTGGTGTTCACCAAGTTGATGCTAATACATATGTGCAGGTACAGCTTGATGTTATGGCTAAAGAAATACAAAAGCTGAACTTAGCCTTAATATAAAATGAGTTGCACGCAGTTTGTGATATATGTGGGAGAGGACACCCTACTCATGAGTGTTAAGCCTCAACTGAGGAAGTCAACGCTGTGGGAAATTATAATGCATTGGGTCAGAGGCACCCTGATATTTTATGGAGTTCACCTGGGGGTACTGCGAATGCATGGCAACAAAACAACCCCAGACCCCAAGGACAAGGAGCTCCAGCATACCAAAATCAGTAGAGGCAACAATATCAGCCTCAACAGCCCATTCAGCCTGGCCTAGAGGATCTAATGAAGGCTTTAATTATCAAGACACATAAGAGGCTGGACGCCCATGGAGCAGCTATCAAAGAACTGGGCACTGGTTTTCGAAACCTGGAGAGACAGGATGGGAAACTTGCAACAATATTATCTGAGAGGATTCCATGAAATCTCCCCGCTGATACTGAGAGAAATCCTAAAGAAAAAGTGAATGTTGTAACTCTGAGTAGTGGGCAAGTGTTGAAATATCCCACCCCATTCCAAAATGATGTGAAACTTGAAAAAGAAAGTGGGGAGCAGATGAAGAATGATGTTGATAAAAAGATGAAAGGCCAGATGAAAGCTGAGAAAAAGAAGAAGGGAGAAACATCGAGAAGGGAGGAACGTGATGAGAGGGAGCACATGCCTACTTTACCCTTCCCTCAAAAGCTATATAGAGAAAAGTTGGACAAACCGTTTGGGAGATTTTTGGATGTGCTGAAACAGGTTCATGTGAACTTACCATTCACAGAAATGCTCTCACAGATGCCTGCTTATGCCAAATTCTTGAAGGAGATCCTTACAAAGAAGAGGAAGATAGAGGAGACCTCAGTGGTCAAGCTCAAAGAGCATTGCAGCGCGATATTGCAAAACAAACTCCCACAAAAGTGTGGAGATCTAGGGAGTTTTACTACACCTTGCTCATTAAGAACTATCAATTTTGATAAATTGTTATGTGATTCTGGTGCCTCAAATAACTTAATGCCAATATCTATTTACAGGAAACTAGAGAAAGAGATTGGAGAGATAAGGTCGGTACCAATATCTTTGCAGCTGGCGTACCAAATGACTTTAATACCCGAGGGGATAGTGAAAGATGTGTTAGTTCTGGTGGATAAGTTTGTATTTCCTGTAAACTTTATAGTGATGAATATGGAGGAGAACAAGGAGGTCCCCCTCATCCTAGGAAGACCATTCTTAGCGACGGGTAGAGCAATATTGGATATACACAAAAGAAAACGCATTCTTAGAGTGGGTGAGGAGACTGTGACTTTTGAGATGAATGTAACAAAGGGGGCACAAAAAGAAAAACCAGCTGCAAATGTTGAGTGGAAAGTGAAGGGCTCAAAAGAGAAGGATGTAGTGAGCAAGAAAGATAAGTGTGGGATGTACCCCAAAAAGGCTGAGAAGAAGTTGTCTGCATGAATGTGCACATTAGTTCGAAGGCGAGGAATGGAACCTGACTTCGACTCGGACCCCGACTAGATGTTCAGGGAAGTTTCCTTTACCTTATACTTTTTAATTGTGTGTCATGGGGACATGCCACAACTTTAAGTGTGGGGTGGGGGTTAGTTGTATGTTGTATGTATATGTGTTAGTTTTGTTAGTTGTAGATATTTGGAAAATTGAAAAAAAACCATAAACATTTGAAACAATTTCGATTTTTCCCGACGATGGATATCATTCGACATGTTTCTTGAGGGATCAAAGTCGAAAGAAAAAGACAAAAAGATTTTTCTTTTGTTCGGTAGTGTAATAATTCCCCCTTATTTTTTTATTGTGCCGCAGTTCTTTTCCAAGAATTTTGTTTGAACCGGGTATAGTTAGTTTTTATTTTTAGTAGGAGTAGGAAACCTTATGCTGTAATTTGAATTGGAGGCAATATCTCTTAACTTTATTATACCTTGAGAATAGTAAGTGCTTTAGTTGCGACGCTTAGGCTCAGTTTTTGACTCTTGTATAAGTACCTTAAAGTGTATGATCATAACTTTGCTTAACTACTTTGACTAGAGTGTCTTGATAATCCAATCTTCAGTGAGTTGTGTTCCGTGTGCGTGTGAGATTTTGTGTATTCTGTGCATTGCATTTGATGTCTTGAACTTGCCCCGTATGTTTGCAAAGTGAAATAGTAGTTTTATTCAGTCTTGGAAGTGATTTAGGCATTTTTTTGTTGAGCCAGTGATATGCTTTTTCCCACCTAATTGTTATGTATCGTAGTTAACCCCTTTGAGCCTGTAATCCTATTTCTTTGGCAACCACATTACAAGCCTTACCCATTTGTTTGAATTGACCATTTATTTGAACCATTTACCTGTCGTGAGCACTTAAATTTGTTATAAACTTTGTAAAAGTTGAAATGTGGGATGGTTGGTTTGGCGTTTGAGTGGAACTATTGAAATAAGGAGAAAGGGGCATTGTTTTGAAAACGTAAGAGCCACTTGAATTGAACAAGATAAAAAAACATTAAAGTGAATAATTGTGAAAAATAGTCTTTGATAGTGGTAACTTGATGTAATTGTGCTTAAAGAAGTCGGGAGTTGATTTATATTGATATGAAGGTGGAGTTATAGTTTGACATAAGTGTGGGGTTTTGAACAATGAAATGTATGTATTAAAGAGCTTAGGGAGGTATAGTCACTCGTATATCTAAATGTATCCTACCCATCCCGCAACCTATATTACAACCAGTTAAAGTCCTACTTGATCGTAGACTGAATGACCTCAATTAGTAGAGTAGTACACTACGGGCAAGCGTATGGTACGTCTTTTATGGCATATTGTCACGCCTCAAAATCGAGGAGCGCGATCGGCGCTCAACCGAGTGAACCGGCCCAAGCAAGCCTGTTAAATTTCCTTCTACCCAAACTCATCCATGAATAAGGATAATGCATTTTTTTGTTAATTAGACAATAAGGTGATCATTTCTACAATACCAATTCATTACCAATAGTTACTCCATTAATAAGTCTCAAAACACACACACACACACACACCCCTTCATGGTTCAAAGTGGAACAAGTGATTTAATCATAACACAACTTGTTTAACATTCACAACACCCATACACAACCCACACTTAGTCTACAGAGTCTCTAAAAATACCAAAGAGTACAATGATAGTGCCAGCAACAAGGCTCCGGCTATACCTCAAAACACATATGAAACAAAAGATGCACAACCCCGGAATGAGATGGGGCTCACCAAGTCAGCTGGGAAGAATGAGCACCGTTATCACTGGTCAATATCCTCAATTGTGGAACCACCTGCATCAATTAAAGATGCAACGCCCCCGGCAAAAGGGATGTTAGTACATGTCAAATAGTACTAGTATGAAAACCAAACACAAATTTAAGAACTCGGAAATACAATATGAACATGATGAACCAGAGCGACAATAGAATAGCATAGATAGTTGGTTAAACTAAAGCAAGCTTATCAAGAGCTGTCATTAACATTTATAGAATTCAAGATGAGATCCTCTGTAACCATTTCCACACAAAGCGGCCTCGTCGCCTCACCCCAATGTATGCGGGTGGAGGTGTAATAACAATCCCAAAACTCTACTCAAGCGGCCCTACTGCCTCACCCCAATGTATACGGGTGGAGGTGTAAACACAATACCCATTTTCACACAAAGCGGCCCCGCCGCCTCACCCCAATATATGCGGATGAAAATGGATCAACGATACCAATACCTACACCAAGCAGCCCTGCCGCCTCACCCCAATATATATATGTGGGTGGTGGTGCAACAACAATACCAAAATCATATACAAAGCGGCCTTGCCGCCTCACCCCAATATATGTGGGTGGAGGTGTAACCCCAATCACATTCACTACATAATTTAACATAATAGATTTCCACATAAATCATGACTTGGGATCATAACATGTAGATGCACAATCCATAGTTTAGAATACATCCTCAATTTATAATACAATATCATGGGAGCATTTGAAGCACAAATTAAACATATATCTTTGTCACAAAACTTATTCGGAATACTCAACTTGTAATAAATATCTTGGAACTTACAAGGATATTAGGGTTCCAATTCTTAAAGAAGAGTTTAGCCAACATACCTCAATTGAGCTTCCTTTAAACTTTAAAATGGTCCGAAATATTTTAGCAACTTCAATCTATTTTGGAAATATAACAAATTTAACCAAAATTAGGAAGATGATCATAGTTCTAGCTCATTTGAGCATTTTATCAAACACTAGGTGTGCATTAAGGTTTCAAGGTCCTTTTATGGAGGATTCCTTCATCCCACAACCCATTCTCTACCATTTTTAGCTCACAACCTTCCTACATTATTTGATAACACATGCATGCAAGATAACAACTCCCACACCCAAGAATTGTCTTTCAAATTATCCCATTTTTTGTAGATTTTCGAAATTAAGAGATAGGGCATAGATTCTTACCTCTAAGATGAAGACTCGGTTAGCGTTGTCGGTCTAGGCCAATTCTTCACCGCTGCAATCTTTTGAGGGTCAACTTTAATTTCTTCTCTGGAGAAAACATGACCCAGGAATGTGACAGATTCAAGCCAAAATTCACATTTTGAAAATTTCACGTACAATTGGTGCTGATGAAGAGTCTGCAAAACTGCCTTGAGATTATCGGCATGGTCCTCTCGACCTCGTGAATACATAAGAATATCTTCAATGAATACTACGACAAAGGAATCGAGAAAAGGCTTGAAAACCCGATTCATAAGGTCCATGAAAGCTGCCGGGGCATTTGTTAGCCCAAAAGACATTACCAGAAATTCAAAGTGCCCATACCAGGTCCTGAAAGCTATTTTGAGAATATCCGCCTCCCTGATCTTCAATTGGTGGTACCCGGACCGTAAATCAATTTTGGAGAAGTACCTAGCACCCTGTAACTGATCAAACAAATCATCTATTCTTGGCAATGGGTATTTGTTTTTTATTGTGACTTTGTTGAGCTGTCAGTAGTCAATACACATCCTCAGTGATCCATCTTACTTCCTCAAAAAGAGAACCGGTGAGCCCCATGGTGACACACTCGGTCGAATGAAACCATTCTCTGACAAATCCTTCAATTGTTCCTTTAGCTCCTTCAATTCTGCCAGTGCCATTCTGTAGGGTGGAATAGATATAGGATGCGTGTCTGGCATCACATTAATCCCAAAATCAATCTCCCTGTCTGGTGGGATCCCAGGGAGTTCATCCAGAAAGACTCCTGAATATTCATTCACAACAGGCACAGACTCAAGTGTAGGTGCCTCAGCATCGGTGTCCGTAATCGGACCAAATGGTAAATACACCCCTTGTTGATCATTTTCGTGGCCTTCGGCACTACATCATCACCCTACCACTCAATAACTGGCTCATTTGGAAATTCAAACCTAATAGTCCTAGTTCGGCAATCAAGCTTGGCAAAACAAGAATAAAGCTAATACATCCCCATTATAACATCAAAATCGACATTTCAATTCAATAAGATCTGCCCTTGTGTCCCGACCATGCAACGTGACAACACAATCCCTATAAACCCGCATGGCCAAAATAGACTCACCAACCGGAGTAGACATAGAGAACAGCTCATGAAGCTATTCCGGTTCTATCCCAAATTCCATAGCAACATAAGGAGTGACATATAATAAAGTGGAACCGGGATCAATAAGAGCATATACATCATGGGATTGGACAGACAATATACCTGTGACAACATCTGGAGAAGCCTCTGAATCCCGACACCTCCGTATAGCATAAAATCTGCTGGGTCCTCCTAAATTCTGTGCACCACCCCTAGCTGCACCATGCCCTACGGGTACTGGGGCGCCTCGAGCTGGAGGTGATGTGGATGTAGTAGCTGCAGAATTAATTGGTTGTGCCGCACCTCTGCCCATGTTTCGGCGGGACGAGCGGCAATCCCTCTGAATGTGACCCCTCACAACGCACCCATAACATATAGGTAGGTCCATGAAGCAGGCCCCAAAGTGCATCCTCCCGCACTTAGGGCATGGGAGCCCCCTCTGCTGAAACCTTCTGTCGAGCCGACCTTGCTGGTGGGGTCCTCTGTTGCCCTGACTGGGTCCAGATGACTGTGCACTCATCGAAAACTGGACGAATGATTGTGATGGTCCTGATGACCCTCCCTTGAATGCCAACCTACCACCACCACCACCGGAAGAACCACCAAAGTTGCCCGCGGACCGGCCATTGCTTCTACTCTGATGCTCCATTCTATTCTTCAATTTGCAGGTCTCTGTTGATTGAGAAAATCCCACTATCTTACCATAGTTCATATCGGAATTCAAGACCTCATTAATAACTAAGGGGCTAAGGCCCTGCACAAACCAGCACACTCTAGCCTCCATAGTGGGCAACATGTGAATAGCATACTTGGACAGGCGCACAAACTCCATATGATACTCCCACACATTCATACTACCCTGCTTCAAGCTTTCAAACTCAGCGGCACGGGCTGCCTTAGTTTCGGCAGGCAAGAAATGATCCATAAAGGCATCGATGAACCCACCCCACCTTGCTGGAGGGCTTCCCTCCTCACGGGATTCCTCCCAAAACTCAAACCAAGAATAGGCCACCCATTTCAGGCGGTAGGAGGCTAACTCCACTCCCTCCGTCTCTGTAGCATGCATAACCCAGAGAGTTTTGTGCATCTCATTAACAAAGTCCTGGGGGTCCTCCTCAGGATTAGTACCCGAAAACACTGGAGGATCTAATTGAAGAAACTTGTCACCCTGGAACTAGTAGATTCCCTAGGTTGATTTGAAGAAGTAGGCCCAACACTCGATCTCTGGGCCTGAGAAGCCACTATCTGTGCCAACATCTGTATGGCTCCCCTAAGATCAACATCAGAAATACTAGAATCGGAAGCTGGAGATGGAGGTGGAACCAGAATATCAGTTGGAGGAATCGTTGCACCCTCAGTAGGTGCAAGAACTGGTGTGTCCTAGTCAGGTGTAGTGGAATCAGGCAGTGTAGCAGTCGGGGGATTATCCCCACCCGGGTATTCACCTGCTTCATCAAATAAAGGGTTAACTGCCACTCCTGAAGCGACATTGTCTCCTTGGCCAGTTCTTTCTCTCTTCATAGATGCCATGTACTGAAAGTTAAAGGAATGCACGAGTTAGAGGAGGAACGGTTTCACAATCCGTTTCATCGCACGATCCAGAACATCAAAGAAGGGTATTATTCATAAATGTCCAAGTAGCCTCCAACTTATAGATGTGGTCGACAACACACTGATAAGGAGGACTCTACTAGACACGGCTACGAGACATCCTAGGACACTTAAAAACCTTAAGCTCTGATACCAAGTTTGTCATGCCCTAAAATCGGGGAGCGCGACCGGCGCTCAACCGAGTGAACCTAGCCGAGCAAGCCTGTTAAATTTCCTTCTACCCAAACTCATCCGTGAATAAGGATAATACATATTTTTGTTAATTATATAATAAGGTGATCGTGTCTACAATATCAATTCATTACCAATAGTTACTCCATTAATAAATCTCAAAACACACACACACACACCCCTTCATGGTTCAAAGTGGAACAAGTCACGACACAACTTGTTTAACATTCCCAATACCCATACACAACCTATACTTAGTCTACAGAGCCTCTAAAAATACCAAAGAGTACAATGTTAGTGCCGGCAACAAGGCTCCGGCTATACCTCAAAATACATACGAAACAAAAGATACACAACCCCGAATGAGATGGGGCTCACCAAGTCAGCTGGGAAGAATGAGCACTACTATCACTGGTCAACATCCTCCGATGTGGAACCACCTGCATCCATTAAAGACACAACGCCCCCGGCAAAAGGGACGTTAGTACATGTCGAATAGTACTAGTATGAAAACCAAACACAAATTTAAGAACTCGGAAATACAATATGAACATGATGAACCAGAGCGACAATAGAATAGCATAGATAGCTGGTTAAACTAAAGCAAGCTTATCAAGAGTTGTCATTAACATTTATAGAATTAAAGATGAGATCCTCTGTAACTATTTTCACATAAAGCGGCCTCGCCGCCTCACCCCGATGTATGCGGGTGGAGGTGTAATCACAATACCAAAACTCTACTCAAGCGGCCATGCCGCCTCACCCCAATGTATGCGGGTGGAGGTGTAAACACAATACCCATTTTCACATAAAGCGGCCCCACTGCCTCACCCCAATATATGCGAGTGAAAATGCATCAACGATACCAATACCTACACAAAGCGGCCCTGCCGCCTTACTCCAATATATATATGTAGGCGGTGGTACAACAACAATACCAAAATCATACACAAAGCGGCCTTACCGTCTCACCCCAGTATATGAGGGTGGAGGTTTAACCCCAATCACATTCTCTACACAATTTGGCATAATAGTTTTTCACATAAATCACGACTTCTAATCATAACACGTAGATGCACAATCCATAGTTTGGATCACATCCTCAATTTATAATACAATACCATGGGAGCATTTGAAACACAAATTAAACATATATCTTCGACATAAAACTTATTCGGAATACTCAACTTGTAATAAATATCTTGGATCTTACAAGGATATTGGAGTTCCAATTCTTAAAGAAGAGTTTAGACAACATACCTCAATTGAGCTTCCTTTAAACTTTAAAATGATCCGAAATTTTTTAGCAACTTCAATCTATTTTGGAAATATAACAAATTGAACCAAAATTAGGAAGATGATCATGGTTCTAGATCATTTGAGCATTTTATCAAACACTAGGTGTGCATTAAGGTTTCAAGGTCCTTTTATGGAGGATTCCATCATCCCACAACCCATTCTCTACCATATTTAGCTCGCAACCTTCCTACATTATTTGATAACACATGCATGCAAGGTAACAACTCCCACACCCAAGAATTGTCTTTCAAATTATCCCATTTTTTGTAGATTTTCGAAATTAAGAGCTAGGGCATAGATTCTTACCTCTAAGATGGAGACTTTCTTGATAATCTTCAAGTATTGAGCAAGAATTGTTGGATATTAGGTTGAAGGTTACTTCCCCACTCTAAGAACTCTTTCTCACTATAAAAATATCAAAAATATGCTCAAAAATGGACTATGGCATATGTTTTAACGAAATAGGGTCGGGTTTAAAAATCCAAAATTGAAGCTCCGGAACAGGGTATGCGGTCGCATATGCGACCACAGAATGGATATGCGGTCTGCATATCAGCCACACAATTTGGTGCCAAAAACTGAAAAAAAATCTGCCTGGGTCTGCGGTAGTTATGCAGCCCGCAGACCTATTCTTCGGTCGCATAATGCGCCGCAGAACCTCCCTTCGCAAAATTCCTAAGGCTAATTGTGAGACAAAAGTGTGGACCACAAAATAGTTATGCGGTCGCATAATTGGCCGCGAAATTAACATTAAAATGGCCCAAGTAGCTGCTTCACTCTGTGGCTATTCTTCGGCCTGCAGAGTGATTATGCGGCCACATAATGGGCAGCAGAAATGCCCATTTCTGCAAAATAGTTTCCTTCAACTCCCCATCGCACTGTTCAATCCAAATTGTCCGGCATCATGGAACCTCGATTTTTAGGAAAAATTACACGGGGCCTTACACATATGAATATTGTTTCTGAGAGTGAGTGAATTCTTTCTATCTTGAGTTCCTAATTGTTCTTAAATTTCGTTATGTGTGGAACTACTCTCTATTGTTGTGTGAGGTCACTTGATTCATGAAGGAAAGGTAATGTCATTGACCTCTGTGTTAGAGTAAGTGAGCGGGTTATAAATAATGTGTGGTACTTTTGAGTCAAATCTTGAGGCGAGGATGTTACGGTATTGTGCTTAATCTGTTTTAAATATTCTTGGTGTGATGATTTATGAGAGTTGTTTAAAAAGGTCATGTCTATATGAAGTGTAGTTTGATTGCTCGAGGACGAGAAATGGTTTAAGTGTAGGGTGTTGATGGTAGGCTATAATTGCGTAATTTAGTCACTTATTGCACTCTAATTCACTGCACATTACTTGTGTTGAGCTTTAATTGATTGTGATTTGCACTTATTGTGTGTTTATGCCTTGCAAAAGTGATTCCGAGCTATGTAGATGTTATGGAATGAATTCGAGCTATTTGGAGCTTTGAAGTCTAAGTAAAAGCCCAAGGGATTAAGCCGGGATCATTTTCGAGGGTCGATGACCAAGTCTGGACGTCAAAAATCGAAGTGTGGTCCGTACTCTGAGAACACCCCCTTGTCGCGGCGCGTGGGGCGCCGCGCTTGTGCAATTCTCTACTGCCTATTAAAATTAGCTCTCTGGATTTCTCCACTAATGCCCCACATGGCGCGTCGCCCCATGCGGCATGCCTGTGCAATGTTTACAAAGTTATTTACCTATTTCGGCTAGGAGAAGGTGATTTCGTCTGGGCCCGACCCTACTTGGTATAAATACATGAAAAAACGTTATATTATGGACTTTTGACACATCTTCGACCTAAGGAGGCTAAGGATGAGTCTGAAGAACACGAGCACAAGGATGTCATCATTCCTTCCTCACTCAAGACCCGAGTTTGGATCGAATTTATGTTTTCTTATACTTTAAATTTATTTGTGATGAATTTCTCCATATCTATGGAGTAGTTCTCTTTAGGGTTTGATGGATTTGGTATATTGATGATTGTTTGTAGATTATAACGCTAGTTTTAGGTATTGAATCATTTTGGATGATTTAATTGTTGCATCTATATTCACTTGTTCATGTAATCGAGAGAGGCATAACTTGTGATATCTTTGCATTATATTGTTGGTCGAGTTCATTAATTCTTCTTAGTAATCGAAAGAGGCTAGTTGAATGTCATGCCCCAAAACCGAGGAGCGTGACCGGCGCTCAACCGAGTGAACCCGACCGAGCAAGCCTGTTAGATTTTATTCTACCCAAACTCATCCACGCAGGGAGATAATGCATATTTTCCTTAATTAGACAAAAGGTGTTCACGTCTACAATACCAATTCATTTCCAATTGTTTCATCATTTTTAAAGTCTCAATTGGACAAGTAATACAACCACAACATAATATATATATATATTTTGACTTTCCCAGTACCAATACACAACCCATACTATGTCTACGGAGCCTCTATAAATAAAGAAGAGTACAATGATAATGTCGGCAACAAGGCCCAGGATATACCTCAAACAGAATACATAAAGTACAAAAGATTCATGACTCCGGAATGAAGTGGGGCTCACCAAGTCAACTGGAAAGAAGGTGCACTGCTATCACTAATCAATATCTCATACTGTGGAACCACCGACATCCATTTAAAGATGCAGCGCCCCCAGCAAAAGAGACGTTAGTACCGTTGAATAGCACTATTATGTATAACTAAACACCCTCTCAATAGAATGATAAATAATACAACAAGATTATCATAATATCAATGAAAGCCTTAATCAACATCAAACCTCAATTTAGGATCAAGACAGTGTTCAAATTAATTTTCATATCTCACATTGGGAGATTTTTAGTATCGATATACCATTGTTCACAATACCAATGTTCACAATATCCATGCCACCGTACTTTTAGCACAGAGTCTGATCATGACTCGATCGGCTAGGCTATCTCATTAGAGAATCAACCACAATTACTATCAATACCAATACCACCATAAATTTAGTACGGAGTCCGATCACGACCCGATCAGCTAGGCTATCTCATTAGATAATCAACCACAATTACTGTCAACATCAATACCACCGTAAATTTAGTACGGAGTCCGATCACGACCCGATCGGCTAGGCCATCTCATTAGAAACATCAACCACAATTACTATCATTACCAATTTCCAGCACAATCACCACTATGTGTGCGGCATGGTGTCCGATCACGACCCGATCGGCTAGGCTGTCTTATTTGAGACATCAAACTTTTTATATCAATCATCGCATTTCATAATACTTTCACATCTTTTTATTTCATTGGCACTAGTGGCCATAATTATAATATCATTCTTGGAATGTTGACCATATTCAGTATTTCATCACCTTATCAATTTCAAACATCATTATCATCATCAACAACAAATACAATTCAAATCAAGGTGTGTAGTACACATGTGAGCAATTTAGAGTCTAAGGCACATAGAGATATTTCACAAAATTTGGCATAATAGCCTTCATTTGAACTTGACTTAAAGTCGAAATATTATTAATGCACAACCCATATTTTAACACATCCTCAATTGGTAACATAACATGAATAAAGCATTTGGGATGCTCGTTGAACATATATCTTACAACCCAATCTTACTCGGAATAGCCAGTTTCATAATGAATCACTCGGGACTTATATAATTTACATGAATATCGTGGGATTCAATTCTAAGAGAAAAGTTTAGCCAACATACCTCAATTGAGCTTCCTTAAACACTAAAACATTCAGGAATTCTTAGCAACTTCAATCTATTTTAGAAATATAACAAATTGAATCAAAATTAGGAAAATGATCATGGTTCTAGCTCATTTGAGCATTTTATCAAACACAAGGTTTCAAGGTCTTTTTATGGAGGATTCCATCATCCCACAACCCAATCTTTACCATGCTTAGTTCAACAATCTTCCTACACCCCTTGATATCACGTGTATGTAAAATAATCAACTCTCATTCCCAAATATTATCTTGCTAATTACCCATTTTCAGATGATTTCGAAATTAGGGTTTAGGGTGTAGAATCTTACCTCTAGGATGAAGACCTAGTGAGCTTGCCTTCTTAATCTTCCAAAACTTGAGCAAGAATTGAAGAACAATTATTGAAGAACACCTTCTCACTCTAGGGCACTCTCTCACTCTAAAATGTTAGATTATATCTCAAAAATGGCTCAAAACATGTATTTAACGAAGTAGGGTCGGGTTTTAAAAACCCAAAAATGAAGCTCCGGAACAGGTTATGCGGTCGCATATGCGACCGCATAATGGTTATGTGGACCGCATATCGGTCGCATAATTGGTGTCCAAAATGACCAAAATATCTGCTTGAGTCTGCGGTCATTATGCGATTTGCATAACTGTTCTGCGGTCGCATAGTGCACCGCATAACAATTATGTGATCGCATAGTCGATCGCAATTGCTTCCAACTGACCCCATTAACTGCCTCACTCTGCGGCCATTATGCGGTCTGCAGAGTGATTCTGCGGTCTCATAATGGACCGCAGAAATGCACTTTTCCGCCAAAAATTTTCCTTTACTTTCCGGTGCATTGTTCAGCACAAAAAGTCCGAGCCGCGGCTCGCAAGCTCTCCGCAAAGAATTTCTATAACTCAACACGTAAAACCAATTCGGCACCATGAAATATTATTTTCTTTTGCAAATTTTTACGGGGCTTTACACTTAAGTACTTCGAAATTTTTCGGGGTGTTACATTGAATCATTGATTAAACCTAGTTAGGAGGATAATCGAGAGAGGTTCTCCGAAATACCAATTTACTACGCATTCTTGCATATCTTCACGTACTTAAATGTGTTCATCTTGTGAGGTTAAGACTTAATCGAGAGAGGAGTTTTGTTGAACTTTGAACTAATAATTGAGAGAATTCGAGAGACTCACTTAAATATTAGAAGTAAACTACCTAGAATTAGATCCCAAACAATTATCTTGCATCTATCATATCAACCCTTATTTTCTCCCATTGATAACTTCCTTGCTTATCTTTGTTGTGATTGTCATTAGTCAATAGTTTTAGATTCTTAGTTAATTATAGTTAGAAATCATAGAAATCTCAATTGTTGATCATCTTGGATAACAATCAAGCTAGAAACTACAAGAATACTATTTAAATCCAATCCTTGTGGATACAATATTATACTATATTATATTTGACTAGCGAGCATAATTTAAGTGTGTGTTTCGAGCTCGCCAATAGCTCCCTGATTATTTTTTAAGCCTTATTAGAGTTAGGAAGACTAAACTGAATTCAGCCCTAGGATTGTTGTTTCTTCACCCAAAAGCCTGCAAACGTGAAAAACATTTAATTAAGAGGTCGGGAAAAAATGAAATAACATGCTCCAAGTAGTGAAGTATTACCGTGATGATTTCCCCTCTATCACATCTTCACAGAGATAGCCTTCCAAGATCTTGTTTCTTTGGTGGAAGCATTCAGAATTTTACCAACCCATTTCTCAATGTTATTGATTCCCTGGAAGGTCTCCACAGTAGCTGCACTTCAAAAGGAATAGTTAACAATGTAAAGGGATATAAAAAAAAGGGGTTCTTAAACGAAAGTATAACACCTACAGTTGGTGTTCCACACTTCGAAAAAATAAAGTGTTATGAATAGGCCTATTACTGATTTTGTTATTGGGTTAGAAGTTAAGATATTTGGGCCAGTTGTTGAATTTAGAAAAATCCAACGTGTGATACGGGATCCAGGTTGAGACAAGGCTGGTAAGCTGAAAAGAATATAGGGCTTATAAATAGCATAAGGGTGTAGGGAGTAGAGTATGTGAATACCATAGTCTTTTCTTTAGTGCTTAGCTCTTGTTGAAGCATTCTGGAACCTCACTCCATTCTTGTTTTCCTTTTATTTTAGTTCCTTGTTCTTAGTATTGTTCATGGTCGAAAATTAATAGAAATTGTCTTCTTTTCTTCGGTAAATATGGATCCATTACATTGGTGATTTCATTATTCCTCCTCTACCAATTGGGTGGCTTCCTTTTATTCTCTTCCATACCCTCCGACTCCCCTTCCACCCCCGAGCCCTACTTTTCCGCCTCCAGTTCCAGATCAATCCGTCTTACGAGACATGAGTTGTGACTCCATTCTATTTGCTGAACTAACAGATGAAGAGACTAATATGAAAGTTGCAGTTTCAGTACATGTCTACTCAGACATGACTGCAGAACTGGTGTTCGATGAAATGCCTCACTGCCTCTCCAAGGTGTTTGTTGCTCCACAGCCCAAACAAAGGCCCGACACATTGGAGTTTGAGCACTCTACAATTGTTGCCACTTTGTCTGTTGTATCTGCGAAATAAAGATACATCCACTGAGTTGAACTCTGATTTGGATAACAAAACAGCGGAAGCAGGTTTCGTGACGGCAACTCTTGATTCACAACCACTTGTGATTGTTACTGGGGAGACAAAGTCAGAATTCGAGCGGCACGAAGCTCTGTCCATTGGCTTTATTTTCCCAGACCTTGAGAAATTTGGAGTTGTTTCCTCACTGTTAGATGAAATGCCTGACAGTCATGTAGCGTATAGGTATAGTCTAACCTCTGAATATGTGGCTGCTCCACATATGTTACTTCATTTCCCATTTGATCCGGGGTCAGCAGTTAGACTTGTTATCGATAAAGGTGCAACAGGGGCTTGTGTTGGACATACCGCTATTTGCTTGAGCAATGTTGAAGGAAAATTATGGGCCAGCGAATCTGGTCAGAAGCTGGACATGGAGTCTGGCTACAAGATGTTCGAAACAAAGCTGGAGAAGGACAATTTTGCAGCGTTTTGTGGTCATAATAGAGCAGTGACCACTGCACACACTATATTTGATGATACGATGGGCAGGTATAAATCTGCATATTCTTTTGATCTTGGCTCTACAAAAAGGTACCTCGAATCTAGGAGTGACATCTTGATTATGGATGGGATCACATTGATGCATAAGATTAAATGCTTAAACCTTCCATTTGATCCTGGTGTATATATTGTTCTTGATGTTCCTGCTCTTTCCTTTGAGATGTGTAATGATCTTAGAAATGTTCACCATATTGCTTATCCATTGCGTAAGTCAAGTGGATGCATCATTTTGCTAGAAGTAGGCTCACTATTCACCCTCAACGGACCATATTGGAGCTGCTCTATCAAAATTCCTCTTGTTGTTCATGATATGCAGTTTTATTGGAAAGTACCAACTCAAGCTAACTGCGGCATTGTTGATGCTTTTATTCATGGGGATTTCTCTTTTGTTGCTACGATTGAGGGTCTTCTTAATCTTGTAACGATACTTGTTACTAATAGTGATTTGAAAGCTTCTGTTACAAGGTCTAACAGGAAAAGAATCTGGTGGACACCATTGCTATTTGTAGTTGTATTTTCATCTGAGACGTATTTCATTCGATACGTTTCAGATCAAAACACTTTTCCTTATGACATGCGTAATGAGCTATTCTCACTCTTTTTGGACGTGACAGTGTCATACTCGTGCAATAATCAAGAGTGCAGATGACGACTTGAAAGTTGTACAGCTGTGTGCGCATTCTCTTTTTGTTGAAAAGTCAATAATTAGATAGGCATATCACATTGTCGAGATTGGATTTGGTCGGGAAAGTTTGGTTACGGAAATTGACAAGCCACCAGGCTATACCACTGCTACACTTCTTGAAAGAGATGTTTTTGATGACAGAGAAATTTCTACAAAAAAAAAATGGAGCCTGCACTTTTTTGCGAATGTTGGATTGGGTTGGCAAATTTACTTGCAATTTTGAAGCTCGTGCTAGTTAACTTTCCAGTCTCAAGAGATTCAACCATATTTCCAATAAAATATGTTGTTAGCTCTTGCATATTACATGATAACAAATATTTGATAGCTAAATATGCCAAAGACTCAAGCAAACAAGTGGCTACTCAGTTGATCTATCTTGGAGAGAAGTATTTTGCTGCTGAAGAAATCTTATTTATGGTGCTTACAGAGATGAGGGAAATTCAGTGTCAGGCTACCAAGGTTGCTGGTGCTACTCTTGGTTTCAATGTCATGCAAGTTATCACTAAGCCTATAGCTGCTGCTATTGCTTATGGTTTGGACAAAAATGTTTCTAAATGTGCCATAAAAAAATCTGCGAAGATCGTTAACAAAATGAGTGACCTTGGATTCCCAGCTACATGTTTTGCTTGCAGTCAGTTGCTCTCTCTATATAACCAGTTTAATAAAATATAGTCTGCAAATATTTTTCTGCTAGTGGATAAAGAAAACATAAAGCCAAATGCCTTCACTTCCCTTAAAATGATAGATTCCAAGGATCACTCTTATGACATTGCCGAAATGGCGCATATTATTGAGACCATACAGGTTGAAAGGATAAAGCTTCATATTTATATATCAGGCATCATGGCAAAGCATTATACCTTTGGTGGTCTTGTAGAAAAGGTGACACCACTTGGTGTGCAAGAGAGTCTCCTTATAGCAGTCATCAAAGCTTCTTTAAAACTAGTTATACTAGTGTGGAGCTATGAAAATTCAGTGTGTATATCCTTTGTCGAGGCAGTTCTGAAGATACTTTTATCCGCGTTACATGTTGACTCTATGGATGGTGGAAGTCTGTACTATGTTCTCACTCACAATTTGGTTGCATTCAGTGATATTATCCAAAAATATAATTATGCAGAAGAGGCAACCAACGAATTAACAATTGATGGTTTATCAAAAAAATATGTTGTCCTTATCCATGTGATGGATTTACCGCCTGGAACCATTGCACTGTTAGCGGAGGCTGGATTTAAGGTGACTACAGTGGATGTAACTGGTGTAAGCATTCATTCTTTTGACACAAATAACATCACCAGTCTACCGCAGTATGTAAAGCCACCCATTAATTTTCTTGAAATGCTTGCTGATGGAGAGAAGATGATTTTGGTGGGACATGAATTTGATGGTGCCCGCATATCATTTTCAATGGATTGGAGCTCTATCTTTCTAAAGTTTCAAAAGCAGCATTTGTTATTGTAGCAAATATGCAGAGTCTCATCTTGTTCTTTAGCCTTAGAGAATACTTTGGTATGGAGAAAACTGGTAGCAGGTTTGCTATTAACATTGTTCATAACCCGAAACTTGAGGACAAGATTCTTATTGACGGTGGGGGTATTGTTATGAATAGGCCCATTACTGATTATGTTATTGGGTTAAAAGCTAAGATATTTGGGCCAGTTGCTGAATTGAGGAAAAGCCAATGTGTGATGTGAGATCCAGGTTGAGACAAGGCTGGTGAGCTGAAAAGAATACAAGGCTTATAAATAGCAGGAGGGTGTAGGGAGTAGAGTATGCGAATACCGAGTCTTTTCTTTAGTTTGGCTTAGCTCTTGTTGGAGCATTCTGGAACCTCTCTCCATTCTTGTTTTCCTTTTATTTTAGTTCCTTGTTCTTAGTATTGTTCATGGTTGGAAATTAATACAAATTGTCTCTCTTCTTCAGTATATATGGATCCATTACATAAAGCTTGTCCGGATGAACTAACTCCTAATAGGCACGATCACAAACCTTTTGTACCCATCCCCCCTTACGTAATCATCATCAGTGCTGGAGATAATAGCTCTGTTACCCCAAGCAAATAAAGTAAATACACCTCTTCCATAGAGCCTGGGAGAGTAGAGATATAGAAGATGGTGGAGAGTGAAGTTTTCTTTAACTTCGGAAGCCAGATATTGGAGACACGCAAAAACTCTCCATACCTGAGGTCCTACTTGGGCTAGACATGTCTTGTATTTCTTGCGCATGGCTTCAATGACAGAATTAATCGAAGGCTCGAATTCGGGGATAAACGGGTATGTATACGTAAAAATGTGACGAGCTCGATAAGAAGTGATATGCTCATCTTCCCGGGCAGGGTAGATATGTGTATCGTGTTTTCACTTACATTCCTCCTGAATAATGAGTTGGTGCTTCGATCGGATCACATAGACATATTCATCCACCGGACGGTTTCAGTCACTAGTTTGTTTTTCAGTTTTTCCTCGTACAATGCAATCCGTCCTAAAATCCAATTTTTGGGGCATAATATCCGATACTATCGGTTTCGTATCATCTTTTTCACTCTTAGTAGAAGGACTTTTAGCAATGGCTTTCCCCTTCTTAGAAACCACCGGTGCATCGACTTCTAATACTTCAAGCACAGGGGTCATCGAAACTTGTCTTTCAGCAGTGCTAGAACTTGGAGGAGTAAAAGTTCCCGTCACGGTCATGATTTTGACATTCTGTGATTAGATTTTGTAAAAGAGAGTTTAAAATTGAAGAAATATAGGAACAAAAGGCGAGTGTTTCAAAGAAATGGTAGAGTTGCTATACTAGGAAAAACTAAAAAAGATAAACATAGTAAAAGACAAAGAATAAGGATTTCATACTTATAGACAAGGAATCACCATTGCCGCAGTAACCAACAATAGTATCATTTTCCAATTAGAAGCCACCATGTGTCCCGAGCATGAAACAGAGAGGACGCACATTGCTTCAGGTTCGGAGTTAGTGGTGTTAGACATCTCATTTCCTGCCAAAATATTTTCATTTCCCAGTGCTATTCTAGAGAACTGCCCGAAAAGTGGCTGAACTTTTGTATTGGTAAAATTGTTTACCCTCAAAATTGGATAACAATTGAATTTATACGTGATTTTAAGGATACGTGATATAGCTTGATACAAATTAAGAAAACAGATTAATATTTAAATTGACGATAAAAGAATAAATGCAAACCACACAAATTGAACAGCCTTGGCCTTCGAGTTCGATCACCCTCGAATCAAGAAATGCTTCAACTAATGTAAGAACAGAATAACAAGATGATAAAGGCTAGAAATAATAGTATATTATTTTGTGCTGCGTATTGCAATGTTCCTTACAAATGATCAGACCCCCCTTTTTATATTAGGGGAGTCCTACTCTTGATACAAATCTATATAAGGTAAAAAATCTCATGATTTGCTAATTAATCGGTCTCTCCTTGATACATGCCGGGATTTTTGTCGTGATCCCCAACCGATCGCGGATACTTCGGCCTTCTGTTATTTGGCTCGGCAAATTTTTCTCGATCTTGTTTGGTCTCGATTTTGTTTGGTCCTAGGGCCACCTCAACGATTTGACTTCGTCCCCTTGGTTCGATATAACCCGAGATCGAGCTTTAACCTATCACATTTCAGTCTTGATTGGTCACACAATAGGCGAATCCGGTTTAGACCATATACAGATAGTTCCCTCATTTTTCGGAGAGAAGATGACGAGAAACGATATGAACTTCTGAATCCCGCTTCGATGGATCATGACGTAAGCGACAAACGGTTACTGAAACATCCGATCATGACGTAAGCGACAAATGGTTACCGAAACATACCGTCGGTCCAGTTACCAATGCATTAAATGCCTTTCAGTTGTTGGTCGGCCACTACAGGTTTTGAACCGTCATTAGCAGACTATAAATACCCCAACTTTCATTCATTCAAACTTTACAAACAAAGCTCCTTCTATTCTTGTTCTTCAAAAATCCCTTCATTCTTTAACTTTTGTACCCAGATGTCTTGAACCTTTAGCAAGCCACTAAGCATACCTTCTTAATTTTCTCTTCTTCATCTCTGCACTAAAATGGCGAAAACTTCTAAAACTATCCCACAAAAGGAGGCCGCCTCATCATCACGACCCGCACGCAACGGGACTGCGGCGGAACCACACCTTGATGAGTTCGTTCCTGCAGGGTTCCCGACCATTGCTGATTTCAAGGTCGAAAAAACTTCTTTGGTACCGGGTCGATACAAGCCGATCTTGAGATATATATGTACGATCACTGATGATATCCTCTCCAAGGTCAAAGAGGATTGCAACTGGGCCGACAAGCATGTGGTGGTGCCTTTTCCTGAGTAAGCAATTACTACCCACGTGAAGGATTTTCTAAGTGTTTGCACTTACCCCTTCACGTTGGTTCCCTTAGACCCGGTCATTATCGCCTTCTGCAAGAGGTACAAGGTGACCCTCGGTCAAATTCACCCCTCTTTCTAGAGGATAGTGATTCTTCTCCACTTTTTTGTAAACAAAATCGAGGGGTGTCCCTTCACCCTCGATCATCTTATGCGCCTGTACAATCCCTGATTCTATCGAGGGGGATTAATCAAACTTGCTCGCCGGGCCAATAGGGCCCCGTTCTCGAGTATAGATGAGGCTCGGGACCGAGGTTGGATGGGCCGATTCGTTCGAGTAAGGACTTTGGACTTGATCCCTGCCGAGGACATGTCATTTTCCGAGAAATGGAACATGAAGCGTAAGTACAACTTCGCCTTAAAGATTTTATTTATTGTTTCTCCCCTTCTCTCCCTTCTTATCGGTGTTTTTGTGGTGCAGTTGTGGCTCAGATACTGGATGACGTTCCCCAACTCAAGGGGTGGGTTGAGGAGCTTGTGTCATAGAGACCATATTCCGAGCGTGCATGGATTAAACTGTCGAAGGGTCGGTGGGAGGCCCGTTATTATGGTAAGTTTTCTTTTCTGATTCAATAATGTTTGACTTTCTCCTTGCGATGTCGAATTCTAATCGGTTCTATTTTCTTTTGTAGGTCTCTCCAAGGATGTTGCTATGAGGCCTCCATCCGGTGATGAGGATATGCCTCTTGAATCCCTTGCCCCGAGGCAGGGTGATGAGAAGAAAAGAAAAAGGGCCCCGAGATCCCCGAACTCGAAGAAGTAGAGACCGAAAAAAAGGCAAGCGCGCAAACCCAAAGAAAATATCGGCGCCCTCTCATCAGACTCAATCCGCCAACTGAGGGATGAATCCAAAGAAGAAGAAGAAGAAGAAGACAATTCTGAGCTAGTGGCTCGGGTGCGAACTGCTTTGCCTCAAGCCGGGGAAGCTGTTGAAAAGGCATTGGCCGAGATCTCCGAACCGGAATGGGATGTGGCTACTTTGCCCCAAGCTAAGGGAGTCGAGAGGGAGACCGGGGCCGACACTTCTCGAGCAAAGGAAGGTGCCCAGAAAGATGTGCTTGGGGCGACTGACCTTACCGGGTCTCCTCAATTCTCAGATGCTATGATCCATGAGGCCGGTATGCTAGAAGGTCGTTCTTACGAGGGGCCTCAGGGGGCGACAGATATCCATAACTTCTTGGATGGGTTAGAGTCCATTGCCACAGATGACGTCACTGGGCTTGGTGACTTGCTGGTGCCAAAGAAGGTACCATCATCGGGGGCCAGTGGGTCTTCTTCGAGCCCAAAGTTGGTGGATCGGTTCCCGGCCCCGAGCGTTAACCCTAATCGAAGGGAGTCAATAGTTTTTTCTGTCCCGGAGGATGCTTGGGTTTTCTCTGCCCCCGTGGGGGTCGCTAGCTACCTTCGGTGCATGGTGACCGAAGAGGACCAGGCTATGATGGCAGCGGTGGAAGCGCCCTGCATGTTCAATGAAGCTCACCAGGCTTTGAATCGGGTAACTTTGAGTGTCCCTTTATTATATATTTTAAATTTGAAGTTGCAAATAATCCTAACACCTTTCTTTATGCTTGCACGTCTCGCTACTACACCATGAGACTTTCCTCCGATACCGGGAGGAGTTATCCCAACACGAGGCCGAGGTTCAGGAGCTTACTGAGAAGAGGGATACTTATAAGCTTCTGAGTGAGAAACCTCAGGCTGAGTTAGAAGCGGCTCGAAAGGAGCACGCCGAGTGGGCTGAGCAGGTAAATCGAGTGCTTGAAGATAGTGACGATGAACTAGACATAGTGGCTAACGATCCGATCCTGCAGCTTCGACAAAGGCTTGAAAAAATCGAGCAGCACCAGGCGCAGGTAGACACGATACAAGCTGAGGCTGAGGAGTTCAAGAAAAATATGGATCTCATAACCTCGGAAAAGGAAGTTGTCCAAGCACAACTGGCATCGGCCGAAGCCCAACTTCGGGCTACAAAAGAGGAAACCTTGGTGCAGGCCAAGAAGATCGAGGAGCTCCAATCTGAGCTAAACTCGGCCATTTCTAGTCAAAAGAGTCTGGCCAAGGAACTCGAGGCGGCCAGATCATAGGTGGTTGTGGCCAAGACCAAGGCTGATGCTAAAGTGGCCCTATTCAAGGATGATGTCGAGGCGATTCAGGCGCAGGCCAAAAGCTTGGTGGAGCATGCAAGGTGGCAAGCTCGAAGGGAAGCCCTCGAGGGAGTCCATGCTCAGAGCTTCGACATACTAGCGGAAATCGAGAATGCCAAAGTAGAAGAAGCCAGGGCCCGGAAGCTGGCTTTTCTCGAGGAAGATCCTGAGGATGAAGACGCTGCCCCTAATGAGGACCAGGCCACTTAGGCCTTTAAATGTTTTTATTATTTGCTTTTTGCATCTTTTTGAGGCCGTTTTGGCCATTGTAAATTTCTGTATCGGGCCATTCTGGCCTTTGTAAAAAGATTATATATATATAAGGCTTTATTTCCCTTTCGGCTTTTAAATTTTCCCTTAGGCTTTCTTTCCATTTCGGCTTTCAAATTTTCCCTTTGCTGTATTACTTATATTCGTGAAGGCCGGAATGCCTTAGCATAAAATAACTTAGGTTATGTTAGAAAAATCAAACAAACCTTGCCTTTACATTACTCTGTTTTAAGGCATTTTGGGGGTTCGGTGTTACCGGAAACCTTTTCCCAAAGTAGGTAGCCGAGATTATAGTTTGCCGAGGGTAGCCTTTAGAATCTTTTATGAAAATATTTCTTTTTTGAAGGCCTAGTTTTTGTTACGGGTTTCGAACGTCTCCAAGCCATGTTAATATGGTCGTAGCCTTTTAGTTCAGGAGCTACCCATTGGACTTGATTTCCCAAGCTATCCGGGCTTGCCCAAGATAACAGTCCCCGAGTGGGGTGGTCGTGGCCTTCAAAAATCGGGGGGTTGCCTAATAGGTCTTATGCCCCCGAGGCCCAGTGACTTGGGCCGTTCGAGTTTGTTTTCGGACGGAAGTCCCCGAGTGAGGGAGTGATCATTCGTACTCTGCTCATAAGCGGCCCTTGAGCTTGTTACCTTTAGGAGATCGGAAGTACGAAATTCTTTAAGGGAAGTAAAGAGGATATTTTTTTAAAACATAAGATGATTGCAAGGAAAGTACTTCTCTTTATTCTTGTGCAAAACAGTTATACATGCATACATATTTTATGCCAGGGCTCGAGCAATCTATGTGGGCACGGTTCATTTGACCATTTGGCCCTTACAATAAATCTTACCTATAGAGACCCTTTCCTTTACGAAGTAATTTCCTCGCTAAAGTTAATATCCGAAGGTAATGCATATCTGAGGGTAATAACCCCCCAGTATTCGAGGTTGATTATAGAGGAACCTCAGATACTGTTAATGCGATCTTCGACACCGATTCATAATCGGTCTTTGATTCTAAGTTAGCACGATCCATTGTTGTCTCGTTAAAAACCTTGCCGAAAAATCCATTTGGGACAAAACCGGTCTAAGAAAAAAAGAGTGCAACGCGTGCTTTCAGACCTAAAACTTCGTGCCGTTTCTTGTCGATCACCTGCAAGTGTTAGTCCAAAATAAAAGGAAATGAATGGGGTCGTACCTTAGCAATAATATCGTTTTAGGTGAGTTACATTCCAATAGCTCGGTAGTTGTTCTCTGTTCATCATTCCAAGCTTATAAGATCCTTTTCCGGTGACCTCGAGAATCTGGTGCGGTCCTTCCCAGTTCGGACCCAACTTCCCTTCGTTCGGATTCAGGGTGTTTAGTGTGACCTTCCTTAGTACTAAGTCCCCAACATTGAAGTATCGAAGGTTGGCCCTTCGACTGTAATACCTGTCGATCTATTGCTTTTGGGTAGCCAATCGAACAAGGATAGGTTTACGCCTTTCATTCAATAGATCCAAGCTCGTATTCATGGCCTCGTCATTTGATTCCTTTGTTGCATATCAGAATCTGATACTTAGCTCCCCGACTTCGACCGGTATTATGGCTTCGGTGCCATAAACCAATGAGAATGGAGTAGTCCCAGTACTGGACTTCACAGTCGTGCGGTATGCCCAAAGGACTTCGGGCAGGATTTACTTCCATTTCCCTTTGGCGTCGGTTAACCTTTTCTTAAGGTTTTGGATTATAGTTTTGTTGGTCGATTCGGCTTGCCCGTTCCTGCTAGGGTGATAAGGTGTTGATAAGATTCTTTTGATCTTATAATCTTCGAGGAACTTGGTCACTTTGCTGCCGATAAACTGTTTCCCGTTGTCATACACAATTTCGGATGGCATCCCGAACCGACATATGATGTGGTCCTAAATGAAGTCGATGACTTCCTTCTCCCTAACCTTCTCGTATGCCTGCGCTTCAACCCACTTAGAAAAATAGTCAGTCATAAATAAGATAAATTGAGCCTTACCCGGTGCCCATGGAAGGGGGTTGACGATGTCCATTCCCCACTTCATGAATGGCCATGGTGACAAGACCGAATGTAGCACTTCCCCGGGTTGGTGAATCATTGGAGCATATCTTTGGCATTTGTCACATTTTCGAACGAACTCCTTCGCATCTTTTTCCATGTCGATCTAGTAATAGCCGGCTCTGATCACCTTTTGAACAAATGAATCGGCGCCTGAATGATTTCTGCAAGTGCCCTCATGAAATTCCCTCAGAACGTACTCGTTATCTCCCGGTCCCAAACATAGTGCTAGTGGGCCATCGAATATTCTTCTGAACAAGGTTTCGTCCTCAGATAAGTTGAATCGGGCTGCCTTTGTGCGCAAGGCCCTCGATTCTTTTGGATCTGAGGGAAGTTTCCCGGTCTTCAAATACTCTACGTATTTATTTCTCCAATCCCAGGTTAAGTATGTGGAGTTTATCTCGGCGTGACCTTCTTCTACTACTGACCTCATGACCTATACAACTGTCCCCGAGTTGAGCTCGTCGTCTTCGATCGATGACCCTAAGTTTGCAAGGGCATCAGCCTCACCATTTTGATCTCGAGGTACGTGTTGCAAAGTCCATTCTTTAAACCGATGTAACATTACCTCTAACTTATCTAGGTACTTTTGCATTCGTTCTTCTCTAACTTTGAACGTTCCGTTAACTTGATTCACCACAAGGAGGGAGTCACACTTAGCTTCGATCACCTCCACCCCCAAGATTTTGGCCAGTTCGAGACCTGCAACCATGGCCTCATATTCGGCCTCGTTGTTAGACAATTTCACAGTTCTAATGGATTGTCTAACTATGTTAACTGTGGGTGGCTTCAGTACGATGCCAAGTCTGGACCCCTTTGCGTTCGATGCACCGTCCGTAAAGAAGGCCCAGATTCCTGAAGACGTCCCCGAGTTTACCAACAACTCTCTTTCGACCTCGGGTATTAGAGCCGGCGTGAAGTCAGCCACGAAATCTGCCAAAATTTGAGACTTAATGGTTGTTCGGGGTCGATATTCAATATCGTACCTGCTGATTTCCACGGCCCATTTGGCCAATCGTCCTGAGAGTTCGGGTTTATGCATTATATTTTGCAATGGGTAAGTTGTCACAACACATATAGGGTGGCATTGAAAGTACGGTTTCAGTTTCCTGGAGGCGCTTAGCAAAGAGAGCGCCAATATTTCTAGGTGGGGATATCTAGTTTCGGCCTCACCCAAGGTCCGGCTAACATAATAAATTGAAAATTGTGTACCTTGTTCTTCCCGAACTAGGACTCCACTTACCGTTATCCCTGATACTGCCAAATACAAGTATAGTTGTTCGTCTGCCCTTGGTGTGTGAAGCAGTGGCGGGCTCGATAAATATCGCTTAAGTTCTTCCAAGGCCCGCTGGCATTCCGGGGTCCATGTGAAGTTGTTTTTCTTCTTCAGCAACGAGAAAAATTGATGACTCTTATCGGAGGACCTTGAGATGAATCGTCCCAGGGAGGCTATGTGCCCGGTTAGCCTTTGCACGGCCTTCACGTTGTCCACTACCATGATAACCTCGATAGCTTTGATCTTGTTGGGGTTGATCTCGATTCCTTGGTTAGATACCATGAATCTGAGAAATTTACCTGATCCGACTCCGAACGCGCATTTTTCCGAATTCAGCTTCATGTTGTACTTCTTCAATATACTGAAGGTTTCCTGCAAATGCTTTAAATGGTCATCTACTCACAGGGACTTAACTAACATATCGTCAATGTAAACTTCCATAGATTTCCCTATTTGTTCTTCGAACATCCGGTTCACTAGGCATTGGTAAGTGGCACCAACATTTTTTAATCCAAATGGCATTACGTTATAGCAGTATGTGCAATACTTAGTGATGAAGGAGGTCTTTTCCTGATCATCCGGGTTCATTCGTATTTGGTTGTACCCAGAGTAGGAATCGAGAAAGCTGAGGATCTCATGGTCGGTCGTGGCATCGATCATGCGATTGATGTTAGGCAAAGGAAAAGAATCATTGGGGCATGCCTTATTTAAATCCTTGTAATCCACACACATTCTCAGTTTGTTCCCTTTTTTAGGGACTACTACTACATTTGCTAGCCATTCCGGGTATTTGACTTCCCGGATGGACCCTATTTTAAGGAGTTTAGTTCACTTGTCCTTGATGAAGGCATGCTTGATCTTGGACTGGGGTCTCCTTTTCTGCTTCACCGGATGGAATTTCGGGCCCAGGCTCAGTTTATGAGCGGTGATCTCCGGTGGGATCCCTGTCATGTCAAGATGAAAGCAAGCAAAACAATCCATGTTAGCTATAAAAAATTGAATGAGTTTTTTCCTAAGCTCGGCGGTTAACCCCGTGCCCAGGTATACCTTTCGATCGGGTTGATGTTCGATCAATATGACTTGCTTCAGCTCTTCGACTGTTGATTTGGTAGCGTCGTAATCATCGGGGACTATGAAGGATCGAGGAACCCCGTAATCATCATCTTTGTCAGCCCCCTGCTTGTCTAGTTGGGTCGAGGCCGGCATAGGTGATTGCTATTTAGCTTCCTGTTTTGCTTTCGAATCTGGCTCCTATGAGAGTGTTAATATTGGAATTACTTCATCGATGTCAAACATTTCCCTCGCAACGGATTGCTCCTCGTAGATAGTTTTAATCCCCTCCAGTGTTGGGAATTTTAACTCTTGGTGAAGGGTCGAGGGCACAACCCTCATGTTGTGGATCCACGGTCTCCCGAATAGGGCGTTATATCTCATGTCCCCTTCGATCACATAAAACTTGGTCTCCTGGATGGTTCCGGCTACGTTTACCGGTAACATTATTTCTCCCTTAGTAGTTTCACAAACCATGTTGAATCCGTTTAGTACTTGGGCTGCATGCACGATTTGGTTCTATAGGCCGAGTTGTTCTACGACCCTCAATCGAATGATGTTGGCCGAACTACCTGGATCGATTAACACACGTTTAACTCAAGTTTTATTCATGAGTACGGATATTACCAGTGCATCATTATGGGGCTGCATGATTCCTTCTGCATCTTTGTCGTTGAAAGATAAAGTTCCTTCTGGTATGTAATCTTGAGTCCGTTTCTCCTTCGTGATTGATACTTTAGTGCGCTTTAACATCGGACCTTGGGGAACATCGACCCCTTCGATAATCATATGAATGGCGTGTTGAGGTTCTTCTTGCTCGTTTTATTTATTAGGATCCTTATTTCTGAAATGATTCTTGGCTTGGTCGCTCAGAAACTCCCGAAGGTGCCTGTTGTTGAATAACCGGGCTACTTCTTCTCTCAATTTTTGACAATCTTCTGTTCTGTGGCCATGGGTGCTATGATATTTGCACATTTGGTTGGGATCTCTTTAGGCTGGATCGTTTTGTAAAGGTCGAGGCCATTTGGTATCTTTGATGCATCCGATAGCTGATACGATGGCAGCTGCATCAACATTAAAATTGTACTCTGATAACCGTGGTGCTTCTTTAGGTCCGACAGGCCTATCGAAGTCGTTCTTACTCATGAACCCTCAAGAGCTCTGGCCTCGATCACTTCTCCTTTCATTTGGTACAGGATTTTGCCCAGATCCGCTACTCATTCGATCTCCATTATATGGCTGGTATCGATCCATGTTCAACCTCGGCTCTAGGTCAATGTCCCTCTTGATTCTACCGATGGGTCTGATAGGATAAACAGACCCGGAAGGAGCCCCAAGTTGATCGTCTTCGACCCTGATCTTCGATTGATACCGATTATGCATATCAGCCCAAGTAACAGTCGGGTATTCTATCAAATTATGCTTCAACTATTGCGAAGCCACCGAGCTTCAAACATTGAGTCCTTGGGTGAAAGCTTGAACAACCCAATCATCGGTGACCGGTGGCAGGGCCATCCATTCCATTTGGAATCGAGACACGAATTCTCTGAGCATTTCGTTGTCCTTCTGCCTTAACTTGAAAAGGTTCGACTTCCTGGTTTCGACCTTGATGGCCACGACGTGTTCCTTTACAAAAGAATCTGCAAGCATAGCAAATGAGTCAATAGAATTAGGTGGTAAATTGTGGTACCATATCATAGCTCTCTTTGATAGGGTCTCTCCGAATTTCTTTAGCAAGATAGATTCGATCTCATCATCCTCTAGATCATTCCCTTTGATAGCACATATGTAAGAGGTGACATGCTCGTTCGGGTCGGTCGTTCCATTGTACTTAGGAATCTCGGGCATGTGGAACTTCTTGGGAATCGGCTTGGGATCCGTGCTCGGGGGGAAAGGTTTTTGCACGAACTTTTTGGAATCCAAACCCTTCAATATTGGCTGTGCCCCCGGGATTTGATCGACCCTGGAGTTGTAAGTTTTCACCTTCTTGTCGTTTTCCTCGATCTTCTTTTCCCCCGACTCAGTTCATTTACTCAGTTCTTCAAGCATCTTCATGATGGTAGAATCGGTCCCCGATTCTTTCCCGTTGGATTTCCTTGAAGCCAATTCGACCCTGTGGACAACTTCCTAGGACGGCTCGGGCTCGATCCTGCTCGGTGGGTGATTCTGGTTTTGGAGCTGGGCTATAGCTGCATGTTGAGCCTGCAACATTTCGAAGATCACCTGCAGGCTGATCCCGTCCTCTTTGCCTCCATGTGTGCTTTGAGCGGCTGATCAAACATCTCCACGGATGCTGCCCTTTGGTTCGACGGCCAAATTTGCGTTGATGGCTACATGAGAGCTGACGTCGATTGGATCTACAGCCGGAACTCCATCGAGGCCAACCAAAGGTGCGTCGTTCCCTAGCGTTATATTATCATTTTCGTCGTGGTGACTGAAATCATTGTCAACGTGTAGGGGTGTTGACTGAGAGTTCGACATTTTGGTCCTGGAATCAAAGATACTCCAAAGAACAAGTATAAACTAGTGTGTGTTATAAAAGTTTGTACCAGATAATCACTATTATCCTTAGCCCCACGGTGGGTGCCAAACTGTTTACCCTTAAAATCGGATAACAATTAAATTTATACGCGATTTTAAGGATACGTGATATAGCTTGATACAAATTAAGAAAACAGATTAGTATTGAAATTGACGATAAAAGAATAAATGCAAACCACACAAATTGAACAGCCTTGGGTTTCGAGTTCGATCACCCTCAAACCAAAAAATGCCTCAACTGATGTAAGAACAAAATAACAAGATGATAAAGGCTAGAAATAACAGTATATTGCTTTGTGCTGCGTATTGCAATGTCCCTTACAAATGATGAGACCCCATTTTTATAGTATGAGAGTCCTACTCTTAATACAATTCTATATAAGGTAAAAAAATCTCATGATTTGCTAATTAATAGGCCTCTCCTTGATATGTGCCGGAATTTTCGCCGTGATCCCCAACCGATCGCGGATACTTCGGCCTTCTGTTATTCGGCTCGGCAAATTTCTCTCGATCTTGTTTGGTCTCGATTTTGTTCGGTCCCAGAGTCACGAGTTCAACGATTTGACTTCGCCCCCTTGGTTCGATATAACCCGAGATCGAGCTTTAACCTGTCACGCTTCAGTCTTGATTGATCACACAATAGGTGAACCCGGTTTTGACCGTATACAAAAATTTGTGCATGACATGTAGCCATGGCAAGAGATAACATATGGCAAGCATTACCCAGTCAGCTCAAGGTCATGCAAATAGTTAGATCGAAGATTGAGTATCAAGAAGCCAGCCCGAGATCATCCGCCAATCAGGCTATTTCAAGCCCGAATAGTCAAATTACGTGCAGATGGACATGTTCTACGAACCAGAAAACCCGAAAGGTCATGAGTATCTAGGTATATATCATCTCATAGTCAATGGACCAAGGAATATTTAGGATCCACCATTAACCACTTCCTGCATTTACGCCCCAGATAACACAACTGATCATGGCGGGATACACAGTTACCTTTAGATAATGGATACAACGTGGGGGCGAGATTCTACGGGGCAATTACAATAATTTGTACAAATATTTCTCTTCCCTGCGATTGTACCCGATTCTGATTCAATCTCACATACTGTTGTTATGTTGATTTTACTATAATATTCTTCTTTCAATTGTTGGCATTGTTCATCAGCTTCTCTAAGCCAAGAACTACTCAATACGAACTTTACTTTGTTATTCTATCTATTACATTACTTTTTTATTATTTTTTACTAGCAAAGAATCATTCCATAGGTTTAACTCGATTGTTTATACAAATTTAATTGATTTATCTAAAACTCAGATTTTAGGTTAAAAAATAAATAAGGTTGCAGGAAGATGTGGCAGAAACTAAACATGTGACTCATTTTGGTGATATCACTCTGTGGTGAGCAGCGTACGTTGCACAAATGTGCTCAAGGATATTGAAAAGAGCAAGGAATTTACTATAATTAAAAGGGAAGTGTCTGTGTCCACAAAGCGGGTCAAGTTTGATCCTAGTAGTAAAGAAACCAATTGCCATCGGAACAGGATCCACGTTTCAAAAAAAGGAAAAGAAAACAAAGTTATATAGTTGGCATAAATAATCCCAATGATGAACCGATAACATACTAGATCAATCCTTTGAAGGATATTATTCACTATAGTTTTGATTCATCTGGTCATAAGTCTGATGCTGAGTTCAACAGTGAAAGGAAAAGTATTTTATTATAAATTTATCTCAAGAATTTCTCTATAATATTTTACTTTATCACACATAAAATACGCTTCCGATATCCTTATTTATAATAGTACGAAATATATTTCAACTAGAAATACGAAAACCTATTCTTATATAATTCTGACTACAAATCCTATTTACACATAAATTAAATAAACTTGCAAATATTAAATCCTAAACAATTTCGATTTCCTTTATAACTTTGAATTAATTTTTCAACATTCTCCCATAATTCAAAGTTGTATACGTCTGACTTGTTCGTTGTATGAGAGCACTTCTCTCCAACTTTTACTTTTGTTGAAGCACATCTCTCCAACCCTCGTTGATGCACTTTGTCACCAAAAATCAATTTTGTTGAAGTACCTGTCTTCAACTCTTGTTGATGCACTTGTCACCAACACTCAATTTTGTTGAAGCACCTGTCATCAACTCCCATTGATGCACTTTGTCTCGAACATTCAATTGCTAATGCACCTGTCACCAGCTCCCAAATTGTTGATTCATATGTAATCAACTTCCATTTTTGTTTAACGTCTCTCCAACTTTTAGAGAAAAGCTTCTTCATCTTGTGCAGAATTGCTTGCACCTCTTTAAACTTGCAATATTGCAATTTTATTTTTAATCCACCTCTCTCAAACTTTTAGAGAAGATCTTTGTTCCTCTTGTCCATATTTGCTAGCGTCTCATTTGAACTTGAATTTTTTTCTCAATCCTTCTCAGCATGATTGTTTTTCGTGTATATATCATTGGCCCATCGTTTTCCAACATATTCAATGGCCAGACGGACGGTACATATTGGCTAGCGCTGCCCGCCGGCAGCGGAAGTTACTTGATTCTCTCCCAAGATCGTAGAAACTCTGATACCAATTTGAAGAAAAAGTATTTTATTATAAATCTCTCTGAAGGATCTCTCGGCAATTCTTCACTTATCCACACATAAAATAAGTTCCCAATACCCCTATTTATAATAGTACGAAAACTATTTCAACTAGAAATATGAAAACCTATTCCTATATAATTCTGACTACAAATTCTATTTGAACATGAATTAAATAAACTTACAAATACCAAATCTTAAATAATTTCGATTTCTTTTACAACTTTGAATTAGTTTTCCAACAAACATCGAATCTTAATAATTATCTCTTCGAGGAGGTTAAGAAGGGGAAGCGTGATCAGTTGGGACAAGATACTCTGGAGGTGGCAGGGACAACTCCTAAATCAGTAACCTTTTGTACCTAGGCAGAACAATTCAAGTGAAGGTTTTGGCAAAGATGCAGTTCCTCCCTCCTCTTCCTTTTCTCTCTCACCGTCTCTCTTTCAGATATTTCGCTCCTATCTAGCAATTAATTTCGTTGTTCTCTAACTACGTTAAGTTCATTTGGCCATTTGAAATAATAATATTATACATTTTAACATTTCTTTAATGTACAATATTTGTGTGGTTATGGTGATTCTGTTTACATTTTTATTTCGTCATGGTATATGCTCTCTTCACTTTCGTGGTGATATATTTCTCTTCAGATCCTAATTGTAAAATGTATGGATAGGAAAGCGCAAAAATAATTTTAGTTGATACTGTTTTCAGACCCTAATACTCGTCCTGGAGTACTTCCCCGGTGGTGCACGTTTTTTCTTAATGCAAGTTCATATACAGTTTGCTTGATATTGTCAAAATTGCATAAGAAAATTCACAAGTAGTGATTAGCAGTCAACCAAGAATCATAAAACAATTGTCAATTAACAGTATAATCAAGTCACGCTTTCACCTTGTCATGGGCAGCATATAATCTTTCTGTATCCAAAAAATGAGTTGCAGTAGAGAAGGTTCTAGCCAGAGCATAGCTTTTCAAGTTCCATGTTTTCATCCACAACCTGTTGCTTCCAAAGCACTCCTCACTTGACCTTCAGGAAATCCCATTTCCACAAGTTTCTGAATCTTCTCCTCAAGCCTGGATATTTTTGCACAAGTCTCAGTCTAGTAATGAGCTGTACACGTTAAGCATCCAACATAGCCCAATCTTAATTCTTTGAAGAGATACTTCACACTGTAATGTAACAGTCTTTCAGAAGAAACATATTAAATAGAAATCATATAAGATGGCAGCTTACAATCGCAGTTTCACTCATCTATCTTGTATCTGTACAGTCGTGAGAAAACAAGAGATATCTCTAATAAAGTGTACTTGTTTATTTAATGCTAGCTAGCCTCCCAGTCCTATCTGTATTATTGTAAACTTGTAACACGATTAAATCTTAGAAAGTGCAAAATCTGAAAAGAATATTATATTTCCAACTACCAATTAAAAATGATCGAATTTGACCATCAACTGGTATCTGGTTTGCTCACCAAAATTCTTTAGCATTGATTATGGTTCAAGGAGTGAGAGATAACATGTTATGTACACCCCAATAGGTTCTCTACAATTTATCGGCAATTCTAACCATGGCATCTGCAAGCTTATCAAGAACTGCTACTAAGCTATTGACATGGTCTTTCCTCTGCTCCCTATCCAGCTGATAATGTGCATTCTGAGCCTCAAGTTGGGAGCTCAGCAGATTACCATTCCTCTCCAATGCTTTGGCTAACTGATGCTGCAGATTGTCCGCTTCTTCATCAGTATCCGTGACACCGCGCTTCCGTTTCTTTCCTTCCTGAGCACTTCCTCCATCAGGATTTGAGGTCGGTTCCTTTTGATGATTTATACCTGCGGAGAACAAATAGCACAACTCAAGAAAGGGAAAGATCACCGACTTCCAACTTGTTCTTTTGGCCGATTCTTTAGCCTTCTGCAAGGAGGTGTTTCTTTTCTTTCGTGTTTAATTAATGTTTTTAGCTCGAACCCGCAACATTTGGGTTGGAGGTGGAGGGTGCTTACCACATGAGTAACCCTCTCTTGTTTAATTAATCTTCTTTTGAGATTTGTTTTCAAAGGACATGAGTAAGGACATTTGACAATCTCATATCTCTTCATTCTTTTCATATTTAGTAGACATGACATTTCAAATACTGTAACTTCAAACCAGCATTAGACATGGGATTAATGATGACAGGGTAACGCACAAGCTCCATCTACCTCGGGGCAGTTAAATAGACACTGCTAATTGCTTCAACTGTTTATATCAAGAGATAAAAGTTTCTATGGTTCTTCCAGCATGATATCAGAAAACCAAAGAGCCAAGGACCAGGTTTTCAGTAAGATCACTTTCCGTTCCATATACTCAAATTTAAGATTCTTCTCTTGAATTTATAAAAGATGGTGCTTTGACCAGTTTATACTTACCGGGTTAGAGTTATTACGGGAAAAGTTTGGAAAACACCACAATTTACCTTTACAGATAATTAACCATGCATACATGCCTTCGTTCACTTTGTATAAACGCAAAAACCTCAGTTGGACGTAAGTATAACCTATTTTCTATTACGGATGATCATTACTTAAAAACGGAATTAAATCAAAGCAAACCTCACGACAGAGAGGGTTTACATATTTAGGACTCTAGAGGTACCTTGAGCATGACACTCCATAGGTAGTGGTTGATACTGCTGTTCTGCCAAAAATAAATGTTAACATAAACTAAAGAAAGTCAAATACCAGAAGTATAAACCTCCCTAGAAGACTTAAATAAGTAAACCTATTCAGAATTATGCACTGGAGACAAGCAGAAGCTGCTGATACACACTAGCTAAGTACTTTTCGAAGGAATGAAAAGGAGAAAATATGTTATTCACAATACTCAAACATGCAACATAGTTCACCTGGTATTTGTGCACTGCACTGCAACTCAAAAGAGAACCAAGAGGTAAACGAAAATAAAAATTAATCTCTAGAAAAAGAAAAGAATGGCTTAAAAAGATAAAACTTGAAGAAAACGCCCTTTATCAGAGGCTATATTTCCATAATTGGTACAATTTTGAGCAACAAAAGTAGCCTAATGTGAAAACAGACATTTCGAAAGAATTCTTATCATTTACACCTAACAGGAAAAAAAAAAAAAAAAAGTAATCTAGCAGCAATTCTAGAATAATAATATCTGATGGTCATCCGTATAAAATAAACAAAAACAAAATAGACACTGTTATTGGATGGAATAGTACCGGAAATAGGAGTTGGAGCAGGAATAGGCATGTGCTTATCTTTGTCACCAGCTTCAGACTGCTCAAAATCTGAGAACAACCCTTCATCTGCTGCTGCACTCCGCCCGCTGTCAAACAATGCTTCTGGCTCATTAACTGCTGCTGCAGGCGCCAAAGCCAAAGCTAAACCTTCCTCTATCTCCTCTCCACCGCTTCCCCGGTCCAGAATTTGGTAGACCTCCCTATCAAAAAAACCGGGCAGCTTTCTCTCTCGCCTCAAGTCGTTCCTCATCACCCAAAATGACTCGCTTTCTTCCTTTATCCCACACTCCCACTCTTTAATCTTCTTAAAGTCACCGGCTAAATTACTCCATCTTTTCCGGCACTGAACCGGCCCCCGGTTCACCCCGTGCTTTTTACAGTAGGATGAAACAGATGCCCACTTGGGTTCAACCTGACCCGAACCCAATTCCAGTCCAGCCGTACGCCCTCTTCGGACCCTGTTCTCTGCCACTCTTTTGCCTTGTATGAGGACCAGGATTTCTTGCCTGGTCCATCGTGGCAGCCTGGGCGCTCTGTTTCCGTCATCGGCGCCGTTGACGGATTGTTGACGGCCGCCGTTTGAATCGCCGTCAAAGGGGGCAGGAGCGAGGGTCAATGGCTCAAGCGCCATTCAAATTCAATTATAAAAGAATAGGTTTTTGAAGCGCGCGTGAGGGTATTATGGTAACGGCGTTTTGTGTAGGATCCAGGCCCGTTATTTGATTACCACTTTAACTAGTGTTTTTGGTTGTTGAGAAGAGATGTGCCTTACTTTCAGAGAAGAGAGAACATAGTTATGGCATATGGGGTTGGGATCCTTTTTTGGTTTAACTCCGATGGTTATTGCTCATCTTTGTTTATGGAATATAACTTTATCACTAACATCCAAGAATCAAGAAATAGGAGGGGTATTACTGTTTTTGCCATCTGTAATCTTTAATATTTGGACAATGAATGACGATTATTTAATTCCCAATATATGATCACTTACTTGGTTTGATGTTGATGAAAATGGGCAAAGGGGCCTTATATCAATTAAGAAGAGGAAAAAGAAAAAGAAAAAAAAAAGGGGTGGGGTGGGGGGTTTGTGGGGGGGGGGGGGGGCGGCAAGGCAAAGGCCCAAGGGGGCCAAGGAGCTCCTGGGCAAAGGGCAGGCCTCTTTTCATATCAAACCATTTGGTATGTGTCACACTCTTCTCTCTATTTTTAAAGAGGTCACTTTACTTGGTGTGGAATTTAGGCGTTTATTTGATTAGCCATGCATTTCATCCAATCAAATGCCATCTGACTATCGGAGGCATCAATATTTGGTGCTATCCCATAGGCTATAACACACATTACCCCTTTATCACCAAATCTTTGGTTTTGGGCTGGTCAAAATACATCATCTTTTCTTTATCAAATATGTTTTTTCTTTAAAATTATGGTGGCCACTGAAATTGCGAGCAGAGAAACTGTTTAAAATGATTATAGGGATAAAACAGTATAAAAGCGCCGTTTAGGAGAATAAGATATTGATCACATTGAAAGTCAGATGAATATGCGCATCTTAAAACAAAAATAATGTCTTCCAATATGAAAAGGGTACGAGCTAGCTAAAACATATATCAACTTATTGACAACATGCCTTAAATTGATAACTAAAAATAGTCTAAGTATTGAAATTAACTTTGTTCCATGCTTCATTTTCTCAATGTCTTGGAACTTGTTTGTATCATTTGTATGTAGTGACAGTACCCTTTTCTTGTCCTCCCATGGTATATGATGATGAAGATGCCACTCCTTGTATAGCTTTACCATGTTGAAATTCCAGTTGAATGACTTGAGACCATCACATGAGCTTTTGACAATCTTCATGTGTTCACAGATGCATATCTCGTTTGAGTTGGACCTTCCCTGGCGCCGCGAGGTTTTAGGCGTGCATGATCTCGCTACAACCCTAGAATGGCACTGTGTGATGTGAAGTGGATAGTGCACGAGGCCTGATGAAAAGCGAGAAGAAGCTGGCGTTGCCAGGAGTGCTGCATGGGGAGGCAGGCGCCTGGGCTCACTTCTACAATCCTGGGATCGCGCGATAGGCCAAGTGTTGCGAGGCTTAACGCGAGCTGGTAGGTGCGCAAAGCTTAGTGGTGAAGCAGGCTCCAGAGCTCTGACGCTTGATTAGGCGCACGTCTCTTTGCATTTAATGCTCCGAACACGCGTCACTCCACGATTTAGCAATACTTTTGCCGGTTCTCGAGGTAATCATAGCCACGATTTTAGCCGCCTATTCCTTTACTTATACACCTCATTCTTCTTCTTTTACACTTCATAGGTTTTCAAACTCTCTCAACTTCTTTGCATTCTACTCTTTCTTGCTTTCACTCTTCTGTAATTTTTTTCTTTAAGGAACTCTTATTACCTTTTTCTAACCATGGTGTCCTCCTCCAAGAACTCATGGTTCTCTAAAAAACAAAGAAAGCACCGATGATGCTGCCCCTCCTACAGTGAGCACCATCATTCCCTGAAGACTCAGCACTGCCAAGGACTTCGAAGAGAAGTTTTCTTTTAGAAGCTCTCGTACATGGGCTATTGGCGTGTACCCTTCTTCCATCCGTCCTTCTAGCATTCCTATTGTGAAGGAGGATTGTGGTTGCCATGACCTGAACATCATCGCTCCCGAACTGGTGGAGCAAGACTTTCCCTAAGAAGGGTTTTCGTATGTTTATACATACCTATTCACTTTGGGCCAATTCTCATTGAGCGAGGGACTTGACCCCGTGATCTTGGAGTTCTGCCACCGGTATCAAGTCTGATTGGAACAAGTAGGCCCCTCTGTGTAGCGAACGGTAGCCTGTCTTTGGCGGGTGTGCCAAGAGACGGGGGAAGAGCTCATCTTGGCTCGCATGATGAACCTCTACTCCCCTAAGATTTTCTGTGGGGGAGTAATAAACTTTAGCAAACGTGGCCACCACACTTTGCTCACCAGCATGGATGACAAAAACATCCGTGGATGGATGGGGCGGTTGGTTGTTGTTGCCACCAGGGATATCATCTTGGCCACAACTCCATCTTTCCCTGAGTTATGGACTCGTACACGTAAGTTCAACGTCTGTCTTTTCTCTAAAAAAAAGTTATTTCATATTGTTACTGATCCTTCTCTTTTCATTATTTTAGCAACTCGGTGGACACCACCAAGGGTTGAAGGCTTGGACCAGTGGATTCAGAAGATTCTGGACATTACCATGCCTGAGACCCGCCGGTGGAAAGAACTGGCCCCAAAATAAGGGTGGAAGGCCAAAAATAACGGTAAGTTGATTCGTGAGATTGATCTTGCCCTCATCTTATTTTTTTTATAAGAAAATTGGTTAACTTCTTTTTTCATTGAATTCAGGTCTTCCATAGGGCTCTGTTACCTTCCCCGATGAGGACGTTTTGACTGATCCTGTAGAGGTTGTGAGGTTGCTGAAGGAGGCCTTCACCCGAACAAGCACCATCGGATCAACCTCTGGTGCAAGTGCTTCCTCTTGGAGTCCCCGACCGGAGAGCAAGCAACCAAAAAGGCGGTTCTCTTCCTCGTCCGAGGGCAAAAATAAAAAAGTAAAGAATGTCGCGCCAGAATCAGCCACAACCATTGTGGTGATTGATGATGATGGGGAAGCCAGTGATGAAGGGGCTTCCCTACAGAAGAGAGGACGACCTTCATCAGCTCAACAAAATGCTCAATCTGAAGAGCTTATAACACCAATCGAGGATGATGCCCAAGCGCCCTAGGGAGAGTGTGACCTAGTGGAGAATACCAATTCTCGCTTTTGAACCCCCAATTGCTGCTCTCGGTACTATAAGGCTGAGTACCGAGCCTCTTCCGTCTTCGGTTGATAACCAACCTACAACCAGCACTGCCTTTGCCGCAGCTACTTCTCAACCCACAACGCCATCAAATTTATCTCCTTCTATGCCGGTCATACCTTCGTCACAGGCAATTGCTACATCACCCCCCCTCCCTCGCACCGACCGCAGACACCCGAAAGGAGGATGCCCCTCTTCTCCATGCCCAGACCATGGGAATTTAGGGCACAACTATTCGCCCCTCTCCGCAGATCCCTAGAAGAGGAGGAGTGTCTCCCTCTCGGTCTCTACCGAGTACCATCTGTTGTCCCGACTGGTGGAACTTGCCAATTACCTAAAGTCGCTGGATTTAGAGAAAGACAAGAAGAAAATACACTCTCTTTCTGGGGAGTGTATGATAAATAATGACATGCACAACACATCAGCAGTATGGAACTCGTTCTCTTTGCTTTTTGTTCTTTGTTGATTTGTTATGACAAGATTTCTAACTTGGGCTTTTGCTTCGCATGCCAACTTCCTTATTTCTGAGGGCCTTTAGAAGTTGATCCTTGATAAAGAAAAGCTTATGTCCGAGTGGCATCAACTGTTGGCTGAGAGGGACCAAGTTGCTGCTTGTCTCCCGGCACTGGATGCACAAGCTCCTGAAGCTAGTGAGTTGGAGGCTCGGTTGTAGCAGAGTGAGCAGGAAGTGATGGCCCTCAGCCAAGAGGCCTCCCAATTTAAGTGTGCAATTTCAAGAAGCAAGGCTAAATGGTTTGAGGTCCAAAACACTATACTTGTTGCTGTCGAGCGCGAGGCTGTATCTACTGAGAGATTGAATAACTTGGAGGCAGCCTTGAACTCCCAAGCTGAAGAGGCTGCGGCTGCTGAGGAGAAGCATTCTCAAATGGAGGAGAAGTACAAGAAGGTCATGGAACACAATAAGGTTCATATCTCCACTATCCGTGACCTTGATCTCAGCCTTAGGGCCACAAGATCCGAGCGAGATAGACTTTCAATCGAGGTTGATCAAGTTAAATCAGAGCTCCAACGTCGAGCGGATTCCCTCACTGTTGAGAAAACACATACTATGTATAGCATGAGGAGAAAAACCTTGGAAGAGGCCAAAGCGGGCGTCATTGAATTTGATGCCGAGATCACCAAGGCCCGAGAGGTGGAGTCAACCGCCCGAAGGAGCCTCCAGCCTCGACCCGATGCAACTGACTCTTTCGGTTCCAGTTCCAAGTTTTCAAGAACTGAAGAGGAACTTGAAGGGAATAATGATGAGGACCAAGATCCCGAGCCAACGGCAGATCCGCCTACTTCTCATGGGGGCGCACATCTTCCCCCGAATTCTGGGGATGCAGTAGTTTAGTTTTTTGCTTTCTTTACCCTTTGTTGTTTTCTTTTCATACTTTTGTACTTGTGCTACTTGGCACATTTGTTATATAAAAGTGTTTTTTGTTTTCTGCATTGCGCAAAGTTTACTTTCTTGCGTCGAATTATGTAGGACTTCAGGTGTATTTTTCCCTTGTAGCATTTGGGTTCCTGGCATAAACACTTTCGGAACCAACCCTGTACTGTGAAGGTTTCATAAGAGAGGGCCCTCCTATGTTTATGGTGCTCTTGAAGAGGATATCTCCTGTTCATTCCAACAATAGTATTTGAAGTACTTGATTAATTTTCAAATGATAAAATTAATTCATCGTTTGGACAAGAAACAAAATAAAATGGCTTTACTTTATTCCTTCCATTTTCAAAAGTACATAAGCATTCGTTTTGCTGAAAAGAGATTGCCATTACTTGTGGCTAATTTGTAAAACTTGTTTCTTCATAGCAAGCTTTGTTTCCCGTTAGGAGCTTTGCTATCGAGCCAAAGACTATCTAACCATCCCATAGTGGTTTGTTGTTTCCATGCCTTGTTGTTTAAAGGTCTTACTTCTGCTGATGGTGTTTCCTTTGTAATATGCTTTCCGTTGATGCCTCGTTAAAAACCTTGCCAGAAAAATCCAATTGGGACACAACTGGACGAAGGGAAAAAGAGTGCAGCACATACTTTTAGTATAGGCAGTGCTCATCAGCAATAGTACCTTTTGAGGTATGCCACATTCCAGTTGCTCGGCAATTTTACTGCCGTCTTGATTTTCCAGTTCATATGGTCCTTTCCCGGTGATAGCCGAAACCTGGTAGGGGCCTTCCCACGTCGTACCTGTAACACCCCAGAAAATTTTGAAGTACTTAAGCGCTATTAAGAAAGTTGATGTGCGCTAATTGTATTATTTTATGTGTAGACAAGGACTATTTTATGAATGATATCAATTGATCATGATAATATATGTATGAGGTGCATTAAGAATGGTTTATGGTCAAAGAAGAGTCCCAAGGCTAAGTCAAGTTGAAAATTATATGATGGGATAAAGTTTCAAAGTGAGTTCGCACAACATCTAATTTCAAATCCGCATAACTCTCCACATATGAAGAGTTATATGGTTTATAACCTATCAAATTAAAGATCTTTGAGTCTAGTTTCCAAATCATCAAACGGTTCATCATTTAGATATGCATACTGAGAGTTATCGCCATTTTACTAGACCTGTGTCATATGTGCGCCTAGATTCGCGGCCGCGCATATTTGAGAGTTTCTGCCTCAAGTGCGCGGCCAGATGCACGGCCACTTGCCCAGGTGCACGGCCGTACATGTAGGAACCCATTAAATAACCCCAAGACCGGGTAGAGAGAGGGGTTAAGTCATTTCTTGAGCTAAAATCTGATATTTTAGAAAGAAGTGAGAATGTTCTAGAGAGAGGAAGTAGATGAAGTATTTTGTTCATCAAGATCTTGTTCAAACCTTGAAATCCAACAAGGAAATCTCATAAGATCTTCTTTCAAGAGGTAAGATTCAAACCCCTAGTCTTCAATTTCGAGTTTGGGGTAAAAGATGGGTGATTGGGAGTATGATTCTTGGGTGTAAGAGTATTAATTATACATGCTTGTGCTAATAAGGTTTATGGGAAGATTGTTGAGCTAAAATAAGTAAAGATTGGGGTGAGAAGTGAAGGACCTTGTAGTCAAATTTGCACATTTAGTATTTGATAAAAAGTCTAAATGACTTAAAGTATAGAAATCTTGCTAATATTGGTGCAATTGTGTTGCATTGTTGTAGATTGAAGTTGTTTAGTGTGGTGGAACGTCGTAGTATTATTAAGGGGGCAAATTCCAGGTATGTTCGCTAAACTTCTTTCCTAGAATTGAATTCCATGATGTTCTTATAAGTCCCGAGTTATTCTTTATAAACCAACTATTCTGAATAAGCTTTATTTTGAAAGGTATATGTTCAAAATGTGTTCCGGATGTTCTTATCATATGATGTTATCCTTCGAGAATGTGTTCAAAGCATGAGTTGGGTATAAAAATGTTATGACTCCAAGTAATGTTTCAAGTGAAGTCTATTATGCCAAATTGTGTAAGAAGTCTTAATGTGCATAAGACTTTTAATTGCTCATAGGTGTAGTAGAAGTCATGATTAGGGATTCCTTATTGTCGGTAATCTATATAGATGCTTGAAAGTGAAAGTAGTGAGTTGGGGGTATAAAGTGTGAATTAGTGAGTGGAGGATATAAAGTGTGAAGTAGTGAGTTGGGGATATAAAGTGTGAAGACTGTGCCAAGAATGAAAGTTATACATGTGGCCAATAGCGCCGATGAAATGAAATGATGTGTGAAATATTATGAAATGAGCCTTGATTCAACTACTCCGTATTGACTCCGAAAATAGAATTATCCAAAAGCTTATGTACTCAAGTCATGTCCAAAGGTGGTTGTTCTAAATAATGCTATGCTTGGTAGGTATTTCTAATATGTTTTGAGTTCTTATATATTCATGAGTTGAAATTGTGTATTGCCCTTTTGGGGAAATGTATTTCAAGAGTATTCTATATGATGATGTTTATGATAATAATCCTTGAAAGTAAAGAAATAAAAGTGCAGAATATGATATACAGCCGCAGAGCCATGAATGAAGAATAATAGGTATGGCCAAGGGATCCAATGAAATAATAATGTGTAAGTAGTTGAAAGAAATTGTGAAGTGATATATGGTATGAAAGGTTATGAGATGAACGTATTTGTACTTATGTTTCCAATGTGTTATAACCTCCTACGCCCTCATAAGGAGAGGCTATGGTGTTCCTAAATATTTTAAATGTTCTTGATGTCCTATGATCACCCATGGCAACTACAAGTAAGTGATGGTATGAATATGAAGTGTGGCCGTTTGCCTAAATAAGAATTATGAGGTGTTGTATGTCCCAATGGTTTCAACTATAGTTATATGCTTCTGAAATAATATATGTACATGACTTCGATGTTAAGCCCCAAGAATCATGAACTTAGCTAATGACCTTAACATGACAATAGAGTATATAATGTAGTGGAAGAGGGATGTCCTATGCTAAGAGACGATAAATCTTATGGATATCGTATTTGGTCCATGCGCCATTGTAATCATATTATTGATTTACAATGCATGTTCTAATGTAATGAGTTGTGTTTCTCCATGATGAGCATGAATATGAAGTATTCAAATGATATGAGAAATTATGACTGTAAATGTAATGACAAACTATGTCGCTTTGAGTTTATATATGGTATTGTGATACACCTCCACCCGCATATATTGGGGTAAGGAGGTAGGGCCACTTTGTTTTTAAATTATGGTATTGTGATACACCTCCACCCGCATATATTGGGGTGAGGCGGTGGGGCCGCTTTGTGTTGGGATTGTGGTATTGCGATACACCTCCACCCACATACATTGGGGTGAGACGGCAGGGCCGCTTTGTGTAGAGAATGTGGTATCATGATACACCTCCACACGCATATGTTGGGTGAGGCGGTAGGGTTTGTGTTGGAATTGTGGTATTGTGATACACCTCCACCCGCATATATTGGGGTGAAGCGGTAGGTCCTCTTTGTGTTAGGATTGTGGTATTGTGATACACCTCCACCCGCATACATTGGGGTGAGGTGGTAGGGCCGCTTTGTGTTGGGATTGTGGCATTGTGATACACCTCCACCCGCATATATTGGGGTGAGGCGGTAGGGCCGCTTTGTGTTGGGATGATGGTATTGTGATACACCTCCACTCGCATATATTGGGGTGAGGCGATAGGGCCGCTTTGTATTGGGATTGTGGTATTGTGATATACATCCACCCGCATACATTGGGGTGAGGTGGTAGGGCCGCTTTGTGTTGGGATTGTGGCATTGTGATACACCTTCACCCGCATATATTAGGGTTAGGCGGTAGGGCCGCTTTGTGTTGGGATTGTGGTATTGTGATACACCTCCACCCGCATATATTGGGGTGAGACGGTAGGGCCGCCTTATGTTAGGATTATGGCATTGTGATACACCTCCACCCGCATACATTGGAGTGAGGCGGTAGGGCCGCTTTGTGTTGGAATTATGGCATTGTGATACACCTCCACCCGCATATATTGGGGGGAAGGTGGTAGGGCCGCTTTGTGTTGGGATTGTGGTATTGTGATGCACCTCCACCCGCATATATTGGGGTGAGGCGGTAGGGCCGCTATGTGTTGGGATTGTGGTATTATGATACACCTCCACCCGCATACATTGAGATGAGGAGGTAGGGCCGCTTTGTGTTGGGATTGTGGCATTTTGATACACCTCCACCTGCATATATTGGGGTGAGGCAGTAGGGCCGCTTTGTGTTGGGATTGTGGTATTGTGATACACCTCCACCCGCATATATTGGGGTGAGGCGGTAGGGCCGCTTTGTGTTGGGATTGTGGCATTGTGATACACCTCCACCCGCATATATTGGGGTGAGGCGGTAGGGCCTCTTTGTGTTGGGATGATGGTATTGTGATACACCTCCACCCGCATATATTGGGGTGAGGCGATAGGGCCGCTTTGTGTTGGGATAGTGGTATTGTGATATACATCCACCCGCATACATTGGGGTGAGGCGGTAGGGCCGCTTTGTGTTTGGATTGTGGCACTGTGATACACCTTCACCCGCATATATTGGGGTTAGGCGGTAGGGCCGCTTTGTGTTGGGATTGTGGTATTGTGATACACCTCCACCCGCATATATTGGGGTGAGACGGTAGGGCCACCTTATGTTAGGATTATGGTATTGTGATACACCTCCACCCGCATACATTGGAGTGAGGCGGTAGGGTCGCTTTGTGTTGGAATTGTGGCATTGTGATACACCTCCACCCGCATATATTGGGGGGGGGGAGGCGGTAGGGCCGCTTTGTGTTGGGATTGTAGTATTGTGATACACCTCCACCCGTATATATTTGGGTGAGGCGGTAGGGCCGCTATGTGTTGGGATTGTGGTATTATGATACACCTCCACCCGCATACATTGGGGTGAGGCGGTAGGGCCGCTTTGTGTTGGGATTGTGGCATTTTGATACACCTCCACCCGCATATATTGGGGTGAGGCAGTAGGGCCGCTTTGTTTTAGGATTGTGGTATTGTGATACACCTCCACCCGCATATATTGGGGTGAGGCGGTAGGGCCACTTTGTGTTGGGATTGTTGTATTGTGATACACCTCTACCCACATATATTGGGGTGAGGCGGTAGGCCACTTTGTATAGGGATTGTGGTATTGTGATACACCTCCATCCGCATATATTGGGGTGAGGTGGTAGGGTCTCTTTGTGTAGAGATTATGGTATCGTGATACACCTCCACACGCATATGTTGGGGTGAGGCGGCAGGGCTGCTTTGTGTGAAGGTGGTTATAGAGGATCCCCGACTTGATATCTATAAATTATTAATGGAAGCTCTTAGTATATTGGCTCGACATTGATGGCTATCTAAGCCCTTTTATTGTTACCATGATTCATCATATTCATATTGTATTCCAAGCCCTGGAATAGGTGTATTTGTATTATGTAAGTAAAGACTGTGAACGGTCTATGAGACGCATAGGTGTATAGTATGATATGTGTGATGAAGGTGCCACTTTCATTGACCTTGTTTGTACATGTTGTTACAATTGCATTATATAATGTATTCCACGTATAGTTCATATGGCTTAGTTGATCCTAAAAGAAGTTTAGAATGATGCAAGTATAATAAGACTTGAAATGTGATTCTATGGGATATTTCGTAGTTTCTTGATGTATTTTATTTTCCTCTTATTTGAGTTACCGTATTTTTATATGTTGTTTTGACTGCCTTACATACGAGTACTATTCCACATGTACTCACGTCCATTTTGCCGGGGGCGCTGCATCTTTTAATGGATGCAGGTATACTTCTAGAGGATGATATGGATCTTTGATAGGGATCTTCTTCACTACTCAGCTTATGGTGATCCCGCTACAGTTCTAGTGGGTGTTTGGGTCTAGTTCATTTTATGTATTTAGGTATCTATTATCATAGAAGCTCTATGTACACTGTGGGTAATATAATTTAGGATTTGAGTTTTGCCATGTATTTATGTTCACAGTATTTATGAGGCTACGCATCCATCATGAGAAATATTGTAGGCCATTGAGCCAAATGTATTCGATTTAAAAGTCAAGATCTAATTATGTTATGGTAAATCATGCATGAGTAATGATAAAAGTTTAATGTAAATTAGGCTTGCTCGACTGGGTTTACTCGGTTAAGTGCCGGTTGTGCTTCCTGAGTTCAGGGCATGACAAACTTGGTATCAGAGCATGGTTTAGGAATCCTAAGGTGTCATGGAGCTGTGTCAGTAGAGTCCCTCTTATCGGTGTGTTGTCGGCCACACTTATAATAGGGAGGCTACAACGGTATTTAGGAAATGTTTCTCTTCTTCTATCCTCGATCGTGCCTTAAGGTTCCAAGTTAGTCTCAGGGTTCCCTTGTTAATACCAAGGAATGTTGCGCATCATGCTACGAAATGAGAAAGGCCTAAGGATTAAAGGAATGATGCACATGACAGGCATAATGTGTGAGGTTCCCAATTGTCCTGGTAATGGAGGAATGAAAAGCCAAGGATACGACTAGAGGTAAGAAGAGTCATAAAATTGTCTTCGAGAGTCATAGTTGTTGATTTCATATATGGTGCAAAATGATGTTATCTATATGTTGTTTAGGATTTATTTATGTGATTCTCTAACAGGTAGATAGGCCCAGTTACAGGGAAAACTCTGCCGAAATTTTTAAGAATTTGTTAAAATAGCCAAATCTTAAGGTCCATAAGTAAGTTGAAATTTTGGAAAGGATGTATAAGACCGATGTAGTCATAAGTGCCTATGTATAATGGTTAGGGGTAAAATGATGGTAACTCTATTCTTAGAATGGACTTGTAAAACATTCGAGGATGAATGTTCTTAAGTGGGGGAGAATGTAACACCCTGAAAAATTTCAAAGTACTTAAGCGCTATTAAGAAAGTTGATGTGCGTTAATTGTATTATTTTTTGTGTAGACAAGGACTATTTTATGAATGATATCAATTGATCATGATAATATATGTATGGGGTGCATTAAGAATGGTTTATGGTCTAAGAAGAGCCCTAAGGCTAAGTCAAGTTGAAAATTATATGATGGGATAAAGTTTCATGTGAGTTCGCATAAGACCTAACTTCAAACGAGAATAACTCTCAATATATGAAGAGTTATATGGTTTATAACCTATCAAATTAAATCCCTTTGAGTCTAGTTTCCAACTTATCAAACCGTTTGTCATTTGGATATGTATACAGAAAGTTATGGCCATTTTACGGGACCTATGTGATATGCACGCCTAGATGCGCGGCCGCACATATTTGAGAGTTTTTTGCCTCAAGTGCGTGGCCAGATGCACGGCCACTTGCCCAGGTGCGTGGGTGCGCACGTAGGAACCCATTAAATAACCCCATGACTGGGTAGAGAGAGGGGTTAAGTCATTTCTTGAGCTAAAACCTGATATTTTAGAGAGAAGTGAGAGTGTTCTGGAGAGAGGAAGTAGATGAAGTGTTTTGTTCATTAAGATAATGTTCAAGCCTTGAAATCCAACAAGGAAATCTCACAAGATCTTCTTTCAAGAGGTAAGATTCAAACCCCTAGTCTTCAATTTTGAGTTTGAGGTAAAAGATGGGTGATTGAGAGTATGATTCTTGGGTGTAAGAATATTAATTATACATGCTTGTACCAATAAGGTTTGTGGAAAGATTGATGAGCTAAAATAAGTAAAGATTGGATTGAGGAGTGAAGGAAATATTGTAGAAGAACCTTGTAGTCAAATTTGCACATTTAGTGTTTGATAAAAAGTCTAAATGACTTAAAGTATAGAAATCTTACTAATATTGGTGCAATTGTGTTGCATTGTTGTCGATTGCAGTTGTTTAGTGTGGTGGAACGTCGTAGTATTATTAAGGGACGAATTCCAGGTATGTTGGCTAAACTTCTTTCCTAGAATTGAATTCCATGATGTTCTTGTAAGTCCTGAGTTATTCTTTATAAACCAACTATTCCGAATAAACTTTGTGTTGAAAGGTATATGTTCAAAATGTGTTCCGGATGCTCTTATCATATGATGTTATCCTTCGAGAATGTGTTCAAAGCATGAGTTGGGTATAAAAATGTTATGAATCCAAGTAGTGTTTCAAGTGAAGGCTATTATGCCAAATTGTGTAAGAAGTCTCAATGTACATAAGACTTTTAATTGCTCATAGGTGTACTAAAAGCCGTGATTAGGGATTCCTTGTTGTCGGTAATCTATATAGATGCTTGAAAGTGAAAGTAGTGAGTTGGGGATATAAAGTGTGAAGTAGTGAGTTAAGGATATAAAGTGTGAAGTAGTGAGTTGGGGATATAAAGTGTGAACACCGTGTCAAGAATGAAACTTATACTTATGGCCAATAGCGCCGATGAAATGAAATGATGTGTGAAATATTATGAAATGAGCCTTGATTTAACTATTCCTAATTGACTGAGAAAATAGAATTATCCAAAAGCTTATGTACTCAAGTCATGTCCAAAGGTGGCTGTTCTAACTAATGCTTGGTAGGTATTTCTAATATGTTTTGAGTTCTTACATATTCATGAGTTGAAATTGTGTAATGCATTTTTGGGGAAAAATATTTCAAGAGTATTCTATATGATGATGTTTATGATGATAATCCTTGAAAGTAAAGAAATAAAAGTGCAGAATATGATATATAGCCACAGTGCCATGAATGAAGAATAATAGGTATGGCCAAGGGATCCAATGAAATAATGATGTGTAAGTAGTTGAAAGAAATTGTGAAGTGATATATGGTATGAAAGGTTATGAGATGAATGTATTTGTACTTATGTTTCCAATGTATTATAAGCTCCTACGCCATCATAACGAGAGGCTATGGTGTTCCTAAATATTTTAAATGTTCTTGATGTCCTATGATCACCCATGGCAAGTACAAGTAAGTGATGGCATGAATATGAAGTGTGGCTGTTTGCTTAAATGAGAATTATGAGGTGTTGTATGTCCCAATGGTTTCAACTATAGTTGTATGCTTCTGAAATATTGTATGTAAATGATTTCGATGTTAAGCCCCCAAGAATCATGAACTTAGCTAATGACCTTAAGATGACAAGAGAGTATATAATGTAGTAGAAGAGGGATGTCCTATGCTAAGAGACGATAAATCTTATGGATATCGTATTTGGTCCATACGCCATTGTAACCGACTTATTGATTTACGATGCATGTTCTAATGTAATGAGTTGTGTTTCTCCATGATGAGCACGAACATGAAGTATTCAAATGATATGAGAAATTACGACCGTAAATGTAATGACAAACTATGTCGCTTTGCGTTTATGTATGGTATTGTGATACACCTCCACCCGCATATATTGGGGCGAGCCGGTAGGGCCATTTTGTGTTGGGATTATGATATTGTGATACACCTCCACCCGCATATATTGGGGTGAGGTGGTAGGGCCGCTTTGTGTTGGGATTGTGGTATTGTGATACATCTCCACCCGCATACATTGGGGTGAGGCGGTAGGGTCGCTTTGTGTTGGATTGTTGCATTGTGATACACCTCCACCCGCATACATTGGGGTGAGGCGGTAGGGTCACTTTGTGTTGGGATTTTGGCATTGTGATATACCTTCACCCGCATATATTGGAGTGAGGCGGTAGGGCCATATTTTCTTGGGATTGTGGTATTGTGATATACCTCCACCCGCGTACATTGGGGTGAGGCGGTAGGGCCGCTTTGTGTTGGAATTGTGGTATTGTGATATACCTCCACCCGCATACATTGGGGTGAGGCTGTAAGGCCGCTTTGTGTTGGGATTGTGGCATTGTGATACACCTCCACCCGCATAGATTTGGGTGAGGCGGTAGGGCTGATTTGTGTTAGGACTGTGGTATGTGATACACCTCCACCCACATATATTAGGGTGAGGCTGTAGGGCTGCTATGTGTTGGGATTGTGGTATTATGATACACCTCTACCCGCATACATAGTGGTGAGGCGGTAGGGCTGCTTTGTGTTTGGATTGTGGCATTGTGATACATATCCATCCGCATATATTGGGATGAGTCGGTAGGGCCGCTTTGTGTTGGGATTGTGGTATTGTAATACACCTCCGCTCGCATATATTGGGGTGAGGCGATAGGGCTGCTTTGTGTTGGGATTGTGGTGTTGTGATACACCTCCACCTGCATATATTGCGATGAGGCGGTAGGGCCGCTTTGTATAGTTATTGTGGTATTGTGATACACCTCCACCCGCATATATTGGGGTGAGGCGGTAGGGCCGCTTTGTATAGAGATTGTGGTATCGTGATACACCTCCACCCGCATATGTTGGGGTGACGGGCTGCTTTGTGTGAAGGTGGTTATAGAGGATCCCCGACTTGATATCTATAAATGATTAATGGAAGCTCTTAGTAAATTGGCTCGACGTTGATGGCTATCTAAGCCCTTTTATTGTTACCATGATTCATCATATTCATGTTGTATTCCAAGCCCTTGAATAGCTGTATTTGTATTATGTAAGTAAAGACTGTGAACGGTCTATGAGACGCATAGGTGTATAATATGATATGTGAACACTAAGGACGGTCTATAAAATGTATATGTGTAAAATAAGAGAGAAGGTGCCACTTTCATTGACCTTGTTTGTACATGTTGTTCCAATTGCATTATATAATGTATTCCACGTATAGTTCATATGGCTCAGTTGATCCTAAAAGAACTTTAGAATGATGCAAGTATAATAAGACTTGAAATGTGATTCTATGGGATATTTCGTAGTTTCTTGATGTATTTTATTTTCCTCTTATTTGAGTTACCGTATTTTTATATTTTGTTTTGACTGCCTTACATACGAGTACTATTCCACATGTACTCACATCCATTTTTCCGGGGGCGCTGCATCTTTTAATAGATACAGGTATACTTCTAGAGGATGATATGGATCTTTGATAGGGATCTTCTTCACTACTCAGCTTATGGTGATCCCGCTACAGTTCTAGTGGGTATTTGGGTCTAGTTCATTTTATGTATTTAGGTATCTATTATCATAGAAGCTCTATGTATACTGTGGGTAATATAATTAAGGATTTGAGTTACTGTATTTTTATATGTTGTTTTGACTGCCTTACATACGAGTACTAATCCACATATACTCACATCCCTTTTGCCGGGGGCGCTGCATCTTTTAATGGATGCATGTATACTTCTACAGGATGATATGGATCTTTGATAGGGATCTTCTTCACTACTCAGCTTATGGTGATACCGCTACAGTTCAATTGGATGTTTGGGTCTAGTTCATTTTATGTATTTAGGTATCTATTGTCATAGAAGTTCCATTTACACTGTGGATAATGTAATTAAGGATTTGAGTTTTGTCATGTATTTATGTTCACAGTATTTTTGAGGCTACGCACCCATCATGAGAAAGGTTGTAGGCTATTGAGCCAAATGTATTCGATTTAAAAGTCAAGATCTAATTATGTTATGATAAATCATGCATGAGTAATGATAAGAGGTTAATGTAAATTAGGCTTGCTCGACTGGGTTTACTCGGTTGAGCGCCGGTCGCGCTCCCTGAGTTCGAGGCGTGACAGTACCCAGCTTCCATGCGTTGAGCTCTCAGGTGTTTTGAGTAACTTTTTCTTAAAACCAAGTCTCCCACTTTGAAATAATGGAGATTGGCTCTTCGATTATAGTATCTATCCATTTTTTGTTTCTGGGCCACCATCCTTATATGCGCCAAGCCCCTGCGTTCGTCAAGCAGCTCATATTTAACTAGCAATGCTTCGTTGTTTGCTTCTTCGTCCGCCCGGAAGTATCTCATGGTATGTTCTCCCGCCGGGATCAGGGCTTCAGCTCCATATTCGAGAGAGAAAGGTGTCTCTCCCGTGCTTTACTTGGCTGTCGTTCGGTATGTCCATAGCACTCCCGGTAACTCTTCAGGCCATTTGCCTTTGGCTTCTTCCAATCTCCTTTTGAGATTTTGAAGGAATTCTATCACCTTTGTGCCTATAAATTGCGGCCCGTTGTCGCAGGCTATTTTCTTTGGTATTCTGAACCTGCAAATTATGTTCTCCCACAAGAAATCGACCACTTCGCGCTCGCCGATTTTATGGTAAGGACCTGCTTCAACCCACTTAGAGAAGTAATCAGTAAAAAAATAAAAAGAAACCTTACCTTACCAGGATTTGGCGGTAGCGGACAGACTATGTCCATCGCCCATTTCATGAATGGCTAAGGCGACAATACCGAATGCAATAGTTCTTGTAAGGCCCCGTTAAAAATTTCCTAATGATTTAAGATTTAAAAGTGAGCCAACGGTATTTGGGAATAACGTGTTCGAGTATTAAAGGAAACCCATGGCATAGAACCACATTATTTTGAAATGAAAAATATATGTTTAAGGTATGTTGAAACATACTAAGGAGTTTTGTGAATGGTAAGAATTCGTGTGGAATAAGTTGGATACATTAAGTGGAAAGGATGTCTCAATTTGCACAAGATACTACTTCAAACGCATTCTGCTACCAAACTATAACGATCTAGGAGGTGATCTACCTATCAAATTAAAGCCCTTTGAGTCTAGTTTCTAACGCTTCAAACCGTTCGTCATTTGGACACTCCTACAAGAAGTTATGTTCAAATTTCGAAAGGCTAGAAGAATGTGACCGTGCTATAACCCTCACGAAGCCAGGTCTGTAGCACGCTAGACCGTGCTATAACCCTCGCGAAGCTAGGGCTATAGCGCGCTAGACCATGCTATATCCCTCGCGAAGCTTGGTCTGTAGCTCGCTATAGAGCTTGCGAAACCTGGTCTCTAGCTCGCTATAGAGCTCGCGAAGCATGGTCTGTAGCTCGCTATAGACCGTGCCTAGCCTGGTCTATAGCCCGGTCCGGAATTTTGAGGGTCCATTTTTCTAATTTCATAACCTGACCCTAGTTACTATAAAACGATCTTAGGGTCATTTTGGAGGGATAATTTGATATTTTTAGAGAGGGGAAAGTCCCCTAGAGTGAGAGGAGGAATTCCTAAGCCCTTGTTCATCAAATCTTGCTCAAGCCTTGAAATCCAACAAGAAATCCCTCAAGTTCTTCATCTAAGAGGTAAGGTTCCATACCATAGTTTTCAATATCGAATTTGGGTAGAAGATGGTTGATTAAGAGGTAAGGTTCCATACCAATAAGGTTTGTGGGAAGATTGTTGAGCTCAAATGGGTAAAGATTAGGTTGTGAAGTGAAGAAAATCTTGTGGAAGAACCTTATAACCAATTTGCACACCTAGTGTTTGATGAAATGCTTAAGTGAGCTGAATGCATGAATATATTCCTAATTATGGTTTACGTTTATTATGTTTCTAAATAGATTGAAGTTTCTAAAATTTTTGGAACATCATAGTAATGTAAGGAAAGCTCAAGAAAAGATATGTTGGCTAAACCTCTCTCTTAGAATTGAATCCCACGGTGTTCATGAAATTTATGTAAGTCCCGAGTTGTTCATTATAAAAATTGGCTATTCCGAATAAGTTAGTGTTGAAAGATATATGTTCAATATGTATTCTGAATAAGCAAAGTGTCGAGAATTATGTATTCAAAACGTGTTCTGAATGTTCCTATCGCGTTATGTTATCTTTTGGGAATGTGTTCAAGAATGATATGTATATTGAAATACTATGTCTTTGAGTCATGTTTCAAATGAAGGTTATGATGCCAAATTGTGTGAGAAAATCTCAATATGCTTAAGACTCTTAATTGCCCATATGTGTACCTAAAGTCTTGATTGGAAATATCTTATTGTTGATAAAATATAAAGATGTTTGGAAGTGAAATAAGTGAATTGGGATATAAAGTGTGGCCAACGTGCCAAGAAAGAAAGTTATACTTGTGGCCAACGGTGCTGATGAAATAAAATGATTGATATGAGAAAGGTTATGAAATGAGCCTTGATTTAAGTGTTTTAATGAATTCGAAAATAGAATTTCCTAAAAGCTTATGTACTCAAGTCATGCCCAAATGTGGTTGTTTTAACTAATGATATGTCTTGTAAGTATTTCCAACGTGTTTTGAGCTCTTACATAATCATGAGATGAACTTATGTATTGCCCTCTTTGGGAAAAAGTATTTCAAGAATAAATTGTGTGTTACTTGTTTATGATTTTAACTTGCGCTTCGATTGCCAATTATTTTACTCCATTTATTGGAAAGAAATCTATTGTGTTTAACGTCTTCATTTCTAATGGACTTAAAGTTGTGATTTTCGGAATATTCTATATATTGATATTTATGATGATGACCCATGAAAGGAAAGAAATGAAAGTGTGAAATATGAAATACGGCCATAGTGCCATGAAAGAAGAATCACATGTATGGCCCAGGGAGCCAATGAAATAATGATGTTATAAGTGGTTAAAAGTACCAACGAAGCTATATACGGTATGAAAGGTCATGAGGTAAATGAAATCTGTATTTATGTTTCCTTTGTATGCAAATCAAAAATGTTTTCCCCCTTATTTGGGATGAGATTGATGTGACAAAGTTATTTCCCTTATTTGGGATGAGATTGATAATAGAAAAGGATGATGTCTCACATGAGACGGCCTAGCCAATCGGGTCGTGATCGGAAGCCAGCCACACACATGGTGGTGATTGTGCTGGAAATTGTAATTAAAATTGTGATTGTGGTTGATGTCTTCAAATAAGGCAGCCTAGCTGATCGGGTCGTGATTGGACTCCGTGGTAGATTTCGGTGGTATATTTGCACAGAGATTGTGATTGTACTTGAGATTGCGATTGTGGTTGATGTCTTCAAATAAGACGGCTTAGCCGATCGGGTCGTGATCAGACTCCATGTTAAATTCACGGTGGTATTGTGAGGTTGGTTATGATGTGTATATTGTGAACATTGGTATTGTGAATAGTGGTATTGTGAACTGTGATAAATCGGTACTAAAGATTTTCTAACCAAAATAATATTATATTCATATTTCGATTATCACCTTCACCGTCTTATTTCATATTTTGAAAATTATTATGTTTTAACGTGACCTTTGGATATCATTGATTGTTGTTTGTTGTTTACATGTTTGTCCCTTTCTTATATTGGCATTCTATTTTGAAAGAGGATATTTAGTCATACATACTAGTGCTATTCAACGATACTAACGTCCATTTTGCTGGGGGCGCTGCATCTTTAATGGATGCAAGTAGTTCCACAACAGGTGGCATTGATCAGTGATAGCGGTATACTCTCTTCCCAGCTGACTTGGTGAGCCCCACTTCATTTTGGGGTCATGTATCTTTTGTTCCTCATGTATTGTGTTTGAGGTATAGCCGGGGCCTTGTTGCCGGCGCTATTATAGTTCTCTGTTGTATCTGTTAGAGGCTCTGTAAACATATTGTGGGTTGTGTATTGGTGTGGGGAAATTAAAAATATCATGATGTATTTGAATCACTTGTTCCACGTCTGCTATGAAAGTGTATGTATTTTGAGACTTAAAAAAATGGAGTAAATAATAGAAATGGAAATTGGGGTTGTTAATGAAATCCCCTCAGTGTTTAATTAATGAGATATATTTTCTCTTTATTCATGGATTAATTTGGGTAGAAGGAAATCTAATAGGCTTGCTCGGCCAGGTTCACTCGGTTGAGCACAGGTCGCACTCCCCGAGTTCGGGGCATGACAAACTTAGTATCAGAGCCTATGGTTTTAAAGTGTCCTAGGATGTCTCGGAGCCGTGTCTGGTAGAGTCCTTCTTATCGGTGTGTTGTCGACCACATCTATAATAAGGAGGCTACTTTGACATTTAGGAATTTCACACTTCTTTGATACTCCATATTGTGCGATAGAGCTCAAGATAGGAAGCTAATTTCCTCGTCGTGTCTCATTTTCCATATGAGTAACCCACGGGTTCGAGGCAACGAGGAAGTATTGAAGGAACCAGTTAGTAGGGGAAGTATCCCTGTTCCTATTAATGTCACCACGCCACCAGATCATGTGATGAGAGAACCTAAGAAACGAAAGAGGGTTGTTTGTACCAATAAGTCGGAATGCTTGATTTTTAAGAAGAGCCACTGGGGGACATATTTGATGACTCTTGAAATATGTTATGGTCTTGGAAAGAGGGGGCACAAAAGAACAAATGCCCTTAGGTTGGTTACACCCATCTCGGTCTGCCCGATATGCGGGCGAGAGCATTTTGCGTCGTGTTGTGAGTACGCTCAAGAGTGTGTTAGGGGTGGCAGCTTGGGAAATTCCAATGGCCCACATAACAAACCGGTATAGGGATCTCCCGCCATAAAGGCTTGGAGGAAGGATAGGGGGAATGTTTTTGATGTATACAAAAAGGGTAAATATCAGGTCAGTGGGGCGATTCAGTTTAGTGTACCTCATCCCCATTGCGTGAAGTGTAAGAGATATCATTCGGGGGTATGTCACTATGGTAACAATGTATGTTATGGATGTGGAGTCGAGGGGCATCAATTAAGGTATTTCCATATCAATCTAAAATCACAAAGTAAGTTACTCCTTGCTACCTTATTGTGAACACCTCATTATTTTCTTTGTTGTATATGTACATCCATATTGAAGGGGCCTACACAAATATGGTCTTAACCAAAACGTTGAATCACAAAACATTGCATGTACTTACTTTCTGAACGAGACGCATTATTCATGAAGCCACTCTATCACAAATTCTCTTATTTACAACCTCTTGTGGAATTAAGCTCTATAAGTATTTCCATGAATTGAGTTATAACCCTGGGCTAATACTTCCCACTTGCTTCCCTAAATTCTCAACAAGGGAATATACTTCATGAATGTTTTTTTCAGAATGTTTTGATTCAAATGGATAACATCTGCTCACTTGTGCCTATGCATGCACCACCATAATATTTACCTATGTGGTATCAAATCTAATGTAAAGTAGCCTAGTGTTGAGATCCTTCTTGCGCCACTCTTTTTCTCTCTGGTGTATGTGGATCCTATGGTTTGAACAATCACTTTGTTCCTTTGTGTATATTATCATGAATCATTTTAACCGTCTAGTAACATAAGAGCATATCTCAATACCTATCATATGTGTACCTGTCAATTGAAAGGGGTAACTTGTCCGCATAAAAGTTTCTGGGAAATTTGAGATTTTCGCAAATTCGTCGCAGGAAGATCTTTTTATTCTCCCATCTCAGTATTACTTTCATGTCCACCTAGATCATGCCTCAGTGAGTAACTTACTTTGTTTTTAATATTGTAGTTTCCCATGAAGTGGCCTTGTATTGCAGCTTGATAGTTATTATGGCAAAAACATGTCTAGCTCATAGCAAAGTGTTCATTCTCTCTAACCAATACATGATTTCATCCAACCATTAAGATGTCCTAGCTACATGATTTCACTTGTGTGAGGTTGAAAGTTAAGCATCCTTATGATGAGCATATTGATTTGAAAGACAAGTTTATTGTATCTCTTGTCCTCTCATATAGGATCAACTATTGTGAAGGATTAAGCTGTCAGAATGATAATAATCTCACAAGTGTTCGACTTCTTTTTCATCCTCATGGGCTTGTGGCATAGATCCTTTGTGCTAGTTACCATTAAGAGCATAATGCAATTTCATGTATTTTGAAACCCATATCACATTCAGGGTGCCAGAATATTCTCATTTCGAGTTAAACTGATTTTCCCTACATTATGAATGCCTACTAGGAAATTCTATGCTTCATTCGTTGAATCGATGATTTCGTCACAATGATTAATCGTGGAAGCACTATTGGTGGTCACCCTCATGTCTCTTAGAATATAACCTCTTAAAATACCCTTCTCAACACGTTGATGGATTCTTGAATAATTCCAGCCCAATCTCGGACATCGTTGTTCCTATTTATAGTAAGCTATGGGGGTTGAAGGTTCAAACATGTCAAAGAAGCATCATCATCCAGTGATCAAATATAATGGATAGGAAGTTTTATGGTCATATTCAAGCTAGCACATCTTAGAGTAATTGTTGGAGGTCGCCAAAGGTTTAGTTTGGGTGTTCGGCATATGGGTTTAGAGTTGAAGAAAGTGAACAGGTTATTCTCAAGATTTTCGCTATGAATATGTTGGGTGAATTGTTAAGGGAGGTAAAGTATGTGTAGTCACATTAGGCCTTATGAAATCTTGAAGGAAATAGGCCAAACTATGAGTATGATGTTTCCCCTATTATTGTCCTCCATGTACCCGGTGTATCATGTGTCTATGTCTATTAAGGTAGCTGTAAATCCTTTGTCTATCGTTCTGTTGAAAGCTAGTGAAGGTGAAGTTAAAGGATAATTGGATTATGAGGGGTATCTATTTGCCATCCTTGTTAGATAAGTCCGAGAGTTGAGATTTCCTCCGTTAATATGTTATGACGAAGTCTGTAAATCGAGAAGGCCACCTTAGGTCCAAAAGTGTTAAGGAAATAAAATGTTCTCGCTTGAGTGTATAGTCAAATGATTGTGGATCGAAAGGTACTTTATATGTGTTATGATTTAAATATGTGCAGCTCATGTCCATATATCACTCTTGATAATATGATGCCTGTAATGTTGATATTAATATTGTTGATATATATTGTGATGCTTTGTGAGTTATGGATATGTTGTTAGGACTGGTTTTGGTGATTCTCTGACAGGTAGATAGGCCTGAATACAGAGGAAACTCTGTCAAAATTTCTAAATATTTTGGGAGTTAGTCAAATTTGGGAGTTTGAGATGTGCGAAAGAGAAGAGATGTGTTATGTTAAGTGTTTGGGGATAGACTCTACTCCTCATTCGAGGACGAATGATCCTAAGCGGGGGAGAATGTAAGGCCCCGTTAAAAATTTCCTAATGATTTAAGATTTAAAAGTGCGCCAACGGTATTTGGGAATAACGTGTTCGAGTATTAAAGGAGACCCATGGGATAGAACCACATTATTTTGAAATGAAAAATATATGTTTAAGGTGTGTTGAAACATACTAAGGAGTTTTGTGAATGGCAATAATTCGTGTGGAACAAGTTGGATACATTAAGTGGAAAGGATATCTCAATTCGCACAAGATACTACTTCAAACGCATGCTGCTACCAAACTATAAAGACTTAGGAGGTGATCTACTTATCAAATTAAATCCCTTTGAGTCTAGTTTCTAATGCTTCAAACCGTTCGTCATTTGGACACTCCTACAAGACGTTATGTTCAAATTTCCAAAGGCTGGAAGAATGTGACCCTGCTATAACCCTCGCGAAGCCAGGTCTGTAGCGCGCTAGACCATGCTATAACCCTCGCGAAGCTAGGTCTGTAGTGCGCTAGACCATGCTATATCCCTCGCGAAGCCTGGTCAGTAGCTCGCTACAGAGCTCGCGAAGCCTGGTCTGTAGCTCGTTATAGACCATGCCTAGCCTGATCTGTAGCCCGGTCCGGATTTTTGAGGGTCCATTTTTCTAATTTCATAACCCGATCTAGTTCCTATAAAATGATCTTAGGGTCATTTTGGAGGGATAATTTGATATTTTTAGAGAGGGGAAAGTCCCCTAGAGTGAGAGAAGGAATTCCTAAGCCCTTGTTCATCAAATCTTGCTCAAGCCTTGAAATCCAACAAGAAATCCCTCAAGTTCTTCATCTAAGAGGTAAGGTTCCATACCCTAGTTTTCAATTTCGAATTTGGGTAGAAGATGGTTGATTAAGAGTATGATTCTTGGGTGTAAGAGTATTATTTATACATGCATGTACCAATAAGGTTTGTGGGAAGATTGTTGAGCTCAAATGGGTAAAGATTGGGTTGTGAAGTGAAGGAAATCTTGTGGAAGAACCTTATAACCAATTTGCACACCTAATGTTTAATGAAAAGCTTAAGTGAGGTGAACCCATGAATATCTTCCTAATTATGGTTTACTTTTGTGATGTTTTTAAATAAATTGAAGTTGCTAGAATTTTTGGAACATCGTAGTAATGTAAGGAAAGCTCAAGAAAATGTATGTTGGCTAAACTTCTCCCTTAGAATTGAAGCCCACGGTGTTCATGAAATTTATGTAAGTCCCGAGTTGGTCATTATAAAAACTGGCTATTCCAAATAAGTTAGTGTTGAAAGATATTTGTTCAAAATGTATTCCGAATAAGCAAAGTGTCGAGAATTATGTATTCAAAACGTGTTCCGAATGTTCCTATCGTGTTATGTTATCTTTTGGGAATATGTTCAAGAATGATAAGTGTATTGAAATGCTATGTCTTTGAGTCATGTTTCAAATGAAGGTTATGATGCCAAATTGTGTGAGAAAATCTCAATATGCTTAAGACTCTTAATTGCTCATATGTGTACCTAAAGTCTTGATTGAAAATGTCTTATTGTTGATAAAATATAAAGATGTTTGGAAGTGAAATAAGTGAATTGGGATATAAAGTGTGGCCAACGTGCCAAGAAAGAAAGTTATACTTGTGGCCAACAGTGCCGATGAAATGAAATGATCGATATGAGAAAGGTTATGAAATGAGCTTTGATTTAAGTGTTTTAAATGAATTCGAAAATAAAATTGCCTAAAAGCTTATGTACTCAAGTCATGCCCAAATGTGGTTGTTTTAACTAATGATATGTCTTGTAAGTATTTTCAACGTGTTTTGAGGTCTTACATAATCATGATATGAAATTGTGTATTGCCCTCTTTGGGAAAAAGTATTTCAAGAATAAATTGTCTGTTACTTGTTTATGATTTTAACTCGCGCTTCGATTGCCAATCATTTTACTCCATTTTTTGGAAAAAATATATTGTGTTTAACGTCTTCATTTCTAATGGACTTAAAGTTGTGATTTCCGAAATATTCTATATATTGATATTTATGATGATGACCCATGAAAGGAAAGAAATGAAAGTGTAGAATATGAAATACGGCCATTGTACCATGAAAGATGAATCACATGTATGGCCCAGGGAGACAATGAAATAATGATGTTGTAAGTGGTTAAAAGTACCAATGAAGCTATATACGATATTAAAGGTCATGAGGTAAATGAAATTTGTATTTATGTTTCCTTTGTATGCAAATCAAAAATGTTTTCTCCCTTATTTGGGATGAGATTGATGTGACAAAGTTATTCCCCTTATTTGGGATGAGATTGATAACAGAAAAGGATGATGTCTCATATGAGACGGCCTAGCCGCTCGGGTCTTGATCGGATGCCATGCCGCACACATGGTGGTGATTGTGCTGGAAATTGTGATTGTGGTTGATGTCTTTAAATAAGATAGCCTAGCCGATCGGGTCATGATCTAACTCTGTGCTAGATTCATGGTGGTATAGTTGCATAGAGATTGTGATTGTGCTTGAGATTGTGATGGTGGTTGATGTCTTCAAATAAGACGGCCTAGCCAATCGGGTCGTTATCGGACTCCGTGCTAAATTCATGGTGGTATTGTGAGGTTGGTTATGATGTGTATATTGTGAACAATGGTATTGTGAATAGTGGTATTGTGAACTATGGTGAATCGGTACTAAAGATCTTCTAACCAAAATAATATTATCTTCATATTTCGATTAACATCTTCACCGACTTATTTCGTATTTTGAAAATTATTATGTTTTAACGTGACCTTTGGATATCATTGATTGTTGCTTGTTGTTTACATGGTTGTCCCTTTCTTATATTGGCATTCTATTTTTAAAGAGGACATTTAGTCATATATAGTAGTGTCATTCGACGGTACTAACATCCCTTTTGCCGGGGATGCTGCATCTTTAATGGATGCAGGTGGTTCCACAACAGGCGATATTGATCAGTGATAGCGGTACACTCTCTTTCCAGCTGACTTGGTGAGCCCTACTTCATTTTGGAGTCATGTATCTTTTGTTCCTCATGTATTGTGTTTGAGATATAGCCGGGGCCTTATTGCCTGCACTATCATAGTTCTTTGTTGTATCTGTTAGAGGCTCTGTAGACATAGTGTGGGTTGTGTATTGGTGTTGGGAAATTAAAATTGTCATAATGTATTTGAATCACTTGTTCCACGTCCGCTATGAAAGTGTATGTATTTTGAGACTTAAAAAAAAGAAAAGGAGTAAATAATGGAAATGGAAATTAGGGTTGTTAATGAAATCCCCTCAATGTGTAATTAATGAGATATATTTTCTCTTTATTCATGGATGAATTTGGGTAGAAGGAAATCTAATAGGCTTGCTTGGGCGGGTTCACTTTGTTGAGCGCCGGTTGCGCTCCCCGAGTTCGGGGAGTTATAGTTCTGCCGGTTGATACACCAACGGCACGTGGCATTGACACTTGCCGCATTTCTGAATAAATGCCTTAGCGTCTTGTTCCATTCAGGGCAAGTGGTATCCTGCCCTAACTAACTTTAACACTAACAAATCTGCACCCGAGTGATTTCCACAGATTCCTTCATTAACTTCTCTCATGACGTAATTAGCCGCGGAGGCTCCTAAACATCGAGCCAACGGGCCTTGGACAAACTTTCTATACCGCTGGCTTCCCCAGAAGTTGTAACAATCTGCTTAGGTACGGAGTGCCCGGGATGCCTTTGGATCTTTGGGTTGTTTGCCATGTTCAAGATAGTCGATGATCTCATTTCTCCTGTCCCAGGCCAAATTGGTCGCATTTACTTCATAATAACTGTCCACATCCAATACCGAATGCATGAGCTGTACGACCGTACTAGAATCCGATCCCTTCATTTATGTGGATGAGCCCAGATTGGCCGGTGCGTCTACTTCTGCGTTTTCTTCTCTCGGGATGTGGGTGATTGGCAATTCCCTGAATCGTGCGAGCAGAGTCTGGAATTTCATGACATATTGTTGCATGAGTTCCTCTTTGGTGTCGAAGATCCCATATACCTGATTTACTACCAGTTGGGGATCGCATTTCACTTTAATGACCTCGGAGTCTAGTCCCCGGGCTAGTTCAAGTCCTGCAATCAAAGCCTCATACTCGGCTTCATTGTTAGTCAAGGGAATAGTTCTTATGGCATGCCTTAGGGTTTCTCCCAAAGGCGTAATTAGTACTACCTCGAGCCCGGACCCTTTCACATTTATAAGCTCCGTCCGTGAACAAAGTCAAGACTCCTGATGTTGTTTCTGACACCATTACTGATTCTTTGGTGGCAAAAGGCGGCAGTCCGGGACTGAAATCAGCCACGAAGTAGGCCAAAACTTGTGATTTGATCGTAATTCTGGGTTTATACTCTATGTCAAATTCACTTATTTCGACTTGGCCAGTTGACCTGACAATTCAGGTTTGTGAAGGATATTCCGCAGGGAAAACGTTGTCACCACATCTATCGGGCGGCATTGAAAATAAGGCCTAAGCTTTCGAGCAGTGACTATGAGAGCTAAGGCCAATTTTGCGAGGTGTGGGTAGTGAGTTTCCGCTCCCGTTAAAATTTTACTAACATAATAGACATGAGATTGCGTACCTTAGACTTCGCGAACTAAAATGGCATTTACCGCTACCTCTGAGATCGCTAAGTAAATTAGCAAATGTTTGCCTTCCTCTGGTTTCAATAGTCATGAAGGGCTTGATCAATTCCCAGAATACTCAATTGGAAGTCCACTGACAACCAGCCACCGTTCGCTTACTTGATGAACGTCATGTTCAACGATGAGGGAAACATCATAATTTATTATTATTTAACTGACTGGTATTATATACAACATATGTTTATATAATTAAATACATTGTTATAATTTAATTCAAAATATATTTGAATACAGAATACATGATTGCAGAAATACAACAAATACATAATACAGTAATAAAACTTTCACATTTAATACATTATTATAAAGTTTTACAGAATACATGTGAATACAAGCGTAAACATGTCTGGCTATATACAGATATACAGTAACTTAGGAGCGATACAACAATAAAGATTTACATTGAGTGTATTTCTATTTTCAGATGAAATACAAGAACATTCAACTAACCTCTAGTGAGCTTGCAGTTATTCAGGTGCCTCCAGATGATGCTGATGTAGACCAAAGTCCTCTTCATACAGACCACAATGAGGAGGATTCTGATGACTTTAGTCCTACACCCCCACTACAGCTGAAGAAGAAACATGATGCAAGCGTTGGTCCATCATCATCACCACCTCGCAAGAAGCGCAAACAATAACTAATAGATCCCTCACCTGCAAAGAGTCATACAGCATATGTGTCTGCTAAACCTCATGCCAAGAATCCTTGATATTGTTTCCCAAGCGCTGTGTACGTGTGTGAAGCTTCTTTTCGATTGCTGCAATTCCAACGTCCAAACATCTTCCTAACTTTTTCTATGAAGTCATATATTGGCAATTATCTTACTGATACAAGTGCTGAATTGATTGACTCCACAATATTTGATGTCATAGTCCATCCCCGGTTAACAGGTGCATACAACCTAGCCCACTTTTCGTATCTAGCTAATTCCAAGTAATCTTTCACCCAAATATCCACCTTCTCCACCTTTTCCATTAGACTATCAAATTCATCCTGGGCGTATGCTTTTGCCTGTTAAAAGTATACCCCGCTCAACTTCTTATGACTCCTTTTGAATTTCTTGTATACGTTGTTCCATAGATGCCATATACAAGCAAAATGGGGTACGGTAGGATACACTCTGGATACAGCTTTGATGATGCTCTCATTCCTATCTGAAAGAATGCACATGTTTTCCCGTTCGCCATAAGCTACCTTGAATTGCTCAAAGAATCATAACCAAGCAACATCATTCTCTGTATCAACTACACCATATGCTAGTGGCAGTATATGTCCTGTAAATACAATTGCATACAAACAAAAAATATCATTACAAGTGTATTAAATAATCAGAATAGTAGTTTGTTGAAGCTGAATACAATGCTATGTTTTTGTGTTTAACGTCCGAAAAAACATGCTAATTAATTGGGTTGATAATGAGGCATGTTAGATTTGATTTTGTTGAGTTAAATTAGGAGTGATACACACTAATTAATCCTCTTTCCGTTATTAAATAGCTGGACAGACCTATTTTTAGGCGATTGTTGTTACTGTATTTATGAATACAGTAGCGCGAATAAAGCGAACACAGTCGCTTAACAGCTGGCCTCCCCTATTTTTAGGCGATTTTTACTACTGTATTCATGAATATAGTAACGCGAATATAACGAATACACTCGCGTAACAACTGAATATTAGCTATAGGAAGTTAATAGCCACTAAACAATAGTGGTGTTTGAAAATTTCTCTTATTTGTATGCTTCTCCCTTTCTTTACTCTACCTCTCCCTCTTCCCTCTTTCTTCCTCATGTGGCCCAAACTACCTGGACCCCATACTAAAGAAAATGGACTACGACCGACTTAGATTTTATTTTTGCTAAAGACTTATTCAACCATAGAAGAAGAAAATACAGAAGACTTATGTTTGCTAAGATTTCTTAATTAACTACAGATAAATATGATAAATAGTCATAAGCCAACAAACATACATTATAAACGAAAGGCAGCCAACAGAAGAATCATGGTAAGCATAAAGCAACACAGATAATCAAAGAAGAGGGAGGGTCTGTATAAACTAACCTTCCTCGGAGCAGCAAACCAAACAAAGTCTTTTGTTTTTCCTTTTAGGAACCATAGACTCAAACTTCAAACAGTGAATGAACTCAGAAGCGGGAAAAAAGAGAAAGTGAAAAATCAGTTAAAAACCTAAGCTTTAGATTGTGTAAAGTGATTCTCAATGTATGTTGATGTGTGTTAGGTGTATGTTGGGTGTGTTTGGTGATCCATTAAAGCTCCTATTTATAGAGGCATTCAATGCCTTAGGGTTTCAGCAGATTTGAATCTAGGTAGTGGAAAGTGACGAAGATCGGATGATGAAAGCAAAGTGGGTAAAATCAGAGAAAACATAGGGGAAATAGGAATTACCTGGGCACGAGGGGATGACCGTTGAAGGAAAAGATCCATCAGGTAAAATCTAAAACCCAAAGGTCACTACGTTTGATATCTGGGTAACAAATCCTCATGATGAAACTCTGCAAAAGCTCCGTGCATGCTCCAATTTGAAAGAACATAAGAGAACTAAACGATTTGAACTTTCATCTTTGAGTCTAGGGTTTAGATTTGGGGATTTCAAATTTTGACAATGAAAGAGAAAATAACCAGGCGCGATTCACGACATAGGGACAAGGTGAGTGTTTCAGGCTTCGATTGAGATAACCTTGCACAAATTTGTGCAAGGTTTCGGCGATTGATGGTTAGGGCAGAAGGATTGTAGAGAGCGTTTAGGGAAAGGGAGGCGGTTGGTCAAAGGGAAAATGGGTTTGGGTAGGGGTTGGTCGTCTTTAAGGGATAAAAATGAGAGATAGAACGGGAGCTGTTGGATCCTTTGATTAACGACTCCGATTATTTTGATATTTAGGGGGTTTAAAATAGTTATTATGAAAAAATCGGTGGCCGCTTTCAAAATAACTAAAAAAGGGATTAAACCTGGTCCATTGATGATATGAATCAACAATCAGGATGGTGTGTGTTTGTTTTATAAGTGAATGGGACGGGTGACATGGCACTTTGCTATTGGCTTAGACGAGATGGCCCGGATCGCCAAGGTGGAAGGGAGGGGTAATTTTTGGACTTGGCCAGGTGGTATTGGGCTTATGTTTTGGGCTATAATTGTTTTAATAAATGGTCATATTGCATTTAATTGGGCATTTGCAATTATAACCTTTTAGTTTTTAACCCCTTTAAAATTAACTTAACTAAGCCTAATTATTCTAATTAAATGTGATAAAATATAATCATCAAATATACTATAGATTGTTGTAGTTAATTGATTATTTATTAAAACAACTTATTTACCAAACTGTAAAATTAATTTCAAATTAATTTAAATAATTAATAAGCGATGTAATTTTAAAATAAAGGATTAATTTGTTAAATTAATTATAAAACCTGTGTATCAAAGTATTGAAGTTACTTTAATAATTTCAAAATAGTAAGGGTAATATGTTTTGTAAATATTTAATACCAAATTATTAATTTAGCACTATTAATTACTAATTTCCTATTATATATATGAAAATAAGTATTATTGATTTAGAAAATATTTTCACCATATTTATTGCAAATCATTAAATATAAATAATTTAATTTTAAAGGGGAGAGTCAAAATTTGTCGTCAACAGTCTTGAAATTGGCAACATAAATGTACTGTCCAACAGTGCCCTATGCGATCACAGTAGTACGCTCACGATCGTGAAGGACAAACTGCCTCCAACTCTAGCTATGCTTCAGGAATGCGAAGCCTCCTATGCGAACGAGAACATCCACACTGCCTAGGCCTACGCAAATACGATGCTGCCCATGCGAACGCGATGACCAAAATCCTGCCTGACAACAAAGCTCCGCGAACGTGACCACTTCATCGCAAACGCGAAGAACAAATCACCAGTCAGCCAAAACCTTCTACTTGAATGCGACACACTGGTTGCGAACACAAAGAACATCAAAACATCAGAAGATCAACTATGCCAAACTCAACCAAAATGGTCCGAAACCACCCCAAAACTCACCCGAGCTACACCTTGCGAATGCAAAGGCCTACACCCCCAACCGACTACTTCCTCTTCGCGAACACATCCTGTCTCTTACGAATGCGGAGCATCTGTCCTAAACTCTATGCATACGCAACTACCATCTCGTGAACACGAAGAACAAAAAACCAGTGACCAAAATTACTCTATGCGAACACGATCCATTGATCGCGAATGCAAAGCACATCAGAAACGCTAGAAGATCAGCTTTGCAAATCAAAGGAAAATGGTCCAAAACCAACCTAGATCACACCCGAGCCCCACGAGACCCCATCCAATCATACCAACAATTCCAAATATGTTATCCAAACTTATCCAAAATCACAAAACACCGCAATTGACATCAAATGCAAGAATTGAAGGTCAAGATCATTTTCTTAACTTTCAAACATTTCAACTTCACCGAACTCGTCCGAATCACACTAAATCACTACGGATCACAACCAAACTTTGCACATATGTTCCAATCAACTAAAGAAACCTAAACATGGTCTCAAAACCACAATAGGAGTCTGGTAACACCGAGGTCAACTTTCGGTCAAACCTATGAACTTTCTAATTCTTCAAATTGCCAACTTTTGACTAATAGGGCCAAAACTTTCTAGGAACATCCAAATTCAAATACGAACACCTGCACAAGTCCAATATCAGCATATGAACATATTGAAACCATCAAATTCCGAGTCCGAGGTCGTTTACTCAAAAGTCAAATATTTGTCAACTCTTCTAATTGAAAGCGTTAGAATTGAGAATTACTCTTCCAAATCAACTCTGAACCTCTCGAAATTCAAAACCCACAATACAAGCAAGTCATAATGCATCATATGAAGTTATCCAAAGTCTCGAATTGCTGAATGAAATGCTAAAGCTCAAAACAATCGGCCAAGTCGTTAAATTCTCCCAGCATAAACATCCATTCATCCTTGAACATGCCAAGAGTCGTTCCAAAGCTGGAAAATCACTGTATAACTGATCTTACACATACCCATGGGTGATCTCATGTCACCTTGATCCATATAATCACATTAACACAATCTTGACTGAAAATTCTTCCTTCAAACTTAGCTTACAATCCTTAGAACCAAATTTCAACTTCTGAAACTCCCTCTAGGATCCGGAACTCCCTAAAAAAGCTGTATCAAACCATAAGTGTACTACCAAGATATAACCACATGATGAACCCTTTCGCTCATATGCCCATAGCAATATCTTCTAACCACAATAGTTGCTTATTACTAAACCCAGTACCGATAACATACCTCATAATAAAACCCTATGCCAAACCTTTGCAACACCGCTAATGAAGAAAGAAATGTGTAGGAACTCATAATCACCCAAAAAAACAAGCAGTCATAGAATTCTCTTGCTCGACAAGAGCCATTGCCAAATTCTGACCTGATTAGTGACATTCCTCCTCTAAACATACCTTATACAAATCCAATTGCACTGATTCTAGGTACAATAACCTCATCTCATCCATTACAAGCTGCTTGACTGATATGCCACATCAAATACCATGAAGAACCTCATACGACACGATCCGTGCGCCTACAAGCAACCACTTGAATATGATCAATAATGGAAAGAGAACCAAAAGGGAATTATCCAACAAGTTTAATAGATACCACGGTAAGACAAAATTCTATGAATCCATCCCACAAGGGAGAAACAAAAACATACAAAACGAGCACAAGGAATTGTATCAAACATAACCCCGTTGCAGTGTGCAACCCATTCTACACAAAATACCATTGCAATGTGCAACCCGATCCAAATAAAACAATCTGCATGGGGATACCCATCGAGCCATACTGCTCATACTTACTAAACACATGCATATTAATAACAAGCACGTAAAGTGCATAAACATAACCATGGGGAGACAAACAACATAATGCGCGATGGAAAAGGCTAAGCATGACTAAGGTGTAATAAACAAATCAACATCCACCTAGCTCAAATATCGCCACAAGGCCTTAACAGAACCATAACATGCTTGTAAATAATCAAGTAGTCTCACCACCCATCATAGCATAATAAGGTAACACGTGATACAGAACAAGGCAGGAATAACATCCATTCCGCCCGATTACACTCCCCATAGAAAATGCTGCACTGAATAAGCAAATCCAATCCAGTGCAGAATACACATTCTCATTAGGCCTACTAATGGTCCTCCAAACCGATTTGCATCATTCCAAAATAGGTCAATAGCATTCCAAAAGTCCACAGTGACCCTATCCATGATATATACAATCAATTGTAAGATCATGAACACACTTCCACAGTCCGCAACCAGAGGGATAGTCTGCCTCACAGAAATATAATCTCCAAGCCGTGAGAGAACCATAATCTCCATACCTGATCTCTAACTCACCCACTTAAATAACTGACATGTCATCCATACACAATAACCCCACGAGAGATACTCCTATAACCTTCCACGCCAAGTAGCAAAACTTGAACATCAATGGCTACCAACCCTGCGATTTTTGTAGTACTAGTCAAGCCTTCCGCAAATCAATACACAATGCATCTTCCATAAAACACACCCTTCTCAGGTGATACAAAAATAGTGCTAGCATACTCTTAAACATCCGAAATCCCTTACGCTGCCTAGAGCTCATGACATTCCTTTCAAAACTGAACCGCAACCTTATACACTCAATCCCAATTCCACACAGCTCACCTCATCTATCATGCTAAAGTGCAAAAGTACAAGAATCCCAATATTAACTCTGAATCACGAATAATATACACACTTCATGGACCGGAAACCTTCTACTTAGCTCAATTCAGGAGAAAATCAGAACGCGCAACACAATTTCCATGCTTGTAGAAGACACCTACCGCAAGTCGTGGTCAAAATCATCGCAAACTCTTTGGAACCTATATGAACATTACCCAACAATCAAATTTGAATCCCTCTTATCACCCAAGTCACACAGACTGCCAAACTCCAGAGGTGTTACTACAAAACACCTGTAAAGCCCTATTATACCAAAGGAACTGATTGTTCCTATTACCATGTTGATCCACACACTGCTTACCGGATCCAACTTCTTCAGATTACCCATGACATGTCTCGTGACAACACTACTTTTTCCCAGTACACTATAGACCTCAATCAAAACGTAATTAAATCCCGTCTCCTAAGACTCGTAAGCCACTTTGTTCCCTCTTATACACTCAATAGTACCTCAAATCGAAGTTTCTGCTTTGAAGAGGCGTGCTATGATTCTGAAGCTATTTTTTCCATCTCTCAAAAACTGCTTCGCAGAACCGATAATGATACTAAAATGCTCCAAGTCTCTTCCACAATCCAAAGCAAATCTTGAATCCTTAGTCACACACAAATCCAAATTCCTTATATACCACATATTGAATCTTGAATCCGTTAGAACCTTCTCGAGAGTCGCCCACTCTGACTTAGTACCAAATGCATAGCCAAACATGTGAAACGTCTAGTGCTCCACCAACACATGAATAATCCAAAAAGAAACTATCGAGCGAATCATTTCCCTTGCACACTACCCCAAAGAAGAATATCGAACCTGAGTCCTTCCACAACCTCCACATAACACTAAGGAGAAATACAACATGCACCCAATAATTCCTTCCTTGAATCATCCTCAAAGACATCTTGCTTAAGTCATATCTAATCCCCAAGCATACCTTAGTCCATTATCTATAACAACACATGACTAGATAACCCAATCGCTGACAGTAGACTCCCTCACTTGGCTTTAAGCCACCATCACATAACCCAACAACCCATAATTGACTATTCCTCTTTAACTACCATGATCCTGCACTGTTATTCAACTGAATTTATCATAAGCTCATATTTCACCAAACATAACACATCCCACTTTGTCACTCCAAATGCACACTCAATCTTGTGACAGTCATGCCATCTTCCTCAAGCGATTCGAACACACATTGTAGCATACACACTCCACTGGATAAATGGTAAAACTCTTCATAGGAACCTCAAAAGAAATCTTGCAACCCCCAACTTCTCACAAGAGATAACCCACATGTGTGACCTTATATCAACATCTTTCTATGACCTTCCATGGGTACAACTACTATGTAATCAAATAATCTGTCCGAGTCCATAATCTTTTACATGCTGCAAAAATCTATTTCATTCCACCACTGAACAAATAGAAGACCTGTCAACACATCCCAACTCAAGACAATATCGTCACCAAGATTATAATCAAGCATTCACAATCCCTTAGTAGCTCAAGCAAACCCTTCTCGTCAAATTCAAACTCTCAAAATGTAAGAAGTCACCAGTAATATGAAATGCCCTAAATTGCCCATAATGACCAAAATAGCATCAAACTTCCTTAAAATTTGTGGCAACCCTACCAATAAACCCATAATGATACGCTCTCACTTTCACACCGTGTATAAGGATAATAATAGAATACTGATGATCCCTAACGCGCTCAAACAAGGATGACTGCGCAAAAACACAAGAGAGAACTTTACTTAGCTCAGAAATACCCAATCTCGCAAATCTATCAACTAGGTCATGAACATCCATAACTCAAATACCTCGCCTCTGCAGAAACAAATGCCAAACTCAAATTTTGAACTGTATAATCCCTCTCACGGGGCTTCTACTGCCATAAGCTTAGGAAATCATCCTACCATTCTTCACTAACACCACGTCAAGACCAATGCGAGAATCATCGCAATACACTATATAAGACTCCAAACCTATGGGTAAACCCAACACAGTGGCTAAATCAGATGGAAACCCTCAACAAAGCGACAATAGTAGCCTGCCCTCATAACACGAGTGAAAATATCCTGCACCACATATGTATTATCATAGAAAATCACTAGTGCGCAATCGATATTGAGTACTCAACATCTCATATTAATGAATGGGAAAGAATTGAATATATAGGCTTCAAGTCGAGATAAATTCGTACTATAAGAAATCAAGTAAGTGGAAGTTCCTAAAGCCCTATAGCCTCTCGATGATAAGTACACATGTCTTCGTACCGATCCGCAAGACTCTACTAGGCCTGGAGACCTATATGAACCTAGTGCTCTGATACCAACTTGTCACGATCCAAAATCTCACCGAAGCCATGATGGCGCCTAACACCGCTTGCTAGGCAAGACAATAACAAATATGTAAAAATAAACTTCAACAATAATAAAAAATAGTCTCAGATAGCGGAATAACATAAATAAATGAAGGCATACTATCAATACAACTGGAACCACCAAATATCTGGTGTTACAGAGTGCTAGAGCTCCATAGAATACAAAATACAAAGTCTGAACAAAACATAATAATATCCAAATGGCTAAATAGTAGCATAATAGATAAAGGAGGGGACTTCAAGGCCTGCGAACATAACTGCAGTGCAACCTAGAAATAATCAAGCAAATTCAGATAAACACTTCACTAGCCACCATCACTATCAGCACCACCTGGATCTGCACATGAAGTGCGAAGTGTAGTATTGAGTACAACCGACCCCATGTGCTGAATAAGTAGAAAGCCTAACCTCGGAGAAAGAAGTGGCGAAGTTAGGAATGTCCGATGCTCACTTTCAATAGCCAACAACAACAATAACAGCATGATAATGGCATACAAGGAAAAGTACCTCAAATATTAATAGGCTCAACTCTAACATAATAAGAGGAGAAATAGGCATACTTTTTCAGTAATATCAATCAAGGCATCAAATTTTCCACAAAAAAGCACTTAGGAAGAGATTTATCAAGGTAAACTATTATTTCAAGCTCTAAATATCAAGTGGAGACATCAATACCAATTAGCACGAGGAAGATGCAACTCTATGCTTGCATGTCAAATATACATATTAAATCAACAATATCATAGTTTAATCTTCAAGTGTACAAAAGCTCAGCACATTGATAGTGCCTGGCATAAGTACCCCACATCACTCTCATGGTGCCTGTCATAATGCTCCTAAAAAAATACTCTTAGCACTCTCATAGTGCCTGGAAAAATGCCCATGGATCATCACACACACACACACACAAAACACTATACGGGTGTCTGGCATAAGCCCCTCACTAAGAACATATCGTGTGCCTGCACTCACAGGGCCCAAAGCACCATGGGTTATAACCTGACTCAGGAGGGACAGATCCTAGCCCAAGCGCTGATCGGATCAAAAGTCAATGATCAATATCACGTAGCCTAATATGGGGCCTGACTCAAGCATCACCTCACTATCAGTATCAACATAGCTCTATGGCCCAAGATCAGTCATCAATCCGCTCAATATGTCTCTATGGCCAAGAATCAATCATCAAGTCTAAACATGCCAACATCTCACAGTATCATAATCAATATACGGCACAGAGTGTGTTACACCTCATGTTTTCATACGTAAAAGTATGTCATAAGTCAATTGATGTAAGCTCGCAAATGAGATCCTCTTTGATAGTATATAAAGTAAGTTAATCATGTTACCTTGTAGGTTACAAATATTTAAGATCATGAACAAGTACAAAAAGGGTTCGAAGGTTTAGAAGTTAAACGAATCGAAGAAAATAAGTTTTGTTGAAAGTTGGCAAGTCGGGAATATTACTTTTGGGATGAGACTAGGGTGCTTAACATGATAAGATGATGATGTTATGAGATATTTTAGTTGTATGATAGTCGTGTGTTAAGTTTATAAGCGAGTTGTGAAACAAAAGTTGACGAAAGTCGTCACAAGTTACGTTCATAAATTTTACTGAAATTTGGGTCTAATGTCACTGAGCTTTTCTCCAAATATACTTGGAGTAACGGGTGATCCACCCACTAAATTGATGGTCTACGAGTTTGCTTTCCAACTCATTAAAGAGTTTGTCAATGAGACATTTGAGTAGATAGATATTTGCGTTTTCACGAGACTGCGAGAATTGGTAGGTGACAAGTAGGTGTGTTACCTACTTGCTTAAATGAAGGGACCAAATAAATCCCCAAAAGGGGGCAGATTGAGGGCGGACAAGGGGCCTTTTTGCGCTTGAATTAACTCATTTCTTTCTCATTTTTCAGACCAAGAACATCAGATTGAACCCTTGCAACTCCTCCCCCAAAAATCCCATACAAACCCTAGGTGATTTTATGTGATACAAAGTGATTCTAGTGCCGAAAAACCCGGACAACTTGCTAGTTTTCTTTTCTCCTTCTTGTAGCTGTATTGGGAGACTAATTTCGGATGAAGATGGACTAGGTTTTGTGGGTTCTACTCAGTCCAAGTCCAATTTATGCTTCTCCTTTCCTGATCTAAGCTTCTACGAGTTGTAGCTCGATAGTAAAGACTAGAACTTGCGAGTTTTGAAAGAGTAATATGTTTCTTGTTGTTGCGTCACTATTGGCTGGTTGTGAACTTATTTTTATATTAAATTCATGGATGGTTTATATGGGAAGAGGCTTAATTATATACTATTGGTTGTGTTGCTCGATTTGAAAGAAAAAAAATAAGTCGGAACCATGTTTTAGTAATCTGAAAAATCAGTTTTGAGTTGCTAAACTTGTCAGACTGTTATGAGGTCATTTTAAAGTTGTATTGTGGCTGAATTATTAGGGATAGTTGAATAAGTGGAGGTTAATATTATTGGTAAATTCTGGAAGGAAGAAGGGGTTTAAAACTATAGTTGTTTAGTCACAAATTGAGCTTGCCGCTCGTCAGGATTGTTAAACTATTTTGAAAGGCTTATTATGAGTGTTTTTGATGTTGTTTGGTCTATTGTTAGCTGATGTAACTCGTGGGAAGTCACATAAACAGGGGAAGTGCTGTCTGTTTTATCGTAGAATAAAATGTGTCGTTCAAATGTGATAAGTTATTGCATTCGTATAGTGACGATAGTATTGTTCATTCCTTGTAGACAAAGGAGCTGCAGGCTAAGTTAGCTTGAGGATTTGACTTGACATTATGAGGTATGTAAGGTATTCTTTCTTTATTTGGCATGATTCTGTAAGTTATGTTACCCTTATAAGGAATTCAAGGGGACGAGTCTTTGTGTACGTAATATTCCGACAATTAAGGTCCGTTCACGAGTCTAGAAATAAACATATGAATGTTGAAATGGATTGTGTTGTTCGCAGTCTCATGTATTCTTGAGTAAATAGATCCTTCCAAAAGGTCCTTGTCTTCTATATGTAACAATACATCTAGACGTCAATTACAACTTTCGTACAAATGTAACGAATCAGAAGCAATTTAGTGCTAGTATAATGAGGGATAGCTATACACGAATAGTTCGACAAGGTAGCATAATGTATAGTTTGCAGAATGATAAGAATGATTCGACATAAATAATTCCACGACTTCCAATACTTACACATTTATGTCCACGAAACTGATAAAGACCCACGACGATAGTTACATTGCTCACAAGTTATGTAAGGTTGATTATATATGGGGGGGATGTTAAGAGATGATATACTCTACCTATGGAGTCGCAAACTACAGAATATGATAAGTTTAGAAATAAGAATATAATTGATAGATCATAACTCCCACAACTCTTATTATGTATTGATGAATGGATTTGTATATGTATAACGAGTAGCCTCACAAGCTAAGCATATTACATAACTATAAGTAGATAGAATCATGTAATCCCCAGAAAAGAGTCGTGATGTGATATAAGGATAGAAGTGTGATTCCAAAATAGTTACAACGTTCTTTACGGCTAAACAATATAGAATATGAAGGATGGCATAGCAAGCGGGTAAGGAATAAGGATTGGTTACCGTAACGAACTTATATGTTTATTAATATGAGTTTATCTATTGATGATTGAATGATGTCTGCATGAGTGATATGAAATGAATATGTATAAGACATGATTCCTACAGATGGTTTATGAATATATAGATGTACAGTGAAGCCCTACGGACGGTCTATAAACACGTAGGTGTACAGTGAAGCCCTATGAACAGTCTATGAATGCGTAGGTTTATAGTGAAGCCCTATGGACGGTCTACAAATGTGCAGGTGTACAGTGAAGCCATATGGATGGTCTATGAACTTACAGGTGCATAATGAAGCTTGGTTATGGACGGTCTCAGTTGCACTCATAGCCAGACCTCAGTATTATGAGCTATACAGACGGTCTACTATGTTATGCGTATGAGCCACTGGTTATTCATGTTTATGAGTGAGCCTTACACATGGTCTCCTATGAAACATGTAAGTGCCACTTTTATGTTTCAGTGTAGCCCTAAAGATGTTTGATCTGTCTGGGGTAAGTATTCAGATATAAGGTATGATGGCTAGAAGAATTTTATGGATGAAGTTCCATGATACAACGGTTTCCAGTACAGATAGCATATGGGAACAAGTTCAGGTATATCATGACACGAATTAGATGTATATACATTAGTCGTGACATTAGATGTTCTCGTCCAACAGAGCCTGCCATTTTTAGTCTAAATCCTTTGTAAGGTAAGTTGGATAATTCAATACTGTAGATATGTTATGAGTCAGAACAAGGTAAGTGTGCTTCGTGGATATCATTGACCCTCCAGATTTCTTTCAATTATTCATATGTTATTTGCCTTACATACTTAGTGCATTTCTTTGTACTCATGTCCCACCGTCGGGGCACAACATCCATGCTTATAGGTTCAAGTATCTAGTTTGACGGGATCTTATCATAGATGGAGTTGATATCCAGCTGAGGATTGGCAAATCTCCATTTCATCCGTAGTATAGCTGAGTCTAGAGGTTATCGGACTTTCCTATGTATATATATACTTATGGGTAGGTCAGGGTCCTGTTCCAACCATATTTTAATGTTAGATACTCTTAGAGGCTATGTAGATAAAGGTTTAATATGTACAACATGTCAGATGCGTTGATGGCCGATGTGTATTCATGTTTTGAGTACGATGACTCGGTGATTCTATGTTTGCTCACTTGTAGATACACATTACAAGTTGCGGTCATGTCAGCCCATGATAGCTTATGATATGATGTAGTCGTCCAAGTGGGCTTATGTATGCTTCATTATGTTTAGTTGTTATGAAATACAGAGTGGTTCGCTTGGGCTAGTATGGAACCGGGTACCAGACATGCCTCACATAGGTTGGGGTGTGACAGAATATACCAACGTGCTACAACTCAGCTCAAACCCATGTTAGACACAAGGGCGCTAACAACATGTGAGATAACATATAAAAAGTTCACAGAGAAAGAGATATAACAAGCAAATATAAAATCATGTCTGACAAACATGACTACAGCGAAGGCAAATAACTCAACATAGCAAAAATAACCTTATCATTTCTCAACAGATAAGCAAATAGCCTAAACATGATTTCTAGCATGATCAATAGCTCATGTAGTTATACAAGTGGAGAAAATACGATATAAAAGAGGCATGATAGCAAACAAGGCATAAAATAGCCTAAAATCTACTCGGATCATGAATAACTGCGGTGCACGTATATATGCTCGCTACCTCACATATATGTCTCCCCCAATATATAACAAGATTCATATCCAACGGGAAAATACCCTCAATCCAAGCCTAGGCAATATACTTACCTCATCCGGGCTAGTCTTCAACCTCGAATCGCGTCAAACCTTGCTCAAGCACTCAAAACATGCAAATCCAAAACAAATATCATCAAAGAGAGTCAACAATGCCGTAGGAAGCGATCCCAATCTATAAATCTTTTATATTTGAATAAATTCCCAAAAGTCAACCAGGGCTTTCGTCCCCAAAATCTAAAAAACAAAACAAAATCCGATGATCTATAACCTACAGAGTCGAAATATATAACTAGTTTCAAAAATTGAGTCCAAATCGGTATTCAAATCCTCAAGATATACTCTCTTAATGTGTAGAAAACAATCCCTAAATTTCCTTTCAAAATTCCAAGTTTATGGTGTAGAAATCTATGGGTAATCAATATATAAAACCAAATTCTAGTGAAAATCATATACCTCTAAGGTAGTAGTGATATTTCTCTTAATCTCCTTTTCTCGAAGTCTAGGCTCAAAATATGAAAGAATGGCTAAAATCTAGAGAATGGCAACTTGCATACTTTGCCCAACAGTACTCTTCATGAATGCGGCGCAAGCCTCGCGTTCGCGAAGCACAAATCAACCTCGCCCAGAAAGACCTTATCATGAACGCAGAAGCACCATCACGAACATGATGACCAACTGACCAACCTTATGCGAACTCGAACTACACATTGCGAACATGAAGGACAACACCCCCTAGCACGCTACTTCCTATTGGCGAACGTGTCCACTCTTTCGCGAATGCAGAGCATCTCCCCTCAACTCTACACAAACGTGACTGCCATCCCACGAATGCAAAGAACAGAAATGCAGTGACCAAAATTACTCTATGCGAAAGCGAACCATTGATCACGAATGCGAAGCACATCATAAACACTACAAGATCAACTATGCAAATCAAAGGAAAATTATCTGAAACCATCCCGGATTACACCCAAGCCCCACGAGACCCCGGTCAATCATAACAATAAATCCAAATACATTATCCAAACTTATCCAAAAGCTCGAGACACCACAATTAACATCAAAACCAAGAATCAAAGGTTAAGATCATTCTCTTAACTTTCAAACATTTTAACTTCATCGAACTAGTCTGAATCACACCAAAAAATTCCGGATTACAACCAAACATTGCATACAAGTTCCAATCAACTAAAGGAACACAACCAAGGTCTTAAAACCACAATAGGAGTCTGATAACACCTAGGTCAACTTCCAGTCAAACCTATACACTTTCAAATTCTTCAAATTGCTAACTTTTGATGAATAGGGCCAAAACTTTTTAGGAACATCCAAATTTAACTACTAACATATTCTGAAGTCCAAAATCTCCATATGAACCTATTAAAACCATCAAAATATGATTATGGTGTCGTTTACTTAAAAGTCAAACCTTGGTTAACTCTTCCAACTTAAAGCTTTCAAATTGAGAATTACTCTTCCAAATCAACTCCGAACATCTAAAAAATAAAAACCAACTATACTCGCAAATCATAATGCATGATAAGAAGCTACTCAAAGTATTGAACCTCTGAACGTAAAACTAAATCTCAAAATGACCAGTCGGGTCTTTATAATTGATTTCTCATTTTGATGTTGTTTTTAATGTTTTGTGCTTTCGTGTAAGTTCGTGCTAGTTAATAGATTTGATAGGATGATTGGATGGGGTCCCGAGGGGCTCAGTTTAGTTCTTAGGTTGCTTATGTCCTTTTGAGATAATTTTGCATCAACTGAACTGTTGTTGTGTAGTAGTGTTTCACAAACGCAGAGCTAGTCTCGCATTCACGGAGAGCATTTTGGGGCAGTGGAAATTTACCTTTTGCGAACATGAAGAGAGGGATGCGAATGCGAAGCTTGGAGGGATTAACCTTTCTGAATACGAAGGATATTTTGCGAATGCGAAGGATGACAGAGGGACAAGCATTGCAAAAGTGGGGGCTTCAGCACTAACGTGATGGCCACAGACTCTGACCTTTGCGAATGCGATGTGTGTGTCATGAACGCGATGCTCACTAACGCCAGGGGAATGCTTGAAATCCATATTTGATCTCATTTTCATAATTATTGAGACATAGACCTCAGGAGGAGTGTATTGTTAGAGGGATTTTCACCCCAACTTCTAAGATTTCATAGTGTAGAAATTGGGGTTCTGGGGTAAAACTTATGAGAGATAATTTTGGGGATTTAGACCTCAATTTGAAGTCGGATTTTGAAACTAATTATATACTTGGACATGGGGGGTTATGGTTCATCGAGATTTGGTCTTGATTTCAGATTTAGACCATATGGGCCAGGGTTGACTTTTTGTTGACTTTCGGGATTTCATCAAAGACTAAACCTTTATTGATTGGGGATGTTTCCTTTAGCACTGTTGAATTCCTTACATGATATTTTGTCACACTCCAATATAGGAAAGCGTGACCGACTCTCAACCGAGGTGACCAAGTCAAGCAAGCCTACTTCGTGCCTCTATCTACCCTTATCCATGAACGACTTAAGAATAAATAACATGTAATAATCATCTGTGAAGATGGGAATGAGCAATACTGGTTTACAATCATTAAAGAGTTTCATTGATAGATACCAGAATGATACATGTCCAGGGTTTGTAAGTGGAAGTAAGTGGAAAAACAACGTTTATAGTTCTCCCATACATACATGACCCACAGAGTGTCTACAGAGCCTCTAGACTAACATGAGAAAAATTTGGAAGTGCCGGTGACAAGGACCCGACTATACCTAAAAATAATTTACAATATCAAATACAACATAAGGGCCCCAATGTAGAGAAGGGCTAACCATAATCCGCTGGGGGAGGGTACGCTCCTATCCAGAATCTGTGATGCATATTGAGGTACTACCTGCATCCATTAAAGATGCAGCGCCCCAGGCAAAAGGGATGTTATTACATATGGAATAGTACTAGTATGCCAAGCTATGTAACCTCACATGAAAAGGAGTGACAATCATAGAAGTAGTGAGAAAATCAATAGCATTTAAAATGCCAGGTTAAAAGATAAGGAGCGAATGTAACATAAGTAAAATTTTTAAATAATCATTAACATTTTTTTGGGAGATCATTAGTTACTGACATAATAACATATAACCACTATGTGCACGACAATGGTGTTTGATCTCGGCCCGACCGACTAAGCGTCTCACCATAATGCTGTGTAGATCGATGTGTCTGTGCTAGCAATACAATACATCATCTTAATATTGGGGCATAATCTCATCATGGTGAAAAAGTGGACTTCTTCCCAATCGACTCCTATGCTTGCACGTGTATTTTTGGGTATAGGTCTTACAACCTACACCTTCTCGGTTACATAACAATACTCCCAAAAATATTTCATTCAAAACATTTCATAAAAACCCTTTCTCTGCATTTGTCCTTGGGGACATACATCATTTTCTCATTTTGGCAAAATGGCCACATTTCATCAAACACTTAATGTGGATACTAGTCTGCAACCTCATACATTGGAGTTTCTTCATCCTACAACCAACTTCCACACCATCAATACATCTACAATCATCCTTAGGCAAACAACAACCTCCATTGGCACATGCACGCCCAACAATTTACTCCAAACCTGACATTCTCATTTCTTATTCTTCACATACACCCAATTTCATGATTGAGGGCTTATGGCTTCCAATCACTATCCCATAAGCCCCAACACTAAAGTCTTATTTATCAATTCATTATTGAACATTTCATGTGAGCTAGGGATGAAGTATTACCTTATTAGTAGAAGACCTTGTGTGTTTCCTTCCTTGAATCCCCAAGAATCGAGCAGGAAATTGTAGTGTAGGAATGAATGGAGCTTCTCCCTCTCTCTCTAGAGTGTTCTCTCCTTCTAAATAATCTGATTTCCCTTATAAAAAATCCCCTTAGGCCTTTTATTAAAGTAGAGTCAGTTTAGGAATTTCCCAAAATATCCTTCAGAGTCAAGTGCGCGATCGCGGAAGGGACCGCAAAACACTTCTGCATTACGCAAAATGGACCACAAAACGGTCCTCCAAGTTTAAAATGGAACTAGATAGGTTTTCAGCGGATCTACTATCTGCATAATGGTTCTACGGTCTGCACATTGGACCGCGAAATATCCTTCAAAAATTCCCTAGGTGGCCTTAGTGATTCTGTGATGGGTCTGTGGTCCGAAAAACATATATGCGGTTCGCATATCCTACCCAAAAAATTCCTCAAACTTTGGTTTGCTTCTTCCACAATCCGCAATGATTCTGTGGTCAGCAACACCAATTCGTGGTCTGCATAACTTACCGCGGAATTGCCCCCTCATGCTAGTTCTTCTACCCACTTCACAATGCATAGTCCACAAATCCATTACCGCGGTGTACCACCTCCCAAGCATATTAGCTTGACCTTGGCACTATAAAACCTTGAATACTTTGTGGAATTTTACGGGGCCTTACACTCTCCTCCACTTAGGATCATTCGTCCTTGAATGAGGGTTAGAGTATGCTATAGATACTAAACATAACTTAGCTCCTCATTAACACACCAGTAGCTCAGAATTTGGCTAACTCCCCAGATTTCCAAATATTTTGGCAGAGTTTCCTCTGTATTTTCGATCTATCCACCTGTTAGAGAGCCACGAAAACCAATCCTAGCAACACATTCACAACTCAACAATGGATTACAAACTTAGGGCAACATCAACCATAACATTATTCTTTTCATAGCCATTAAGAATGCATGAGCATAAGCTGTACAAATCCAAAACACAAAGCATAAGGGAGGAACTACTAGTATCTTTTAAACATGGTTAACTGGTTCTACAAACAAATGGGGATATCTCCACTTCATATCTTTCTCTGCTTCCCAGGTAGCTTCTTTGACTTGTTTGTTTTGCCATAGCACTTTGACGGAGGCAATCTCTTTATTCCTCAACTTATGAACTTGTCTATAAAAGATGGAAACAAGAACCTCTTCATAAGTCAAGCCTACATTAACTTCAATAGTATATATAGGAATAATGAGCGACGGATCCCCAATCACTCTCTTCAGCATAGTCACGTGGAATAATGGGTTCACTAAGGACAAATGTGGAGGTAACTCGAGCCTATAGGACACTTGACAAATCTTCCACAAGAGTCTATAAGGTCTAATGTACCTTGCACTCAATTTTCCTTTCTTCCCAAATCGCACTATGCCTTTCATGGGGGAAACTTTCAAGAACAACCAGTCATCCTCTTTCTATTCTAAATCTGTGTGTCGCAAATCCGAATATGACTTCTAACAACTCTGAGGGGTTTTCACTTCCTCCTTGATGATCTTGACCTTCTCCATAGCTTGATGAAAAAGGTCTGGCCCTATCAATTCTGCTTCACCAACTTCAAACCAACCGATGAGGGATCTACATCTTCTACCATATAGTGCCTCGAATGGCGCCACTTGAATGCTAGTATGATAGTTGTTGTTGTAGGCAAATTCTATGAGCAAAAAATGATCATCCCAGCTACCCTTGAAGTCAATAACACATGCGCACAATATATTTTCAAGTATTTGTATAGTTCACTCGGCTTGCCCACCGTCTGTGGATGGAAAGCTGTACAAAGCTTCACCTCAGTACCCAAACCTTGCTCAAATATCTACCAAAAGTTAGCGGTGAATTGTGCCCTCGATATGAGATTATGGAAACTTGAGTGCCATGCAATCTAACTATATCATTGATATACAACTGAACATAGTGTTTAGCTATGTCAGTGGCCTTAACAGGAAAGAAGTGTGTTGACTTCGTGAGTCGATTCACAATCACCCAAATTGAGTCAAACTTACAAGGTGTACGTGTTAGACCTACCACACAGTCCATAATGATCATCTCCTGCTTCCACATTGGAATTTCTATATTCTATGCCAAACCACCGGGCCTCTGGTGCTCGACTTTTATGTAAGACCCCGTAAAATTTCACCTAAAACCCGGGGCTTCGTGGTGCCGAGGTGGGCTAATGTGTTTGAAGATTGTAGAAATTCAAGCTCGCTGCGGTGCGGACTTTTCAGGTTGTACAGTGCATTGGGGAGTTGGAGAAAGATTGTTGTAGAGTAGGACATTTCTGCGGTCTATTAAAGCGACCGCAGAACTACTCCGCGGGTCGCAGATCAGCCGTAGAGTAAAGCAGAGAAATGGCCAAATTTTGGAGGCCATTTTGAAGTCAATTATACGACCGTATAATCACTTCGCGGGCTGCACATCCGTCACAGAACCAACAGGAGAAAACTTCGAAGGAGGTTCTGCGGTACATTATGCAACCACAGAATTGATCTGCGGACTGCAGATCAGTTGCAGACCTGTCCAGGCCTGCCCAATTCTTGGGGCCTTTTCTGTGGTCCCCTTTGCTGGCCACATAGTCGTTTTACGGTATGGTCTGCGACCGCAGACCCGGCTTCATAAGTTTATGTTTTGGAAAATTTCACTCCACTCCATTTTTATAAAATAACCTTGGGGTAATTTTGGCTGGTCTAAACTAATATTTTAGAGAGAGAAAAGTGGTCTAGAGTGAGAGGAGGGATCCCTATGTAAGGCCCCGTAAAATTTTGCCAAGGAATTTGAGGTTTTGTGGTGCTGATGTAGGCTTATGCGGTTAGTTTCACGACCGCAGCACCACTCCGCGGGCTGCATACCCGTCACAGAGTTGAATAGAAAAATAGTTGAATTTCGAAGGTCGTTTGTCGGTCCATTCTACGATCGGATATCCATTTCGCGGTCCGCATTTCCGTCGCAGATTTGGCATGAAGAATTTTGGAAAGTGATTCTGCGATCCACTATGAGGCCGCATAAGTGGTCTGCAGACCGTAGACCTGCCACAGACCGGTCCATACTAGCCCAGTTCTTGGCATCGTTCTCGCCGCCCATTTTGCGGGCCACATATTTGTTATGCGGTCCATTCTGCGGTCACAGAACTGAGTACAGAAGGTCCTTTTTCCTATTTTTATAACTGGACCCCATTTTGGTAAATAAACCTAGTGGCTCATTTTGAAGCAAATATCTGATGATTTTAGAGAGGGGTAAGAGTATTTTAGGGAGAGAAGGAGGAAATCTAGCCTTCTAATCACCCATTCTTGCACCAATCTTCAAGAATCAAGGAAGCCAATCACTAGATTATCATCTATCGGGGTAAGTCCTACTCCTAAGCTTCCATGCAAGAGGTTATGAGTTCAACTATGTTGTGGGGTTGGAAATAGGCCATGCATGTGATAATAGGTTGTAGCATGTGGGGTTAATGAACCATTTTGGCTACCTACTTGTTGGAATTGGTTGAGGGAGGAAGGGATTACCATTGTACAACTTTGTAGTCTATTTTGCATACTAGGTGTTTGATAAAATTTCTAAGAGAGTTACACCATGGGAATCCTTCTAATTATTAACCGATTTTTGCTATCTTCCTATAGATTGTTATTCCTAGGAGTGTTGGGACGTTGTAGTAACTTAAGAAAAGCTCAAACAAGGTATCTTGGCTAAACTTCTCTCTTAGAATCGAATTCCATGATGTTTCCGTAAGTTTCAAGTATGGTTGGCCCAGGTTCCTAATTCCCTTATTCCGAGTTGTTCTTAATAAAATTGATTATCCCAAGTAAGTGTTGTGTTGAAAGATGCATATGCTCAAAACGGGTTCCAATTGTTCATATCTTATTATGACCTTTTCGAAAATGTGTTCAAATATGTATTATGTATTTAAATGTTATGACTTCAATTAGTGCTTCAAATGAAAGTCCATTATGGTTAACTTGGAAAGAAAACCCAACGTGCTTAAGACTTATATTGCTCATAGACATATCTGAGGTTCGGATTCCAATACCCTTAATTGTTGGTAACCTATGATGGTGTTTGGAAGTGAAAGAAGTGAGAGTGAGATGTAAAACGTGGCCATGGTTGTTGTAACTAGTGCATTTGATTTGTATTCGTGTTTCAATCATAAATCACCATGATCTCCCTTATAAATATTTCCAATGTGATTTGAGTCCTAACATACTCATGTGTTGAAATTTTATATTGCCCTTTTGGGAAAAAGAAATTCAAGAATAAGTGGTGTACCACTCGTTATGATTTTAACTCGTGCTTCAATTGCAAGTCATTTTGCTCTATACCTTGGAAAGAAATCCGTTGTGTTTAAAGCCTTCATTACTAAGGAATTTAATTTCTGATTTCCGAGATATTCTACATGTTGATGTTTGTGCTGATAATCTTTGAAAGTGAAAAAATGAAAGTGTGGAATTTAAGATACGACCATCGTGCCTTGGATGAAGAATCATATGTATGGACAAGAGAGCCAATGAAAAGATGATGTTGTAAGTTGTTGAAAGTATTAATAAAACTATATACGCTGTGAAAAGATAGGAGGTGAATGAATTTTTATTTCTGCTTCTTGTGTGTGCAAAATAAAATGTTTTTGGGAGTATCATTATCGAGCCAAGGAAGGGTGGGTCATAAGGCCCACATCCAACACTACACGTGCCGGTGTAGGAGTGGATTGTGATTATTCCCCTTATTTGGGATGAGATTGAAATATTGATGTGAATAGATTATTCCCCGGTATATATGGGAAGGCGGCCTAGCCGATTGGGTGGAGATCGAACGCCGTGTCGCGCGCATGGTGGTTCCTACTCTTGGTAACACCTTTCTTTCGCATCACATGTCAATCCGCATTATTCGTGGAGATATGGCCTAGCCGATCGAGCGTGATCGGACTCCGTGCTAAAAACACGGTGGTATATCGGTGCTAATGATCTCCCAACCAAAAATGATATTATTTTCGTATTTTGAAAATTGTTATGTTTTAACTTGGCATTTGGATCCCATTGTTTGTTACTTGTTGCTTCCATGGTTCTCACTTTTTTTATATCGGCATTTTATTTCTAAAGAGGATATTTAGGTTCACATACTAGTACTATTCCACATGTACTAACGTCCCTTTTGCTGGGGGCACTGCAACTTCAATGGATGCAGGTGGTTCATCAACAGGCAGCTTTTATCCTCGTTAGCAGTTACTCTCTACTCAGTAGGTTTTGGTGAGCCCTACTCTATTCCGGGCTTATGTCACTTGACGTTGTATTAGTGTTTTGAGGTATAGCCGGGGCCTTGTCACCGGCACTTCCATACTACTCTTCTGTTGTACTTAGAGGCTCCGTAGGCATATTGTGGGTGGTACATGATGTTGGGTAATGCGTTAGAAGTGTTGGTATTTGGAAAATATATTTCTCCCTCGTAATTACGAACTTGTAATATTTTGAAAATTATAAAATGAATATCCTTTGAGTAATGGAAAAATAATGTGGAACATTTTACCCTTCTCATGCTTATCGCTTGTTAATGTTTCTTATTAGTGGATGAGCAGTGGTGATGCGAGCACTATGTGGTCAGCAATAGCAGACTGTATTAGGAAGGCTGCGAGAGAGGTGTTAAGGGTCTCGACGGGCATCTCTGGTGGGCACAAAGAAGAATGGTGTTGGAATGAAGCGGTCCAAAGTAAAGTGGAAGCGAAGAAAGCAGCGCACCTGAAGTTAGTGGGGAGCATAGGAGAAGAGGAGAGGCGAGCATGCATGGAGAGGTATAAGGTAGCTAGGAAGGAGGCTAAGCTGGTGGTCACGGAGGCTAAGACTGCGGCTTATTATCGTATGTATGAGGAACTGGGGAAAAAAGGCGGGGAGAAGAAGTTATTCCGGCTGGCCAAGTTGAGAGAGAGAAAGGCTCGGGATTTGGACCAAGTGAGATGCATCAAGGACGAAGATGGTAGATTATTGATGGAAGATGCCCAGATTAAGAGGAGATGGCAGACTTACTTTCATAACCTTCTGAATGAAGAAGGGGAACGGGATATTGTGCTAGGCGAATTGGAGCATTCCGAGAGTCACCGTGACTTTGGGTACTGTAGGCGTATCGAGGTTGAGGAGGTAGTGGGAGCTATGTGTAAGATGAGCAGGGGCAGTGTCATGCCCTAACCTCGAGGAGCGCAACTGGCGCTCAACCGAGTGAACCCGGTCGAGCAAGCCTAGTAAACCTTTTCTACCCGACTCATTCATGATCCAAAAAGGGAATGCGTCACCATTTGTAAAATAGGGGAGAGATCAGTTATATAAGTATATAAACATTGCTAGTTCATTTTTTTCATTTTATGCATTACGCCATAGTTAAATTTCCAAAATACAACTCGGTCTAACGACCACCCCAACATACATACATGACCCATATAAACGTCTACGGAGCCTCTAAGGGTACAAAAGAGCAACATGACAATGCTGGCAACAAGGCCCCGGCTATACCTCAAAATATAAAAAAACTTATACAGAAGAAGGACTGCATGACCCAAGGAAGAAATGGGGCTCACCAAGACTGCTGTGATGAATGAGAGGGAGAGCACCACTATCTGTGATGGAACCACCTACATCCATTCAAAGATGTAGCTCCCCCCGCAAAAGGGATGTTAGTACTGTCGAATAGTACTAGTATGTAAGGCAAACACTAATCTTAGTAGAATGAACAGTGAAACAAAGACTTGTGGTCGGAATTCTTCCAATCTCATAATTGTTGTTACATTTTATCATGCAGCATGTACGACTCTGACCTTGTGAGTGCGCCTATGCAAATCTTCTCTCATTTTTCCTCTAGATTTTAGCCAATCTCTAGCCCTCACTTTGTAAACATATATCGAGCTTGATACGATGTCCCTCTGGGCATCTATAGGTATACTGAATTTCTTCACTCGGTACTTTGTTGAATTTACAAATATTTCTATATCTTATTTCATAGACCTGGTTATTCATCTGTATGACTTTATTTCATCTAGGTATGTCATACTATACCATAACTCTTACTTTGATTTATCGTTGTTGAGGTCTGCTACCAAATTCCAGCTTACTCTTGTTGCTTATCCCATATGTATAAATCTAGGTCTTTTAATGCTTCCTCATTACTGTTCATCTTAAGAATGACAGTCTAACCTCATCTCATACTTTGTGACTTTTGTCCATCCATTGTTGATTCACCTCAATATTGATTTAAAATGTACCACTGATAACTTGAAACTTCTTATGTGACATTGCCGCTAGGGCTCACGTCTCATCGGGGACATCTAGAGTAATTAGATTGATCCACCTAGGGCGATACTATACTTCCATAACCGTATTTTGTAGCATCCCAATGTGATTTTCCTTATGAGGGTATTTTAATCCTTTACAATTCATCAAATCATTACTCAATCGAAGGCCCAAACGTCATCCTTTATTTATCACAATTACCCCCTTATTCTATTACCAGGGCAGCATTCCATCTCTTCTAATGCTACAAGTCTTAGACTCCTTTGAGTTCATTCAGGCTATACTGAGCTTTCCATAACATAGAGAAACCATCAGCTCTCTTGTTTTCATGGGCTTAATCCCGAGGACTTATCCATTCTCGTCACCTTCTCATTCGCCCTTTCTTATCCTTACTCTTGCCTTCCTAAAACCTTGTCGCTTTACCATACTTTAGCTTGCAACCTACACATATCCATTTATACTGCTCGCAACCTTCCTTCAACTTGCTCGCACGATAGATTTCCTTATGTTATTCTGGAACATCAAGCGAGACATCACATCGTCTCTAACTCTTCTTTACTTTCTTAATCAGTCTTCTCGATACCTAGAAACCATAGGCTGGAAGATATGCCACTGACGACACTGCTATCATTCCTTGATACTGAATCCCAGTGCTTCTATCCTTCTATCCGAAGTATGGACTATTCACGATCTTCTGCATTTGAGTATCTCGTACGTTGTTCACCTTTATCTTACTTACTTTAAAATCTCGCATCACATCTTCTATTTCTTTCATGACCTCCCTTCCACATAGGTATAATTCACATCCGTGACTTGAAGCTCTATTATAATACTTGCACCTCTGGTGCATACACACTTCGGTGGGAACTTCATATTGACTTCTTATGAGGCTGGTACTCTTCTAACTGACTTTATCGTAGACCATTATAGAATATGGCTACTGTAGTATCTCTCTTGTACCTCTGATATTAAGAGCGATCCTGCAATGTTCTCAATCATGATTTTTATAATTTTCTGGGTCCAATAATTAGACTCCTGATTTACTTCGTTGTTGTAACTCTTTAGTTTCCTCTTTTTCTGATCAACCTTTGTGTAGGCTTAAGCTATCTTCTTATCTGTGGCTCACGATATTAGTTATTACTTTAGCCTTTCATAACCGTTCTGGAATATCCATGATACAATCTTCTAACAACTCAATCCTTTGTCTATGACCTGGGCTCAATTCTTTCTTTTAACTTATACCAGAGTATTCTATGATTGTATGATTGTCAACATATATGTTGCATGGATAATACTCCGAAATCTTGAGTGCATTCATAACGTAACTCACTCTGGATCATAGATCAGATAATTCCTTTCGTTCCTTCTCAGCTTTCTTTAAACGTAAGATATTACCTTTCCTAGTCTTTCTGCCCCCTTGTTGCGTGCATATTTAGCTTATCTTAGTTCCTATACATATTGGAATTCCATACAACTCATATGATCTTGAATATCACTCTTGATTTCACTTCCCATTCATTAGCCACGGTAGGTGCCACTTTCTTATGGAGTGCATACAATGTTGTTTGTGAGACTATTGTTATAAGACCATTCCCTCTTTAGGTCACTGAGCTTAGGTTGAAGCCTTCTTCCTTATTTCCTCAGCTAGTCTTTCATTGTAGTACTTTAGGGAGGATCCTCTGACTCTTGTAAAGCAGCGAGTCTATTACATCATATACTCGACGAAAATTTTGATGTCCTTCCTCCCCTACAATTATCCCTAGTTACTTACCCTCATACCCTTGATCTCGTAGGGTTGCTTCTGAACTGAAATTTTGACTGTCTTCCTAGTGGCACTCCCTTTTATTTCCGTAACACTCATATGGTACCTTTAACTACCCAAACTCATATCTAAATATTTCTCAAGGGTCACGATATCACATCTGCGAGACTGAATTCCCCATGTTGGGGTTTTACCATGTTTATCTTGCACGATCTGTTGATTTGTCTGTAACCTCTTGTATAGCCATGACTAGGCTCTTTCTGAATCAACTGCTAGCTATTCGTTGGCCCATTCTCATATCAACATTTCGCGTAATCTTTCTTGGGTTATTTCCTTTATCTTAACTTACATCTCACACTGTCTCCTTATTTCTCAATAACATCTCGGGCAGGAACCCTTACTTCCTCTCCTTGACTTCGTGTTTGCATAATGTTCTGGAATCATAGCATATATTTAGGATTTGAATGAGTGAAATCTCATCCCTTTTCTCATTTTTATCGTATTCTTCCTTTAACATTCAGTAATTACTAGAACCACTTAATTCTGACATAATGTCACATCACACCATATTCCCCCCTTTAGGGGAGCACTAAGATTTAGTGCTACGATGATCTACATATAGATGTTTTACCTTCTCATCTTTGGAATTTTTTCACATCATCGATGATCCTTACTCGCCTCACGGTAATCCTTCTGTACCAAGGATAACGAAATTCCTTACTCGTGAGGGTGACACTTAGTATAACTAGCACATACATTCCCTTAAGCTTAACTTTGCTCACCTTGCTTGCTTTAGGGAAGCGTCTTCCTGAATGACCTTTAAAGGGTATTCTTCTGTCCTCTATTCTATTATCGCCGGGACGCAATCTCTGAAATTCTCATGATGCTGACCATTACTCAGTCCCTAGTTCATGTTTAGTTTATCTTTTTCATCAGTCCATGCTAATTTCTTATTACTCTGGGGTCTAATATTTCCTTTTGGTAATCACGTTGGAGTCACAAACTTATTTCTCGAAATGAGGATATGACTTTATGGCCTATACTTTTTTGTTGTTTCAAGGCCTGTCGTGTCTCGTCTTTTCCTTCACTTAAGTATAGACTCTGTAATACTCTCTTCTTTTTGATCTGCCGTTGTCATCCATGTATCACATCTTACTCATAATGCTTCATTAACTCTCTTCTTATTTCCCGCTAACATTTATGTCTATTACATTATTCAAAAAACTTCAACAAGACATCCTTTTGCTTTTAGCTCCCCTTTGCTCTACATCCAGTGGCTCTTCGGGTTGCTTAACATTCTCGCTCTACTAGGGATGCGAGTCACACTAAGGTAATATTTATCCCTTTCAGGCTTTCAGTGCCTATCTTCTGAATTGTTTTGATCATGCTAGTATTCACATCTAATTGTAATATTCTAGAGTGTACCATCTGGGAGCCTCACAAGGAGATATATTAGCACCTTCGTAATATCCTTCGGAAATTTCAGCTAACGCTAACAATCAATCCACCATTTTGGGTTACCCTAACCCCAGCTAGATCCTGACATCCTGCCTTCTCTTATACTAATTCTGTTAGCCCCCATAGGGCATAACTGAGATGGGTGTGACAAATTGTACATACCTCTATTATTGTTGAAGGTAACTCAAAAGGCTTATATTCCTCTGCCTGAATTTTAAATACTGATAATCTTCATTAACTGAGCGCCTCATACACTTCTTCATCTTGCATTTTTTACTTGTTCAAACTTGTATCTATCTTCTGAATCTCTCATTGCCTTTCACCATAGGGGTGGATAGATATTCTTGCCTTAAGGCTCCTTATTAAGAGGCTTACACATCTTAGTACACACATGGTCTAATGAAGACCTTACATTTACTCATCATAAGAATCATGCAAAATCGAGTTCCTATGACTCAACTCTTCCACAACTATATCTCTTATCAACCGTCTTTCTGGATGTAGGCATCGTCGTATTGTAAATAAGATAGAGTTTAGGAAATTGAGTTCTTACAACTGAGCTCTACCACACGATCTAGAGTAAGAAGAAAGAATGACAGTCCTAAATGCCCTGTAGCCTCCTGCTTATAAGTGTGGTGCACAACATACCCATAAACAACACTCTACTAGACACGGCTTGTAGACTCCCTAGGACAGAACTACTCTAATACCACTTTTGTCACGACCCAAACCGATGGGCCGCGATGGGCACCCGGTACCTTACTCAACTGAGTATCAACATAACATATCTTTCTCATTACATCATCATATACATGTGACATACGGGCCTAATAGGCCAACATGATCATTTATAAACTCAAAACATAGGCTGGCAAGGCCGTACAATCTTTCATGTACACGACAAATGTCTACAAGCCTCTAAGAGTACATAAATGTCATAAAGGTTGGGACAGGGCCCCGCCATACTAATCAATACAAGTCCTAATAATACTGACCACATAAGCAACTCCGAAGCAAATGGAGCGCACCAACACCTTCCGCTAAACTGATAGCCTACTTGGAGGACTCTCGACCTGTCTATCAGGACCTGCGGGCATGAAACGCAGCGTCCCCAGGCAAACGGGACGTCAGTAAGAATAATGTACCGAGTATGTAAGGCACATAAATAAGTACATAATAGACATGGAAGAAATATAGAGTAAATGACTCAACCTGTAAGTCTGGATAACTCTGTAAATCATGAAATAATTATAGTGTCATGCATATGCGTATGAATGTCATATCGTGCATAGGTACATGTTTCATAACATCATCAAGCCTCTGAGGGCATCCCATCATATCATCTCGGCCACTATGGGAAAAATCATCAACGCATACCAGCTGATCAGGTTGTGGTGCATATATAACGTCGTAACCTTTTCCCATATCCCATATATATATATGTACATACATATACGCGTATATAACACCATCTGGTCATGGGTCAATGTACATATATAAATGAATGAAATGCATATGAAATACGTCAATAAAATCTCTCGGAACGTCATAGGACCATTATACCCTTGATTAATGTCATAAAATAAATTTATCAACTTACGTATTTTCTGAGACCCATGAATAGATGATAGAATAATAAGACACATGGGGAATCAAGAATATAGACACCCCTAGTATTTTTATGAATAGAGTCATTTATGAGAGTTGCGTATTTTGCTCGTTTCATTTGTACCATTAGGATCATGCCAAAAGAAATAAGGGATAGCCTTAACATACCTGAGCCGATTCTCTTGACAATCCCTCTAACACACATCAATTGCGACAACACATAACAACGGATCGAAGTAGGGAAAAATCCGTATGATATTCTTGAGAAAGATTGTATCGTACTCCTTTAGATTTACAAATCCCGCGTTGCTATAATATTAAATAGTCTTTGTATGAAATGTTGAAGCAATTACGTTACCGGAATGATATCTCTTTGCTATTTCAGTAAGAAATCTCGTTACTATGTAGATGAAATACAAGCATTTCACTTAATAACTTAGGAAGATGTCTTTGTATGAAAGAATGAAGCCACTCACGTTGCTAATGCAAATTCTTATCTTTGCTGAAGCCTTACACGTTACATAGTAGTTGTAAGCATCCAATTTTGTGAATTAGAGAGACTTTTAAGTCTTGGTGGTGTGGGGCCCACTTTGTAAGATAACTAAGCCACAAAATTCTCTTAATGTGCCACATTATTATATGGATTTAAGAGTCATATCTAACTTTGGTCTTGGCTGCCACGTTAGGTTCAAGAGTTTATCCAAACTCTTAATTAATCAGTAATTCATTATTTAACTAATTAATCTCCCATTAACTAATAATGAATCAATTACCCAAATAATTAAGAATTATCTCTAATTACTTAAAATACTACTCACTTTTAACACACCTTACTATCATGGCCATGTGGTACCTTGTATGGTACTAGTCCATAAATATCGGGTATTTTAGCTGGGGCTATATTTTATCCCAAAATGTCAAACTTCGACGAAATTCATTTTCTTCGATTTGCTTACCCTCTCACCTTCACGAATTTACTCGTCACTTGTTTGAAATAACATAATGCTTATAATCTCAAAATAATCTCATTCTCGAACTTACGTCGATTAACTTGCGACGAAACTTTAACGTACAAAAATGCAGGATGTAATATCTCATTTACGAGCTTTCATCAATTTACTTATGGCGTAATTTTACGTACAAAAATATGGTGTATAACACCCGTCCTCGCAAAGGACTCGGTAAATTTCTTTCTTTCATCACATCGTACTCAGCCTCAGGAGGTCTCAGTCGTACCTAGCCACATAAAGGCTCAATAGTGTCTTATATTACCGTACTTTGTACATAGTCTCTTAGAGAGCTCAGTCATACCCGGTCACATAAGGACTCATCGTACCCAGACACACAAGGGCTCGGTAGCATTTCACATCGTCCCCAACTGATCAGTGGATGCACAATAGGTGTCACACCCGACATGTAAATGAAGCGCAAAATCAACTTCGAGAATTATTAAGTTTAGACTAAGAACGAATCATACTTGTCGACCTCAAGATACCAACTGGGAACATTTTAGGCTTGAAATACAGGTTATCAGCAAGAATGTACAGGAACAAAGCAATATCATTGAGAGGGCTTAGAACTATATAACCTTCTAGTACATGAGTCATTTAGAAGGTAGAAGTGACTTGCACTAACTTATGCCAAGAAAAAGAGTCGCCCTACATAACTTTGTTGAAAAACTAACTACGCTTGTATGGTTATTAACTTTGCCTCTAACAAATCTTTAGAATCAATACCACCAGATGATAGATGTTGCAGCAGCAATTCCAAGGTTCTCCAAGCTAAAATTCTAATAGAACAGTCTTTTGATTTGTCTTAGGCTATTTGAATTTCAAGAGATATTAGAGTATTGTGGGTGAGTTGTAGTGAATGGTACTGCTGGAAAAATGAAAGAGAATGAGCCTCACTGCCCTTTTATATACATACCGAGCATAGGAAACTCTGTTTGGTCTATATGCAAAATGGGTCGCCCCGTCCTGGTCATAGTATCCGGTGAGTCACTTTTCACAAGCTTTCTGAAATGGGTAACCATATTTTGGCCTCACACGTGTCGCCATCTGATTGGCTATGCTAGAATCCTCACTCGACACTTTACTTAGGTATGGGGTGTAACATCATCCCACCTTCAAAACATTCATCCTCCAATGTTGAGTCGTGGCCCATCGGGATGGTCTTATTGTTGTCTCCTATGGTGTGAAAAAAAATGGGGGTACTTAGACTTCATATCTTCTTCAGCTTCCCACGTCATTTATTCCCTATCTCTATTCCTCCAAAGTACTTTAACCAAAGCCACTTCTATAGTTTGCAGATTACGTATTTGACGATCTAGAATAACCATTGGAACTTCCTCATAGGATAGATCTTCTGTGACATGAATATCTTCAACATGGGTGATGTAGGATGGACCGCTCAGGCACTTTCGAAGCATTGATACGTAGAATACCGGATGCACTTCCCCTAATTTCGTGGGCAACTCGAGCTCATAATATACTTGGCCGACTTTATGAATAATCTGATATGGCCCAATAAACTGGCGGCTGAGTTTGCCCTTTTTACCAAATCTCACCATGCCCTTCATAGGTGACACCTTCAAGAACACCCAGTCTCCTACAGAAACCCCAAAATGTCTCTGCCGGTTATCCGAGTAAACTTTTTTCCATCAGCTTCGTATTAGCTTAACCGTTTCCACAACATGTTGCACCAATTCTGGCCCCCAATAACATTGTTTCACCCACTTTGAACCAGTTGATAGGAGATCTGCATTTTTGTCCATATAGGGCCTCATATGGTACCATTTGATGATAGCTGTTGTTATAAGCGGTAGGTTATCCTCCCAATTTCCTTTGAAGCCCAGAACACATGCATGTAACATGTCTTCAAGCATTTGAATGGTACTCGAAGCCTGAACATCGGTTTGTGAATGGAAAGATGTACTAAGATTAATCCTTATGCCCAACCCTTTTTGAAATGATCTCCAGAAGTTAGCTGTAAACTGAGCACCTATGTCTGATATGATGGAAACCGGAACCCCATGAAGTCTAACTATTTCCTTAATATACATCTTAGCATAGTCTTCAGCCGAGAAAGTAGTCATCACGTGTAGGAAATGAGCCGACTTGGTGAGTCGATCCACGATGACCTATATAGAATAAGATCTTTGGCCCAATTGTGGTAGTCCGGTAACGAAATCCATGTTGATAACTTCCCATTTCCAGGTTGGAATTTCCATGTGTTGCAACAACCCTCCCATATTCTGATGTTCAACCTTAACTTGTTGGAAATTTGGACACTGGGCGATGTATCCAGCAAAGTCCCTCTTTATGTAGGTCCACCAGTATAGATGTCGAAGATCGTGGTACATCTTGATTGACCCTGGATGAATAGAATACTGGGGACCAATGAATCTCTGTCATGATCTACTCTCGGAGTCCTCCAACATCGGGCACACATAGTTGGTCTTTATATCTAAGGACCCCGTCCTCAGATAACTCGAACACCTTCTTCTTTTGAAAGGGGATTCTTTCTCTTATCTTCACCAAGACTGGATCGTCAAATTGCAGTGCCTTTACATGAGTTACTAGCGAGGACACGACAGTGTTCCAAACCGTGGCTCCTCCGTCACCGGTATCATGTAATCACACACATAGGTTTGTCAACTGGTACAAGTCTTTAGTCATCTCCATCTTCTGTTCCTCCACATGCCACATGCTGCCCATAGATTTCCTACTTAACGCATCAGCCACAATATTTGCCTTCCCTAGGTGGTATAAAATATTCACATCATAGTCCTTTAACAATTAGAGCTACATCAATTGCCTCAAATTCAACTCTTTTTGCTTGAATATGTACTGCAAGCTCTTGTGATCAGTGAATATGTCAACATGAAGTCCATACAGATAGTGATGCCATATCTTTCAAGCGAAAATAACAGTTGTTAGCTCCAGATCATGGGTTGAATAATTTTTCTCATGTTTCCTCAGTTGCCTTGAAGCATATGCAATACCTTTCTCATGTTGCATTAAAACACTGCCCAATCCCACCATAGAGGCATCACAACATATGACGTACCCCCCGGGTCCCTCAAGAAGAGTTAACATAGGTGCTGATGTTAACTTGTCCTTTAACTCCTGGAAGCTCTTTTCACAACCATCGATCCACTGGAATTTTAATTCCTTATGTATCAACTTCGTTAATGGAGCAGTTATAGATGAAATATTTTTCACAAATCTTCTATAGTATCCGACAAGGACCAAGAAGCTTCGTAACTCGGTGGGAGTTGTGGGCCTTGGCCAATTTTTATCTGCTTTAACTTTTTGACCATCAACTTCGATACCTTCTCCTGACATTATATGGCCAAGAAAGGCCACCGAGTTCAGCCAGAACTCACATTTGGAAAATTTGGCATACAGCCTGTGATCCCGAAGCGTGCATAGAACCTTTCGCAAATGCTCTACCTATTTTGCTTTCAATCTTGATTACACCAAAATATTATCAATGAACATGATCATAAAGAGATTGAAGAATTGCCTGAATACTCGATTCGTCAGATCCATAAAGGCCGCTAGTGCATTTGGTTACATAAGAAGACACGACAAAAGATTCCTAATGGCCATATCTGGTCCAAAAGGATGTCTTCGGAACATCTTCTTCCTTGATCCTTAGCTGATGATAACCAGATATGAGATCATCCTTCGAGAATTACTTAGAATCTCGCAATTGATCGTACAAATCATCGATCCTTGGAAGCGAATACTTGTTCTTGATGGTTACCTCATTCTGTTGTCGGTAATCAATATACATTCTTAATGAACCATCCTTCTTTCGAACGAATAATACTGGGGCTCCCCATGGGGAAGTGTTGGGTCGAATGAAGACTTTATAAAGAAGGTCCTTCAACTGATCCTTCAATTCCTTCAGCTCGGCAGGAGCCATCCTATACGAGGGAATAGATATTGGCTACGTGTCGGGGGGCACATTGATGGCAAACTCAATCTCCCTCTCGGGTGGAATGCTTAGGAGCTCATCTGGGAACACATGGAGAAATTCACTGACGGTCGGTACCCACTGAGAGGTGGAAGGCTTCACCTCTACATCTTGCACCTGTACCAAATGGTAGAAACATCCTTTCATGATAATCTTTCGAGCCTTAAGGTAAGAAATAAACTTCCTCTTTGGCTCCGCAATACCGCCCCACCATTCAAGAGTGGGCTCTCCTGGAAAGTTGAAACAAACAACCTTCTTCCAGCAATCCACCGTAGCATAGCAAGAGTCTAGCCAAGTCATGCTCATAATAATATCAAATTCCATAATTTCTAACTCATTCAAATCAGCCAAAGTATAGCAGTCATGAATCATCACATCGCAACCTTCATACACCCGCCTAATTACCAGGTACTTGCCCGTGGCCATGGATACTTTGAAGGATTGACATAACAATTCAGGTACTTTACCACATTTACCAGTAACTAATGGAGTAATATACAACAGGTTAAAACCCGAATCTACCAAAGCATGCACATTAATGGAAGACACTGATAGTATACTTGTGACCATGTCTAGTGAAGACTCCAAATTTTGATGACCGAAAAATGCATAGATGCGATTTTGCTGTTTCCCACCAGGCCTGGATATTCCACCTCTACCACTTCCTCTTTCCATGGGAGGCTACATACCTTCCTCATGAGGATGGGCTATTAATGAAGAAGTTACTGCTGATCCCGCTGGCGGCATCACGCCACCCATACCTCTCGGTGGGAAAAAGCACATGATGTGTCTGGGATTTCCACAAGAGTAACACCGATCTAATCCCTAACGGCAATACGCAAAATGATTCCTACCACATCGGCCACAACGTGGCATCGGGGCCTTATCCTACTAGTATCCACACTATTCTACGAACTCTACCATTGGGAGTTATGACCCTGACTGGATAAGGGGCCCGTTCTCGATACTGGCCATGGGACAGTAATGGCATACAGGCTACCAAGCTTGGTGACTGCCGAGAAAATAGTGATCTAAACCCACCTCGATGCTCTCCTGTATCTCCCGATGACCGGGCCCTCTTGGATTGAACCTGGTTATGATCTCGAGTAGCTTGTTGTAGCCTCTTGCGATACTCTAAGTTCTGTGCATAAGCATGAACGCAGGAAATATTCATAATCAGATTCAGGGAAGTTGTAGTACATTCATTTATCTGATGCAGCCCCAGATCGACAACAAATTGATGTACTCGGTCACTCATATCGGCCACCACCAATAGAGCATACCTAGCCAAGGAGTTGAAGTGCATAATGTACCCCCGAACACTCATGTTACCTTGCCCCAGCTCCAAAAACCTATCTTGTCTAGCTCGGCGGAGTTCAACGGGCATACAAAGCTGCAAGAATGCCTCAGAAAATACCCTCCATCTCGTTGCTGGGGCAACAGGTCCCCTAGACTGCTCCCAAGTCTCATACCAAACAACTTCTATTTCCCTTAACCTATAAGAGGCAAGCTCTACAGTCTCAGTATCAGTGGTATGCCTTACTCGTAAGGTCCGCTGCACTTGATCCAAAACATTTTGAGGATCTTCGTTTGGGTCTGTTCCCTTGAATACCGGGGGTCCAAATTTATGAAATATCAAACTCTTGTACTGACTACTTTATCTGAAGTGGCAGGAGCCTATCGTTGCGCATCAGAGGCCACTACTGAGTTAACAACTACACTACCCTTCTTATGTCTAGATCCTGTCCAATCTCAACCGTGGGAGGAACATGAGGTACATTAGCTGCTCTATGTTGTTCCGGAGGTGGTGGTGCTGTCCCCCAAACCTGTTTCCCAACCTTATCACGGGGTCCATGCTGACCCATCAGGGAAGGCGACACCTGACTGGTACCTTCTCCCGCTTCTTCATTTAATCCTTTAGCAAGTGCTTGACGTCTCGCGTTAGGCGTTACTATAAACAAAAACAAGATAGGGATCATAATTGAATACTTACGACTCAGCTTTATTGCACGATCTAGATAAGAAGGAAGGGTGTTCATCCTAAATATCCTGTAGCCTCCTGGTTATAAGTATGGTGCACAACATACCCATGAACAAGACTCTACTAGATCCATCTTGGTTATATTCTGATACCAAATTTGTCATACCCCATCCTTGGGAGGTGCAATTGGCACACGGTGCCCGAAGGCCCGTGCGAACTGATGCCTATTCTTACATTCTTTTCATTCATTTAAAAGGGCTGTTGAGGCCTTCAAGTAATCAATACCAGAACAATAGAGTGAGAATATGATTAACAAAAGAAATATTGACATTCCATTCATATCTATGACTGTAACAGAGTCATACTTCTACTTTTTTACATGCAACCAAACTCTAGTCTTCAAGCCTCTAAGAGAAACAAAAATAGTTAAGCATATACACACTTGGCCGGGACAAGGCCACACCATACCCAAAATACTTAGAACACAAGCCTCAGTACTTATCGACCTTTGAACTGCTACTCTGGAGAAGTGCAGGGCAACAACCAACAACTGAATTGTACAACTACTGGGGAGGAACATCACCGGGTCTATCTACACATGTGGGCATGGACACAACGCCCAAAATGAAGAGCGTCAGTATGGAAAATATATTAAGTACGTAAGTCTAAGCATGTAAATCAGAGGTATAGCATAAGAGATATGAGAGCGCACTTTCAACCTGGGTTCCGTATAGCTATATACTTAAGAATATACAAGTCTAATAAAGGGTTAATCCACTCATGCGAATTGTATGTCGATTTCAATATAACAGTATTTAGCCCTGTTTGGGGCATATCTCTTCATATAGTACCCGGCCTCATAGAGAACTCGGTAAATTTCTTTCTTTCATCACATCATTCCCGACCTCAAGAAGTCACGGCCATACCTGGCCACATGAGGGATTGGTTGTGGCTTATCTTACCTTATTTCGTACCCAGTCTCTTAGAGAGCTCGGTCATACCCGGCCACACCAGGGCTCAATCGTACTACGGCCACACAAGGGCTCGGTAGCATTTCACTTCGTACCCAACTAATCAGTGGTTGCATAATTGGTATCATACCCAACTGATAAATGGTTGCACAATGGGTATCGTAACCGGCCACACAAGGGTTTGGTAAAGTAAAACCGATACATATGCATATAAGTGAAACGCAGAATCAACTTCGAGAATTATTAAGTTTAGACTTAGAATTAATCATACTTCTCGGCCTCATGATACCAACTGGGAATATTTTAGTCTTAAAATAAAGGCTATCAGCAAGAATGTACAGGAACAGAGCAACATCGTTGAGAGGACTTAGAACTACCAAACCTCCAGTACAAGAGTCATTTAGAAGGAAGATGTGACTTGCACTAACTCATGCCAAGAAAGAGAGTCGCCCTACATACCTTTGTTGAATAAATAACTAGGCTTCTATGGTGACTAACCTTGCCTCTAAAAAATCTTCCGAATCAATACCACCAGATGATAGATGTTGTAGCAGCAATTCCAATATTCTTCTGGCTAAAATTCTAATAGAACCGTCTTTTGATTTGGCTTAGGTTTTTTGAATTTCAAGAGATATTAGAGCGTTTTGGGTGAGTTTTAGTGAATGGTACTGCCTGGAAAATGAAAGAGAATGAGCCTCACTGCCCTTTTATATACACACCAAGCATAGGAAACTCCGTCAGGTCTACATGCAAAATGGTTAGCCTCACCCCGGTCACAGTATCCAGTGAGACATTTTCACAAGCTTACTAAAATGTGTAACCACATTCTGGCCTCACACGCATTGCCAGCTGATTGGCCGCGCTTGAAGCCTCACTCGCCACTTCACTTAGGTATGGGGTGTAACATATTTTGATGATCAGAGCGTGCGAGCGAGTTTTTATGAGGTTTATGTACTTGTGTGGATGGCTGGTGTGGGGCCCAAGGGGATTAGGTGAGTTTCAGAAAGATTTCAAAGTGTTTTGGTTAGCTCTAGGTATTGCTAGTGCTGCAGACCTCACATTTGCAATGGTCACATTTGCGATGGTCACATTTGCAGTTGTTTTATCGCATTTGCGATGGGGGATGCCTTGGGGATCTCGCAATTGCAAGGTAGCTTGTTGCATTTGTGATAGTGGGGATGCACCTGGGTCTTTGCATTTGCGAAGTGTTCATCGCATTTGTGATAGTGGATGGGCAGTAGGTCTTCGTAATTGTGAAGTTCTTGGTCCCATTGCGACATCTGCTGGGCTAGGCTATCTTGGCATTTTCAATCCCTTGATCGCATTTTTGGAGGTCGCATTTGCGAACCTCTGGTCGCAAATGCCGCATCTGAAACTCATTTGTAGCTGGTTATTTTGGGATGTAGTCTTAGTTTATGTAACACCCCGGAAAGTTTTGAAGTACTTAAATGTAATGCCCCATAAAATTTTGCAAAAGAAAGTAATGTTTCGTGGCGCCGAATTGGTTTTACGTGTTGAGTATTATAGGGCTCGGACTTTTTGGGTTGAACAATGCACCAGAAAGTAAAGGAAAATTTTTGGCAGAAAACTGCATTTCTGCGGTCCATTATGCGACCGCAGAATCACTCTGCGGACTGCATAATGGCCGCAGAGTGAGGCAGTTAATGGGGTCAGTTGGAAGCAATTATGCGGTTGACTATGCAACCGCATAACTGTTATGCGGTGCACTATGCGACCGTAGAATAGTTATGCGGATCGCATAGTGACCGCAGACTCATGCAGATTTTTGGTCATTTTGGACACCAATTATGCAACCGATATGCGGTCGCATATGCGACCGCAGAACCTGTTCCGGAGCTTCATTTTTGGGTTTCTAAAACCCGACCCTACTTCGTTAAATACACATTTTGGGCCATTTTTGAGATATAAGCTGACATTTTAGAGTGAGAGAGAGTGCCCTAGAGTGAGAAGATGTTCTTCAATAATTATTCTTTAATTCTTGCTCAAGTTTTGGAAGATTAAGAAGGCAAGCTCACTAGGTCTTCATTCTAGAGGTAAGATTCTACACCCTAAACCCTAATTTCGAAATCATCTGAAAATGGATAATTAGCAAGATAATTTTTGGGCATGAGAGTTGATTATTTTACATGCATGTGATATCAAGGGGGTGTAGGAAGATTGTTGAACTAAGCATGGTAAATATTGGGTTGTGGGATGATGGAATCCTCCATAAAAAGATCTTGAAACCTTGTGCACAACTAGTGTTTGATAAAATGCTCAAATGGGCTAGAACAATAATCATCTTCCTAATTTTGATTCAATTTGTTATATTTCTAAAATAGATTGAAGTTGCTAAGAATTCAAGAACGTTTTAGAGTTTAAGAAAGTTCAATTGAGGTATGTTGGCTAAACTCTTCTCTTAGAATTGAATCCCACGTTATTCATGTAAATTATGTAAGTCCTGAGTGATTCATTATGAAACTGGCTATTCCGAGTAAGATTGGGTTGAAAGAAATATGTTTAACAAGCATCCCAGATGCTTTATTCATGTTATGTTACCAATTGAGGATGTGTTAAAATATGGGTTGTGCATTAATAATGTTTTGACTTTAAGTCAAGTTTAAATGAAGGCTATTATGCCAAATTTTGTGAAATATCTCTATGTGCCTTAGATCTAAATTGCTCACATGTGTACTACACAGCTTGATTTGAATTGTATTAGTTGTTGATGATGATAATGACGTTTGAAATTGATAAGGTGAGCATGAAATACTGAATATGGCCAACATGCCAAGAATGATCTTATAATTATGGCCACTAGTGCCAATGAAATTAAAAGATGTGAAAGTATTATGAAATGCGATGATTGATATAAAAAGGTTAATGTCTCAAATAAGACAGCCTAGCCGATCGGATCGTGATCGGGCACCATGCCGCACACATGGTGATGATTGTGATGGAAATTGGTAATGATAGTAATTGTGGTTGATGTCTCTAATGAGATGGCCTAGCCGATCAGGTCGTGATCGGACTCCATACTAAATTTACGGTGGTATTGATATTGACAATAATTGTGGTTGATTCTCTAATGAGAGAGCCTAGCCGGTCAGGTCGTGATCGGACTCCGTACTAAATTACGGTGGTATTTGTATTGATAGTAATTGTGGTTGATTCTCTAATGAGATAGTCTAGCCGATCGGGTCGTGATCGGACTCCGTGATAAAAGTACGGTGGCATTGGTATTGTGAACATTGGTATTGTGAACAATGGTATATCGATATTAAAAATCTCCCAATGTGAGATATGGAAATTAATTTGAACACTGCCTTGATCCTAAATTAAGGTTTGATGTTGATTAAGGCTTTCATTAATATTCTGATTATCTTGTTGTATTATTTGTCATTCTATTGAGAGGGTGTTTAGTTATACATACTAGTGCTATTCAACGGTACTAACGTCCTTTTTGCCGGGGACGCTGCATCTTTAAATGGATGCATGTGGTTCCATAGCAGGAGATATTGATCAGTGATAGCAGTGCACCTTCTTCCCAGCTGACTTGGTGAGCCCCACTTCATTCCGGGGTCATGAATCATTTGTACTTTAAGTATTCTGTTTGAGGTATAGTCGGGGCCTTGTTGCCGGCATTATCATTGTACTCTTCTTTATTTATAGAGGCTTCGTAGACATAGTGCGGGTTGTGTATTGGTGCTGGAAAAGTCAAAAAATATATATTATGTTGTGGTTGTATTACTTGTCCAATTGAGACATTAAAAAGGATGAAACTATTGGAAATGAATTGGTATTATAGACGTGAACACCTTTTTTTCTAATTAAGGAAAATATACATTATCTCCATTCATGGATGAGTTTCGGTAGAATGAAGATACACAGGCTTGCTCAGTCGGATTCACTCGGTTGAGCGCCGGTCGCGCTCCTCGGTTTTGGGGCGTGACAAACTTAGTATCAGAGCCTAAGGTTTTAAAGTGTCCTAAGATGTCTCGGAGCCGTGTCTAGTAGAGTCCTTATTATCGGTGTGTTGTCGACCACATCTATACTTAGGATGCTACATGGGCATTTAAGAATATTATCCTTCTTTGATATTCTGAATCATGCGATGAAACTGGTTGTGAAACTGTTCTTCCTCCAACTTGTGCGTTGAGGTTCAAGGTAAGTTTAAATGCTATTTTGGTTTATTCCAAGTAATGCTGTCATGTGACATAACGAAAGGGTAAAGGCTTGAATATTAAACAGATGGCACATGTATAATGTTGAATGAATAGTATTATGTATGAGACAAGTATATCGTACCATGATCATACTTTATATGAGAAGAGTGCTAGAAGTGATTACCCACCTCGAAAGAGGCAGTGACGTGATAAATGAGACATAAGCTTAACTAGTACATGTGGATAGTGTGGGAACTATGTATATGATTCTAATATGTAAACATGTTACATAGGCACGTGATATATGAAAGGCATGGCCTGGAGAGTAATGATAAATGTGTAGGTCTCTCACGGGAGACAAGAAATTATGAAAGGAGAGTTGATTGAACCTACAATGAGAAGACCCTAGCACTATGAACGTTATAAGAATCCTAGGAATGTGCGAAGTGGTGTTACACTCCAAAAAGGATATTGACATGAGGGGGTTGGATCCCAAGCCTATGTGGTTGAATAAGAGTAGAGAACATATGAGGTTAATACCATGGTGACTTAAATCTCCCTAATAGTCGAACATATATATGAGGGATAGAGACATGAGACATATGTCCCTGAAGCTGCTAAATTCAAGACTTGTGTCAAAATGTGAATCATTCACCCCAAGTGGGGGAGGAAGGGCCATAGAGAGGCCACTTAAATATAATGAAACAAGAGTAAGACCATGTATCTATGATGTTTGAATATTTTGTTGAAGACAGGTGTAGTCTAGAAAAGAGATAATGGGTAGCATGATTCTCTGAAAGGATATGCTAATGATCGACCACCAGTACCCCAAAAAGGTGGAAGGTTAAGGAAGGTAAATTCTTCATACATGGCAATGTGAATGACAGGGTCAACGATCCTAGAAACTAAGAGTATGTTTACAAAGGGATTTTATACTTATTAGGGGGTCAGGAACAATGGAACCCAAGGAAGTAATATAGGTCAAATGTGAAATGTTGTGAGTTTTTAGAATGAGTTAATCACGGATTTGCGATTTAGCTAAACCTCTAAGGCTTTAAGAAAGACAGAATGAGTGGGACAGATAAATGTGATGTTATAATAACCCAAGAGTGCATCGGTACTTGATGGAGAGTCTCTTAAGAATCTTACAATCAAGGAAGTGTTAAGTGACACACGAATGAACACACTTTCCCGCGGATATCCCAACAAGTGTCGAGAGGCGAACAGGATGAATTCCCAACTAAGGGAAAAGACCGCGTAACGTATGGAAGGGCGCATAGCTATTCAATAACTAGGGAGAATGAGGCGAGCAAAATTGGAATAAAATCTATAAATTGAGATGGTCATGGTTATCACAAAATAGTTCGTATCAGAATGGTGGACTCGCCTAGAGCACGTGTTAATGGAAGATATAAAGCATCAACTGTAATGCAACCGACTTGAGTGACGCCAAATATCAACTAAAAGATATAGAGAGATTTCATGTCTACATATTACATTGGAAAGTGAGACTACTGGTGATGAAGTGGTGGTGTGATAAACTCAACAAACCAGACACAATGATATTACGAGTTCATGGGAGGCAAACAAGTGTGTGGCACAATAAGGTTGTCAACTATGAATTAAGGGCAAAATGGGATGGGAGTGAATGCTCTAGTCACAAAGGAAATATAGTATCAACATATTGTCTCGACCAAAGGGGAAATGTTTGAAACAGATTAAGAGAGGATGAACAATTGTTACGAACCAAACACGTTTAACATGATAGCTCTTAGGCTGCAATACCAGGAAACAATATTGGTAACTACAATACATGGAATAAGGTGAGTTACTCATCGAGAATAGAATCAGGTGGACTAAGTCCTACACTTATAAGGAAAACAAGAAGTCATCATTGAAGGATTTAGGAGGATCTCAAGTTTCAGAAAAGTCCCTATTCGGGTTAAATATATATAAAAGGTATCGATATGTGTTTTGGGAAGTGTTTAGCAGTAAAGAGGAATCGTGAGAATGTTCACCAGGGAAGTATAGTGGTTTCTTAAAATCCTATAAGACTTATAATGAGGAAAGAGGATGGCTAAGAAAGGTCTGAGCACGATGTTACTTCACATATTGAGGCAATGCCATGCAAGTTGATGTTATCAGGGTGTGCGCGTAAGCTAGTAGATGTTATTCATTTGAAACAGATGGTCCCATAAGAAAACTGACCTAGTAATGTCTTTTGTTTAGAAATTTGGAAAAATAAGTTGCAAGTACTAATAAGATCGTAATTGTATCAAGGAAATTTTTGTAGAACTCAATTTCTAGGAGGTCATATAAAAGAGAAATCTGATATAGATGTTCCACTAATGATGAAATATTGCAAGATGATCATTTATACCTCTAGGAAACTCAAGAAACATGAGAAAAATAATCCAACACATGACTTAGGACTTGCGGCTGTGATTTATACATTAAAGGTTTGGCGTCATTAATTGTATGGGGTCCAGGTGGACATATTCACGGACCAAAAGATCCTTCAATATATTTGCAAATATAAGAAATTGAATCTAAGGTAGAGAAGATGTCATGAGTTACGTAATGATTACGATATCAATATTCTATGTCATCCGGGGAAGCCAATGTTGTGTCGGATGCTCTTACCCGGAAATCTATGGGTAGCTTAGCACACTTGGAGGCATACCAAAGGCCATTGACCAAGGAAGTTCACCGATTGGCTAGTTTAGGAGTTCGTCTTGTGGACTCTAGTGAAGGAGGGGTAATTGTGCAAAATAGGTATGAATCATTGCTTGTTGTGGAAGTCAAAGAGAAGCAATACAACGATCCATTGTTGGCACAATTGAAAGAGGGTATTCATAAACATAAGACTATGTCTTTTTCTCTCGGCTAGATGATGGTCCACTAAGGTACCAAGGGTGGTTATGTGTTCCAAATGTTGATGGTCTTTGGGAAAGAATCATGACCGAGGCTCACACTTCTAAGTATTCCGTGCACCCGGGTTCTACAGAAATTATCATGATCTTAAGGAGGTCTATTGGTGGAACGATATGAAGAGAAATGTAGCAAAATTTATGGCGAGATGTCCAAATTGTCAGCAGGTGAAGGCCGAACACCAGAAGCCCGGTGGGTTGGCACAGAATATAGAAATTCCAATGTGGAAGTGAGAAATGTTTAATATGGACTTTGTGGTAGGATTGCCTCGTACTCCTCATAAGTTTGACTCGATTTGAGTGATTGTGGATCGACTCACGAAATCAGCACACTTTTTGCCGGTTAAGTCTACCAACGCGGTGGAGCAGTATGCTCAATTGTATATCAAAGAAATAGTTAGGTTGCATGGCACCCCAGTTTCCATCATTTCTGATTGGGGATCACAATTCACTGTTAACTTTTGGAAGAAATTTCAGCAAGGTTTGGGTACTCAGGTGAATCTTAGTACAGCCTTTCACCTATAGACTAACGGGCAGGCAGAGCAGACTATTCAAACGCTTAAGGATATGTTGTGTGCTTGTGTTCTAAACTTCAAAGGTAGCTGGGATGATCATTTACCACTCATAGAATTTGCATACAACGATAGCTATCATGCTAGCATTCAGATGGCACCGTTTGAGGCTTTATATGGTAGGATATGTAAATCTCCCCTTGGGTGGTTTGAAATTGGGGAAGCAGAGTTGATAGGGCCAGACCTCGTGCATCAGGCTATGGAAAAAGTTAAAATTATTAAGGAATGGTTAAAGACTGCTTAGAGTCATCAGAAATCCTATCCGGATGTTTCTCATAGGGATTTGGAGTTCAAAAAAAAAGATGATTGGGTATTCTTGAAAGTTTCCCCCATGAAGGGTGTAATACGATTTGGTAAGAAAGGGAAATTGAGTCCGAGGTATGTCGGACCGTACAAATTCATTCAGAGGATCGGTGAGGTGGCATACAAGCGTGAACTACCTCCTGAGATGTCATTAGTACACCTGGTATTTCATGTGTCTATGTTGAAGAAAGTAGTTGGGAGATCCGACACTCATTGTTCCGGTTAAGACTATTGAGGTAAATGGGAAATTGATTTATGAAGAGATTCCAGTTTCTATTATTGATCGCCAAGTCCGAAAATTGAGAAATAAAGAAATTACCTCCATGAAAGTGTTGTGGCGAAACCAACAGGTTGAAGAGGCTACTTGGGAGGCTGAGGAAGAAATGAAGAAAAAGTATCCTTATTTGTTTGAATGACCATGTATTTATAAAGTTGTGATCTAGGAAAATTATAAGACTTACTTTCTATGAATTATATATGATTTGTACATTTGATGTTGAGGCTGTTCCGTTCTAGAAATATATTGCTTATGAGGCCACGGTTGGTGTTGTTTCGTATTATGTTACGTCGTTGGATTATGTATATGCTGTTAGAATGTGTTTCTGGGGCTCTCTGATCGGTGGATAGGCCAAATTACAAAGGAAACTCTGGTGAAAGTTTTGGAAATTTAGGGAGTTAGTCAAATTTGGGGCTGCTAGTTTGTGGAATAAAACAAACTAAGTTGCATAAGATGCTAATGATGGATTTTTACCCTCATTCGAGGACGAATGATCCTAAGCGGGGGAGAATGAAACACCCCGGAATATTTCGAAATACTTAAGTGTAAAGCCCCATAAAATTTTGCAAAAGAAAGTAATGTTTCGTGGTGCCGAATTGGTTTTACGTGTTGAGTGCGGCTCGGACTTTTTGGGTTAAACAATGCACCAGAAAATAAAAGAAAATATTTGGTGGAAAAGTGCATTTCTGCGGTCCATTATGCGACCGCAGAATCACTCTGCGGACCGCATAATGGCCGCAGAGTGAGGAAGTTAATGGGGTTAGTTGGAAGCAATTATGCGGTCGACTATGCGACCGCATACCTGTTATACGGTGCACTATGCGACCGCAGAACAAATATACGGACCGCAGACTCAGGCAGAATTTTTGTCATTTTGGACACCATTCCGGAGCTTCATTTTTGGGTTTTTAAAACCCGACCCTACTTCGTTAAATACATGTTTTGGGCCATTTTTGAGATATAATCTGACATTTTAGAGTGAGAGAGAGTGCCCTAGAGTGAGAAGGTGTTCTTCAATAATTGTTCTTCAATTCTTGCTCAAGTTTTGGAAGATTAAGAAGGCAAGCTCACTAAGGTAAGATTCTACACCCTAAACCCTAATTTCGAAATCATCTGAAAATGGATAATTAGCAAGATAATTTTTGGGCATGAGAGTTGATTATTTTACATACATGTGATATTAAGGGGTGTAGGAAGATTGTTGAACTAAGCATGGTAAAGATTGGGTTGTGGGATGATGGAATCTTCCATAAAAAGACCTTGAAACCTTGTGCACACCTAGTGTTCGATAAAATGCTCAAATGGGCTAGAACCATGATCATCTTCCTAATTTTGATTCAATTTGTTATATTTCCAAAATAGATTGAAGTTGCTAAGAATTCCGGAACGTTTTAGAGTTTAAGGAAGCTCAATTGATGTATGTTGGCTAAACTCTTCTCTTTGAATTGAATCCCACGATATTCATGTAAATTATGTAAGACCCGAGTGATTCATTATGAAACTGGCTATTCCAAGTAGGATTGGGTTGAAAGAAATATGTTCAACAAGCATCCCGGATGCTTTATTAATATTATGTTACCAATTGAGGATGTGTTAAAATATGGGTTGTGCATTAATAATGTTTCGACTTTACGTCAAGTTTAAATGAAGTCTATTATGCCAAATTTTGTGAAATATCTCTATGTGCCTTAGACTCTAAATTGCTCACATGTGTACTACACAGCTTGATTTGAATTGTATTAATTGTTGATGATGATAATGATGTTTGAAATTGATAAGGTGAGCATGAAATACTGAATATGGCCAACATGCCAATAATGATCTTATAATTATGGCCACTAGTGCCAATGAAATGAAAAGATGTGAAAGTATTATGAAATGCGATGATTGATATAAAAAGGTTGATGTCTCAAATAAGACATCCTAGTCGATCGGGTCATGATCGGACACCATGCCGCACACATGGTGGTGATTGTGCTGGAAAATGGTAATGATAGTAATTGTGGTTGATGACTCTAATGAGATGGCCTAGCCGATCGGGCCGTGATCGGACTCCATACTAAATCTACGATGGTATTGATATTGACAATAATTGTGGTTGATTCTCTAATGAGATAGCATAGCCGATCGGGTCGTGATCGGACTCCGTACTAAATTTACGGTGGTATTGATATTGATAGTAATTGTGGTTGATTCTCTAATGAGATAGCCTAGCCGATCGGGTCGTGATCGGACTCCGTGCTAAAATTATGGTGGCATTGGTATTGTGAACATTCGTATTGTGAACAATGGTATATCGATACTAAAAATCTCCCAATGTGAGATATGAAAATTAATTTGAACACTGTCTTGATCCTAAATTGAGGTTTGATGTTGATTAAGGCTTTTATTGATATTATGATAATTTTGTTGTATTATTTGTCATTCTATTGAGAGGGTGTTTAGTTATACATACTAGTGCTATTCAACGGTATTAACGTCCCTTTTGCCGGGGATGCTGCATCTTTAAATGGATGCAGGTGGTTCTACAGCAGGAGATATTGATCAGTGATAGCAGTGCACCTTCTTCCCAGCTGTCTTGGTGAGCCCCACTTCATTCCGGGGTCATGAATCATTTGTACTTTATGTATTCTATTTGAGATATAGCCGGGGCCTTGTTGCCGGCATTATCATTGTACTCTTCTTTATTTATAAAGGCTCCATAGACATAGTGTGGGTTGTGTATTGGTGCTGGGAAAGTCAAAATATATATATATTATGTTGTGCTTGTATTACTTTTCCAATTGAGACTTTAAAAATGATGAAACTATTGGAAATGAATTAGTATTGTAGACGTGAACACCTTTTTTCTAATTAAGGAAAATATGTATTATCTCCATTCGTGGATGAGTTTGGGTAGAATGAAATCTAACAGGCTTGGTCGGTCGGGTTCACTTAGTTGAGCGCCGGTCGCGCTCCTCGGTTTTGGGGCGTGACAGTTTATCACATTTTGAGCCCTAGACTTGGTGGGAGATGATTTTAGAAGGAGATTTTCATATATAGCTATTGGGTAAGTTATTTCCACTTAATTTTTTATAGTATTTATAACTTAATTTCTTATGGACATTTACACCAAAATCATGGAACTTCAAAGGAATTTTTGGGGTTTTTTTACTATGTTTTGAAAAGTGAAAAATCGAGATTTAAGAGTCGATTTGGACTCATGGGGTTATGGGAAGTCGAGATATACCCCTTGACTCGGGTTTTAATCGTGCGGGCCCGGGGTTAACTTCTATTGATTTTTCAAGAATTAGGAAAAGGTTGGGCCTTTATTGTTTGGAATTGATTCCTTTAGCACTATTTGATATTATTGTGTTGTTTTTGTCTAGATTTGAGCCGGGCGGAGGTGGATTTTAAAGGAAAATCATTTTTGGAGTACTGAATTGGCTTGTTTGTGGTAAGCATCTTGCCTAACCTTGTGTGAAAAAATACCCCTTAGGATTTGGCCTTAATTGCATATTTGTGTTATGTGAAAAGCGACGTGTACACGTGGTGACGAGTGTGTACAAGGGCGTATGTGTGATTTATGACCGGATTTGTCATGACCCAAAATCCCAACCCATTGTAATTGCGCCTAACACACCGGCTAGGAAAGCCTAAACATAATAACAAAGAACCGGAACAACCGAATTTATATAAATAGCATAAGTCAGAATTTTCAATATAACAAAATACTGCTAATACAAGGTAAATCCCCTAGAAACTGGTAAATACGAAGTCATAAGCTCTACAACAGAATAAAAGTCTAAACTAAATAATAATACTATCTGAACTGAAACAACAGTACATAAGAAAAGACAAGTCAAAACTGCAGCCAAGAATGCAGCTCTACCTCGCCTCTCGAACCTCAGTCCAACAAGCAAATATACTGCTGATAATTGGTCCCCATACCTGGATCTTCACAGTTAAGTGCATAGTGTAGTATGAGCACAACCGACCCAATGTACTCAATCAATATCGTAACTAACCTCGGCGAGGTAAAAGAACCAAGAAGTATAAATGATATCTGTTATAACCTGTATAGTTTCATAAATCTAACAAATATAGAACAGTAATGTGATCAAATATAAGGTACCGAAAGGACTATCTATGTGCGTGTGTGAACAATTACTCAGAATCTCTGTTCGGTCACTGGTACAACATATAAGATGATATGCAGATAAATCAGATAATGAATCATGGAAATTTCAAGTAAAGATGAAATGAAATTCCAAAATGACACTGGCCAGACTTTCCTCAACCTTTCTATATCCGTACCAAACCACTAATCAGTTTTCCTCAATATCCGCGTGTACACCATCAAGAGAGAAACATAAGAGGGTGACCATAGGGGATGGATCCACATGCTGCATAGGCAAATCATGTGAGGCACGAACAACTCATGTGCTAATAATATCAATTGCACGAATAACTCACATGCCAATAATCACAATCCATCCGGTGTGGTCACAGGCTACCAGTCCAGATCATAACACACAAAATGTAAATATACGAGAATACATGTACATGATCAATGATTATCAAGTTTCATATTCCTGGACTAGTATAAATAACATGCTATAGTGTAGGCATGTGGAACGTGTGCTATCACAGCTAGACCATACAATTTTCATCAAGAAATATTATTTTATCAGGTTCAATCGGAAGAATAACCTCAACGAAATCTCAAATATGGTACAAATAGCTCATAGAGGGGTACAAATAGGAGAAAAATCTCAACTTGAAGCTTAGCAATCATTTCAAGGCATGTCATAGCCTAAGCACTACCCAGAACATGGAAATAGTACCTCGATGCACGCATATGGAATCAACCCCACACATATGCGCCACTCATAGCACGTAGTTATCACAAATAATTCAGGCAACTGGTGCATCAACCAAGTTCAGATAAGATACTTACCTCAAGCAAGACAAATCACTCCTCTATCAAGCACTTCCCACGCATATCGAACTCCGAATAATCTGAATCTAACCAAACCAACTAAATAAAATCTATAAAAGCTATAGGAATTGATTCCAAAAGATAAAGCTAAGATCTTTAACAAAAATCAAAAAGTCAACCATGGGCTCACACCTTGGAGCCTGACAGAATTCACAAGTTCCGAACACTCATTCGATTATGAGTCTAACCATACCAAAATCATCCAATTATGACCTCAAATCGACCATCAAACACCCCTCCCCCCCTCCTCCCCCCCCCCCATTTTAAGTTTTTGAAAAGTTTCTACAAAATCCCCAATTTCTCTACTTCAAATCACTAAACAAATGAAAAAAACAATGATGGAATCATGATTAATGAACTAATCCGAGAAACAAAATACTTACCCCAATCCAAGACGTGAAAATACCCTCCAAAATCGCCCAAAACCGAGTTCCACAACTTAAAATATGATATAATAACTCTAACCATCGAAATGGGATTTAATAGAGTCTGCCCAGTTATTCCTCTTCGCGAATGCGGAAGCTTCCTCGCGTTCTCGAAACACAAAATACCATCTACCAAAACCTCCTACACGAACGCGAACGCGATGCCTCACATTGCTACGCCTATGCGAAATGTGTCCCCTTATCTGTGAACACGAAGGCTTAAGGCCGGATGCCCAAGCCGGCCTCTCTCTTCTACGCGAATGCACCTCCACTCTCGCGACAGCAATGCACAACCACTCTAAACCTTTGCGAATGTGTCACCTTCTTCGCGAATGCGAAGAACAAAACTACTGCCACCAAATAACACTACTCGAAAGCGACCACTATGTCGCGATCGCGAAGAAGGATACACTAGACATTAGATCAGCAATTCCTCAAGACCAGAATGAAGTCGAACTTGGTCCGAATCACACTCGAGGCCCCCGGGACCCCATCCAAACATACCAACAGGTCCTAAAACATGATACGAACTTAGTCGAAGCCTCAAATCATATCAAACAACATCTAAATCACAAATTGCACCCCAATTCAAGCCTAATGAAACTAATGAACTTCCCACTTCTAAAACCAATTCTGAACCATAACAAATCAACTCTGAATGACCTTAAATTTTGCACACTAGTACCAAATGTCACAACGGACCTATTCCAACTCCTAAAACCAAAATTCGAACCCGATATCAATAAAGTCAACTCTCGGTCAAACATCTCAACCTTCCAAACATTCAACTTTTCAACTTTTTCCAATTCAAGCGAAAACGACCAGCGGACCTCCAAATCAATATCTGGACATATGTCCAAGTTCAAAATTACCATATGAAGCTATTGGAATCCTCAAAACTCTATTTGGAGAGTCAAACTCCGGTCAACTCTTTCAACTTAAGCTTCCAACCTTGGGACTAAGTATCCCAATTCACTCCAAAATTTTCCTGAAACTAATCCAACCACCCTGGAAAGTCACATAGCCACAAATGAACATAGAAGAAGCGATAAATAGGGGAACGGGGCTATAATACACAAAACGATCGGCCGAGTCGTTATAATATTAGACCTTAGGTTATTAATATTCCTTAATTTGGGGTTGGTTTCTATATGAAACATGCTTAACTACGTGAACATGATCACTACAATTTTATTTTCTTAGAAATTCTTATATGTTGAACTCTCGTCCGTAGTTTTACTATTTTTATGTCCTTGTGTACCTTATTGATAAATTATGAGCTTATACATTTGATGAGGTTTTGATATTGTTGTTTTTGTGATAATAATGGCACATGTGTACATATTGAGTGGATTGATTGGGGATCTCACCGCGAGGTCTTTGTCATGTGATTGTATATATTGTTGTGCGCGTGGGGCAAAATAAGGGTGGCATTTTCTCGGGTTGCGCATGTAGCAAAATAAGGGTGGCGATATGCACATATGGTAAAATAAGGGAGTAATTTCATTGTTATGAGCACATGCGGTGAAATAAGGATGTCATTGTTGACGATGTTATGTGATGATTCAGGGGTGTCTTTCTTGAGGTTGTCTATGTGTTGAAACGAGGTTGATATTTTGATCGCATACTTGTTTCTTAAAATTTTTGGTTTTGTATTTTAATGAGTTATTAGTTGAATTTGACTTGCTATCATATGCCCCACTTCTATTTGTTGATTTGTTGACAATGACGAATTTTTCGACATTGAGTTATTATTACATGCTCTACGAGATGGTTGATATTGTTTTCCCTTATTTATTCTATTGCCAGTTATTGATATATTACATAGGTTATTGACTAGTGAGTATCACATGACTTGACCCTCGTCACTACTTCACCGAGGTTAGTGTTGATACTTACTAGGTACCGAATGTGGTATACTCATACTACACTTTTGTATATATATGTGCAGATTCAAGTGTTGGTGGTAGCGGACACCGGGAGTGAGAGTTTGCTTGTTCCTGAGTATTCAAGGTAGAGCTGCATGTTGTCGCAGTCCCTTGGAATCTCATATTTTACATAGATACTGTTATTTTTATATTTGAACAATATTGTATCTATTTGGTTATTCCGTATGTATTTAGTTAGAGCTCATGACTTTGTACTACGTAGTTCTGGGTAAGTGTAATGAGTGTAGCCATTTTGGCTTGTATTAAATCTATTTCAACTTTTATGTTATTCTCCATCTTATTTTGTTACACCCCATGTTTTCGTACGTAAAAGTACGTCGTAAGTAAATGGATGTAAGCTCGAAAAGAAGATCATCTTTGGAAAAATATAAAGTAAGTTAATCATATTACCTTGGAGGTTACAAATATTTAAGATCATGATCAACAAGTACCTAGAGGGTTGGAAAGTTTAGAAGCTAAACAAATTGAAGAAAATAAGTTTCTTCGAAAGTTGGTAAGTTGGGACTATTATAAGAAGGTGATGTTATGAGGTATTTTAGTTGTATGATATTCGTGTGTTAAATTTTGAAGTCAAGCGAGTTATGAAATAATAGTTGACGAAAGTCGTCGCATGTTATGTTCATAAATTTTAATGAAATTTTGGTCTAATGTCACTAAGCTTTCTCCTAATATACTTATAGGGTGATCCACCCACCAAATTGAAGTTCTACTAGTCTAGTTTCCAATGCATTAAAACGTTAGTCAATGCAACATTGGAATAGAGAGATATTTGCATTGTCGAGAGACTACGCAGACTGGTAGGTGACAAGTAGGTGTGTGGCCTACTTGCTTAAATGAAGGGACTAAATAAGTCCCCAAAAGGGGTAGATTGAGGGCGTCCAAGGGGCCCTTTATATGGGTTGAGTCTCTCAATTTTTCAACATAATCTCCTGAGCAATAAATAGGAGAAAAACCCCTGCAGCTCCTCTCCCAAAAGTTCCATCAAAAACTAAGTTATTTTGAAGGTTGCAAGTGATTCTAGTTGCAAAGAAACCCGAACTGCTTGCTAGTTTCTCTTCCTCTTTCTTGTAGTTGCGTTGGAAGTTGTTTTCAGGTGAAGAGGAACTGGGTTTCGACTGGTTGTGATAAGTTCAAAGTGATTTATACTTCTCCTTCCCCTTTTTAAGCTTCTATGAGTTATAGCTTGGTTATGAGAACTAGAACTTGTATGTTTCGAACGGATTAGCATGCTATTGTTATTGCATCTTTACTAGGGTGTTGTCTACTTATTTTTAAGTTTAATTCATGGTTGGTTTACACGAGAAGAGGCTTAATTATGTGCTGTTGGCTGTGTTGCTTGAATTGAAGGAAAAAAACAAATCGAAAACATGTTTTAGTAATCTAAAAAATCAGTTTTGAGTTGCTAAACTTGTTTTGGGCTGTTATGGGATCTTTTAAAGTTGTATTGTGGTTGAAAATTAGTAGGGATAATTGAATATGTTGTGTTTAATATTGTTAATAAATTCTATATGGAAGAAGGAGTTTAAAACTTTAGTTGTTTAATCATAAATCGAGCTTGCCGCTCCTTGTACTGTTGTTGGAATTGTGGAATTGTTCTTACGTTGTTGAGGGGTTCGAATGGATAGGATTGGTTGTTGATATTGATGATGTTGTTGTTTGGTGCTAATTTGAATTCGGGGAAGTGAGGAAATATAGGGGAAGTTCTGCCCAACATTTCATAAGAGAGATACTAGCTTAGAAATATGTTTTGAGTTCTTCCATGGTAGTAACCATAGTTCTAATACTTTGATGTAGGTTGAGGTACTATGGGAAGTGTATATTGAGTCGTTATCAAAAAAGGTATGTTAAGGCTAATCTTTCCTTCTTTTGGCATGATCCAAGTAACAAAACGTAAAAGTAATGTTATTACATAAATGGTTCTACTCTTAGTACTTAATGATGTTTATGTTATTCATTCCTATAAAATGTAATTCAAAGAATATCTAAGTATGTTCCTAAGTCCCTATTGAGGCATACGATGAAATTTTAATGTTCATAATGTAATCAGAGGGTGAATGACTATAGGTCATTCTGAAAGATGTCCTAATGATACTGATAGGCTCTTCATGCATTATAGGTATATATATATATATAAATGAGTAATGATATTATATACGTATGTACAATATCTGTAAGAGCATGGATATGGTATACCTACTCTACCACCAAGCTATGACTGGTTGGGTAGTTACGCATTTAACATCGAGCAATGGTTGGTCGGGCATTCATGCATTTACCATCGAACTATGGCCGTTCGGGCAGTCATGCATTCACCACCGAACTACAGCCAGTTGGGAGGTTACACATTTACAATCGAGCTACTTCCAGTTGGGTAGTCATGTATTTACCATCGAGCTATGACTAGTTGGGCATTAATGTAATATGATTTACCACCGAGTTACGGCAGTTGGGCAGTCTTGCATTTACCACCGAGCTACGGTCGGTCGAGGAGTTACCACTGATTAGTTGGGCAGTCATGTTACGATATGGATAATTGTCCCAAAAAGAGGCATTAAGTATATAAGTATAATTAGTATGCATATCATGGCCCTCAATGGCACTTCAGGGGTTCTGGTTGATTCTTGTATCTCTCTCATTAATGTCGTCTTATTGTTATGTTTTAGTTCTGCCTTACATACTCGATGCATTATTTTTACTTACATTATTTTTATTGTGGACGATGCATTTATGCCTGTTGTCAGAGTGTAACGGAGTCTACAAGTCATGGTGTCAGAGTTTTTCTACAGATTTATGGGTAGGCTGGGGTCCTGTCCTGACCATATTTTGATTTCAGATACTTTTAGAGGGTTTGTAGACATAGGTTCACTATGTACAGTATGTCAGTGGCCTGGTCGGCCCTCGTTTATGTTTTCTTCTAGGTTGTTCGGTGTCGATACTCATAGTAGCCTCCTCGGCCCGTATGCATAGATATGTTGTGAGTATAACGGCTCGCTATCATGATGCTCGCCCACTTATAGTGTGTGTGTGTGTATGTGTGTGTGTGTGTATATATATATATATATATATATCACGAGTTGTGGCTATGTTGGCCCATGATAGTTTTACGAAAAGAATGAGTTTAGCCAAGTCGAGATATGTATGTTCTAGTTTACGTCGAACGATCATGAGTTACAGAGTGGTTCGCTCGGGCAAGTACGACACTGGGTGCCAGCTGCGCCTCAGCTAGGTTGGGGTGTGACAAAGTGGTACCAGTGCCAGTCATGTCCTAGGGATTCTACAACGTCGTGACTATTAGTGTCTCACTTATGGGTGTGTTATGCGCCACACTTATAATTGAGAGGCTATAGTGCATTTAGGAAATGCTACCCTTATTTCATTTCCAGATCGTGACATAGAGCTGATTCATAAAAAGTCAGTATGAAGCTTCCGCCGGATTGTGAATGCTCCAAAGGTGCAAGTATTATAGTAGAGCTTTAAGGTGTGGATGTAAATTCTACATATGTGCAAGGGTGGTTATGAAAGCGACAGAAGATATGATGCAAGATTTAAAGGTAAGAAGGGTAAGGGTTAAGATGGTACGAGATACTCAAGTATAGAAGATTGTGAATAGTACAAACTTCAGATAGAGGGCTAATGTCACGCCCCAAAACCGAGGAGCACGACCGGCGCTCAACCGAGTTAACCCGGCCGAGCAAGCCTATTAGATTTCCTTCTACCCAAACTAATTCATGAATAAAGAGAATATATATCTTCGTTAATCAAACAATAAAGTGATCATGTCTGCAATACCAATTTCTTACCATTAGTTACTTCATTTAAAGTCTCAATTTCACACCCATTTTTCATAATCTGAAGTGGAAATAGTAATGCAAACATAACACAACGAGTTTGACTTACCCATCATCAATATACAACCCACACTATGTCTACGGAGCCTCTATAGATAAAGAAGAGTACAATGATAATGTCGGCAACAAGGCCCCGGCTATACCTCAAACAGAATACACAAAGAACAAAAGATTCATGACCCCGGGATGAAGTGGGGCTCACCAAGTCAGCTGGGAAGAAAGTGTATTGCTATCACTGATCAATATCTCCTGCTGTGGAACCACCTTCATCCATTTAAAGATGCAGCGCCCCCGGCAAAAGAGATGTTAGTACTGACGAATAGCACTAGTATGTATAACTAAACACCCTCTCAGTAGAACAAATAATATTACAAGGAGGAATAATCATAAAATCAATGAAAGTCTCGAACAATACCAAAACATCAAGTTTCACGTAAATTCCCATATTTTCAGATTAGTGATTCTTAGCACCGATATACCATTGTTCACACTCCCATTGTTCACAATACCAATACCACCGTACGCTTAGCACGGAGTCCGATCACGACCTGATCGACTAGCCTATCTCTTTAGATACATCAACCACAATCACTCTCAATATCAATAACCCCGTACCTTTAACACGGAGTCTGATCACGACCCGATCGACTAGGCTATCTCATTAGAGACATCAACCACAACCTTAAATTCAATTATAATTTCCAGCACAATCAACACCATGTGTGCGGCAAGGTGTCCGATCATGACCTGATCGGCTAGGCTGTCTTATTCGAGACATCAACCTTTTTATATCAATCATCGCATTTCATACTTCTTTCAAATCTTTTCATTTCGTTGGTACTATTGGTCATAATTATAAAACCATTCTTGGCACATTGGCCGTATTTAGTATTTCATGCTCAACTTTTTCACTTTCAAACATCAACATCATCATCACCAATAACAACAACTCAAATCATGGTGTGTAGTACGCACGTGAGAAATTAAGAGTCTAAGGCACATAGAGATATTTCACAAAAGTTGGCATAATAGCCTTCGTTTGAACTTGACTTGAAGTTGAAACATTATTAATGCACAACCCATACTTGAACACATCCTCAATTGATAACATAACATGAATAAAGCATTTAGGATACTTATTGAACATATATCTTTCAACACAAACTTACTCGGAATAGCCAATTTTATAGTGAACCACTCGGGTCTTACATAAATTACATGAATATCGTGGGATTCAATTCTAAGTGAAGCGTTTAGCCAACATACCTTAATCGAGCTTCCTTAAACTCTAAAATGTTCCGGAATTCTTAGCAACTTCAATCTATTGTAGAAATATAACAAATTGAACCAAAATTAGGAAGATACTCATGGTTCTAGCTCATTTGAGCATTTTACCAAACACTAGGTGTGCAATAAGGTTTCAATGTCCTTTTATGGAGGATTCCATCATCCCACAACCCAATCTTTACCATTTTTAGCTCAATTATCTTCTTACACCCTTTGATAACACATGCATGCTAGATGAACAACTCTCATGCCCAAAATTTATCTTACTAATTACCCAATTCTAGACAAAATTTGAAATTGAGGGTTAGGGTGTAGAATCTTACCTTTAGGATGAAGACCTTGTGGGTTATACTTGTTAACATTACAAGATTTGAGTAAATATTGATGAAAATTAGCCTAGGGTTTCCTCTCTCTCTAAAACACTCTCCCTTCTCTCTAAAATATCAGATTTTTTGCTCAAAAATGATCTTTTGCATGTATTTAACGAAGTTGGGTTGGGTTATAAAAACCCAAAAATGAAGCTCCGGAACAGGGTCTGCGATCGCATATGCGATCGCATAATTGATGTCCAAAATCGGCAAAAATATGTCTGTGTCTGCGGTCACTATGCGGCTCGCAGACCTGTTCTACGGTCGCATAATGAACCACAAAATAGTTCTGCGGTCACATAGTCGACCGCAGAATGGCATCCAAAGTGACCCTCTCCTGCCTCACTTCTGCGACCATTATGCGACCCGCAGAGTGATTCTGCAGTCGCATAATGACCGTAAAAATGCATTTCGCTGCCAAACTTTTTCCTTTAATTTCCAGTGCATTCTTCAATCCAAAAAGTCCGAGCCTAGTCTGGCACCATGAAACATTATTTTTTTCCTTTGCAAAATTTTACGGGGCTTTACATTCTCCCCTACTTAGGATCATTCGTCCTTGAATGAGGGTCAAAATCTGTTATTAGCATCTTATGCAACTCAGTTTTCATACCACACACCAGCAGCCCCAAATTTGACTAACTCCCTAAATTTTCAAAAATTTTGCCAGAGTTTCCCTTGTAACCAGGCCTATCCACCTGTCAGAGAGCCCCAGAAACACATCCTTAAAATATATACATAATCTAACAACGTAACATAACACAAAACAACACCAATTGTGGCCTCACAAGTAACTATATTACCAGAACGGAACACCCTTAACATCAAATGTACAAATCATACATAATTCATAGGAAGTATCTCTTAACATTTTCATAAGGCACAACTCATAAATACATAGTTATTCAAACAAATAAGGATACTTTTTCTTCAATTCTTCCTCGACCTCCCAAGTAGCCTCTTCAACCTGTTGGTTTCGCCATAGCACTTTCACGGATGCAATTTCTTCATTTCTCAACTTTCAGACTTGCCGATCAATAATAGTAACTGGAATCTCTTCATAAGTCAATTCTTCATTAACCTCAATAGTCTCAATCGGAACAATGAATGTCGGGTCTCCAAATACTTTCTTTAACATAGACACATGAAACACCGGGTGCACTACTGACATTTTAGGTGGTAGCTCGAGATTGTACGCCACCTCACCGACCCTCTGAATGATTCTGTACGGTCCGACATACCTCGGACTCAATTTCCCTTTCTTACCAAATCACATTATCCCTTTCATGGGGGAAACTTTCACGAATACCTAATCACCTTCTTTGAACTCCAAATCCCTACGACGAACATCCGAATAGGATTTCTGACAACTCTGAGTAGTCTTCAACCGCTCCTTAATGATTTTAACTTTTTCCATAGCCTGATGCACGAGGTCTGGCCCTATCAACTCTGCTTCCCCAATTTCGAACCACCCAATGGGAGATCTACATCTCCTACCATATAAAGCCTCGAACGGTGACATATGAATGCTAGAATGATAGCTATTGTTGTATGCAAATTCTATGAGTGGTAAATGATCATCCCAGCTAACTTTGAAGTCTAGAACACAAGCGCGCAACATATCCTCAAGCGTTTGAATAGTCCGCTCTACTTGCCCATCAATCTGCGGGTGAAAGGTTGTACTATGATTCACCTGAGTACCCAAACCTTGAGGAAATTTCTTCGAAAAATTAGCAGTGAATTGTGCTCCCCGATCAGAAATGATGGAAACTGGGGTGCCATGCAACCTGACTATTTCTTTGATATACAACTGAGCATATTATTCTGCTGTATCGGTATCCTTAAACGGCAAGAAGTGTGCTGATTTCGTGAGTCGATCCACAATCACCCAAATCGAGTTAAACTTACGAGGAGTACGAGGTAATCCTATCACAAAGTCCATATTAATAATTTTCCACTTACACATTGGAATTTCTATGTTTTGTGCCAACCCACTGGGCCGTTGCTGTTTGGCCTTCACTTGCTGACAAGTTGTACACTTTGCCACAAATTCGGCTACATTCCTCTTCATATCATTCCACCAATAGAATTCCTTAAGATCATGATACATTTTCGTAAAACCTGGGTGCACGGAATACCTAGAAGTGTGAGCTTTAGTCATAATTCTTTCACGGAGACCATCCTCGTTTGGAACACATAGTTGCCCTTGGTACCTTAGGGTACCATCATCCATGCCAAGAGAAAAGGCCATGGTTTTATGTTTAGGAATCCCTTCTTTCAATTGCACCAACATTGGATCGTTGTATTGCTTCTCTTTGACTTCCACAATAAGCGATGATTCAGCCTTATTTTGCACAATTACCCTCCTTCACTAGAGTTCGCAAGACGAACTCCCAAACTAGCCAATCGGTGAACTTCTTTGGCCAATGGTCTTTGATATGCCTCCAAGTGAGCCAAACTACCCACGGATTTCCGGCTAAGAGCATCTGCCACAACATTGGCCTTTCCCGAATGATATAGAATATCAATGTCGTATTCCTTGAGTAACTCAAGCCATTTTCTCTGCCTCAGATTCAATTCCTTCTGCTTGAAAATATATTGAAGGCTCTTATGGTCCGTGAATATATCCACATGGACCCCATATAAATAATGACGCTAAATTTTTAATGCAAATGCCACTGCCGCATGTTCTAAATCATGTGTTGGATAGTTCTTTTTATGATTCTTGAGTTGCCTAGAAGCATAAGCTATAACCTTGCCATGTTGCATTAATACACATCCAAGCCCGATTCTTGAAGCATCACAATATACCACAAATCCATCTATACCCTCTGGCAGAGTCAACACCGGTGTTGTAGTCAATCTTGCTTTCAACTCCTGGAAACTCTTTTCACAAACATCTGACCATTGGAACTTAATTGCCTTCTATGTCAATTTAGTTAATTGAGAGGCAAGAGTAGAAAACCCCTCCACAAACTTTTTGCAATATCCAGCTAAGCCTAAGAAACTGCGAATCTTTGTTGGAGTTATAGGCCTCGGCCAATTCTTCACAGCTGAAATTTTCTGAGGATCAACCTTAATTCCCTCACTAGAGACTGCATGACCCAAGAATATGACCGATTCAAGCCAAAATTCACACTTTGAAAACATTGCACATAACTGGTGCTGATGTATGGTTTGCAGAACTACCCTGAGATGATCGGCATGGTCTTCTTGACTTCGTGAATATACAAGAATATCGTCAATAAACACTATCACAAAAGAGTCGGGGAATGGCTTAAAAACTCGATTCATAAGATCCAAGAAGGCTGCTGGGGCATTTGTTAGCCCAAAAGACATCACTAGAAACTCAAAATGCCCATACCGGGTCCTAAAAGCTATTTTCGGAATATCCTGCTCCCTGATATTCAATTGGTGATACCCGCATCTTAAATCAGTCTTGGAGAAGTACCTGGCACCTTGCAATTGATCAAACAAATCATCTATCCTTGGCAGTGGGTACTTATTCTTGATTGTGACCTTATTAAGCTGCCGATAGTCAATACACATTCTCAGTGCCCCATCTTTCTTTCTTACAAAAAGGACTGGTGCGCCCCAAGGTGACATACTTGGCCGGATAAAACCCTTTTCTAACAAATCTCTCAATTGTTCCTTTAGCTCCTTCAATTATTCCGGTGACATTCTGTAGGGTGGAATAGATATAGGATGCGTGTCTGGCATCACATCAATCCCAAAATTAATCTCCCTGTCTGGTGGTATCCTAGGGAGTTCATCTGGAAAGACTCCCAGAAATTCATTCACAATAGGCACGGACTCAAGTGTAGATGCCTCAACATCGGTGTCCGTAACCCGTACCAAATGGTAAATACATCCCTTGTTGATCATCTTTGTGGCTTTAAGGTAGGAAATAAACCTACCCTTCAGAACTACATCATCACCCTTCCACTCAATAACTAGCTCGTTTGGAAATTCGAACCTAATAGTCCTGGTTCGGCAATCAAGCTTGGCAAAACAAGAATAAAGCCAATCCATCTCCATTATCACATCAAAATCGACCATTCTCAATTCAATAAGATCGGCCACGGTGTCCCGACCATGCAACGTGATGACATAATCCCTATAGACCCGCGCGGCCAAAATTGACTCACCAACTGGAGTAGATACAGAGAACGGCTCATGAAGTTGTTCCGGTTCTAGCCCAAATTCCATAGCAACATAAGGAGTGACATATGACAAAGTAGAACCTGGATCAATAAGAGCATACACATCATGAGATTGGACAGTCAATATACCTGTGACAACATCTGGAGAAGCCTCTGAATTTTGGTGACCCCTCATAGCATAGAAATGGCCGGATCCTCCCGAAATCTGTGCTCCACCCCTAGCTACACCATGCCCTGTGGGTGTAGGAGTGCCTCGAGCTAGAGGAGGTGCTGCGGATGTAGTAGCTGCAGAATTGGCTGGCTGTGCTGGGGCCCTACCCGCACCTTAGCGGGACGAACGACAATCCTTCTGAATGTGACCCCTCAATCTGCATCTGTAGCATATGGGTAAGTCCACGTAGCATATTCCTAGGTGCATCTTTCCACACCTAGGGCATGGGGGCCTCCTCTGCTGCTGGAATCTACCACCATGACGACCCTGCTGATAGGAGCCCCCATTGCCCTCACTGGGCCTGAAACGGCTCCACTGCTGCTGCTGACTGGGCCCCAATTGCGGTGCACTAGCCGAAGACTGCCAAAGGATTGAGATGGTCCTGATGGCCCTCCCTTGAATGTTGACTTGCCACCGCCAGAAGCACCCCCCAAGTTGCTCGCACACCGGGCCTTATTGTTACCCTCTCACTCCATTCTGTTCCTCAACTTACGAGTCTCTGTTACTTGAGCGAATGCCACCATTTTTCCATAATTCATATCAGAATTCAAGGCTGTTGTAGCGGTCTTATTAATTACCAAGGGACTAAAGACCTGTACAAATCGCCGCACTCTGGCCTCCATAGTGGGCAGCATGTAAATAGCATACTTAGACAGGTACGCGAATCTCATATGGTAATCCTACACACTCAGGCTACCTTGCCTCAAGTTCTCAAACTTAGCAGCACGGGCTGCCTTAGTCTCGGCAGGCAAGAAATGATCAATGAAGGCATCGGCAAACTCACCCCACCTCGCTGGAGGGCTCCTTTCTTCATGGGACTCCTCCCATAGATCAAACCAAGAATATGCCACCTCTTTCAGGTGGTAGGAGGCCAATTCCATTGCCTCTGTCTCAGTAGCATGCATAACTCGAAGAGTCCTGTGCATATCATCAATGAATTCATGGGGATCCTCCTCTGGGTTAGTACCCGTGAACACTGGAGGATCCAACTGGAGAAACATGTTCACCCTAGAACTAGTAGAATCCCTTGGCTGACTGGAAGAAGTGGGTGCAACATTTAATCTCTAGGCCTGGGATGCCACTATCTGAGCCAACATCTGTATGATCTCCCCTAAGATCAACATCAGAAATACCAGAATCAGAAGTTGGAACTGGAGGTTGAACTGGTATATCAGTTGGAGGGACTGTCGCACCCTCAGTAGGTGTAGGGACAGGTGTGGTCTGATAAGTTGTAGTAGATTCAGGCAGTGTAGTAACTGGAGGAATATTCTCACTCCTCGGGTGCTCACCCGCATCATCAATTATAGGGTCAATTATCACTCCTTGGGTGACATTGGCTATTTGTCCAGTTCTTGCCTACTTATTAGGTGCCATGTACTGAAAGTTAAAGTAAAGCACGAGTTAAAGTAGGAACAATCTTACCATCAGCTTTATCGCACGATCGAGAACATGAAAGAAGGGTATTATTCCTAAATTCCCATGTAGCATCCTAATTATAGATGTGGTCGACAACACACCGATAATAAGGACTCTACTAGACATGGCTCCGAGACATCATAGGACACTTTAAAACCTTAGGCTCTGATACCAAGTTTGTCATGCCCCAAAACCGAGGAGCGCAACCAGCGCTCAACCGAGTTAACCTGGCCGAGCAAGCCTATTAGATTTCTTTCTACCCAAACTCATTCATGAATAAAGAGAATATATATCTTCGTTAGTCAAACAATAAAGTGATCATGTGTGCAATACCAATTTCTTACCATTAGTTACTTCATTTAAAGTCTCAATTTCACACCCATTTTTCATAATCTGAAGTGGAAATAGTAATACAAACACAACACAACGAGTTTGACTTCCCCAACACCAATATACAGCCCACACTACGTCTATGGAGCCTCTATAGATAAAGAAGAGTACAATGATAATGCCGGCAACAAGGCCCCGCTATACCTCAAACAGAATACACAAAGTACAAAAGATTCATGACCCCGGGATGAAGTGGGGATCACCAAGTCAGCTGGGAAGAAGGTGTACTGCTATCACTGATCAATATCTCCTACTGTGGAACCACCTGAATCTATTTAAAGATGCAGCGCCCCCGGTAAAAGGGACGTTAGTATTGTCGAATAGCACTAGTATGTATAACTAAACACCCTCTCAATAGATCAAATAATATTACAAGGAGGAATAATCATAAAATCAATGAAAGTCTCGAACAATACCAAAACATCAAGTTTCACGTAAATTCCCATATTTTCAGATTAGTAATTCTTAGCACCGATATACCATTGTTCACACTACCATTGTTCATAATACCAATACTACCGTACTCTTAGCACGGAGTCCGATCATGACCCGATCGGCTAGGCTATCTCTTTAGAGACATCAACCATTATCACTCTCAGTATGAATACCCCCGTACCTTTAACACGGAGTCCGATCACGACCCGATCAGCTAGACTATCTCATTAGAGATATCAACCACAACCATAAATTCAATTATAATTTCCAACACAATCACCACCATGTGTGCGGCATGGTGTCCGATCATGACCTGATCGTCTAGGCTGTCTTATTCGAGACATCAACCTTTTTATATCAATTATCACATTTCATACTTCTTTCTTATCTTTTCATTTTGTTGGCACTATTGGTCACAATTATAAAACCATTCTTGGCACGTTGGCCGTATTTAGTATTTCATGCTCAACTTTTTCACTTTCAAACATCAACATCATCATCACCAATAAAAACAACTCAAATCATGATGTGTAGTATGCATATGTGCAATTAAGAGTCTAAGGCACATAGAGATATTTCACAAAAGTTGGCATAATAGCCTTCGTTTGAACTTGACTTAAAGTCGAAACATTATTAATGCACAACCCATATTTGAACACATCCTCAATTGATAACATAACATGAATAAAGCATTTAGGATACTTATTGAACATATATCTTTCAACACAAACTTACTCGGAATAGCCAATTTTATAATGAACCACTCGTGTCTTACATAAATTGCGTGAACATCGTGGGATTCAATTCTAAAAGAAGAGTTTAGTCAACATACCTCAATCGAGCTTCCTTAAACTCTAAAATGTTCCGAAATTCTTAACAATTTCAATCTATTGTACAAATATAACAAATTGAACCAAAATTAGGAAGATGCTCATGGTTCTAGCTCATTTGAGCATTTTATCAAGCACTAGGTGTGCATTAAGGTTTCAAGATCCTTTTATGGAGGATTCCATGATCCCACAACCCAATTTTTACCATTTTTAGCTCAATAATCTTCTTACACCCTTTGATAACACATGCATGCAAGATGAACAAATCTCATGCCCAAAATTTCTCTTACTAATTACCTAATTCTAGACAGGGTGTAGAATCTTACCTTTAGGATGAAGACCTTGTGGGTTATCCTTGTTAATCTTCCAAGATTTGAGTAAAGATTGATGAAAATTAGCCTAGGGTTTCCTCTCTCTCTAAAACACTCTCCCTTCTCTCTAAAATATCATATATTTTGCTCAAAAATGATCTGTTGCGTGTATTTAACGAAGTTGGGTTGAGTTGTGAAAACCAAAAAATGAAGCTCCGGAATAGGGTCTGCGATCGCATAATCGATATGCGGACTGCATAATCGATATGCGGACCGCATATCAGTCGCATAATTGGTGTCTAAAATCGGCAATAATATGTCTGTGTCTGCGGTCACTATGCGGCTCGCAGACCTGTTCTGCGGTTGCATAGTTGATCGCAGAATGACATCCAAAGTGACCCTCTCCTGCCTCACTTTTGTGCCATTATGCGGCCCGCATAGTGATTCTACGGTTGCATAATGGACCGCAGAAACGCATTTTGCTGCCAAAATATTTCCTTTAATTTCCAGTGCATTGTTCAACCCAAAAAGTCTAAGCCGCAGTGAGCAAACTCGCCGTGAAGAATTTCTACAATTCTCAAACACATAAGCCTAGTCTGGCACCATGAAACATTATTTTTTTCCTTTGTAAAATTTTACGGGGCCTTGCAGCTAGAAGCTTCATGATTCAGTATCTATAAATTATAGTTGTGTCGTCAGTAGCATATCTTCCACCCTATGGTTTCCAGGTATTGAAGGGTATAGTTACGAAAATAAAGAAGATTTAGGGGCGACGTGATGTCTCTGTTGAGGTTCTTGAATAACATAAGGAAATCTATGGTGCTAGCAAGCTAAATGAAGGTTGTGAGTAGTATGAATAGATACGTGTAGGTCGCATGCTAAAGTATGGTAGAGCGATAAGGTTTTAAATAGATCAGAGTAAGGATTAGAAAAGGTGAGTGAGGGGATGATGAGAATAGGTAATGCCTCAGGATTAAGCCCATCAAAACAAGAGAGCTTAGTATAGCCTGAATGAAGTCAGAGGAGTTTAAGACTAGGAGCATTTAGAAGAGACATAATGCTGCCCTGGTAGTAGAATAAGAGTGTAATTGTGATAAACGATAAGAGGATGGCGTTTAGGAATATAGCCTTTGATTGAAGTAATGATTCAACGAGAAGGGATTTCATTAATTGCATGGGATTAGAATACCTCGCATAAGAGGAATCACGTTGAGATGCTATGAAATATGGTTATTGGAGTATAGTATCATCCTTAAGGTGGATCAGGAAAATAACTTTAGATGTTTGTCGATGAGATGTGAGCCCTAGTTACAATGTATTATGTAAGAGGTTTCAAGTTATCAGTGGTGGATTATAGATCAACATTAAGGTGAATCAACAATAGATGGATAAAATTTCCCAAGTATGAGATGAGATTATGCTATCATTCTTAAGATGAACAGTAATGAGGAAGCATTAAAAGACATAGATTTATATATATAGGATAAGCAGCGAGAGAGTAACCCGGAGTTGAGTAGCAAACCTCGATAATGATAAATCGAAGAAAGTGTTATAGGATAGTATGACCTACCTAGATGCAGTAAAGCCATAAGGATAGCTAACCGAGGCTATGAAACAAAATATAGCAATAATCAAGTTTGACAAAGTACCATGCAAAGAACTTCAGTATACCTATAGATGTCCAGAGGAACAACTTGTCATAGTTTTTATATGTTCGCAAAGTAAGGCCTTGAGATTGGTTAAAAGCTGGAGGAAAATGAGAGAAATGTCGCGTAGGCGCGCATACAAGGATATAGTCATATATGCTGCATGACAAAAGGTAGCAACAATTACGAGATTGGAAGAATTCCAACCACATGTCGTGGTGTGAGAAAGAGGCCTAAAGGGGGGAATGCCCTGGCCTTTGGATTTATTCATAGAACAGTTGCCTAGATGGCAAGGGCTCTATTAAAGAATTCATAAGAGTCGTAGGTCATGAGACTAATTAATGCATCAGTCAACATTCGAGAATCAATTTTCCAAAGGGGCGAATGATGTTACACCCCATATTTTTGTACGTAAAAGTACGTCGATAGTCAATGGATGTAAGCTCAGAAAGGATATCATCTTTGAAAACATGTAAAGTAATTTAATAATGTTAACTTGGAGGTTACAATTATTTAATATAATGTTCAACAAGTACCAAGAGGGTTGGAAGGTTTAGAAGCTACACGAATCAAAGAAAATAAGTTTCATCGAAAGTCGGCAAGTTGGAAATGTTATACCCCGTACTTTTGTGGTAATAATATGGTTCTTAACATGATAAGAAGGTGATGTTATTAGGTGTTTTAGAAAGTTTTAGAAAGTTTTTACAAACCCCCCCCCCAATTTCTCCAATTCAAATCACTAGTTAAATGATAAAAGCAAAGATGGAATCTGTAAATATAACAAAATCCGAGTCAAGAATACATACCCCATTCTAAATGGTGATAATCCCCTCCAAAATCTCCCAAATCCAAGCTCTCTAACTCAAAAGTGATAAAATTACATAAGCCCTCGAAATAGAGTACTATATAGTCTGTTGTCACATCCCATATTCGCGTACGTTAAATCATGCCGTTTGTTAGTCAATGTAAATCCATGAAGAGATTATCTTTGATATGATAAGAAGTTAATCCTATTGGTCTTAAATGATATAATTTTGTATAAGAGTGGTCAACAAGTATTAGAAGTTAGAAGTAAAACGAATCAAGGACGTTGTTGCCCGTATTTTTGGGTAAAACTAGATGTGCTTAATATACTAAGGAGGTTGTGTTTTAAGGTATTTGAATCATATAATATCCGTATCATAAGTCTTTATGTCAAGCGAGTTGTGAAACAAAAGTCGATGGAAGTCGTCACAAGTTACGTTCATAAATTTAAATGAAATTTAGATCAAATACCAAGGATATTTTCGCTCAATGTACTTGGATTACGGGGTGATCCACCCACAAAATTGAAGATCTATGAGTCTAGTTTCCAACGTATTAAATCTTTCATCGATACAACATTGGAGTAGCGACATATTCGCGTTTTTGCGAGACTGCGCAAGCAGCTCCGTTGGTACCCACTTGAGATGGCCACCGACCTTCCTTCTTTTAAAAGTTGTTTCAGCCTCATTTCGGATGATATTTCACCCAAAATTCGTCCAAAAGCTCTCCAAAACCCTCTCTAAGATATCTCAACATCCTAAGAACCAAACTCAAGAGAAATCCACTCAAATCATCATCAAAATTGTTAAAGACTACAAGAGAATGCTTCTATGATGTTGTGGTGTTGTTGATGGCTATGAGCTAAGTTAAGATGGGGTTTGTAGCTGCTATCCAAGGTATTTATAACATCTTCTTGATTGTGCCTAAGGTTAATATTGTGTTGGTTGTGTTGCTTGAGTGAAAAACTATAAGATAGCACTTGAAAGAACATGGGATATGGTTATCTTTTTGGTTGGACTATTTTGTGGCTAAATATATGGTTTGTGGTGGATGGAAATTATGAGAAATACTTTGATAATGTTTTGGCTGATGTTTATAAGCTTTTCTAGGTGTTAAATAAGTTGATTGACGAAGAAAACATGAAAAACAAGTGATTGACGATAAAAGTTAAGGTGCTAGGCGTATGGGGCTGTTTTGGAAAGCATTTTGTGGATGTTTTGAACTAGGAATCTTATAATACATATAAGTATGATGTTATGTAGTTTTTAACTTATTTATGGAATAAGAGTTGGATTTAGTTTATATTTTTTTATTAGTAAAAACGAGCTTGCCGCTCAATATAATTGTTAAGATAATCGGAGAAGCTCATATTGGATTATATTGTTGTTGTTGTTATTGTTGGTTATAGTTGCTGCTGTTGGGCTGTTTGGTGATTGTTTTAACTTGTGTTAAGTCATATAAATAGGGGAGGTGTTTTCCGTTTCATCATAAGATAGGTTGTGGTTGATACATACTAGTTACGACGCTTAAACAATAACGATCATATCATTTCTCTTATTATAGACATAGGAGCCGTAAGATTCGCATAGCTTGAGGTTAGGAAGTATATACAAGGTATGTGAGGATATCCCTTTCCTTATTTTTCACGACTCTGATAGTACATAGTGTAAGGAACGAGCTTCCAAAGATACTCCACTCTTAGAAGCTATCAGTACTTACATTGTTTCCCTTCTTATAGAACGATTGATGTTGATGTTGCTTCTCTTATTCTTATGTTATCAATGTTGTTGGTACTTCCTGATTCTTATAAGATTTATGATGAATAGTTAGTCCTAATAACATGTACAGAGGTTACCGACCTTACGTCACTCCGAAAGGTTTAGAACGTGACCTCATGAGTCCAGCATGCATTATATATATGTTTCTATTTTACTCTACCAAGCCACTCTATAGTCGGTCGAGTACGGTACCTATTGTGAAACCACTGATCTAAATGGGTTTTACCGAGCTCCACGTGGCGTGGTACGATTCTACTAAGCCTTATGATGGCCAGGTTCATTTTTACCGAGCCTATTACAGCCGGGTACGATATGATGATGATGATGCCCACAGAGGCGTATGTTTTTAAATGTATATATATATATATATATATATATATATATATATATATATGTGTGTGTGTGTGTGTGTGTGCGTGTGTGTGTGTATGTCATGCATTTTGTGTCAGTCTCCCTCTTAGGCACTCAGATGTTACAGGTTGTATATTCTCTATACCTATTGACATTATTGTTCTTATTTATGCTTTTCTGCCTTACATACTCAGCACTTTATTCGTACTGACGTCCCTTTTTCCTGGGGACACTACGTTTTCATGCATGTAGGTCCCGATAGATAGGTTGACGGTCCTCTTAGTAGGCTATCAGCTCAGCAGAAGGTGTTGGTGCACTCCATTTTCTCCGGAGTTGCCTATTTGGTCAGAATGCTTTGAACATGTATTGATTGGTATGGCGGAGCCCTATCCCAACCCTTATGACATTTATGTACTCTTAGAGGCTTGTAGACAGATGTCATGTATATGGATGCTGGTAAGTCCTTGTCGGCATATGTTTTAAGTGTACAAATGGTCATGCCGGCCTTATAGGCCCGTATGTCACATGTATAAGTTTGTATATCATGTTGGGTTGTCCTATGTCGATTATTTTCTTATGTTTTATTCTAGTTATCTCATGATTGCCTTTCCGGCCCATTTACGCATGATGGTATGATAAGAAAGATACGTTACGTGGGTACTCGGTTGAGTAAGGCACTGGGTACCCGTCGTATCCCTCCGATTTGAGTCGTGACAAACTAGGTATCATAGAAAGTCTGTCCTAGGGGTTGTCTATGAGCCGTGTCTAGTAGAGTCTTGATTATGGATGTGTAGTGTGCCACATTTATAATCAGAAGGCTACATAACATCTAGGGTTGTTACCTTCCTTCTGAATCTCGATCGTGCGTAGAGTTGAGTCATAAGTTTCCATATCTAATATTCACCTTATTTTGTTTCAGTGATGCCTTCCACTAGGAAGCAAGCGATTAGTATACGGCTTGATACAACTGCGAGGGAGGGTACCAGTCAGGTGCCTCCATCCAGAGCAGGACAAAGTGAGGCTTAGAGCGAGATACCGTCTCATACCTCCTCTACTCCGTCTCCTCCAGAGGATATTATGAGGGACCCAGCACCTCCAGTTCCTCCGTCTGGGAATACAGTCCAGGATATGTGCAGTGTGTTGCAGTTGTTGACTAGATTGGTAGCTGATCAGGCTCAGAGGGAGAATATCAGTGCTACTGATAGGTCGGTTAGTGTGAGAGTTCATGATTTTATTAATCTTGACCCTCCATTGTTTATCAGATCAGACCCCAAAGAGGACCCGCAGACATTTATTGATCAGGTTCATCGGACACTGCGGGTTATGCATGCTAGTGATACTGAGGTAGTAGAGTTGGCTTCTTATCGGTTACGGCATTTAGCAGTTTTCTAGTATGATAATTGGGAGTGATCCAGGGGTCCGAACGCTCCTCCAACTGTGTGGAAGGAATTTTCTGAGGCCTTTCTTCATCACTACTTGCCATTTGAGATAGGACGAGCTAGAGCTGACAAGTTTTTGAACCTTCGACAAGGTAATATGAGTGTGGGAGAGCATAGTATGCAGTTTGATTCTTTAGCAAGGTATGATCCCCATATGGTGGCCGAGATGAACGATAGGGTGCACTTGTTCGTTAACAGGTTGGACCACATCTGATAAATGAGTGCACGCATTCCTCCTTGGTGGAGGGCATGTATATTTCCCATATTCAAGGTTATGCCCAAACAGTAGAGGATCGTAAGTGCCAGGAAAGGGCAGATAGGGATCAAGATAGGGGCCAGCATAAGAGGGCGAGATTTGTAGGGTATTCTGGTGACTTCAGAGGTAGTTTCAGGCACCAGTCTAAGAGGAGTTTGGCACCACCTGTAGCTAGTGCTCCTCCATAGTTTCAGAGGCCTCGGTATGATCGATCTTTCTATTTTAGTCCAGGTCAGAGTTCACGGGCATCAGACTCGTAATATAATAGGGAAACTAGTCAGACGAGACTCCGAGCACCCCGTTGTGATCAGTGCGGCAAGGCCCACTTTGGACTGTGCTGTCGAGGTTCCGATGCGTGCTATTTTTGCGGACAACTTGGCCATATGATGCGAGATTGTCCTAACAAAAGAGGTGGTGGTATGGCTCAGTCGACTGTATCTGTGTTTGGTTCTTCCTCATCAGTTTGACCTCGAGCATGGGGTTTTCAATAGTCGATAGGTCATGGTAGAGTTAGAGGTGTAGTGCCGAGTTCGAGCGGTACTCAAAATCGAACCTATTCTCTAGTAGGTCGACAGGATCTTGGGTCGTCTTCGGATGTTATTACAGGTATATTGTCTGTATTATCTTATGATGTATACCTACTTATTGATTCAGGATCTACATTATCATATGTCACACCCTTTGTGGATAATAAGTTTGGCGTTGAACCTGAATTGATAAGTAAACCACTTGCGCTATCCACTCCGATAGGAGATTCTGTGATTGCTAGAAGGGTATATACAGGTTGCACAGTTATGATTTGTAGTCGTCAAACCTCAACGAATCTATTTGAGTTAGAAATGGTTAATTTCAATGTGATAATTAGAATAGATTGGTTGGCATCATGTTATGCAAACGTCAATTATCGTACGAAGATGGTTAGGTTTCAGTTTCCCGGTGAACCCATCGTTGAATGGAAGGGGAAAATTTCTACGCCGAAAGGTAGGTTTATTTACTATCTTAAGGCTAGGAAGATGATCTCGAAAGGTTACATTTATCATCTCGTTCATGTTAGAGATGTGGAGGAAAAGCCGCCTACTCTACAATCAGTTCCCATGGTCAATGAATTTCCAGATGTTTTCCCAGATGACCTCCCAGGCCTTCCTCCTAAAAGGGAGATTGAGTTTAGCATTGATGTGTTTCCTGGCACTCAACCGATCTCTACCCCCCTCCCCCCCGTATAGGATGGCCCCAGCGGTGTTGCGAGAGTTGAAGGCGCAATTGACGGACTTGCTGGATAAGGCCTTCATTAGGCCTAGGACTTCACCATGGGGTGCGCCAGTCTTGTTCGTTTGGAAGAAAGATGGGTCGTTAAGGATGTGTATCGATTATCGACAGTTGAATAAGGTTACTATAAAGAACAAGTATCTACTTCCGAGGATTGATGATCTATTTGGCCAACTCCAGGGTGACAAGTATTTCTCCAAGATTGATTTACGTTTAGGGTATCATCAGGTGAGGGTTAAGGAGAAGGATATTCCGAAGACGGCCTTCCAAACAAGGTATGGTCACTTTGAGTTCTCGGTAATGTCGTTCGGACTAACAAATGACCCACCAGCTTTTATGGATCTCATGAATTGTTACAACCCAAATTCGCGTACCTTAGATCACGCCGTAAGTTAGTCGACGTAAATCCAAGAAGAGATTATCTTTGAGATGATAAGAAGTTAATCGTATTGGTCTTAAACGATACAAGGGTGTATAAGAGTGGTCAACAAGTATTAGAAGTTAAACGAATCAAGGATGTTGTAACCCGTATTTTCGGGTAACACTAGAGGTGATTAATTGTCCCAAGAGTTCATGTTTTAATGTATTTGAATCATATAATATCCGTATCATAAGTCTTGAAGTCAAGCGAGTTATGAAACAAAGTCGATATAAGTTGTCGCAACTTACGTTTATAATTTTACTTAAACTTTAGGTCAAATGTTACTACATTTTTCTCCCAATATACTTGGAATTATGGGGTGATCTACCTATCAAATTGAAGATCTATGAGTCTAGTTTCCAATGCATTAAACCGTTCATCGATACGATCTCGGAATAGAGAGATATTCACGTTTTCGTGAGAGTGCGCCAAGCAGCTCTCTATGGGGCCCACATAGGCGGTTTAAGACATATGGATATATATAAGATACCTCAACCCCGTTTTAAGTCATTATTTTTCAGTATATTCAGACCTTAGAACCCTAAAAACACTCTCTCAAGGTTCTCTCATGATCCAAGACCCAAACAAAGGGCAAACAACACAAATCAAGTGTCGGGAATCCCGTGGCGCTAGTAAGTTTCTTGTTCTTCTTGTTGTTGCTGATTTTTGTGTTGTTCCAGCTCGTGTGGGAGGTTGTTTTAAGTGTTTTATGTTCTGTAAATACTCCTTCAAGTTTTTAATATCAACCCTAGGTGATTTCAAGTCTTCTAAAGTAATTCTAGTGCCGAAAAACCCGAATTGATTGCTAGTTTCGCTTCCTTGTTCTTGTGGCAGAATTGGAGAGATATTTCGTGGAAAATTAAGGTCAAATTGGAGTTGTTATTTCTGTTTAAAGGTAAGGAACCTCTTACTCTATATATATATATATATTTAAGATTATCCAAGTTGCGGCTAAGTCGTTGAAGCTAGAACTTGTGAAATATATATCGAAAGGCTTGGTAGTAATGTTGTTGGTTGGTGGACTGTTTTGGAGGCTCAATATGATTATTAATGATGTTGTTTGGGCTGTTTGGTGATTGTATTGACTTGTGGGAAGTCATATAAATAGGGGAGGTGCTGTCCGTTTCATCGTAAAATAGGTTGTGGTCGATACATAATAGTTACGACGCTTAAACGATAATGATAGTGTCATTTGTCTTATTGTAGACTAAGGAGTCGTGACATTTGCATAGCTTGAGGTTGGGCAGTATATACAAGGTATGTGAGGCTATCCCCTTCATTCTTTTGCACGACTCCGATTGTACATAATGTAATGAACGAGCTCCCAAAGATACTCTACTCTTAGAAGCTAGCAGTACTTACATTGCTGCCCTTCTTATGAAACGATTGATATTGATGTTACTTCTCTTATTCTTATATTATCAATGTTGTTGGTAGTTCCTGATTCTTATAAGATTCTTGATGAAGAGTTAATCCTAATAACGTGTACGAAGGATACCGACCTTACGTCACTCCGAAAGGTTCAAAATATGATTCCAATGAGTCCAGCATGCATCATATATATGTATCTATTTTACTCTACCGAGCCGCGCTATAGTCGGCCGGGTACGGCACCTATTGTGCAACCACTGATCAGTTGGGTTTTACCGAGCTCCACGTGACCGGGTACGATTCTACCGAGCCCTATGATGGCCGGGTACGTTTTATCGAGCCTATTATGGCCGGGTACGATATGATGATGGTGATGCCCATAAAGGCGTATGTTTTAAAAGTTTATGTATATATATGTATGTATCATGTATTTCATGTCAGTAGCCCTCAGAGGTACCCAGATGTCACAGGTTGTATATTCTCTATCCCTATTTACATTACTGTTCTTACTTATGCTTTCTTGCCTCACATACTCAGTACTTTATTCGTACTGACGTCCTTTTTATTTGTGGACGCTGCATGTCGTGCTGCAGGTCCTGATAGACAGGTAGACGTAGCTCCCCCACCACAGTAGGCTGTCCAGTTCAGCGGTTATTGGCGAGATCCCTTCTCCGGACTTGCCGTGGTCTTGGTATGCATTTTTGTTATAGACATTATGGGTATGTCGGGGCCCTGTTCCGGCAATGTTGTAGCACTTATGTTCCTTTAGAGGCTCATAGACAGGTGTCGACTTATGTATGGTTTAGAATGCCTTGTCGGCTGATTTTTGTTGTATAGTCTTTCATGGCATCATGTTAGCTCGTACCTTATATATAGTTTCTTGACAGTCTTGTCGTCCCATGTTATGTATGTTCATGACATTATCTTTCATTGTTGGATGTTCATGATCCATGTCTACTATTTATATTGATCTTGTCGGCCCTTAAAGATAATAAGGAAGGTTAGATAAAATGTACGTTGGTGCTCGGCAAGTATGGCCCGGGTGCTAGTCATGACCCTCCAGTTGGGTCGTGACATGAATAGTGTATTCAGACCATATCATCACGTGTTCATGATCGTATTCATTGATGATATTTTGGGGTATTCTCATTCGTAAGCGGAACATGCGAGCCACTTGCGGATAGTATTACAGACCCTTTCGGATCGTAAATTATATGCAAAGCTCTCCAAATGTGAATTATGGCTAAACTCAATAGCATTCCTTGGCCATCTAATATCTAACAAGGGTATTAGTGTCGACACTCAGAAGATCGATGACTAGCTTGGTAGCTGCTCAGGCTCAGAGGCAGAATACCGGTGCTGCTGATAAACCGGTTAGTGCGAGAGTTCGTGATTTTATTAATCTAGACCCTCCAGTGTTTACCGGATCAGACCCCAAGGAGGACCCACAAATATTTATTGATCAGATTCATCGTACATTGCGGGTTATGCATGCTAGTGATACGGAGGCAGTAGAGTTGGCTTCTTATCGGTTACGGGATTTAGCGGTTTTCTGGTATGATAGTTGGGAGAGATCTAGGGGTCCGAACGCTCCTCCAGCCGTGTGGAAGGAATTTTCTGAGGCCTTTCTTCGTCACTACTTGCCAGTTGAGATACGACGAGCTAGAGCTGATAAGTTCTTGAACCTTCGACAGGGTAATATGAGTGTACGAGAGTATAGTATACAGTTTGATTCTTTAGCAAGGTATGCTCCCCATATGGTGGCCGAGATGAGTGATAGGGTGCATCTGTTCGTGAACGGGTTGGGACCACATCTGATAAATGAGTGCACAACAGCCTCCTTGGTAGAGGGCATGGATATTTCCCGTATTCAGGCTTATGCCCAGACCCTAGAGGATCGTAAGCGCCAGCAAAGGGCAGATAGGGAGCAGGATAGGGGCCAGCATAAGAGGGCGAGATTTGTAGGGTATTCTGATGAGTTCAGAGGCAGTATCAGGCCCCAATCTTCGAGGAGTTCGGCGCCACCTGTAGCTAGTGCTCCTCCAAAGTTTCAGAGGCCTCGGTATGATCGATTTACCTATTCTGGTTCAGGTCAGAGTTTGAGGGCATCAGGCTCACAATTTCATAGAGATACTAGTCAGACAAGACCCCCAACACCTCGTTGTGATCAGTGCGGCAAGGCCCACATTGGACTGTGCCGTCGAGGTTCCGATGCGTGCTATTCTTGCGGACAGCGTGGCCATATGATGCGGGATTTTCCTAATAGAGGAGGTGGTGGTATGGCTCAACCGACTGGATCTGTGTCTGGTTCTTCCTCATCAGTTCGACCTCCAGCACAAGGTTTTCAATAGTCGACAAGTCGTGGTAGAGGTAGAGGTTCAGTGCCGAGTTCGAGTGGTGCTCATAATCGAACCTATGCTCTAGTAGGTCGACAAGATCTTGAGTTATCTCCGGATGTTGTTACAGGTATATTGTCTGTGTTTTCTTATGATGTATATGCGCTAATTGATCCAGGATCTACCTTATCATATGTTACACCCTTTGTGGCTAATAAGTTTGGCATTGAACCTGAATTGATAAGTAAACCACTTGCGGTATCCACTCCGATAGGAGATTCTGTGATTGCTAGAAGGGTATATAAAGGTTGCACTGTGATGATTTGTAGTCGTCAAACCTCGGCAAATTTATTTGAGTTAGAAATGGTTGATTTCGATGTGATAATGGGAATGGACTGGTTGGCCTCATGCTATGCAAATGTTGACTGTCGTACAAAGATGGTTAAGTTTCAGTTTCCTTGTGAACCCGCCATTGAATGGAAGGGGAACATTGCTACGCCGAAAGGTAGGTTTATTTCCTATCTTAAGGCAAGGAAGATGATCTCAAAAGGTTACATTTATCATCTTGTTCGCATTAGGGATGCGGAGGCGAAGCCACCTACTCTACAATTAATCCCCGTGGTCAATGAATTTCCAGATGTTTTCCCAGATGAACTCCCAGGCCTTCCTCCTGAAAGGGAGATTGAGTTTAGCATTGATGCATTGCCTGACACTCAACCGATCTCTATCCCTCCATATAGGATGGCCCCGGCAGAGTTACGAGAGTTGAAGGCACAGTTGAAGGACTTGCTGGATAAGGGTTTCATTAGGCCTAGCACTTCACCTTGGGGTGCGCCAGTCTTGTTCGTGCGGAAGAAAGATGGGTCGTTAAGGATGTGTATCGATTATCGACAGTTGAATAAGTTTACAATAAAGAACAAGTATCCACTTCCAAGAATTGATGACCTGTTTGACCAACTCCAGGGTGCCAAGTATTTCTCCAAGATTGACTTGCGTTCAGGGTATCATCAGGTGAGGGTTAAGGAGAAGGATATTCCAAAGACGGCCTTCCGGACAAGATATGGGCATTTTGAGTTCTTGGTGATGTCGTTCGGGCTAACAAATGCCCCAGCAGCTTTTATGGATCTCATGAATAGTGTATTCAGGCCCTATCTTGATGTGTTCGTGATCGTATTCATTGATGACATTCTGGTATATTCTCGTTCGGAGGCGGAACATGTGGGCCACTTGCGGATAGTATTACAGACCCTTCAGCATCATAAGTTATATGCTAAGCTCTCTAAATGTGAATTCTGGCTGAACTCAGTAGCATTCCTTGGCCATGTGATATCTGATGAGGGTATTAGTGTCGACACTCAGAAGATCGATGCAATGAAGAATTGGCCGAGACCTACAAAACCGTCAGAAGTCCGCAGCTTCCTGGGGCTAGCAGGATATTATAGGCGGTTTGTAGAAGGGTTTTCCACTATATCAGCACCATTGACTAAGTTAACACAGAAAGCTACTAAGTTCCAGTGGTCTGATGCTTGTGAACATAGTTTTCAAGAGCTAAAGAATCGATTGACATCTGCGCCACTGCTCACTCTCCCAGAAGGAACAGAAGGTTATGTGGTATCTTGTGATGCCTCAGGTATAGGTTTGGGGTGCGTATTGATGCAACGTGGGAAGGTGATTGCTTATGCATCAAGACAATTGAAGAAGCATGAAAAGAATTACCCGACTCATGATTTGGAATTGGCTGCAGTAATATATGCTTTGAAGATATGGCGGCACTACTTATACGGCGTCCATGTTGACATCTACACAGATCACAAGAGTTTACAATACATCTTCAAGCAGAAGGAGTTGAATTTGAGGCAGCGTAGGTGGCTTGAATTACTGAAAGACTACGATGTCGAGATATTGTACCATCCCGGTAAAGCTAATGTTGTGGCAGACGCTCTCAGCCGTAAGTCAATGGGAAGCTTAATACATATTGAGGCAGGTAGACAAGGGTTGACCAAAGAGCTTCACCAGCTGGCCAATATGAGAATCAGATTGTTGGACTCTGATGACGGAGGTGTTACTGTACAGAATACAGCAGAATCATCTTTGGTAGCCGAGGTAAAAGCACGGCAATATGAAGATCCTACCTTAGTAAGATTGAGAGAGGGAATTCAGCAGTGTAAGATTACAGCTTTCAAGATCGGAGGAGATGGGACACTGAGATACCAGGGCCGATTATGTGTACCTAGTGTGGCAGGGTTGCGAGAGAAGATTATGATTGAGATTCACCAGTCCCGATATTCTATCCATCCTGGCTCGACAAAGATGTATCATGACGTTAAGGAGCAGTATTGGTGGGATAACATGAAGAAGTCTATTGCAGAATTTGTAGCCCAGTGTCCTAATTGTCAACAAGTAAAGATCGAGCATCAAAAACCTAGTGGATTGATTCAGAATATAGAGATTCCGACCTGGAAATGGGAGGTGATTAATATGGACTTCATTATTGGATTACCTCGCTCTTATCATAAGTTTGACTCCATCTAGGTGATAATTGATCGACTTACAAAATCTGCCCATTTTCTGCCAGTTAAGACAACTTACACGGCTGAAGATAATGCAAAATTATATATCAAGGAGATGGTTAGGCTTCATGGTGTGCCGGTATCTATTATATCAGACCGAGGAGCTCAATTTACGGCTAACTTTTGGAGGTCTTTTCAGAAGGGTTTAGGCACACAAGTAAATCTCAGCACTGCATTCCATCCGCAGACTGACGGACAGGCTGAACGTACCATCCAGACGCTTGAAGATATGCTACGAGCATGTGTTCTAGATTTCAAGGGGAATTGGGATGACCATCTGGCACTTATAGAATTTTCCTACAATAATAGCTACCATTCCAGTATTAAAATGGCCCCGTATGAGGCACTGTACGGGAGGAGATGTAGATCACCAGTTGGATGGTTTGAAGTCGGTGAGACAGAATTATATGGGCCAGATTTGATTCACCAAGCCATTGAGAAGGTGAAAATGATACAAGAGTGACTGAGGACGGCACAAAGCAGGCAAAAGTCTTATTCCGACGTCCGACGTCGTGATCTGGAATTTGAGGTTGGTGATTGGGTTTTCCTGAAGATCTCACCGATGAAGGGTGTTATGCGTTTTGGGAAGAAGGGTAAGTTGAGTCCGCGGTATATTGGGCCGTACAAAATTCTTCGACGAATTGGACAGGTTGCTTACGAGTTAGAATTGCCATCTGAATTGGAATTTGTCCACCCGGTATTCCATGTATCTATGTTAAGGAAATGTATTGGAGACCCTTCTCGGGTCGTCCCTATCAAAGATGTACAAGTTACAAAGGATCTATCATATGATGAAGTGCCAGTGGCTATATTAGATCGACAAGTCCGCAAGCTGAGAACAAAGGATGTAGCTTCCGTGAAAGTATTATGGAGGAACAAGAATATAGAAGAAATGACATGGGAAGCAGAAGAGGAGATGAAGTCTAAATACCCTTACCTATTCCAGAGTGAAGATAACGAGGATGCCGGGGGAAAGAAGGACGCATTATAAGGTGAAACGGCTCTATAAGGTAAGCAATAGCTTGTGAATACTCTTTTTTTTAAAACAAAATGGTAATATGCAGATAATGTACAAATCCATAATGCTTTGTATAGTCTTGTAAGGCCATAGGTTAGGTTTAACTGCTTGCAAGTTTGGCTAGTGTCCATTTTATAGGGGAAACTCAGCCGAAAATCTCCGTCGGAATCCACAATGAGTTAGACACCCCATAAACCCTTACATTCGAGGACGAATGTTCCTAAGGGGGAGAGGGTGTTACAACCCAACTTCGCGTACCTTAGATCACGCCGTAAGTTAGTCGACGTAAATCCAAGAAGAGATTATCTTTGAGATGATAAGAAGTTAATCCTATTGGTCTTAAACGATACAAGGGTGTATAAGAGTGGTTAACAAGTATTAGAAGTTAAACGAATCAAGGATGTTGTAACCCGTATTTTCGGGTAAAACTAGAGGTGATTAATTGTCCCAAGAGGTCATGTTTTAATGTATTTGAATCATGTAATATCCGTATCATAAGTCTTGAAGTCAAGCGAGTTATGAAACAAAGTCGATAAAAGTGTCGCAACTTACGTTTATAATTTTACTTAAACTTTAGGTCAAATGTTACTACATTTTTCTCCCAATATACTTGGAATTATGGGGTGATCTACCTATCAAATTGAAGATCTATGAGTCTAGTTTCCAACACATTAAACCGTTAATCGATACGATCTCGGAATAGAGAGATATTCACATTTTCGTGAGAGTGCGCCAAGCAGCTCTCTATGGGGCCCACATAGGCGGTTTAAGACATATGGATATATATAAGATACCTCAACCCCGTTTTAAGTCATTATTTTTCAGTATATTCAGACCTTAGAACCCTAAAAACACTCTCTCAAGGTTCTCTCATGATCCAAGACCCAAACAAAGGGCAAACAACACAAATCAAGTGTCGGGAATCCCGTGGCGCTAGTAAGTTTCTTGTTCTTCTTGTTGTTGCTGATTTTTGTGTTGTTCCAGCTCGTGTGGGAGGTTGTTTTAAGTGTTTTATGTTCTGTAAATACTCCTTCAAGTTTTTAATATCAACCCTAGGTGATTTCAAGTCTTCTAAAGTAATTCTAGTGCCGAAAAACCCGAATTGATTGCTAGTTTCGCTTCCTTGTTCTTGTGGCAGAATTGGAGAGATATTTCGTGGAAAATTAAGGTCAAATTGGAGTTGTTATTTCTGTTTAAAGGTAAGGAACCTCTTACTCTATATATATATTTAAGATTATCCAAGTTGCGGCTAAGTCGTTGAAGCTAGAACTTGTGAAATATATATCGAAAGGCTTGGTAGTAATGTTGTTGGTTGGTGGACTGTTTTGGAGGCTCAATATGATTATTAATGATGTTGTTTGGGCTGTTTGGTGATTGTATTGACTTGTGGGAAGTCATATAAATAGGGGAGGTGCTGTCCGTTTCATCGTAAAATAGGTTGTGGTCGATACATAATAGTTACGATGCTTAAACGATAATGATAGTGTCATTTGTCTTATTGTAGACTAAGGAGTCGTGACATTTGCATAGCTTGAGATTGGGCAGTATATACAAGGTATGTGAGGCTATCCCCTTCATTCTTTTGCACGACTCCGATTGTACATAATGTAATGAACGAGCTCCCAAAGATACTCTACTCTTAGAAGCTAGCAGTACTTACATTACTTCCCTTCTTATGAAACGATTGATATTGATGTTACTTCTCTTATTCTTATATTATCAATGTTGTTGGTAGTTCCTGATTCTTATAATATTCTTGATGAAGAGTTAATCCTAATAACGTGTACGAAGGATACCGACCTTACGTCACTCCGAAAGGTTCAAAATATGATTCCAATGAGTCCAGCATACATCATATATATGTATCTATTTTACTCTACCGAGCCGCGCTATAGTCGGTCGGGTACGGCACCTATTGTGCAACCACTGATCAGTTGGGTTTTACCGAGCTCCACGTGACCGGGTACGATTCTACCGAGCCCTATGATGGCCGGGTACGTTTTACCGAGCCTATTATGGCTGGGTACGATATGATGATGGTGATGCCCACAAAGGCGTATGTTTTAAAAGTTTATGTATATATATGTATGTATCATGTATTTCATGTCAGTAGCCCTCAGAGGTACCCAGATGTCACAGGTTGTATATTCTCTATCCCTATTTACATTACTGTTCTTACTTATGCTTTCTTGCCTCACATACTCAGTACTTTATTCGTACTGACGTCCTTTTTATTTGTGGACGCTGCATGTCGTGCTGCAGGTCCTGATAGACAGGTAGACGTAGCTCCCCCACCACAGTAGGCTGTCCAGTTCAGCGGTTATTGGCGAGATCCCTTCTCCGGACTTTCCGTGGTCTTGGTATGCATTTTTGTTATAGACATTATGGGTATGTCGGGGCCCTGTTCCGGCAATGTTGTAGAACTTATGTTCCTTTAGAGGCTCATAGACAGGTGTCGACTTATGTATGGTTTAGAATGCCTTGTCGGCTGATTTTTGTTGTATAGTCTTTCATGGCATCATGTTAGCTCGTACCTTATATATAGTTTCTTGACAGTCTTGTCGTCCCATGTTATGTATGTTCATGACATTATCTTTCATTGTTGGATGTTCATGATCCATGTCTACTATTTATATTGATCTTGTCGGCCCTTAAAGATAATAAGGAAGGTTAGATAAAATGTACGTTGGTGCTCGGCAAGTATGGCCCGGGTGCTAGTCATGACCCTCCAGTTGGGTCGTGACATGAATAGTGTATTCAGACCATATCATCACGTGTTCATGATCGTATTCATTGATGATATTTTGGGGTATTCTCGTTCGTAGGCGGAACATGCGAACCACTTGCGGATAGTATTACAGACCCTTTCGGATCGTAAATTATATGCTAAGCTCTCTAAATGTGAATTATGGCTGAACTCAATAGCATTCCTTGGCCATCTAATATCTAACAAGGGTATTAGTGTCGACACTCAGAAGATCGATGCAGTGAAGAATTGGCCGAGACCTACAATATCGCCAGAAGTCCGCAGCTTCCTGGGGCTAGCAGGATATTATAGGTGGTTTGTGGAAGGGTGTTCCTATATATTAGCACCATTGACTAAGTTAACACAGAAAGCTACCAAGTTCTAGTGGTCTGACTCTTATGAACGTAATTCTCAAGAGCTAAAAAATCGATTGACAACCGCCCTAGTGCTCACTCTCCCAGAAGGAACAGAAGGTTATGTGGTATATTGTGATGCCTTGGGTATAGGTTAGGGGTGCGTATTGATGCAATGCGGGAAGGTGATTGCTTATGCATCGAGACAATTGAAGAAACATGAAAAGAATTACCAGAATAATGATTGGGAATTGGCTGCAGTAATATATGCTTTGAAGATATGGTGGAACTACTTATATGGCATTCATGTTGACATCTACACAGATCAAAAGAGTTTACAATACATCTTCAAGAAGAAGGAGTTCAATTTGAGGCAGCATAGGTGGCTTGAATTACTGAAAGACTACGATGTCGAGATATTATACCATCCCGGTAAAGCCAATGTTGTGGCAGATGCTCTTAGTCCTAAGTCAATGGGAAGCTTAGTACACATTGAGGCAAGTAGACAAGGGTTGACTAAATAGCTTTATCAACTGGCTAATATGAGAATCAGATTGTTAGACTCTGATGATGGAGGTGTTATTGTAGAGAATACATCATAATCGTCTTTGGTAGCCGAGGTAAAAGTATGACAATATAAAGACCCTACTTTAGTATGATTGAGAGAGGGCATTCAGTAGCATAAGATTATGGCTTTCGAGATCGGAGAAGATGGGGCACTAAGATACCAAGGCCGATTATGTGTGCCTAATGTGGCAAGGCTGCGAGAGAAGATTATGACTAAGATTCATCAGTCCCAATAATCCATCCATCCCGGCTCGACAAAAATGTATCATGACATTAAGAAGTTGTATTGGTGGGACAACATGAAGAAGGCTATTGCAGAATTTGTATCCCAGTGTCCTAATTGTCAACAAATAAAGATCGAGCATCAGAAACCTTGTGGACTAATTCATAATATAGATATTACGACCTGGAAATGGGAGGCGATCAATATTGATTTACAAAATCTGCCCATTTTCTACTAGTTAAGACAACTTACATGACTGAAGATTATGTGAGGCTATGTATCAAAGAGATTGTTAGGCTTCATGGTGTGCCGATATCTATTATATCAGACCGAGGATCACAGTTTATGGCTAAACTTTGGAGGTCGTTTCAGAAGGGCTTAGGCACACAAGTGAATCTCAGCACTGCATTCCATCCGCAGACTGACAGATAGGTTGAACGTACCATTCAGACACTCGAAAATATGCTACAAGCATGTGTTCTAGATTTCAAGGGTAATTGGGATGACCATCTACCACTCATAGAATTCGCCTACAATAATAGCTACTATTCCAGTATTTAAAATGGCCCCGTACGAGGCATTGTATGGGAGGAGATGTAGATCACCAGTTGAATAGTTTAAAGTCGGTGAAACAGAATTATATGGGCCAGATTTAGTTCACCAAGACATTGAAAAGGTGAAAGTGATACAAGAACAATTGAGGACGGCGAAAAGCAGCCAAAAGTCTTATTCTGATGTCCGACGTAGTGATCTGGAGATTGAGGTTGGTGATTGGTTTTTCCTGAGGATCTCACTGATTGTCACGCCCCAAACTCGGGGAGCGCAACCGGCACTCAACCTAGTAAACCTGACTGAGCAAGCCTGTTAGATTTCATTCTACCCAAATTCATCCCTGAATAAAGAGGAGATGTACTATGTTAATCAAATACTTAAAAGATTTCATTAACTGCTTCCATTTCATTCCCATTAACAGCATCATCCAATATTTCCAAAATAGTATGAGTTTATAGATTTAATGAAAAACATGTTGCCAAATACCAACAGTTCTAATCCAATTCCCAACATCAAATACCACCCACAGCCTGTCTATAGAGCCTCTAAGTACAACTGAAGAGTAATATGAAAATGCCGGCAACAAGGCCCCGGCTATACCTCAACCACAAAGTACATGAGAAACAAAAGATAGATGACCCCGAAATGAAGTGGGGCTCACCAAATCAGCTGAAAAGAGTGTACTGCTATCACTGATCAATGCCACTAATTGTAGAACCAGTACTGCTATCACTGATCAATGCCACCTATTGTAGAACCACCTGCATCCATTAAATATGCAGCGCCCCCGGCAAAAGGGACGTTAGTACTATCGAATAGCACTAGTATGTATAGCTAGAAATCCTCTTTCAAAATAGAATGCCCATATGATCTATACGTGGAACACATAATATAATGTAATTGAAACAACATGTACAAACAAGGACAACGAAAGTGGCACCTATTGTCTGCATTAATAATGTATCTCATTAGACCGTCCTTACTCTTCACATATCATATTATACACTTATGCGTTTCATAGACCGTCCATAGTGTTTATTCATACCGTACACCTATACTTCTCATACACAACGCAAGATTTCATAACACAATATACCTATGTATTTCATAGACCGTCCATATGATTTCATATCACAATATACATATGGGTTTCACAGATCGTCCACAGAATTTCATAACACAATATACATATGCGTTTCATAGATCGTCCATAGGATTTCATAACACAATATTCCTATGTGTTTCATAGACCGTCCATAGGGTTTCATAACACAATATACATATGCGTTTCATAGACCGTCCATAGAGTTTCATAACATAATATTCCTATGTGTTTCATAGACCGTCCATAGAATTTCATAACACAATATACCTATGTGTTTCATAGATCGTCCACGGGATTTCATAACACAATATACCTATGCGTTTCATAGACCGTCCATAGGATTTCAAATCATAATATACCTATGTGTTTCATAGACCGTCCACAGGATTTCATAACACAATATGCCTATGCGTTTCATAGACCATCTATAGGGTTTCATAACACCATATACATATGTGTTTCATAGACCGTCCATAGGGTTTCATAACACATTGGAAATAAAGGTACACATACGTGCATCTCATAACCTTTTATATCATATATCACTTAGTCCATACTTTCAACCACTTACAACATTATTATTTCATTGGCTCTCTTGGCCATACATATGATTCTTTATTCATGGCGCAATGGCCGCATTTCATATTCCACACTTTTATTTCTTCCCTTTCATAGATCATCATCATAATTATCAACAAGTAGAATATTCCGAAAATCACAACTTTAAGTTCATTAGTAATGAAGGCTTTAAACACAATAGATTGCTTTCCAATAAATGGAGTAAAATGATTGGCAATTGAAGCAGAAGTTAAAATCATACACAATTTCTACTCACGAATATGTAAAAACACAAAACACATTGAAAAATACTTACAAAGCATAATATTAGCTAGAACAGCCACATATGGGCATCACTTGAGTTCATAAGCTTTTAGCCAATTAGTTTATCGAAGTCAATTTTGGAATAGTTGAGTCAAAGCTCATTTCATAATCTTTCTCACATTTATTTCATTTCATTGGCACCATTGGCCATAAGTATAACTTTCACTATTGGCATGTTGGCCACACTTTATATCCCCAATTCACTTATTTCACTTCCAGTTATCTTTATGGGTTATCAACAATAAGATATTTCCAATCAAGACTTTAGGTACACACATGAGCAATTAAGAGTCTTAAGAATATTGAGATTTTCTCACACAATTTGGCATACTAGCTTTCATTTGAAATACGATTCAAAGCCACAACATTTTAATACGCAACCCATACTTTGAAACTCATGGGAACATTATGGAGTTCAATTCCAAGAGAGAAAGTTTAGCCAACATACCTTGATGGAGCTCTTTAGTGCTACTAAAACCACCTACTACTCTTACAACTTCAATCTACATCAACATAATTCAATTGGACCAATATTAGTAACAAATTCCATAATTTAGGTCATTTAGGTATTTTATCAAACACCTAGTAGGCATGAATGTTTACATCTCTTACCCATAAAATTAGTTCATCCAACTACTACCATTTACCAATAATTTATCCCACCATCATTCTTAAACAATTCATAACTTCCAACATCACATACATGACCATCCATCCACGGTCAAGTATGCAGCCGCATAATCATTTTGTGGGCCGCACAATCCGTCGCAAAAGCAGCATGAAAATTTCCGAACGGAGATTTCACGGCGCGTTAAATAAGCGCATAACCGTTCTGCAGGCCGCATAACGGCCGCAGACCTTACCAGGCCTCCCAATTTTTGGGACTATTTCTTCGGTCCCCTTTGCGGACCGCATACTCGTTTTGCAGTCTGGTCTGTGACCTCAGACCCGGCTTTGTAAGTTTAAGTTTGGGAAAATTTCACCCGATCCCTTTTTTGTAAAAAGACTTTGTGGGTTATTTTAGAAGGTTCCAAATGCTATTTTAGAGAGAGGAAAGTGCTCTAGTGAGAGGAGGAATCCCTAAGCATTTTGCTCATCAATCCTTGCTCAAATCTTGGAGGATCCACAAGGAAAACTGTCAAAGTTGTCTTCTAAAGAGGTAAGGTTCTAGTCCTAGCTTTCCATTTAGAATTTGGGGTAAAAGAGGGTAATGGGGAGTATGATTCTTGGATATGAGAGTGTTATTTATGCATGCATGTACCAACAAGGTTTTGGGAAGGTTGTTGAGCACAAATGGGTAAACATTGGGTTGTGGGATGAAGGAATCCACCATAGGAGAACCTTAAAATCATAATGCATACATAGTGCTTGATAAAATGGTTAAATGAGCTGAAACCACGCATATCTTCCTAATTATGGTTCAATTTTATTATGTCTCTATATAGATCAAAGTTGCTAGGATTTCCAGATCATTGTAGTAATTTAAGAAAAGCTCAAAGCGAGGTATGTTGGCTAAACTTCTCTCTTAGAGTGAAATCCCACGATGTTCTCGTAAGTCTCAAGTATGATGGGCCAAGTTCTTATTTCTCATGTTCTGAGTTATTCCTTATAAATTTGACTATTCCGAATAAATTTTTTGTCAAAAGATATATATTCAAAACTTGTTCCGAATGCTTTTATCATATTATGCTATCATTTGAGAATGTATTCAAAGTATGTGTTGCATATTGAAATGTTATGACTTCAAGTCGTGTTACAAATAAAAGTTATTATGCCAAATTGTGTGAGAAGACTCAATGTGCTCAACGACTCTTAATTGTTCATATGTGTACTTAAAGTTCATGATTAGAAATGCCTGGTTATTGATAATCCATGATGATGTTTGAAAATGAAAGGGGTGAGCATGAAATATGAAATACGGCCAACGTGCTAAGAATAATATTACATTTATGGCTGCTAGCTCCAATAAAATGAAAAGGTGTGAAAAAGATTATGCAATGAGAGGAAAATCCTTTATATAATAAACATTCTGGGAGTATTGTTAGTCACTGAGGAAGGGTAGGTTGAAATAACCCAACCCCAAAACTATATGTGCCGGTGTAGGAGTGATTGAGGGGTAAATACCCGTACTAATGTGTTGAGAATATTTCTCTTAAATGGGATGAGATTGATGTGTTGAGATTATTTCCCTTAATTGGAATGAGATGATTCCTAGCGAAGGGTGATTTCGATCCATACGACATTGTGGTGAGATGGCCTAGCCGATCGGGTCAAGATCAGACACCATGCCGTGCACATGGTGGTGAGTGTGATTCTAATTGGATGTCTTTAGGTGAGACGGCCTAGCCGATCGAGCCGTGATCGTATTCCGTGCTAAAATCAAAATGGTATATCGGTACTAAATATCTCCCAACCTAAAACATTAAATTTACTCAAAAACATATGTTGCTCCTAACTTGATGCTTTGGTATTATTTGAAGCTTTCATTTTAATCCTATGATTGTTTCTCCCTGTATTGTTACTCGTTCTATTGAGAGGGTGTTTAGCCTTACATACTAGTACTATTCCATATTTACTGACATCCATTTTGTCGGAGGCACTGCATCTTTAATGGATGCAGGTGGTTCCACAGCAGGCAGCATCGATCAGTGATATCGGTACACCTTCCTACCAGCTGACTTGGTGAGCCCTACTTCATTTCGGAGTCGTGTATCTTTTGTTTCTCGTGTATTATGTTTTGATGTATAGTTGGGGCCTTATTGCCGGCACTATCATAGTACTCTTTTGTATCCATTAGAGACTCTGTAGACATAGTGTGGCTTATATATTAGTATTGGGAAAGTCAAACTAGAATGTTGTATTTGTAACACATGTTCTACTTCTAAACTATGAATGTGTAATGTAATATTTTGGAGACTTATAAATGATGTAACTAATGCACTACTAGAAATAAGGCCTTTGGCAACCCTTCTAAAACCGTTGCAGTAAATACATTAACCAAACCTATAGGGCTACTGGGACGGTTTAGGACTCGTTCCGGGATTTAGCGTTACCATAGGTCTATTGGAACGGTTATTTGTAACAGTTACAAAATCGTTCCCATATAGGGATACTGTAACGGTTATGAAACTGTTGCATCAATTTGTGGAACGGTTTTTAGTTCTATTGGGACGGTTATAAATTGTTCTGATATATTTGTGTCAATGCTATTTTAAGGCTATAGTGACGGTTTTTGTGATATATTGTAATGGTTTGGTGATCTATTGCAACAGTATTAGGGGCTGCTATTATTATTGCTAGGTCTATTGCAACGGTTATATTTTCTATTGCAACGGTTATATTGTCTAGTAATTTCATATATTTATAGTTCCAGAATGAGGAATATTTCCCATGCAACAAAATTTTATACACCATAACTTATATAAACTACAAAATAACATTGAAATATCCAACTAGCATTATCCATAGACAAAAAAAAATATGAATACATTGTTTGATCAATAATTCAAAGTTAAAATAGATGAGTTTGCATACAAAAAATTTCTAAACTAAAATATCCTGGAACATAATAATAAAGTCTAGCAACGATCAACAACACTCAAGTAAGTTCTTCATCACTGCTTTCATCTGCAATCGCTACACCTACAAATGACGATCAATAAATGATTAAAAAAGAAAATTTTAAGATATTTGAATTACAAAGTAATTGATTCGTTATCGACGCTTTACCTAACAAAGTTGAACTATGTTTACTGTCATTCTTCCTTATGTAAGAGCAATAACAAACTAAAATACAAGCAACCCATTTGAAGAGTAAAGAGGCTAACAACAGATGAAGACTTGTAAGTTCTGAACATAACATATGAAGACTTGCTCCAGTCTCTTACTATAATCAATTTGATAACTCGAAAATTTTCTAACTCTCCAAATTCTTCAAATTTTCGGCAGAGTTTTCTTTGTAAATACAACTATCCCAAAAAATGTAACCTGCTCAAAATATCATTATGCCATACACAAAGAACCCCAATCATTTGTTATCCCAAACAAGAAGCTAAATATTTTCTAACTTTCAATATTTCCATAACAACAACAACAACCACCTAGTATAATTCCATAAGCGGGGTCTAGGGAGGGTAGTGTCTACGCAGACCTTACCCCTACCCTAGAGGTACAGAGGCTGTTTCTGAATAGACCCTCTGCCAAAATCCTAAGGACATGGTTTCTAATTTGACTATCACTTTATCCACAATATGGATAAAAGGAAGTTAAAAACTAAACTGAGTATGTAAGCATTACTACAAAAAAGGCCTTTGTCAGCGGCAATAAGGTAAATTGTCGCTAATGAATTTTTTAAGCTGAAATATTAGCAGCATATGACCATTGGCGAGTAAAAGATATTCTTTAGTGACACTAAAAAACAATTGCCACTAAAAATCATTAACTGAAACCAATTTTTATTATTTTAACTTTCTCTCCGTACAAAATAAAATAAAATCTTCCCTCTAATATTTTGGACAAGAATTAAGCATTCCCTCCAATTAGAAAAAAGAAACATATTCCCTTCTGCCAATACGAATTTTGCCAAAAAAGATAACAAAACCTATTCCCTTTCGACAGTCTCCGGCCTGCAAAATCGCTCCAGTTAACAGTCTCTGGTTAACAAAATCGCTGCGGCCTGTGACAGTCTCCGCCCTGCCACAGCTCCGACGATCTTCTTCCCAAATCCCAGGTAACTTTCTCTTCTTCCCCAGGTAAATTTTGCGAAATCTGTTGTCAATGTTCTCACTCTCATCTGTCTTCCCCAAATCTGCAAAATTTTGCAAAATCTTCCCCAAATTAGTTAAGAATGAGAGCTCTGATTTACGAAGCATGAATATATCGGAGTTTAAGGTAAGAATAATTCCGTCATGACTGCTAATAAATCAATATCAGTACATAAATTACATACGTCAATGGGTTGCAACTGGAAGGCGGTATCTACTCTTTGGACTTTAGGGGCATATGACGATTAATGCCGAGTTAAATTAATCATGCTTTTGACTTTCTTGTTTTGTTGTGATGCCATATTGATTCACTACTTCCAGTATTATGGCAAATAGGTTGATATAGTTTGAACTTTCTCCTAAAATCCGTTCCCTTCATGGAAAATGGATTCAAGTTATATGTTATTTTCCTTGTTATAAATGCAAAGAAGAAAACATTACAACAATATAGACTTGGACAACTTAAAGAAGAAAAGAGAATACCCTTAACTTAATTTGTCTGTTTGCATGTTTTCTTCAATATATATCAGATCTTCCCCAAACCTGCTCAATTATGCTCAATCCTGTCAATCTTCTCCCTCTCATCTGTCTTCAACTTCTCTTTTCGTGTAGGTTTCAAGATTGCTGCAGAAATCATTATTCTCCTTTACTTTCTTGTCTTGATCGGAGAAAAATTCTTCTTACCAGGTACCAATCTGTACTTTCTATATCAACGTTGCATACAAGAAAATCTTATTTCCTCACTTCTGGTGGTAAATTGCATATCCCCTATCACTGTTGTCAGCGTATCTGAAACTTCTATTACGGCTGCAGTTTCAACTGCCTTTATCCAGTAGGTTTTTGTACCACAATGTATAGTTGCAAATCTGATCCATATGCAGTAGGTAACAATATAGTTCCTACGTTACTAGTTGCAGCTCCTCATTGCTAAATAAACTAGTAGTAGTAATCTAATGACAATGATGGGATATCTTAAGTTTGTTGTTATTTGTTACTTTCAGTGTAAACAGGATCTTACGCGTAGAGCAACAATCTGGATAACTTAAAGGTTTTCCATGTTATTATCCATTTACTACGCTGCAAAACACAATTAGTTGAAGTGAGCTATACGATTTTCTCTGCATTCAGTCTATTCTGTTCAAGTTAGAGATCATCAAATTGAAACTATCTTCAGTAGGAAAGAAGTTCTTAACGTGTAAAGGTTGTAAAAATAAAGTTAGTTGCAGCTTTTAGTTTCCTTTAACTTAGCACCACACAGATTCAAGTTGGGTAATAGCTGGATGTTACACTTGTAGCATACGTTTGGTTACTTGATTTTTGTTTTGATTTTTGTACTTGTAGCTTGCGGAGTTATAAAGTTAGCAAAAATTACATGATATAAGGTCATTCCCATAGTGATCACCAAATAAAGAAGCTGATCCTAGTGTTGGATTGACTAGGTATAAACAGTTAAGCTTCCAAAAAATCCTTGGCCTGTTAATCCTCCATGAATTGTCTGGTTTTAGTAAGTAGGAAAACTTCTAAACACAGTGAAGCATTTTCTATAAACACTTGTGTGTTTGTTGGTTTCTATTGATTTTGTGATGTATCTAAGTGAGCCATCAATACTACTGATAAACTTGCTACTTGCACATATTTCTGTTTAACACTGTTGTCAGTATGTGCAAAATTGGCATAGCAAAGCCACAAAACATCTCAATTCCCATTTTTGAAAAGAGAGCTTGTGGGTAGCATTTCATAGTTGAAATTTATTTAGTGGGAGAAATTCTTCTCTAGTGTCTTGTAAACCGTAAGCTTAATTTGTGTAGCCTCCTGATGTTTTATATGACCAAAAGGAATTATATAGTGCAGGACTGTCTGTAGAGATTCAATGAGCCTAGCATGTTACTGCAGATCTTAGGATTGCTTGCAAACATGGTCTGCCATATAAGTGAATTTCTAGAGGAAAAGCTACTTCATATTAATATTGACTCACCTCTGGTTTCTCAAATATCAAGTCATCAGGGGCAAAAGGAACCATGTAGGATGGCAGATCACATCGTAGTATTGCCTGCAAAATTGATAGAATTAATCAGCAGGATGAATGATGAGTCACATGTACATATCATAGGAAAAAAGCTACATACTAGATCCTTGCTTAGTCTAGCCAGCTCCGCATTGGATAGCAATACCTGAACCAATTTCTCTGGCAACCAACATGGTCTCTTGCCTATACCTTGTGTTACGATATTGGAAAACAAGAAGAAAATTGACACCTAAGGCTTGGAGCAGAGGAGAAGAGAGGACAAGGGGAGTTCAATAATTCGGATAAAGCTAAGGTATCAACAAATCTTTAAAACACCCCTAGTTGATTATTTTCAGTGTTCTGATTTTAGTTATGCTCAATTTTTATTTATAATTTATAAGATATCCTTTTAATATTTTAATGACATAGGTGTACCCAAGCAAATCGAAACAATATGGCCAATCAAAGTTGGATGAGCAGGTAAATCTGTAAAATTACTAACTAAAATATTTCAAAATCCTTTTTTTCATGCATATCTTACATCAATTTTATTGTATTAGGTTGTAAATGGGATAGTGCCTACACGAGCACAAATTTTCATATTAACTCATACAAAACGTAAGGATGGTAGACTACTGGATGATCATTCTGTCAAGGCAATCGTAAGATTTCTTTTTTCATTAAATTTCTAAATTGTGAAATAGTTAGGGGAAAAAAACTTAAAAGCGAATAAATAAATTCCAAATTGGATTTATTGTGTATTCTATTGTTAGGAATGGTAAATGAAAGGATGAGCAATAGTGAGAGCTCTACTGACCAACCTCCTCACAGTGTTGCTTGGAAAGGCGATGTGTATTCCCAAGTATTCGAAAATGACAAATATGGGTATGTTCGTGGTTTAGGACTTGGTCCAACTCCTTCTGTTCTATGGGGTAATAGGTCTTCCTTAGGAAATATTGTTGCAGATGATTCTTCTAATGAGGTTATACAAATATTAGAACAGGAGATAGTCAAGTTAAAGGAGAAACAAAATGAAGAAATGAATATGATGAAACAAAATCAGGAGAAGATGCAATCAGAATTACTCCAAATGAGACAATTCATGCGCAGATATGCTCCTAATGTATCTATGACTCAAAGTAGCAATGGCACCTCATGTGAACAAGTAATTCCATTACATAAGCTTTAGACATTTTTAATGAAATTCTAATCATATAAAAGTATTGTTATCTAACATGTTAATATTTATTAGATCCCTGATGCCAACATTGGACATGAACGAGTACCACAAACATCAAGGATACCTAGTGTTGCTGAAAATGCTCAACCTTCTCACGGTACTACTCATCTTTGTGCCAAAGGAGACGGAAGAGCCAATATTGAATTGATTACAAACCTTTTCCACATGTTGCTGGGCAGGCTCTTCACAACAGGTATCATTAAAAACACAAATATGTTATTTACAACTACTCCTACGTTCTGAGTCAAATCTTTCCTCCGAATCATTGTAAAAAACAAATATATCTTTTACAAGCCTGAGCACTAAAGCAGTATCATTATTATTTTGTGGTCCTCAGTACCAGTATCTTAAGAATCTGCTATCATAGGACAAAATAATATTCCATTATTCATGGGAGCAAAATCTAGTCAAGGAGGAGACATACAACAACAACAACTCAGTATAATCCCACTAGAGGGGTCTGGGGAGGGTAGTGTGTACGCAAACCTTACCCCTACCCTGGGGTAGAGAGGCTGTTTCCGATAAACTCTCGGCTTCATCCCTCCAAGAACTCCCCACCTTGCTCTTGGGGTGACTCGAACTCACAACCTTTTGGTTGGAAGTGGAGGGTGCTTACCACTAGAGCAACCCACTCTTGTCAAGGAGCAGACATAATAGACTGCATTTTCATAGTTTTGTGCATTTTGAACAGTTGCAGTAGCTTGCTCCATTATTTGGTAAGATACCCGTGCCTTGTCTAGTTGTTCTCACCGATTATTTGCTTTTTAAAAAAAAAAAAATTGAGACACCAACTTGGCAATATAAAATCATATTAATTTGTTGTTTCACCAGGTTCATTTGGAATTTAAACTGATAGCTTAATATTTTTAAGGTTCACAAAATTCAGAATTATCTGATAAGTGATGATACATATGCTTTAAAGTGTCTTACCCAGGGAATTCTGCTGCATATGAGTGAGCTTTGAATTCCTGTTGTACACGGGGGCCAATGTTATCTGAAGGAAAGATAGTAGTAAGTGGTTATCACATGCACAAATGAAAGGAGAAATACTTGTATGGAATTTGAGTTGTCTTAGAGGCTGGTGAAGAAATGACATCCCCAATTACACACAATGACTTGTTTATGAATTGTGACAGTGATGGAATCTTCAAGATATTTTTTCACATTGTATTTTATCTTCTGACACAGTTATTTTATAATTTCAGATCATACAGTTTGATGTTCGATAATTTAGCAGGTGGAATATTTCAAAATGATGAAAAGTTGCGGAAATCATTTGAATACCATCATTCGTCTGGATTAGTTATATAATGACATTAGCTATTTCCTTCAAACAATGTAAGTTTAGTTACTATGACATCAATATTAGTAATTCCTTATGTTTGTTAACATTTAATGAGATATATTATGTTTCTTTTGAATTAATATTAATATATTTTCTTATTTGGGTCATATTATGGATGAATGCAGTAACTATTATTAATGGTGGCTACACTATTGCTATTACCGCTTGTGACTTTTAACGCAAATTTAGTTGGATATACCAGCTATATAAATGGATGATAAAGGGGCAAATTAAGATGTTTTCACAAGGGATATTGCAGCCGTTATAATTACTGTAAAATAATTGCCGTTAAAGATATTGACTTTTAGCGGCAATTTAGTTTAACATAATAGCCAATAAAATGGACGCTAAAACGGCAAACTAAGATATTTTCAGAAGGGATACTATGCCCATTTTAATTGCCACAAAATAATTGCCGTTAAAGACGAACTTTTAGTTATTTTGAATTAAGTGGCTATAAAAATGGATACTAAAGGAATGTAATTAATCGATATGGATTGGATTTAGTAGCCATTATAATTGCCGCAAACAATTGCCGTTAAAGATGCAAATTTCTAGCGGCAATTATTTTGACTTTAGCGGCTATAAAAATGGATGCTAAAGGAGTATAATTAGCCGTTATGGATTAGATTTAGTAGCCATTATAATTGCCGCGAACAATTGCAATTAAAGATAATAATATTTAGCGGCAATAAACCATACCTTTTACCACCTTTTGTGACAATAGCCGCTAAAGGCTTTGCTGACCCTGACTTCAACGGCGAAACACAAATGGCCAGTAAAAGATATAGCGGTTATTGTTATTGCCGCTAAAGCCATTTTGTATTGCCGCTAAAGCCCATTTTTGTTGTAGTGAAGATCACATCCAACTATTAACTTAAGGTAACTCAACAGAAATTTGCTAACTGAAACTCAAGTTAATAGGAAGTCATATTAATTTCATCAATACTACACTCATGATACATTAGCATTCGATTTTTACTCTTAGCATACAAATCCCAAAAGAAGAGGTGTTAAGATATTCAGGTTAACATAGATATAAACACATATATTTCATTAGAATCGTATAGGCATGATTCTACATGGTGAAAATCTTTATACACAATATTTAATCCTATAGACACAATTTCTACCATTTGAATGAGATTTAAAGGCTATAAAATCCCAGAACACATTGACAAAAATATCTTCCGTTTTCATATTACGTTAAAAGGATTAAATAATGCCAAATCATATATATCTCAATGATTAACAAGTCCTATTATTACATAGTTTACAAATAAAGATTTTTAATATAAACATCCACCTCCTAACTAGTTGAAAAAAATAAAAGTTTACAAGATACTTGATACACAGAGGAAAATCTCAACAAAACTCATCTAATATGCAATGTTAAAACTTAATATATAACTAGTCATGTAATGCCTCTAACATACAGAAAAGAAAAAAATACTAAGGCACTAAATCTAACCAAAGCAACAAATACAGAGAAAGAAACTTGCGTCAATGGACTGCTAAAACACGGATACCTACTGCCATGTTATGTAAATGAAGATGAAACTAAAACATTTTGGAAGCAAGGATTCGACCAAATAATACCTAAACCGAAAGGCGTAAAAATGACTATAGTATAATTGTACACTAAGGTACCAAGGACGATTATGTGTTCCAAATGTAGATGGGGTCCGGGGAAAAAATCATGACCGAGGCACACAATTCCAGGTATTTCGTGTACCCAAGCTCTACACAGATGTATCATGATCTTAAGGAGGTCTATTGGTAGAATGATATGAAGAGGAATGTAGCGGACTTTGTGGCAAGATGTCCAAATTGTCAGCAAGTGAAGGCCGAATACCAAAGGCCCGGTGGGTTGGCACTAAACATAGAAATTCCAATGTGGAAGTAGGGATGATCAATATGGATTTTGTGGTAGGACTCCCTCGCACTCCTCGCAAGTTCGACTCGATTTGGGTGATTATGGATCGACCCACAAAATCAGCACACTTCTTACCTATTAAGGCTACCGACACAGCAGAACAGTATGCTCAGTTGTATATCAAGGAAATAGTCAGGTTGCATGGCACTCCGGTTTCTATCATCTCAGATCGAGGGGCACAGTTCACAGCTAACTTTTGCAGGGAATTTCAGCAAGGTTTGGGTACTCAGGTGAATCTTAGTATGGCCTTTCATCCACAGACCGACGGGCAGGTAGAGCGGGCCATTCAGACGCTCGAGGATATGTTGCACGCTTGTGTTCTTGACTTCAAGGGTAACTGGGATGATCATTTGCTACTCATAGAATTTGCCTACAACAACAGTTATCATGCTAGCATTCAGATGGCACCATTCGAGGCTTTATATGGTAGGAGATATAAATCTCCTATTGGATGGTTCGAGATTAGGGAGGCAGAGTTGATAGGGCCAGACCTCGTGCATCAGGCTATGGAGAAGGTTAAGATCATTATGTAATGGTTGAAAACTTCTCAGAGTCGTCACAAGTCCTATTCGGATGTGCGTCGCAGGGATTTGGAGGTCAAAGAGGATAATTGGGTATTCTTGAAGGTTTCCCCCATGAAGGGTATAATGCGGTTTGGTAAGAAAGGGAAATTGAGTCTGAGGTATGTCGGACCATACAAAATCATTCAGAGGATTGGTCGGGTGGCTTACAAGCTTGAACTACCTCCAGAGATGTCTTTAGTGCACCCGCTATTTCATGTATTCATTTTGAAGAAGGTGGTTGGAGACCCGTCGATTATTGTTCCAGTTGAGACTATTGAGGTTAATGAAGAATTGACTTATGAGGAGATTCCAGATGCCATTCTTGATATGCAGGTTCGAAAGCTGAGAAATAAAGAGATTGCCTATGTGAAAGTGCTATGGCGAAACCAACAGGTTGAAGAGGCCACCTGGGAGGCTGAGGAAAGGATAAAGAAGAAGTACCCTCATTTGCTTGAATAACTATGTAATTAGGTAGTTGTGTTCTATGAAAATGTTAAAAGCTTACCTTCTATGAATTTTGTATTACTTGTACAGTTGATGTTAAGAGTGTTCCTGTCTGGTATTATATATTGCTTATGAGGCCACGGTTGGTGTTGTTTTCATGTTATGTTACGTCGTTGGATTATGTATATGTTGTTAGGTTTGGGTTATGGGTTTCTCTGACAGGTAGATAGGCCAAATTGTAGGGGAAACGCTGCCGAAAATTTTGAAAATTTGGGGAGTTAGTCAAATTTGGAACTGCTGGTGTGTGAACTAAGAGCCGAGTCTCATTGGATGCTGATGGTGGATTTTGACCCTCATTCAAGGACGAATGATCTTAAACAGGGGAGGATGTAAGGTCCCGTATACTAGAGCCTGGGGTTTTGTGGTGCTGAGGCAGGCTAAACTATGAATCGCACCTCAATTCAAGCCTAATGAACTTTCAACTTTTACAACTTGCGTCGAATTATATCTAATCAACCTGGAATGACCTCAAATTTTGCATGTAAGTCCCAAATGACATAACGAAGCTATACCAACTTCTGGAATTGAAATCCAAACCCGATATCAACAAATTCAACTCCCGGTCGAACCTCTCAACCTTCTAGACCTTCAACTTTCTAACTTTTGCCAAAATGCATCAAATCAACCGACGGACCTCCAAATCCATATCCGGGCATACGCTTAAGTCCAAAATCACCATACAAAACTATTAGAATTATCAAAATACCATTCTGGAGTCGTTTACATAAAAGTCAAACTCCGCTCAACTCTTACAGTTTAAGCTTCTAAAACAAGAATCATTCTTCTAAATCAATCTCAAATCATCGAAAAACCGAATCTGACCATTCACACAAGACATAATACATAATATGAAACTACTTGAGACCTTAAGCCAGTGAGCGTGATGTAATTCTCAAAACGACCGATCAGGTCATACATTCTCCCCCTTTTAAAAAAATGTTCGTCCTCAAACGTGCCAAGATCCGTTTCGAAGCCATGAAATCACTAAATGAACTCACCATACATTGTATGGCCTCGTAAAATTTTACTAGAACCCGGGGTTTTGTGGTGTCGAGGTAGGCTAATAAGTTTGAGGATTGTTGAAATTCTTCACGGCGAGCTTGCTCGCCGTGGTACGGACTTTTGGATTGTACAGTACGTCGGAGAGTTGAAGGAAATATTGTGCTGAACATGGCATTTTTGCGGTCCACTATGCGACCATGGCATTTCGGAGGGAGATTTCATGGCGCGTTATGCGACCACATAACCTTTTGCAGGCTACATAACGGCCGCAGACCTGACTAGGCCTGCCCAGTTTTGGGACCATTTCATGGCGCGTTATGCATGCATGTACCAACAAGGTTTGTGGGAAGGTTGTTGAGCATAAATGGGTAAACATTGGGTTGTGGGATGAAGGAATCCACCATAGGAGAACCTTGAAATCATAATGCACACCTAGAGCTTGATAAAATTCTTAAATGAGCTGAAACAACGCATATCTTCCTAACTATGGTTCAATTTTATTATGTCTCTAAATAGATCGAAGTTGCTAGGATTTCCGGATCATTGTAGTAATTTTAAAAAAAACTAAAAGCGAGGTATGTTGGCTAAAATTCTCTCTTAGAATGGAATCCCACGATGTTCTCGTAAATCTCAAGTATGATGGGCCAAGTTCTTATTTCTCATGTTCTGAGTTATTCATTATAAATTTGACTATTCCGAATAAATTTTGTGTCGAAAGATATATGTTCAAAACGTGTTCCGAATGCTCTTATCATATTATATTATCCTTTGAGAATGTGTTCAAAGTATGGGTTGCGTATTGAAATGTTATGACCTCAAGTCGTATTACAAATAAAAGTTATTATGCCAAATTGTGTGAGAAGACTCGATGTGCTTAAAGACTCTTAATTGCTCATATCTTTACTTAAAGTTCTTGATTAGACATGCCTTAATGTTTATAATCCATGATGATGTTTGAAAATGAAAGGGGTGAGCATGAAATATGAAATACGGCTAGCGTGCCAAAAATGATATTATATTTATGGCTGCTAGCGCCAATGAAATGAAAAGGTGTGAAATAGATTATGAAATGAGCTGAAAATCCTTTATATAATAAACATTTTGGGAGTATCATTAGTCATCGAGGAAGGGTAGGTTGAAATAACCTAATCCCAAAACTATACGTGTCGGTCTAGGAGTGATTGAGGAGTAAATCCCGGTACTAATGTGTTGAGGATATTCCCCTTAAATGGGATGAGATTGATGTGTAATGTAATATTTTGGAGACTTATAAATGACGTAACTAATGGTAAGGAATTGGTGTTGTTCACATAATCTTCTCATGCTCTAATTAATGAAATATGTCTTCACTTTATCAATGGGTAAGTTCGGGTAGAAATCATCTAGTAGGCTTGCTTGACCGAGTTATCTCGATTAAGCGTCGGTCGCGCTCCCCGAGGTCGGGGCGTGACATACATATACTTGTGGGTGACCCCACATCACCCCAATACAAATAAGTCCGACAACACCATCTCAATTGAAGATTATTATTCCTTCCACCTATACCGATTAGCCTTAGAACCAAATTTTCAACCTCCGATCATTTCCCAAAGACCCGATTCCCACATAAACACAATGTATCAAACTTAACCAGTTGCAACAGCTCTTGCATACACCCACAAGATATAACCACATGATGTAACCCATCATCCATATGCCCATAACAACATCTCTGACCACAATAGCTGCCTATAATTAAATCCTGCGCCGGCAAATAACCTCATATCAGCTAAAACCTTGTCCCAAACCTTCACAACACTAACAACGATGCAAGAAACTTGAAGATCTAAAAACACTCACCCAAATCAACAAGTCACACCCAACGCCACATGGGCACATACCTTGCAAGCTAAACCCAATAAGCACAACTTGAATATGACTGAATATGGAAAGAGAAACACATGAGAGAACTATCAAACAAGTCCAACAAGCACAACTCCCTATCAGTACCATACTACAAATCCATTCCACAAAGGAGAAACAATACATATGAACTAGTCACAAGGATCTCATCCTAATATAACTCCACCGCGGCATGTAGTTCAGTCCAAACACATCCATCCATATGAAAATATGAGGATCCCATCCTCATCTCTAAATCACAATTACAATACACATCACATCAACCGAAACCTTCCACTAACTTAATTCCGTAAACAAAATCACAATACGTAACGGACTTCCCATACCGATAGAGCACCTAAATCACCAATCATAACCATACTACCCAGAAAGCACATCAAAACCTACCATAATGAGTAACAGAAAGTTCATTCTAGTCTCATAGCTCTCAATAGGGAACAAACCCAAACGATAGACACGGGCTACCACTATAGAGTCTCTAAACAAATGTAAACACATAAGCAGAGTACAAGAATCATGAAACACACCTGTATATAAAGCAAGATAGGAGGACTCACTCTCATAAACAGGACCGGATAAAAATAAGACTGATGCTCGTCTTTGACAAATCGTAATAATACATGTAACGACACCATCTGGTGTAGCATCCTTAGGCTTACCATGGAAAGCATATCAACGGGTTGGGCCTCCTCCTCTAGGGCGCCCTCTACCCACCTGTCCTCTACCCCTAGTTGGTATACTAGGCACATCCTGAGAGATTATCCCACACTCGGGAGAGGTGGATTTCATCAGAGCACTCAGGCTATAAGCTCCATTCCAGTCGCTAATCCACCTATGCGGGCGTGGCTATTGGTATTGAGTTGGTGCCGAATAACTGGAATAACCGATGTAGGAACCCCGTGCAGGTGGTGCACTAAAATATGATTGCCCCATATGAGTACCCTGAGGTCCCTGACTAACTGGAGCACCACGCATAATTGAAGTGTGGAATGGACTGGCCGACTACCTGAGCCTCCACCGTGATGGGTCATAATTGAAGAGTAAAATCCACAAAATCCTCCAGAACCTCGAAACTTCTTGGTCTCCTTATCCTCCCTCTCCTCACCCGAATACGCTCTAACCTCTTGGAAATCTTCACAGCCTGCTGAAATGGAGTGTCAATCTCCAACTCCTGAGCTATGCTGAATCTAAAACCATAACGGATCCCCTCGATAAATGTACGGACTCACTCTCTGACTATAAGAACCAAGGTAGGTGCATGTTAGGATAGTTCGCTAAACCTAATGGCGTACTCCGACACTATCATAGTTCCCTGGCGCAACTGCTCGAACTCTGTGCGCCATGTATCCCTGAGGGTCTGGGAAAAAAACACCCTCAAAAACATCTCTGAGAACTAAGTCCAAGTGAGTGGTGTTGCATTCGCTGGCCTTCCCTTGTCATAAACCTGTCACCATTGATTTGCTGCTCCTGATAGCTGAAATGTCGTAAAAGAAACCCTACTCACCTCCACAATACCCATGGTGCGGAGAATACGATGAAACGTCTCTAGAAAACCCTGCGCGTCCTCAGTCACTGCGCCACTGTAAGTAGGAGGGTGATACTTCTTGAACCTCTCAAACCTCTGTTGCTCCTCCTTAAATGCCTCTGGCCTGACCTTAGGCTGAACCGTGATAAAAGTTTGTACTGGCACCACACCCAGAGTATAGGCGGTGGGAGTTTAAGCTCCTCCCCCAATCTCTGAAGTAGTTGGTGCAATTGGGATCAGTCTCACATGAGCCAATGCCAAACATGCTCAGGAACTGCGCTAAAGTCTCCTAGAGTCCGAGGGTAACAATAGGCGCCTCCGGTGCCTGTCCTCCAACCAGAGCTATTGGCAGTTCCTCAACTGCTGCTCATGCAGGTGCTCCAGCTGTGGCACGTGCCCCTCCTTGGTCTCTCACGGCTCTAGCACGGGGAGGGGTGTCTGCTCAGTGGATCCGATAGTGCGTGTCCTCACCATCTGTGAGAGAATAGAGATACAAAGGCTCAAACATCAAAATTAACAAATCCGCACGACAAGAATGAAAGAAGTGGAATTTTCCTAATAGTTTTTTAACCTCTCGAAAATAAGTACAGACGTCTTCGTACCGATCCGCAAGACTCTACTAAACTTGCTCGTGACTCGTAGAACCAAAGAACCTACATCTCTGATACCAACTTGTCACGGCCCAAAATCTCACAACAGGTGTCGTGATGGTACCTAGTCTCTAAGACTAGGTAAGTCGATTACTAACAACAGTTAAGCCAGTTTAACAATTATATTTTTTAAAAGTAGATTTTAATATAAATACCGAAATAAAGGTGAAACAAGCCTATGCAGCAATAATCACAAACAACCTCCCAAGACTAGGTAATACAGAGTCACAAACTCTAGCTGAATACATAGAAATATCTCAATAATAAATTACAATATTGTTCGGACAATGAGTTAACAGTACAATAAAATGAAAAGGACTCCAAGGGACTGCGATAACCAAGTATCTCTACCTTGAATTCTTGTGATCAAGAAACTAACTCTGCCTGAGTTCGATATCTCCAATACCTGGATCTGCACAAAAATATGCAGAAGTGTAGTATGAGTACACCACGGTCGGTACCTAGTATGTATTAAGACTAACCTCGGTGGAGTAGTGATGAGGTACAAGTCAAGACACCTACTAGTCATATTTACCAGTGCAGTATTAAGTATAAAGATAATAATGAAAGCAAGAATTGCTCACAATTAGTAAATTGCATCAAGGAATAAACATGTGATGTAAAAGGTAAAGTAATCAAAACACCGTTAAAGCACCAGTGAAACCAAATAAGGTAAAACAAATGACAACCAGCTAATCAAGCCGTTCTAACACAAGCCTCACAACAACATTACTCCAAGATAACTTATCTCATAATCACAAGTCACGAGTCCCAAACCACAAATCATATGCTCACGGCACCTCGTGCCCACCTTATTTATCACAACCGCATGGATAACTCACATGCCAATATCTCAATCCGCCTAGCTTAGTCACAGGCTCACTATCATAATCCACCCAACGTGGTCACAAGCTCAATATCACAGTTGAAGCAGATAATACAAGAATACATGTGCAAGATCAATGAATGTCAAGTTTCTTCTGAACTAGTTTAAGTGGCATGCTACGGTGTATGCTTGTGCGGGTGTACTAATCCAGTCCAAGTCAACAAGTAATATCAAAGACATCGAGTTTCTCATTGGAAGCAACACAACCAGTCACGTAAGGTGCATGACATACATATTGAAATTCACACCGTCACACGAATATCATTAACATTATACCCCCATGCTATCACATGTCATCCCTGACATAGCCACCCTTATCTCACCATATTGATAACATCATAATAGCCACCCTTATTGCTCCGCCCAGACAATTACACATTAGCCACATGTATCCCTCCGTATAATAGCCACCTGTATCACTCTACCCAGACATTATATCAATAGTCACCCGTATCACTCCGCACAATCAACAACAATGAGATACCACTCTTATGCTCCGCACAACAATAATCAAACCACACAACAAATAACATGTGCTAACATCATAACAACACGATATACAACTCGTACCACAAGTGCACGTAGGTCACAACCTTTCCAAAACAACAATACCAATATCATCACAACACATATCCCATGGCTCAACCACGATGTGTACAAAAGTCTCAATAGCAACAAAATGGAATGGGGAAAATAACTCAACAATGAACAATACACCATTAAACAACAACTTCAACTAAAGCAAGTTAACTTCAACTTCGATTAACTTATTAAGAATAAACTCAATAATGATGGTAGTTCCATAAAATGGCAACTTCAAGTCCAATTGAATGACATAAGCTAACAATAAAAGAGATGGTCATGAAATAGCAACTATGTCTAAATGCATGAGAATATCCCGACAACAAAGGATATCATGTAACAATGATTTCATTAAGAATAACTCAACAATAAAGAAGGTTACATTAGAATAAAAGAGGTAACAATTTCAAATAAGGCATATAAGAGTAAACTTGACAAGTAAAAGATATGACATGTGCTAACAACTTCAAATAAAGCATGTGAGAGTAAACTTGACAAATAAAAGATATAACTTATGCTAACAACTTCAAATAAATACATCAAAGAAGCCTAAGAGTCTAAACCGGTCAATTTTGCCAAATATAAGCCAGGTACACACTCGTCACCTCATGTACATGTCTTCCACATTACTCAAACAATATAATCAACCCAAATCCCAAGGGGTAGTTCCCCCACAAAAGGTTAGGCAAGATAATTACCTCAAAGAAGCTAAATCAATACTCTAAGTAGACCTTCTCATGTGAAACAACCTCCATACATATCGAATCTAGCCAAAATAACTTAATATCATAAATAAAAGTCATACGAAACAATTCAGGATAATAAAGCTTTGATCTTTAATGAAAACCAAAAAGTCAACCCCAAAAGTCAACCTCGAGCTTACACTTCGGAACCCGACAAAACTTACAAAATCCAAACACCCATTTGATACGAGTCCAACCATACTAAAATTATCCAATTCCAACATCAAATCGACCTTCAAATCATAATGTTTTGTGTTTTAGAAAATTTTTACAAGAACCCCCAATTTCTCCAATTAAAATCACTAATTAAATGATAAAAACAAATATGGAATAATGAAATATAACCAAGTTCGAGTCAAGAATACATACCCCAATGCAAATGGTGAAATTTCCCTCCACAATCGCCCAAATTCGAGCTCTCTAAATCAAAAAGTGATAAAATGACAAAAACCTCGCAATAGAGTACTATATAGTCTGCCCAGGTCTTCCTCTTCGCGATCGAGAACATGGCTCGCGATTGTGAAGCACAAAATCATAAGCTTCCAAATAACCCTACACGAATGCGATACGCACCCCGAGAATGTGATGAGTAACTCCTCAGCCACACTAGATACACTTCGCGATCGAGTTCTTCCTTACACAAATGCATAGAACTGCAGAATAATAGAGAAACCAGCAACTCTAAAATATGAAGGAATGGCCCATAGCCCATCCGAAACACACCCGAGGCCCAAGACCTAGTCCAATCATACCAACAAGTTCAATAACATAACGTGGACCTGCTCGAGGCCTCAAATCATATCAAACAGCATCAAAACTACGATCGCACCTCAATTCAAGCCTAATGAACTAATAAACTTTCAAATTCTACAACTAGCGCCGAATCATATCAAATCAACCCAGAATGACCTCAAATTTTGCATGCAAGCCCCAAATGACACAACAGAGCTATACCAACTTCTCGAATCAAAATCTGAACCCGATATCAATAAACTCAACTCTCGGTCAAACCTCTCAACCTTCCAAACCTTCAACTTTCCAACATTCTCCAAAATGCATCAAATCAATCTATGAACCTCCAAATCCAAATATCGATATACGCCTATGTCCAAAATCACCATACGAAGCTATTGGAATCATCAAAATACTATTCCGGAGTCATTTACTCAAAAGTCAAACTACGATCAACTCTTACCACTTAAGCTTCTGAAACAATAATTATTCTTCAAAATCAATCCTGAATCACCCAAAAACAAAATCTGACCATACACGCAAATCATAATACACAATAAGAAGGTACTTGAGACCTTAAGCCATTGAACGGGATGCTAATTCTCAAAACAATCGGTCAGGTCGTTACATGTGCTTATCTACTTGAGTGTAATGACCCGACCGGTCGTTTTGAGCTTTAACATGTCGTTCGGTGATTTGAGACCTTGAGTAGATTCTCTTTATGTATTATGACTTGTATGTGTAGTTGGTTTTGATTTTCGAGAGATTTGGAGTTGATTTAGAAGAATAATTCTCAATTCAGAGTTGATTTTTAAAAGGTTCGGAATTGAGATTTGAAGGTTCCTATGGGTTCGTAAGGTGATTTCGGACTTGGGCGTATGTTCGGGTTGAGTACCAGATTCACGCCCTGACCTTAGGGAGTGGGACTGACACTCAACCTAGGTAACTTGGTCAAGCAAGCCTACCTGGTGCCTACCAACAAACCTTTCCCATAATTAATTCAAGAATAAATACGGAAAGATAGTCAATCGAGAGGATAAATTGTACAATGCCAATTTCATTGATTAGGAAATTCCATTTATAGAAGGCAAAATAATACAAGTTCATAGTTTGTAAGTGAGATTAACTGACAAGAACAATGCTTATAGTTTTCCCCATTCAAAACACGACCCGCAATATGTCTACGACCTTTAAATAAACATGAGAATAATATGGAAATGCCGGTGACCAGGCCCCTCTATAACTCAAAATGATATACAAATGTTAATACAAACATAAGGCCCGATATAGAGTGGGTCTCACCGAATCAACTGAGAAGAGGGTATACCTATCAAGAACCTGTGCCTCCTGCTGAGGAACCACCTGCATCCATTAAAGATTTAGCGTCCCTGGTAAAAAAGGGACGTTAGTACATATAGAACAGTACTAGTATGTAAAGCTAAATACCCTCACATGGAATAGAATGCCAACACGAGAAGAGAGAAACATGGAAGAAATAAAAAGATCAATAATATTTAAATGCCAAGTTAAAACATAATTAATTATCAGATAAGCATTAATATTTTTCGTAGGGAGATCATTAACTACCTATCACCACTATGCACGTGGCATGGAGTCCAATGTCGGCTCGTTCGACTGAGCCGTCTCACCACGATATGTGTGGTTCGACATGGTAATATGAATCAAATATAATAATAGGAAGGACATACCACCATGCTCATAGAAAGTAGTCCAATCTTGGCTCGATCTGCTAAGTCGTCTCACAATGATGAAAATGGATCGACATCGAAATAGGAATGAGGAATCACTATGTGCGCGGCATGGTGTCCGATCTCTGCTCGATCGGCTGAGCCGTCTCCCCACAATGTCGTGTGGGTCGACATGGGTACATACCGATGCTAGCAATAAATTCATCCCAACCAAGGGGAATAATTTAATCATAATGCAAGGGAATTTGCCTCTCAATCATCTCCTACACCGGCACGTGTAGCTTCAGGCATGGGCCTTTACTACCCATCCTTCCTCGGTGTAAAAGAGAAATATATATTTGTCTCATAGACTTTTATAAGATCTTTCATTTCATTGACACTTTTAACCATGCATAACATGTTTATTCTTGGCACAATGGCCACATGTTAAATATTTTCTTTCCTTTCATAACATATTCCTTAAGTAATCGAAAATCATAGAAATGTATTCAAATCATTGGAAGGCCATAACTTCATATTTATGTGCATATTCGAAAGAAAACACTAAAATATTTTCAAGAAAAGAGCATGGCATTGGCAATTAAGACGTGTTTAGAGTTTCATGAAAATGTTATAATTCAAACATTTGAAAACCAATGGCTATAAATACACAACTTAAACATTAGAGATTAAAATTAAAGGAGGAGGGCATAATGGTGGAAAATGTAACATGAAACAAGATCATAAGCCATTGAAACATCAATCCTACTTGAAACATTTTCTCAAAGGAGAGTAATATAATAGGGGTAATTGGAACATGACTTGAGTACACAAGCATTTGGGAAAATCAACCATTAGAAGCAATTCGGAACAACAAAAATAAGAACTTTAACAAACCATGCTTGGATTCTATAAGGAATTCGTGGAATACAATTATATGGAATGGTTTTAGCCAACATACCTTAATCGAGCTCCCTTATGATCCCTACTTCGTTCGACTACTCGAAACGCTTCAATCTACCTCAACATAGTTTGACAGCATCATTATTAGTAGGAATTCTCGTGTTTTACGTCTTTTAAGCATTTTATCAAGCACTTAGCGGGAAATCTTGCCTACTACTTCCTATAGAGGTATTTACTCATCCTAAAACAAATTTCCATGCCAACAACCAACCCACAATAGTCCTAAAACAACCAATAACCTTCATTGGCACATGCATGCCCAACCATTTGCTTCCAACCCATAAGAATCACATCCTCCACCCTTCACACACACCAAATTTCGAAATAGATGGCTTATGTATTCCGATCGCCATCCCATAAGACCCAAAATAATCAAATCTTTACTTCAACCCAATGCAAACTTTGCATGAAATCTTAGGGGCAAAAACTTACCCAGTTGGTGGGAAACCTTGTGAGTTTGCATCTTGAATCTCATGATTTGAGCAAGAAATGAAGAGTAGAATCTTTAGAGCTCCTCCCCTTATCTCTCTAGAGTGATCTCTCTCTCTAAAATAATTTGATTCCCCTCTAAAAATAACCCCTTAAGTCCTTATATTAAAATAGAGTCGAGTTAGGAAATTCCCAAAAATAACCCTCCGAATCGAATTTGTGATCACGGAATGCATCACAAAAATGTTATGCAGTCCATGAAATGGTCTTTAAAAATGTGGGTTGGGTCTAGTCAGGTTCGCGACGGATCCTCGGTTCGCGGAACGATTCTGCGGTCACACATTAGACTGCAAAATCTCCCTCAAACATTCTCATGCTGATTATGCGACGGATATGCAGTTCACAGAATTGCTATGCGGTTCGTATAATATACGCCAAATGACCCTCAAAATGAATTTTCTTCAGACTTGATATGCAATGATTTTGCAGTCAGCGGAACCAATCCGCGGTCGCATAATGGACCGCATAATTGCCCTTTTTGCCAATTCTTCTACTCGCTTCACGATGCATTGCACAGCCCATAAATTCGTACCGCAGAGAGCTTGAAAATAATCAACAACCTTCCATACACATTAGCTTGACTTTGGCACTAATAAAACCTTAAATCCTTTGTGAACCTTTATGGGCCCTTAGACACTTATTGTCGAAAGTTTGCATTTTGAAGGTTTTTGAATTTGCAAAATTTGATTTGTAGTGGACTTTGGTGTTATTGGACTCCGAGTGATGTTTTGGGACCTTCGATAGGTTCATTCAGTTGACTAGAACTTATGTGTGAAGTTTGGTTGTGTGCCAGAATGTCTAAGTATGATTCAGACGCGTTCGGCGAAGTTTGAAGTTTTGGAAGTTAAGAGAAGGAATTTTATCATTGATTCTTGGTTTGATGTTATTAGCGGCATTTTGGGCCTTTCAATAAGTTTGTATAAGGTATGGGGACTTATTGGTATGATTGGACGGGATCCCAGGGGCCTCGGGTATGTTTCGGGATGGTTTTAGACCATTTCTCTTTGATTTTCAGATACTGATTTCTAGTGTCAGGGGTATTCATCGCGATTGCAGAGAGGGTCTCGCGATCACGGAGTGTTGTGTGGAGCAGGAGAGAATTTTTTCTTTGCAATGTGGTAGTGGGTCTCGCAATCGCGGTAGGTGATCAGGTTGTGCGTCGCGTTCGCGTGGTGAGGGTCGCGAATGCGATAGGTTAGTTAGGCTAGCCTTGGTTGAATATTTTTCAATGCGATCGTGTAAGGTCTGTCAGGATCGCGGAATATGAATTTTTGAAGCCGAAGGATTTGTCCTTCGCATTTGCGGAGTTGCGTCGCGTAGGCATGGCAGGCTGAGGGTCACTATCGCCAGAGGACCTCGCGTTCGCTAAAGAGGATTTCTGGGCAAGGCTAGTTTGCCCTTCGCGATCGCGAGGGTTCTTTTGTGATTTCGTAGAACAATGCTTGGGCAGTGTATAAGAATGCAAATCGGGACTTTGCTAATTTTAATCTCATGTCTCTCATTTGAGCGGATTTTGGGGCAATTTTGAAGGGTCATTTTCATCATCTATCACAAATTAAGAGATTCTAACTCATTGGGAACTAAAGCATATGGATTATATATGGATTTAAATATGAAATGTTTAAAAAATTGTGGAATTTTTGAAGAAAACCTTGAAATGATATTTTTGAGTTTTGACCATGAAATGGGATATGGAATTGGGAATAAATCCTAATTTGGGTTCGTGGTGTTATGGGTAATATTTATCTTCAAGAATATTTGAAATCCAAGTGCATGGGCCTAGGGGTTGACTTTGTTAACTTTTTGTGTGGAGTTTAGAATTATTTCTAATTGTTAAATTACGAGTTTTTGCGTATATTTTGATTGGTTTTGCACGTTCTTTGACTAGTTTCGGATCGTTTGGCATTAGTTTGAGGTTTTAGATAGGTGTTGGAGTTGGTGATCGAATTTCAGAGTGAGGCATGTCTCGTGTCTAATATTGTAAGAGGGAATTTACCCGCGTAGGTGTTATACTTGTTACGTGTTGTGTTTTATGGGAGCTATGCACATATGAGGTGACGAGTGTCTGTGCGTATACTAGATTCTTGATAATGTCTGGGTAGGCATAGACTCGCATCATGATTTACTTGTACTACCGGAGTTATTCTTCCCTGTTTTAATACTTTAATATGTTTTTGCCTGAGACTGAACATGCGTTGAGTAACGACTTTTGCTATTCTAGAAACTTGATGCGCTACTTGATTAGCCGTGTAAATTAAACTCTCTCTTACGAATTCCTCTCGCGTTGTACATATTTATCCAAAAGTTTCTTCAGTTCATAACTCGCACATATATTCGCGAGTTGGGCTTATGACCCATCAAAAGTTTCGTCATTATTATGGGATCGGGCTAAACGCCTATGGATTGGGCTATATGATTTCGGTAGTATTATGAGATGCCTCTATGGATCGGGCCGTACGACCTCGGTAGTGTACATTATTATTATGGATCGGGTCATACTACCTCGGTAGAATCGTGCATAATATTCTATATAGAGTTAGCTTACCTATGAGTCTTCCTTACTTGAGATTTGATATTTTATTTATTATGGATCATATATATATATATATATATATAAGAGGGGCTATTTATAGCAAAAACATAAAATTACATACTGTTTTCTAATGTCATTCATGATGTCATTAGGAGTAAGAGCTAGTTGATGTCATGGATGATGTTAGTTGTGATGTCATTGTGTTGTCACACTGATGTAATTTTTGATTAATTTTTCTAATCACGCTGATCTATGGGATATATATATATGTATTTATGTATGTATGTATGTACGTATGTATATATTCCATTCGAGGTAGTACTCGATATCTAAATGTATGTATGTATGTATATATTCCATTTGAGGTAGTACTCGGTATCTGAAGATTTCCTATTTCCCTTCTATTGAGGATCATGTTATACACATATATCTATTTTTGTTTCTTTTACTTGCTACGCTTCATGCCTATCTACTTTTATTGTGCTTTGATTATCGGACTACTAGTAATTATCGATCTCGACCTCTCGTCACTACTTCTTCGAGACTAGGCTATATACTTACGAGGTACGCATTGATTTACATACTCATACTACACTGCTGCACTAATTGTGGAGGTACTGAGATAGGTATATTTGGTGGTCATACCGGCGCGTAGTCGTAGTTGTTATGGAGACTTTGTGGTGAGTTTCTCTTTGTGTTATGATCTACATGACATAGAGTACCCGTCCTATTCATTTATTGTATTCTGTCTATTTTCTATTCCAGACGATTATACTAGTAGAATTGTATATTCTAGTAGATGCTCATGCACTTGTGACACCAGGTTTTTGTCATGCCCCAAACTTGGAAAGGCGTGGCCGGCACCCGATGCCATACTCGGCCTGATCACACCACTCTGTAACTTTGAACTATAGAGGGGTAGCCCTCAACTTAGGTCGATGAGGCCTACCTACAAGCTGACAATACCAATCAAGGCTGACTAGGCCCTCTTCTGAATCATCTGAAAATATCGTCTATCTCATCTAAGGGGTAGACATATCCAAAATCTCATATACATAACTGTGCAGGCTAACGAGGCTGTCATGAACGTCTACAACCAGCAATACCAAACTCACATGCACACAGGGCTGGCAAGACCACAATACTAACATCCAAAATATACACGACTCATCTACAAGCCTCTAGAGATAACAAAATTGTATCATGGTCGGAACAGGGCCTCGACCTACCTATTAAACCTATATATACAAAATGAACTTCAAAGTCTAGACCTGGTAACTTCGAGGGAGTGAAGTTTACCAATCAAGCTGATGTTTCGCTCTTTCTACTGGGAAGGTCTATCCGACTGTCTAGCAGGACCTGCAGGCATGAAATGCAGCGTCTCCAACAAAAAGGACGTCAATACGAAATAATGTACTGAGTATGTAAGGAAATTGAATAACTAAAGCTGAAACTGAACTGATAATATAAAAACTGAAAGTAACTAGAAGTCAAAGATGATATAAAGATATGCTTACCTACTGATACTAACTCAACTCTCTCAATATAGTAAGTAAAATAGTTGTACGTTCCTTTAAAGCTCGGTACTTGTACCTACTCAGCAACTCATAGACACTCGGCCATACTAGGCTCGGTATATCGGCCATTCTGGTCTCGCTCATATGCGTTCGACCACAGTAGGCTTGGTATGTAACTTAACATCTAATCAGAGGTTGCCCAATAGGGGCCTGCCCACTAATTATAGCTTGGTGGTGGTGAAAATACTGTAACAATATGTGTGTGTGTGTGTGTGTGTATGTATGTGTGTATATATATATATACCCGCTACTCTCTTGACTGAAGGAAGATAATACATAACTGAATATAAAGTCTCGATAAAGGAGAATACTATAACTTATGAGGCTAGGATAATGTATATAAGTTCAGGAATACGAACTTCACTTTATGTCTTGTTACCAGAGGCATGTAGTAACGGGATATACCAAAATGAAGGAAAAGTTTAGCCTTAACATAATTATCACAATCTGTCCAATAACCGCATTGAACTCGTCTCGTCGTACTTTAATCTACAACAACGATAATAATGCTATCGTTAAGCTATGAATGATGCAACTATTGTACAAGGAACGACAAGCTTATTTTATCTTAAAACGAGCAGCATCTCCCCAAGTCCATATTAACAACAAGAACACATACAAACTTCAACTATATACTTTCAGCACCACAACACACCCAACAGATCAACAACACAAGTCAATCTACACAACAACAAGTGCACAAACGTCACCAACAAAACTACTATTTAGCACGACGAGCGGCAAGCTTGGATTGGAACCAAACCCCAACTCTTTTTCCCATCTCCCCGGTACTTACAACACCATCAACAAGTAAAGAATATAAACATATATATTTACCTGACATTCCAACCTTATATCCATCGTAAAAGTAATATCAAATAGCTCAAGCAGATATAACAACAACATGAACAATTTCTAGATATTGTATGGTCACTTCTTCTCCTAATTACAACATCATCAACATACTCAACATATTGACTAGCATAAAAACAATAAAAATATTATAACCAAGCTATGCCCCATAATTTCTAGCCATATGAAGTCATATATACAACTCCAAAATGGTTCAATAAGAGATAACAACGTCTTATAACAATTCAAGTGTTATCTTGTAATTCTTCATCCAAATAACTTAACCAACACATAGACAAGCTTAAGAAAAATCAATAGGGTATTATGTTTACCTTAAATAATCATAACAAACTCGAACAAAATCTTCCCTTGGCTTAAAAGCACTCTTAATGACATCACAACACCATAGAGACTCTTTTCTTCACTTAGGCTAACTTTTGTAGAACTTGGAACCTTGTAGAACTGTTATGGAGGTGTTTAGAGATTTGGGAACTGTCCTTGGTAGAAAATGACAAATAAATGAGCCTTCCAACCACTTTAAAATGTTCAAGGGTCGCTCACCGCCTAAGTGGGGACCACACAGAGTAGCTTGCGCAGTCTCATGAAAACGCGAATATCTCTCTATCCTGATGTTATATTGACGAATGGTTTAATGTGTTGGGAATTAGACTCATGGATATTAAATTTAATGGGTGGATATCCCTATAACTCCAAGTATATTAGGAGAAACACTCAGTGATATTAGACCCAAAGTTCAGTAAAACGTATGAACATAACTTATGACGACTTTCATCGGCTTTTGTTCTACAACTCTCTTGACTTCAAAACATAACACACAACTATAATATGACTAAAATAACTCATAAATAACCTTCATATAAGCACCCTAGTCTCACCCCAAAGTACGAGTTATAACATTCCCAACTTGTCGACTTTCGACGAAACTTATTTTCTTCAATTCATTTAGCTTCTAAGCCTTCCAACCCTCTTGGTACTTGTTGTTTATGATCTTAAATGTTTTATACCTCCAAGGTAATATGACTAACTTACTTTATATACTTTCAAAGATGATCTCATTTCTGAGTTTACATCAGTTGGCTTACGACGTACTTTTTAAGTACGAAAACATGGGGTGTAACATCATCCCCCCCTGGCGGAATATTCATCCTCGAATGTTGACTGATGCGCTTATCAGTCTCATAATCTATAGTTCTTATGAATACTTAATACTATCCTTGTCATCTAGGCAACTATGTTGTGAATAAATCCAAAGGTCAGGGCATCCCCCCCTTATGCCTCTTTCTCACACCACGACATGTGGTCGGAATTCTTCCAATCTCATAACTGTTGCTACCTTCTGCCATGCAACGGTACGACTCTGTCCTTGTACGCACACCTATGCGACTCTTCTCACCTTTTTCGTCTGACTTTTAGCCAATCTCTAGGTTACACCCCATATTTTCGTACGTAAAAGTACGTTGTAAGTCAGTTGATGTATGCTCGGGAATTAGATCATCTTTGAAATTACATAAAGTAAGTTAATCATGCTACTTTTCAGGTTAAAAATACTTAATATCATTAACTGCAAGTATAAAGAGGGTTGGAAGATTTAGAAGCTAAACAAATCGAAGAAAATAAGTTTCATCGAAACGACAAGTTGGGAATGTTTAACCCATACTTTTGGGGTGATACTAGGGTGATTAACATGAAAATGAGGTGATATTATGATGTATTTTAGTCATATTATATTCGTGTGTTAAGTATAAAAGTCAAACGAGTTAGGAAACAAAAGTTGACAAAAGTTATCGCAAGTTACGTTCATAATTTTACTTAAACTTTGGTCTAATGTTAGTGAGCTTTTAGCTCAATGTAATTGGATTTATGGGGTGATCTACCCACAAAATTAAATATATACAAGTATAGTTTCGAACGCATTAAACCGTTTATCGATACAACGTCGGAGTGGAGAGATATTTACATTTTTGTGAGACTGCGCAAGCACCTCCCTTTGGGACCCACAAGATCGGTTGAAGTTTATCTTGATATATAAAGTTGTAGTCTTCGTCTCTAAGGCTTATTTCAACCCAAATCAGACCTAAAACGTCTCTATAGATATCCTAAATACATCTTTAGCATTTTGAAATAATTGCATCATCTGAAACTCTAAATCAAGTCGCAAACATATCAATGCGATTCTTACGACATAGGTAAGACTTTGCCATCCCCTTTTCTCCTTATAACTCGTGTTTTGGAAAGAGAGTCATGGATAAGGAAGCTTTTCACCTCTGTATTTTATTTATACAAGCATAAGTAAGGGTGTGGATCAAAGAGAACAAGGTTTGGAAGCAAAAACACAAGAGGTATGTAGGGTTTTCGTTTCGTTCTCGGCATGATTTGGTTTAGTTATGTTCTAGCCTTTCCTCTTGATATTTTAAGGGTTGTTCAAGGGAAATTTAAGGATGTATTGTATCCTTGTATAGTATCCAATTCCATATGTGAATTATTGAAGAAACTAGTTTAGGAAAAAACACAATAAAAACAAAAAGGGCGAATTACCCATTTGGCCTATGCCATCCGAACATCCGTTTATTCGGTTCCTTTGATGTTTTTATATATACCTAACACCCATATGATTCTAATTTATTCACTTAAGAATATATAAGCTTAATTATCAGGTGTTGATGCTTAGATTATTCCTAAATCACATTTAGACTTTCATGTCACAAGTTAGCCACTATGAGTCAACATTACATTCAAAATTCCGTTTTATCGATTGTTTGACACTATTGTAGATAACTGGATCTCCTTTATTTTAATGTTATCATCTTGGCCGGGTATCCATTCCCGTATATATTGTGGTGCTTGCTGTTGGTTTTAGGGATCATCAAGTTTTAGGAGAAACTCCGCCGAAAATTTTGGAAATTCAAAGAGTTGGACAAATCTTGATTTCCTTGGTTCTAAACTGATTATAGAGGGATACTAATGAGTTAATTAACTTAGTATCTCATGTACATACTCAGTTTCTCCCTAAAATAGGGATAGGCTCCTCCGTCCAACTTATGGACGACGAGGGTCAGATTACGTTTGTGATTCTATCTATGGTTTCCTTCATGATCTCTTAAGTCCATATGATATTGCCACATATGTTATGCCTCATACAAGCTTACATTAATTATGGTTGGGGATATAGCCCATAACACCAGTGAGGCCTACTGATTATACACTGGGGGGAGATAGCCCATAACAACAGCCGGACCTGTTGATTATATATTTACCTACCGAGGGGATATAGCTCATAACACCAGTCGGGCATGTTATATACGAGTATATAGCTACAGTTTGCATTGCATGACTATACATGAGTCTAGTTCAGTTTTACAGTTACCTGATTGGGGGGATATAGACCATAACACCAGACAGGTACCAGTTCAGATAGTAGTTCAGTTTCCGCATAGTTTTAGCTTAACCTTCGGTTCAGTTCTAGATCAGTTGCTAGTACAGACTCTTGTTTAGCTTTCGGCTTATATTTAGATTTCCAGCTTACAATCATACTTTAGTATGTTTTACATATGGTTTCCGCCGTATATACTTTGTACATATCATACTCACGTCCCTTTTGATGCACTACACTTCATTCTGTGCAGGTACAGATAGATCAGCATTTGAGCCACATCAATAGGCCATACACCAGTTGTTGGAGTCTATCCCTTACTCCCGGAGTTACTTATCTTTTGGTATGTGTACAGTCATCTAGTTTGGGTTTGATAGGGCCTTTTTCTGTCCAGTACTTTTTTAGTTCAACACTCTTAGAGGCATGTAGATATGCACCTGTGCAGTTAGTATGTTTCTATATGTCAGCTTGTGTTAGCCTTGTCAACTTTCCAGATTGTATAGTTCTTATCAGCTATGCTTATGCATGTGTTTAGTTTATCCGTTTCTATTCATGATTAGTAGATTATCAGCAAGTTTAATAATGATCGACACTTAGTGTTGGTTATCCGTCACGGCCCTAGGTTGGGTCGTGACAATCATGATATCAGAGCAGTTCAGTCCTAGGGTGTCTACAGGACATATATAGTAGAGTCTTGTTTATGGGTTTGTTGTGCACCACACTTATTGACGAGTGTAAAACACACACTAAAATATGCTCGCTAGTCGAATATAGTAAATTTAAATATAGTATCCACAAGGATTGGAGTTAAACAGTATTATCGTAGTTTGTAGCTAGATTGCTATCCAAGATGATCAACAATTTAGGTTTATGTGATTAAAACTAAAATTAACTAAGAATCTATACTATTGGCTAATGACAATCAACACAAGTATTAAGCAAAGGAAGTTATCAATTGGGAGAAGGTAGGGTTGATATGATAGGTGCAAGATAAATATTTGGGATTTAAGTCTAGATAATTCACTTCTAATGTTCAAGTGAGTCTCTAGAATTCACTTGGTTATTAGTTCAATTGATTACTAGAAACTCCTCTCTCGATTAAGTCTCAACCTCACAAGATGAACCAACTTTAAGCATGTGAAGATATGTAAGAATTCGTAGTGGATTGGTATTTAGAAGAACCTCTCTCGATTATCCTCCTAACTAAGTTTAATCAACAATTCAACTAGCCTCTTCTGATTACTAAGAAGAATTAATGACTTCAACCAACGAAATATAATTCAACAATATCACAAGTTATGCCTCTCTCGATTACACGAACAAGTGAATATAGATGCAACAATTAAAACATCCAAAATAATTCAATAGATAAAACTAGAGTTAATTATCCACAAACAAGTATCAATACACCAAATCCATCAAACCCTAAAGAGAACTACTTCAAAGATATGGAGTAATTCATCATAACAATGTTTAAGTTAAAGGAAAACATAAAACAATCCAAACCCTTGTCTTGAGTGAGGTTGAATGATGAAATTCTTGAGCTTTTGCTTCTCCAACTCTTCCTTGGCTTACTTAGGTCTAAGATGTGTCAAAAGTCTATAAAATAATGTTTTTACATGTATTTATACTAAGTAGGGTCGGGCCCAGACGAAAATACCTTTTCCTACGCAAACTTGGATAATAACTCAGTAAAATTTGCACAGGTGTGCAGCATGGGGCGACACGCCACATGGTTGTGGGAAAGTTTAGAGAGTTAAAATCTGTCAGGCAACCGGAAAATGTACAGGCGCGGCGCGCCACGCGCTGCCCCACACACCGCGGGTGTATACGTTTCTTAGAGTTTGGCTTTTTCTTCGATTTGACACCCAGACGTTGTATTCGACCCCCGAACCCGATCCCGGCTTAATCCCTCGGGCTTTTACTCAGACTTCAAAGCTCCAAATAGCTCAAATTAACTCCATAACATTTACATAGCTCGGAATCCTCCTACAAGGCATAAAATACACAATTAGTGTGAAACACTAACGATTAAAGCTCAAACTCTATTAAAGTGCAGTAAATTGGAATGTAATAATCGACTAAAACATGAGATTATAGCCTACCATCAATACCTCACACTTAAACCATTGTTCGTCCTCAAGCAATCAAACCACACTTTATAAATACACGATCTTATTTAGCAATTCTCCTAACTCATTAAACCAAGAATATTTAAAATAGACTAAACACAGTAGTGTAACATCCTTTCCTCAAGATTTGACTCAATAGTACCATGCATTATTCACAACTCGCTCACTTGCTCTAACATAGAGGTCAACAACATTGCCCTTCCTTCATGAATAAAGTGCCCTCACACAACAATAGAGAGTAGTTCCACACACAATAAAATTTAAGAAGAATTAGGAACTCAAGATAGAAAGAATTCACTCACTCTCAGAAACAACATTCATATGCCACAAAAGATGAATCATAGGCTTGCCCGTAGTGTACTACTCAATTAATCGAGCTCATTCAGTCAAGGATCAAGTAGAACTTTAACTGGTTGTAATGTAGGCTGCGGGACGGGTAGGATATATTTAGATATAAGAGTAACTACACCTCCATAAGCACTTTAATACATACAATTGTAACATTTAAAACCCCACACTTATGTCAAACCATACTCCACCTTATCATCAATTTGCATTAACTCCTTTTTCTTTAAGTAGAATTACATCAAGATTTACCATTATCATGGAATATTTTGCACAACAATACAATTATTTTTTTTTCTTTCAATTCAAGTGGCTCTTATTTCTTCAAAATAGTGCACATTTCTCGGTATTTCATTAGTTCCACTCAAAATCCAAACCAATCACCCCGCACTTCAACTTTTACAAAGTTCATAACACAATTAAGTGCTCACGAGAGGTACACGGTTCAAATAGATGGTCAATTCAAACAAATGGGTAGGGCTTGCAATGTGGTTGCCAAAGAAATAGGATTACAGGCTCAACGGGGTTAACTAAGATACATAACAATTAGCTGGGTAAAAGCATATAACTGGCTCAACAAAGAAATGCCTATATCACTTCCAAGACTGAACAAAACTACCATTTCGCTTTGCAAACACACGGGGCAAGTTCTAGACATCAAATGCAATGCACAGAATAACACAAACTTCACACACACATGGCACATAACTCACGCAGGATTGGATTCATCAAGACAATCTAGTCAAAGTAGATAAGCGTAGTTAAGATCATACAATTTAAGGTACTTATGCAAGAGTTAAAAACTGAGCCTAAACGTCACACTAAAGCACTCACTATTCTCAAGGGATAACCAAGTCAAAAGATATTGCCTTCAACTAAAAACATCGCACAAGGTTTCCTACACCTAACAAAAAAATAAAAACTAACTACATCCAGTTCAAACAAAACACTTGGAAAAGAACCGCGGCACAAAGAAAAGCCAAGGGGAAATTATTACAGTAACTACAAAAAAAAATCTTTTTATCTTTTCCTTTCGACTTAAATCCCTCAAGAAATCCGTCGAATGATATCCGTCGTCCGGAAAAGTCGAAATTTTTAAATTTTTATGGGTTTTCAGTTTTTTCTAACTACTAAAAAGCACTAAAAGGCAAAAACTAACACAGACATAAAACATACAAATATCCCTCGCCCCACACTTTAAGTTGTGGCATGTCCCCATAACACACAATTAAAAAGTATAAGGTAGAGGAAACTTCCCTAAATCTCTAGACAGGGTCTGAATCAAAGTCGGGCTCTATTCCACGTGCCCGAATTAGTGCACACATCCACGTAGACAGCTTTTTCTCAGCCTTCTTGGGGTACACCCCACACTTATCTTTCTCAATCACTGGAACCTTCTCATTAATGCTTTTCACTCTCCACTCAACACTTGCAGCTGGCTTATCCTTTTTCACTCAAGTTGCTACATTTATCTCAAATGTCACCGTCTCCTCACCCACTCTAAGCATGAGTTTTCTATCATGTATATCCAGTATAGCTCTACACGTTGCTAAAAGTTGTATTCCTAGGATTAGGGGGACCTCTTTGTTCTCCTCCATATTTACCACTATGAAATCTACAGGAAATACAAACTTATCTACCCGAACTAATACATCTTCCACTATCCCTCGGGTATTATAGTTGTTTGGTCTGCCAGCTGCAAAGATATTGGTGCAGACCTTATCTCTCCAAGCTCATTCTCCAGTTTCCTGTAACTAGACAAAGGCATTAAATTAATTGAGACACCAGAATCATACCAAGACTTATCAAAATTAAGAGTGCCTAACGAGCAAGGTATAGTAAAACTCCCTGGATCTCCACACTTTTATGGGAGTTTATTTTGCAAGATCCCGCTGCAATGCTCTGTGAGCTTGACCACTGAGGTCTCTTCTATCTTTCTCTACTTTGTCAGGATTTACTTTAAGAACTTAGCATAAGCTAGCATTTGGGAGAGAACTTCAGTAAATGGAAAATTTACATTAACTTGTTTCAACATATCCAAAAATCTCTCAAATTACTTGTCCAGCTTCTCTCTATAAGCTTTTGGGGAAAAGGTAAAGCAGGCAAGTGCTTGCTCTCTTCAGATTCATCCCTTCTTGAATTCTCTTCCTTCTTCTTTTTCTCAGCTCCCTTCTGGCCTTTCTTTTTCTCAGTCCTTTTATCATCTTTAATTTTCAGCTCCTTCCCACTTTCTTTTTCAGACGCAGCTTCTTTGTGAATTGGAGTGGGATCTTTCAACACTTGTCTGCTTCTCAAGGTTACAACATTTACTGTTTTTATGGGATTCTTTTCAGTATCAGCTGGCAAAGTACCTAAGATTCTCTCAGATAATATAGTTGCAATTTGTCCCACTTGTTTCTCCAAGTTACGCAAACCTGTCCCAAGTTCTTTGATTGCTGCACCATGAGCATATAATCTCTCATCAGTCTTACCAATGAAGCATTTCATCAGATCTTCTAACCCAGACGGAATTGGTTGTTGAGGCTAAAACTGTAGCCTTGGCTGATTCAAAAAACCAGGAGCTCCTTGAAATCTAGAGTTATTTTGTTGTCATGCATTTGCTATACCCCCAGGTGAACTCCATGAAAACCCGGGGTGCTTCTGACCCATTGCATTGAAGTTATATTACCCACAACATTAACTTCCTCAGTTGAGGCTTGACACTCATGAGTAGGGTGTCCTCTTCCACATATATCACAAGCTGCATGATTCCCACTTTGTATTGAAGCTAAAGTCAGCTTCCTTATCTCTTTCGCCATGGCATCAAGCTGTACCTACACATATGTGTTAGCATCAACCTGGTGAACACCATTCGACCTTCTTCTTTTAGCAAATTCAGAGGGCTACTGATTTGCATCTTCAGACAATTCATCGAGAATAGTGACTATCTCTTTCGGTGTCTTCTTCATCAACGGACCTCCAGCTGCGTTGCTCAATATTCTGTGTGAAGCCGGTGTCAATCCATCCTAAAAATCCTAGAGTTTCATCCAGAGTTCAATTCTGCTATGTTGACACTTTCGCACTATCTCCTTAAACCTCTTCCAAGCTTCAAACACAGTTTCAGTCTCATTCTGATAGAAATTATGGATTTCTCTTCTAAACTTGCCCGTTTTAGTTGAGGAGAAATATTTAGCAAGAAATTTTTTGGTCATCTCCTCCCATGTTCTAATCGATCCCTGGGACAAGCTTCGAAGCCAGTGTTTTGCATCATCATTAAGAGTGAAGGGGTATGCCCTTAGGTAAACTGCATCTTGCGACACACCATTGTATTGAAAGGTGTTCATTATCTCCTCGAAGTACATCAAATAATTATTTGGATCTTCGTTCATCTTTCCTCTGAAGACGCAGCTATTTTGAAGCATTTGGAGCAACCCTTGTTTCAGCTCAAAATTATTAGCTACTACTGGAGGTGGCCTCACACTTGACAAGCCTTGGTTGTAGACCGGTCAAGCATAATCACCAATTGGTCTCCCTTGGCCGGGAGCTATGTTTCCAAACTGATCTGCACCAACAGACTGATTCTGAGCCATTCTTCTAGCCCTCTCCTCCTCAAAAGCAATTTGTGCATCTCTAAGTGCAGCTTCTTCAACATCCCTTGCAGCTTTCTCTCTGAGTTGAGCTGCCTCTCTCGCAGCCAAATCAACATTATCATCATCTCCAGCCATGTCTTCCTTGGTTGAGGATTGCCCAACCTTCTCTAATTTCTCGGTGAGATTTCTTTCCTTCCCAACTGTCGTAGTTGTTTCTCGATTTCTCGAGTCATGCACCAATATAAACTGTAGCTTGAGCATAGTCAAAGAACACCAAACAAAAAAGGGAAAAATAAAATAAAATAAAAAGAAAATTCCTGAATTAGCACTACAAACTATTTCAAACACTATTGATTGTCAATCCCCGGCAACGGCGCCAAAATTTGATGAGCGCAAAACACACACTAAAATATGCTCGCTAGTCGAATATAGTAAATTTAAACATCGTATCCACAAGGATTGAAGTTAAACAGTATTATCGTAGTTTGTAGCTAGATTGCTATCCAAGATGATCAACAATTTAGGTTTATGTGATTAATACTAAAATTTACTAAGAATCTATACTATTGGCTAATGACAATCAACGCAAGTATTAAGCAAAAGAAGTTATCAATTGGGAGAAGATAAGGTTGATAGGATAGGTGCAAGATAAATGTTTGAGATTTAACTCTAGATAATTCACTTCTAATGTTCAAGTGAGTCTCTCGAATTCACTTGGTTATTAGTTCAATTGATTAGTAGAAACTCCTCTCTCGATTAAGCCTCAACCTCACAAGATGAACTAACTTTAAGCACGTGAATATATGCAAGAATTCGTAGTGGATTGGTATTTAGAAGAACCTCCCTCGATTATCCTCCTAACTAAGTTTAATCAACAATTCAACTAGCCCCTTCCGATTACTAAGAAGAATTAATGACTTCAACCAACGAAATATAATGCAACAATATCACAAGTTATTCCTCTCTCGCTTACATGAATAAGTGAATATAGATGCAACAAGTAAAACATCCAAAATAATTCAATACATAAAACTAGAGTTAATTATCCACAAACAAGTATCAATACACCAAATCCATCAAATCCTAAAGAGAACTACTCCATGGATATGGAGTAATTCATCATAACAATGTTTAAGTTAAAGAAAAACATAAAACAATCCAACCTTGTCTTGAGTGAGGATGGAATGATTAAATCCTTGAGCATTTGCTTCTCAACCTCTTCCTTGGCTTACTAAGGTCTAAGAAGTGTCAAAAGTCTATAAAATAACTTTTTTACATGTATTTATAATAAGTTGGGTCGGACCCAGATAAAAACATATTTTCCTACATGAATTGGGATAATAACTCTGTAAAAATTACACAGGCGCACTGCATGGGGCGACGCGCCACGCGGGGAGGTTGTGGGAGAGTTGAGAGAGTTAAAATCTGTCAGGCAGTCGGAGAATGAATAGGCACGGCGCGCCACACGCCGCGGGTGTACACTTTTCTCAAAGTCTGGCCTTTTCTTTGATTTTGACATCCATACGTGGTATTCGACCCCTGAACGCAATCCCGGATTAATTCTGTAGGCTTTTACTCAGACTTCAAAGCTCCAAATAGCTCAAATTAGCTCCATAACATTTACATATCTTGGAATCTTCCTACAAGGCATAAAATACACAATTAGTGCAAAATACTAGCGATTAAAGCTCAAACTCTATTAAAGTGCAGTAAATTAGAATGTAATAATCTACTAAAACATGAGATTATAGCCTACCATCACTTATAGATAGGAGGCTATAGGATATTTAGGATGGTTACTTTTCTTTCTGATCTATATTGTGCCATAGAGTTGAGTCGTAAGTATTCGCTCTTAATCTATATCTTATTTATGTTCTCAGCGATGCCTATTACTACTAGACGATAGGCGCCATCCGCTAGTATGGGTCAGAAGGCTACGAATGTTTTAAAAATAAATATAAGTTATACTATAGAGTCAGACCCATCGGAGATCATGGGTTCTCTTGAGGGGGATCCATCCGAGTCATCTATTTGAGTAGTTTCGATTCCGCCAACAATACATAGGGTGAGAGGAGTTCTGACCTCACCAAGGCCCTTAGTTTTGTTATCAGGGCCTGTTAATCAGGGTATAAGGGGAGTGGTGCAGGGATTGGCAAAGCTGGGTCCCCCCTAGGCTCAATATTATGTCAGGATATTTAAGGACACCAGCTCTTCTGACTTGCCAGATAGTCCACAGTCTCGGAGTCCATCAATCAGGGTTCATCTGTGAATTTCATGGTTTGAAGGTAGCTGATAAGGATGTGAGGATTCCACTTCGAGGATGTGAGGATGAAGGTAGCTGATAAGGATATGACCAAGGCAGGATGGTTAGAGGTAAATTAATCCCTCCACTGGAATTTCCTACATTATGAACTCAGGAAGAAACTTATTATTTGTTATACAGGAATGAATGTTATTCTAGTATCCATAAATTATGATTGTAAAATGTAAAGGGGGGACCAGAGTAAAAGTAAGGGGACCACAACCTTGCTCTAGCAGGCTAATAAGACATGGGTTTTAGTTCAGTTTACAGAGGAGACCCGGCAAAATTTACATAGGTCTCTAAGAGTTAGTATTCAAGGAATAAGGGAGGAGAGGGGAGTGACCTAGGATATTAAGAAGTTAGAACTCTGATGGCTCTAATTCCCTAGGGAGGAAACCGTGGATAGTACACGATATTTTGGGGAAGTTAGTATAGTGGAATAGAAAGTTAAGAATCCGGTTAATAAGTTTACAACCAAAAGGTGCCAGTGGCTAGAAGATTGATTAACAGACTCGTAGGTGATGAATGGATTAGAAAGTAGTTTTAAGGAGGGAGGGTGTCCTAACCCCATGAGAGCCCGATATTTGTTTCATTAGAGTATAGCTCGGGAAGGTATATATATATTTATAATTGCTGAGTATGTCATGTAGATGTTGAGAGTTTAAACATTCGAGGATGAATGTTTCTTGGGGGGAAGGATATTACATCCCGCATTTTCGTACGTTAAAGTTTCGTCGAAAGTTAATCGACGTAAGCTTGGGAATGAGATTATTTTTGAGGTTATAAGTATTTATGGCATTTATAACAAGTGATAAGTAAGTGTCATGAAGTTCAGAGGATAAACAATCGAAGAAAATGAGTTTCGTCGAAGTTTGACATTTTGGGATAAAATATGGTCCAGGCTATAATACCCCGTATTTATGAACTAGTGCCATACAATGTACCACATGACCATTATTGTAAGGTATATAAAGTATGTTAAAAGTAATTTGTATTTTAAGTGAATTGAGATGAGATTAGGTTATCATTCTTAAGATTAACAGAATGAGGAAGCATTAATGGACTTAGATTTATACATAAAGGATCTTCGTTAAGAGAGTAACCTGGGATGGGTAGCATACCTCGGTAATAATAAACCTAAGTAAGTGTTATGGTATAATATGACCTACCTAGATGCAGTAATGCCATAAGGATAGATAATCGAGGTAATGAAATAAAATATAGCAATAGTCGTAAGTTCGACAAAGTACCAAGTAAAGAACTTCAGTACACCTATAGATGCCCAGAGGGACAGTTTGTCATAGTTATGTATATGTTCACAAAGTGAGGCTTAGAAAGATTGTATTAAAGCTGGAGGAAAAAGGAGAGAAAAGTCGCTTAGGTGTGCGTACAAGGACAGAGTTGTACAGGCTGCATGACAGAAGGTTGAAACAATAACGATATTGGAAGAATTCCTAATGCGGGTCGTGGTTTGAGAAAGAGGCCTGAAGGGGGGAATTCCGTGGCTTTTGATTTATTCACAGAACACTTACCTAGATTGAAAGGACAGTATAAAAGTATCAGTAATAGTTATAGGTTATGAGACTAATAAGCACATCGGTCAACATTCGAGAACGAATGTAACTTACCATCTGATCAGAGGTTGCCCAATAGGGGCCTGCCCACTAATTATAGCTTGGTGGTGGTGAAAATACTGTAACAATGTGTGTGTGTGTGTGTGTATATATATATAGACCCTCTACTCTCTTGACTGAAGGAAGATAATACATAACTGAATATAAAGTCTCGATAATGGAGAATACTATAACTTATGAGACTAGGATAATGTACATAAGTTCAGGAATCCGAACTTCTCTTTATGTCTCGTTATCAGACGCATGTAGTTACGGGATCATGCCAAAATGAAGGAAAAGTTTAGCCTTAACATAATTATCACAATCTGTCCAATAACCATGTTGAACTCGTCTCGTCGCACTTTAATCTACAACAACGATAATAATGCTATCGTTAAGCTATGAATGATGCAACTATTGTACAAGGAACGACAAGCTTATTTTATCTTAAAACGAGCAGAATCTCCCCAGTTTTCCTTACTCTCCCCAAGTCCATATTAACAACAAGAACACACACAACCTTCAACTATATACTTTCAGCACCACAACACATCCAACATCCCAACAACACAAATCAATCTACACAACAACAAGTGCACAAACATCACCAACAAAACTACTATTTAACACGACGAGCAGCAAGCTTGGATTGGAACCAAACCCCAACTCTTTTTTCCATCTCCCCGGTACTTACAACACCATCAAAAAGTAAAGAATATAAATATATATATTTACCTGACATTCCAACCTTATATCCATTGTAAAAGTAACATCAAACAGCTCAAGCAGATATAACAACAACATGAACAATTTCTAGCTATTGTGTGGTCGCTTCTTCTCCTAATTACAACATCATAAACATACTCAACATATTGACAAGAATAAAAACAATAAAAACATTATAACCAAGCTATGCCCCATAATTTCTAGCCATATGAAGTCATATATACAACTCCAAGTGTTATCTTGTAATTCTTCATCCAAATAACTTAACCAACACATAGATAAGCTTAAGAAAAAGAAATAGGGTATTATTTTTACCTTAAAAAATCATAACAAACTCGGACTAAATCTTCCCTTAGCTTAAAAGCACCCTTAATGACATCACAACACCATAGAGACTTTTTTCTTCACTTAGGCTAACTTTTGTAGAACTTGGAACCTTGTAGAACTGTTATGGAGGTGTTGAGAGATTTGGGAACTGTCCTTGGTAGAAAATGAAAAAAATGAACCTTCCAACCACTTTAAAATATTCAAGGGTCGTCCACCGCCTAAGTGTGGCCCATAGGGAGCAGCTTGCGCAGTCTCGTAAAAAGGCGAATATCTCTCTATCCTAATGTTATATTGACGAATGGTTTAATATGTTGGAAACTAGCTCATGTATATTCAATTTAATGGGTGGATATCCCTATAACTCCAAGTATATTAGGAGAAACACTCAGTGACATTAGACCCAAAGTTCAGTAAAACTTATGAACGTAACTTGTGACGACTTTCATCAGCTTTTGTTCCACAACTCTCTTGACTTCAAAACATAACACACAACTATCATATGACTAAAATAACTCATAAATAACCTTCATATAATCACCCTAGTCTCACCCCAAAGTACGGGTTATAACATTCCCAACTTGTCGACTTTCGACGAAACTTATTTTCTTGAATTCATTTAGCTTCTAAGCCTTCCAACCCTCTTGGTACTTGTTGTTCATGATCTTAAATGTTTTATACCTCCAAGGTAACATGACTAACTTACTTTATATACTTTCAAAAATGATCTTATTTTTGAGTTTACATCAGTTGGCTTACGACGTACTTTTTAAGTACGAAAACATGGGGTGTAACATCATCCCCCCCTGGAACATTCATCCTCGAATGTTGACTGATGCACTTATTAGTCTCATAATATATAGCTCTTATGAATACTTAATACTATCCTTGACATCTAGGCAACTATGTTGTGAATAAATCCAAAGGTCAGGGCATCCCCCCTTTATGCCTCATTCTCACACCACGACCTGTGGTCGGAATTCTTCTAATCTCATAACTGTTGCTACCTTCTACCATGCAACGGTACACCTCTTTCCTTGTACGCATACCTATGCGACTCTTCTCTCCTTTTTCCTCTAACATTTAGCCATTCTCTATGTTACACCCCATGTTTTCGTACGTAAAAGTACGTTGTAAGTCAATTGATGTATGCTCGAAAATTAGATCATATTTGAAAGTACATAAAGTAAGTTAATCGTGTTACTTTGGAGGTTACAAATATTTAAGATCATGAATTGCAAGTACCAAGAGGGTTGGAAGGTTTAAAAGCTAAACAATAGAAGAAAATTAGTTCCGTCAAAAAGACAAGTTGGGAATGTTATAACCTATACTTTTGGGGTGATACTATGGTGATTAACATGATAAGGAGGTGATATTATGGGGTATTTTAGTCGTATTATGGTCGTGTGTTATGTTTTTAAGTTAAACGAGTTAGGAAACAAAAGTCGACAAAAGTTGTCGCAAGTTACGTTCATAATTTTACTTAAACTTTAGGTCTAATGTTACTGAAATTTTCTCTCAATGTAATTGGAATTGCAGGGTAATCTAACAACCAAATTGAAGATATACGTGTCTAGTTTCCAATGCATTAAACCGTTTGACTCTTATTTCAGCACAGTTTTAGCTTAACCTTCGATTTAGTTCCAGATCAATTGCTAGTTCAAACTTTTGTTTAGCTTTCAGCTTATATTCAGATTTCCAGCTTACAATCATACTTTAGTATGCTTTACATATGTTTTCTGCCCTACATACTTTGTACATGTCATACTCACGTCCCTTCCAGGGCGCTGCATTTCATGCCGCATAGGTACAGATAGATCAACGTTTGAACCACATCAGTAGGCCATCCACCAGCTGTTGGAGTCACTCCGCTTACTCCCAGAGTTACTTATATTTTGGTATGTGTACAGTCAGCTAGTTTGGGTATGACGGGGCGGGGCCCTGTTCTGTCCAGTACTTTTTCAGTTCAGCACTCCTAGAGGCCTGTATATATGCACCTGTACAGTTAGTATGTTTCTATATGTCAGCTTGTGTTAGCCTTGTCAGCTTTCCAGATTGTATAGTTCTTATCAGTTATGCTTATGCTTGTTCAATTTATCCATTTATTTTCATGATTAGTATATTATCAGCAAGTTTAGTGATGATCGACACTTAGTGTCGGTTATCCGTCGCAGCCCTGGGCTGGGTCGTGACAATCTCTAGGCCTCACTTTATGAACGTATATGGAACTATGACAAGTTGTCCCTATGGGAATCTATAGGTGTACTGAAGTTCTTCGCTTGATACTTTGTCGAACTTACGACTATTGTTATATTTTTTATAGCCTCGGTTATTTATCCTTATTGCTTTACTGCATCTAAGTAGGTGATCAGGGAACATCTGAAGTTATTTTCCTGATCCACCTAGGGATGATACTATACTTCAATGACCGTATTTCATAGCATTCTAACGTGATTCATCTTATGGGGGTATTCTAATCCTGTGCAATTCATGAAATTCCTTCTCTTTGAATCATTACTCAATCGAAGGCCTAGATGTCGTCCTCTTATTATTTATCATAATTACACCCTTATTCTACTACCAGGGTAGCATTCCATCTCTTTTAAATGTTCCTAGTCTTAAACGACTCCGATTTCATTCAGGCTATACTAAGCTTTCTATAACTTACGAAAACTATCAGCTCTCTTGTTTTGATGGGCTTAATCCCAAGGCCTTACCTATTCTCATCTCCTTCTCACTCACCTTTTCTTATCCTTACTCCTATCTACCTAAAACATTGTTGCTCTAACATACTTTAGCTTGCGACCTACACATATCTATTTATACTTCTCGCAACCTTCCTTTAACATATTAGCACCATAGATTTTCTTATGTTATTCTGAAACCTCAAGAGAGACATGACATCATCTCTAAATCTTCTTTACTCTCTTAAATAGACCTCTCGGTACTTGGAAATCATAGGCTAAAAGATATGCTACTGACAATACCACTATCAATTCTGGATAATGAATCACGGTGCTTCTATCCCTCTATCTAAAGTCTGGACTATTCACAACCTTCTGCACTTGAGTATCTCATACCTTCTTTACCTTTACCTTACTTACCTTTAAATCTCGAATTGTATCTTCTGCCGCCTTCATAACCTTCCTTCCACATAGGTGGAATTCACATCCATACCTCAAAGCTCTACTATAATACTCGCATCTCTGGTGTATACACAAACCATCAGGAGCTTCATACTGACTTCTAATAAGGCTGGTACTCTTCTAATTAGCTTTATCGTAGAGCCGTTACAGAGTATAGTTGTTTTAATATCTCTCTTGTACCTCTGATATTAAGAGTGATTCTGCATTATTCTGAGTCACGATTTCTATAATTATCTAGGTCTATAAATCAGACTCCTGATTAACTTAGCTATTGTATCTCTCAGGCTTCCTCTTCTCTCTCAGCCTTTATGTTGGCTTAAGCTATCTTCCAATTTGTGGCTCGGGGTATTAGTTATTACTTTAGCCTTTCATGGACACTATGGAACATCCATGTTATAATCTTCTAACAATTCAAGCCTTTATCTGTGACGTGGACTCAATTCTTTCTTTAGACTTATATCGGAGTATCTTATAACTATAAGAATGTCAACATATATGATGCATGGATAATACTCTAAAATCTTAAGTGTGGTCATAACATAACTAACTCTGGGTCATAGATCGAATAATTCCTTTTGTGCCTTCTCAGTTGTCTTTAAACGTAAGCAATTACTTTTCTTGGTCGTTCTTCCACTTGTTGCATGAATACTTGGTTTATCTTAGAGCTCACGCATATTGGAATTTTGTGCAACTCATATGATCTCGAATAATACTTTTGATTTACTTCCCGTTCATTAATCACGATAGGTGCCACTTTCTTATGGAGTGCATACAATATAGTAGTGAGACTGTTGTTACAAGATCATTTCTTCTTCAGGTTTCTATGCTTAGGTTGAAGCCTTCTGCCTTATTTCTTCAGCTGGTCTTTCGTTGTAGTATTCAGGGGAGACCCTCTGACTCTAGTAAAGCTGCGAGCTCATTATATCGTATACCTAACAGAATTTTTGATATTCTTACTTGTCTATAGTTATTCTTAGTTACTTACCTCTATGCCCTTGTGCTAGTAGGTTTACTTCTGAACTCAAATTTTGATTATCTCCAGAGTGGCACTCTCTTTTATTTCCGTAACAGCTATACATTACCTTTAACTACCCCAACTCCTTTCTGAATATTTCTCAAGGATTACGATCTCGTATCTGCGAGACTCAATTCCCTATGATGGGGTTCACTATATGTATCTTGCAGGATCTGATGATTTATCTGTGACCTCTTGTCTAGTCATAACTAGGCTCTTCCTGAATCAACTACTAACTACTCATTGGTCCATTTTCATATCTATATTCTGCGTAATCTCTCTTGGGTTATGTTATTCGTCTTAACTTACCTCTTGCACTGGCTCCTTATGTATCCATTCACACTTATATATTAATAACATCCTGGCCGGGAACCCTTACTGCCTTTCTCCGATGTCGTGCTTACAGAATATTCTGGAGTCGTAACATATATGTAGGATTTACATAAATGTAATCTCATCCCTTACGCCTTTTATCGCATTCTTCCCTTACCATTCCATAGTTACCTGAACCATTTAACTCCGACTTAATACCATATCACACTATCTTCCCCTATTTAGGGGAGTACTAGCATTTAATGCTCTAAAGTTTTACATGCAGATATTTTACCTCTTCATCTTCGGCGTCTTTCCATATTTTCAATGACCCATACTTGCCTTGCAGTAACCCTTCTGTGCCAGTGATAGCCAAATTTCTTACACACGAGAGTAACACCAACTGTAACTGGCACACTTAGTCCCTTAAGCTTAACTCTTCTCACAGTGCTTGCTTTAGGGAAGTGTCTTCCTAGATGACCTTTAAATGTTATTCTTATATTGTCCATTCTATTATTGCCGGAATACGATCTCTAAAATTCTCACGATGTCAACTATTATCAAATCCTTCGGTCCCTAATTCATTTCTATTATATCTTGTTTACTAGCCAATACTAATTTCTATTACTCTGTGGGGTCTAACTTAGCCTTCTGGTAATCATGTTGGAGTCACCAACTCATTTCTCGAAATAAGGATATGACTTTATGGCATATACTCTTTTATTGTCTCAAGGTTCTCCTCTTGTCTTTTCCTTCACTTGACTATAGACTCTATCATCCTATCATATTTTGATTTACCATTATCACCCATTTATCACATCTTAGTCATAATGCTTCATTTACTCTCTTTTTATTCTCATGGTAATATTTCTATCTATCATTTTATTTTGAAAACTTCAACGAAACATTCTTTCGCTTTAGCTCCCCTTGCTCCATCTTACAGGCTCTTCGGGTTGCCTAACATTATCTCTTTACTAGGGACGGGAGTCATACTAAGGTAAATATTTATCCCTTCTGGGATTCCAGTGCCTATATTCTCAATTTTCTGAACATTCTAGTATTTATATCTGACTGTACTTTTCTAGAGTGCACCACCTGGGTGTCTCACAAGGAGAACTATTATCATGTTTACAATATCCTTCGGAAATGTCAGCTAATGCTAACAATCCATCCACCATTTTGGGTTACTCTAGCCCCAACTGGATCATGATATCCCATCCTCTCTTAAACTATATATGTTAGCTCCCATAGGGCATAACTGAGATGGTTGTTCCCCATTGTACATACCATTGTTATTATTGAAGGTAACTCAGAATGCTTATATTTTTCTATCTGAATTGTAAATACTTATAATCTTCACTAACTGGGTAACCCGTACCCTTCTTCACCTTGCTTCTTTTACCCGTTGAAACTTATACTTTTACCTTCTGATACTCCCAAGGCCTGCTATTGGAGGGGTGTGTTAGATATTCCCGTCTTAGGGTGTTAAGCAGGAAATTTGCACATCCAGTATGCACGATCTGATAGGGCCTCATACTGGGCCACATCGTCATGGACTTTCTCAACTACTGCCCTTGGTTGTTGTTGTATTAGCCCTCTAGCTAGATGTAATCTTTCTAATTGTAAGCAACTTTGTATCATTAGCAAACATAAGTCCTGGCTCAAACAATTATAACTCAGCTATATAACACGATTTGGATTTGAAAGAAGGGTAACAGGCTCCTAAATGCCTTGTAGCTTCCTATTTATATAATGTGGTGCACAACACATCTATAAACAAGACTCTACCAGATGCGGCTTGTAGACTCCCTAGGACATAACTGCTCTGATACCAAGTTTGTCATGCCCCAAACTCTGGAGGGGTAGCCATCAACTTAGGCCAATGAGGCCTACCTACAAGATGAGAATACCAATCAAGGCCGATGAGGCCATATTCTGAATCATCTAAAAATATCGTCTATCTCATCCGAGGGGTAGACATACCCAAAATCTCATATACATAACTGTGTAGGCCAACGAGGCTACCATGAACGTCTACAACCAGTAATACCAAACTAAACATGCACACAGGGCTGGCAAACCCACAATACTAACATACAAAATATACACGACTCATCTACAAGCCTCTAGAGATAACAAAACTATATCATGGTTAGAACATGGCCTCGAGCTACCTATTAAACCTGTATATACAAAATGGACTCCAAAGTCTAAACTTGGTAACTCCGGGGGGATTGGAGTTTATCGATCAAGTTGATGCTTAGTTCTTTCTACTAACAAGGTCAATCTGGTTGTCTATCAGGACCTGCAGGCATGAAATGCAGCGTCCAGGGCAAAAGGGAAGTCATTACAAAATAATATACCAAGTATGTAAGGCAATAGAATAACTGAAAGCTAAAACAGAACTGATAATATAATAACTGAAAGTAACTGGGAGTCAAAGATGATCTAAAGATATGCTTACCTGCTGATACTGACTCAAATCTCTCAATATAGTAAGTAAAATAGTTGTCCGACCCTATATGTCTTGGTACATGTAACTGCTCGGCCGTAGTAGGCTCGCTCATAGGCGCTCGGCCATACTAGGCTTGGCATCTTGGCCATTCTAGGCTCGCTCATATGCACTCAGCCATAGTAGGCTCGGTATATAACTTACTATCCGATCAGAGGTTGCCCAATAGGGGCCTGCCCACCGATTATAGCTCGGTGGTGGTGAAAATACTGTAACGCTGTTATATATATATATATATATATATATATATATATATATATATATATATATATATATATATATATATATATATATATATATATAGACCCTATGCTCTCTTGAATGAAAGAAAATAATACTTAATTGAATATAAATTCACGATAAGGGAGAATAGAATAACTTATGAGATAAGGATAATGTACATAAGTTTAGGAATACGAACTTTTCTTTGTGTCTCGTTATCAAATGCATATAGCTATGGGATCATGCCAAAATGAAAGAAAGGTTTAGCCTTAACATACCTTATCACAATCGGTCCATAACCACATTGAACTCGTCTCTTCACAATTTAATCTAAAGCAACAATAATAATGCTATCGTTAAGCTACGAAAGATGCAACTATCGTACAAGGAACGACAAGCTTATTTTATATTAAAACGGGCAGCATCTCCCTTGTTTTTCTTGCTTTTCCCAAGTCCATAAAAATAACAAGAACACATACAACCTTAAACTATATACATTCAGCACCACGACACAGCCAACAACCCAACAACACAAATCAATCTACACAACAAGTGCAAAAATGTCACCAACGGAACTACCATTTAACACGACAAGCGGTAAGCTTGAATTGAAACCAAACCAAAACTCTTTCTCCCTTATCCCCTGTACTTACAGCATGATCAACAATTCCAGAATATAAACATATATATTGACATGATATTCCAACCTTATATCCATCATAAAAGTAACATCAAACACCCCAACCAGATATAACAACAACATAAATAACTTCTAGGTATTGTGTGGTCGCTTCTTCTCCTAATTACAACATCATCAACATACTCAACATATTGAAAAGAATAAAAATAATAAAAACATTATAACCAAGCTATTCCCCATGTCCAATAACAGATAGCAACTTCTTATAACACTTCAAGTTCTATCTTGAAACTCTTCATCCAAATAACATAACCAACACATGGATAAGATTAAGCACAAGCAATAGGGTGTTATACTTACCTTAAATAATCCGAAACAACTTGAACCAAAGCTTTTGTTAGCTTACAAGCACCCTTAATGACATCACAACACCATATAGACTCCTTTCTTCACTTAGGCTAACATTTGAGGTTAGGTTTAGGTAAAACCACCTTGGATTCGACTTGGAACCTTGGAGAAATGTTATAGAAGTGTTGAGAGAGTTTGGTAACTTTCCTTGGTCGAAATTGACCAAAAATGAGCCTTCCAACCACTTTAAAATGTTCAAGGGTCGTTCACCGCCTAAGTGGGCCCCATAGGGAGCAGCTTGCGCAGTCTCATGAAAACGCGAATATCTATCTATCCCAATGTCACATTAACGAATGGTTTAATTATTTGGAAACTAGTCTCATAGAATTTTTTCGATTTATCACCCTAGAACTCCGAGTATATTAGGAGAAAAGCTCAGTGATATTAGACTCAAATGTCAGTAAAACTTATGAATGTAACTTGTGATGACTTTTGTTCCACAACTCGCTTGACTTCAAAACTTAACACCCGACTATCATATGACTAAAATAACTCATCAAATAACCTTCATATCATGTTAAGCACCCTAGTCTCACCCCAAAGTATAGGTTATAACATTCCTAACTTGTCGACTTTCGACAAAACTTATTTTCTCCTATTCATTTAGCTTCTAAGCCTTCCAACCCTCTTTGTACTTATTTTTCATGATATTAATTATTTGTAAGATCCAAGGTAACATAACTAATTTAATTTATATACTTTCAAAAGTGATCTCATTTCCGAGCTTACATCAGTTGACTTACGACATACTTTTAAGCATAAAAACATGGGGTGTAACAGTTTTGGGGATTGAGATTCTTGTTCTTGGTTGTATTTATGTTATGATATCTGAATTTATATTTTTGACCACGTTTGAACATTTATATAATATCAATACTTATCTATGAAAATAGAAAAATTTTGCTTATTTATTTCTTTGCTTGTTATAAAATATGTTATGGATTATTGATCGATGTGTTAATAATTGTTGTCTTGCCTAACGGCAACACTGGGCGCCATCATGACCTATGGTGGGAATTGGGTCGTGACAGCTTGGTATCAGAGGACTAGGTTCACTTAGGTCTCACGAGTCTTGAGCAAATCTAGTAGAGTCTTGTGAATTAATACGGAGATGTTTGTACTTATCTTTGAGATGATATAGGACTATTAGGATATATTCCCTTCTTGATTCCTTATCATGCGACTTGATTTCGGTTTAAGCTTATGTCTTCAATTCCTTCCTACTCATTCGAACGCGATATCAAGCATTCGATATCAGTTGGGCACCGACGAATTGTGGTGGTGCTATAGATGTGGTGCAAGATGTTTTTCCAGTGTTATGAAGAAAGAATACTATCATCGTCTTGTGGGGGGGTGTTCAGTCATTTTAGTCCAGTGTTGGTATTGCCACGGGTTCAGGGCTATACATGATGTATTGTGATATTCCTTGTGTTATTATCACGCAGTGTTGGTGTAAATGGTAGGGTGTTCCTAATGTGTCATGGCAGGGAATGCCTTGGGAGGAGGATTATTCGATTCGTTATTGGGAGTTCGGTATTTATTCCAATGCGAGAGAGGCATTTGGGCTATAAATGTTTAGGTTTTGGCTGACGGGTTACGAGATTGGGTATTTCTGAAGTTGGTAGGTTTTTGCTTGTGTTGTTATGCGGTCATCCTTGTTGAATGCACTAAGGCTCGTCAGTATGATGATATTCATTTTGTTTTCATTGAGGGTACAATGTTGCGAGTGGTGTTTAAAAAATGGTTATTGGAGATGATAATGTGTTGCGACTTCAAGATGAAGCAGTGTTTCCAGTGTTGATGGCTCGAAGGAGATGATCTTAGAGGAGGCTTAGAGTTGATGGCATTCTATTTGATTGGGTGCTATGGAGATGGATCGTGATTTGAGGCAGTATGGTTGGTGGCGGAGGATGAAAAGGTTATTATCGGGTATGTCTCATGGTGGTTGAATCCTTAGTAGGTCAAGTATGGGCAAAAGAGATCGAGTAGTTTGCTTTGGAAGCTGGCTAGACCATAGGTGAAGTGGCAGCGTGTCGTATGGATTTTGTGGTAGGGTAGCCACATCCTTTGAGAAAGCTTAGTGTGATTTGGGTCATGGTGGACAAATGACCAAGATTGTGTATTTCAATAGAGATGGTGGATTCTATACTTAGGAAGTTCGAATATGACGAAAAGAGTTTGTTTGGAATGTAGAGGAATGTGAATACTTGATTATCGTTTGAGGCTGCAATATAGCTTCGAGTTTTAAGCGTATTGTTGGACCTTCAGTTGATGTTAATGGAATGAACAGACTCTTACAACGGGTGGATGAGTGTGGACTCAAGAGGATTAACTGATTTCATAGTGGTTATAACCATGGCAATGTCGTTGGAGGATGTCGATATAGGGTTACACAGGTGGGCTATCTCATGTGAGAAGGTTAGGGGTAGCATGATTTCTTATGAGGTTCGTATGAAGAGTTTTACCTTCTATCCAACGGAAGGCATGTACTATGATGCGGGCCTGGATCACTTGAAGAATGTGGCGCGACTATCATGAGGTTAAGTGTGCATTTGGGGCTGATAATTTGGAGGTGTTATGATTAGTGAAACAAGAACTTATGAGAAATTTGGTTGAGTAACAGTGCGAGATCATGGTAGCTAGGAGGAGAAGTCATTGTGAGTCCTTGGATTTTGTGATTGTGGCTTAAAGCCAAGTAGTGGAACCTACCATCGATGTTTGGGTCACCTGGTAATGTGTTTTTGTAGTTTCTGGATGTTGGTATATTATGGATAGATATGACTAAGGAAGAGGACATCAGGGATAATTCCAGCAAGAAATTTGATGGATGTGTTCTACATTTCACCATAATGATACAAGAAATTTGGTACAAGAAATTTGGTACATTATTGATAAGTGAAGGTTGTGGAATGCCTCAGATTTGTTATTTCTTTATGAATGTGATGTGCAAAAGAAAAGATTCATTCAGTTGCTTCTTTTGGAGTATCCATGTGCTAACGGAGCACTAGTCATTTGGTTATATATTTGGGACTAGCTTAGAGTGGGCGACATTCAACGATGGTTCTAGTGGGTTCAAGATTTAAGGTGTGGTGCCTAATGATTTTCAGCTTCGTTGTGTGGCTAAAGATTAAGTTTTGCAGCGGAGTGTGAAAGAGTCTTGGAGTATTTCTATGTTATTACCGGGTCCGTAGTGCGATGTTAGAGAGATGGAAGAAACAGTTTTGGGTCCGCAGGTCTCTTCGGAACGAGCGTATCAGTTGGAAGTACTATAGAGTGCATGAGATGGTATAAAAAGGCTTACGGGTATTAAGGCGGTGTGGTATTGCGAGTTGGGGTCACTCGAAACGAGTGTTGATTGAGATCCATCATGTGCTGGAAAAGAGAAGTATTATTATGAAAGCAAGCCAAGAGGAAAAATCTGAAGTGGCAAGTTTAGCACTGGCTTGGATCATTATGGTAAGGGAGATGATCGATTCCTTCAATATGATAAGGCAATACAAGTGCTTCATGGCTATACTTATGGGTTTGGTAGTCTGTGTGACTCGATTGATTTAGAGGGATTTAGTCATGATGGCTTGGTTATGTGCAGATGGGTCCCAAAGAGTTTATGACGGTTTCGACCACGACTTGAGGTTTGTGTCTTTAGCGGTTATGGGATGTTGGTTGTGTGTTGTGATTTTTCTCCTGAAATGAGTTATGTGAAAGGTTTCTAGCCGATGAAGTGCTTATTCTACTTATGGTTCAGGATTTATGATGAAATTATTGTATTCTCTCGTAACAACATGATAAGTGTAGTGAGCGTTGTGGAAATAAATGTTGCGGCTCAGTTTTGACAGGGATGTCACGAGTTTGAAGGAGCGGGGGAGATTTCAGATGTTCAAAATCTACTGGCGCTATTTTAGTATGGCCTGAGAATGTGTTCCGCGGAAGAGGCATTGTGTATTGACTTGCGGATTCTTGATTAGCATTAGAGAAATGGCATGGTTGGTAGCCATAGATGTACAAATTTTGTTACTTGTTGCGGAAGGTTGTGGAAGTATATCCCATGGGATGATTGTGTAGGTGTCATGTGTCAAGTGGGAGAGATTGAGATTAGGTATGGAGGTTTTGGTGCTGTCGTAGATTGGGGAGTTTATGTTTGAGAGACGCATTATTCCTTTGGTTGTGGACTATGGAAGTTTGTTCAGGATTTAACGGCTGATTGTATGTGTCAAGGATGGGGTCATTATGGATCTTGAGAGAATATTTACTTATTTTGAGATATTCGGAATCGGTTTAGAGGTCCATTTGCAAGCCTAATGTGAATGTATATTCTACACCATATCGGATATGTTTATTAGGCACAACATTTGCCTATGGATGAGTATTCGGGCATGATGGATATTATTCATGTCATCATCTATTTTATGTGTTACTCTTTTATGTTATGTGGGTTGTGAGGCGCTTGATTATTCACATGCGTGTTGTGGTCCTATATAGGTTATATGGTGTTATATGAGCGAGATGGCTCTCGAGATGCATGTATGTTTATTGCTCCTTAGTCGTGCTTGGTCTTTTTTCGTACCGCATTATGCTATCCATCTCCCTAGTGTTATGTTTATGCACTTGGCATGCTTGTGGTTGATGTACGTGTGTCTAGTGAGTATGAGCATTTTGGCTCGATGGGCATTCGCAGATTATTATGTGTGGATCGGGTGGCACGCCGCCACATAAATGATGTTTGGATCGGGTTGCACGCTGCAATAATATCATCTATGGATCGGGTTTCACGCCAGGCTAAGCGTGCATCTGGGGCAGATGTGCTAATGGATGGAGGTGGCTGCATGCTGCATCTAAGAGTTTAGTTCTATGAGACTGAATAACATGTCCTGAAGCGTAGTAAACTCACTTTGCTTAACACAGGGCAACAATGGTGAGATGTTGGGTACGATTCCTTACACTTATTTTATGTATTTTGTTTCTCCTCTATGGGATAGAGTCATAGAATTTATTTGGTTGTTTTATTCGTTACGCGGGCTAGATAGTTCTGTACTTGGGTTTCCTTTCCTAAGTAGTCATATTGAAGTTGTGGCTTGTTTGACTCATAGATCACGTCATATGATATTTTAGATGGTGTTTGATATGGCTCTTTGGCCGAGCTACTTGTACTGGGTGAGACGAGATTGTTAGACCTGGAATTAGTGCAATCGGATTGATATAATGTATGTTTGGAGGAGGAATGTCGCTAATCAGTTCAGAATAGAGTAATTGTTCCTGTCGAGCGGAGGAACTCCGTGATTTATTGATTTGACATGTAGCTATGAGTTTTTGCACATCTCTTTAATCATTGGAGTGTTGCAAGAGTTGGAACAGGGCTTTTATGTGTCATGAGGTATATTACAAGTATCGGGTTCGAAAATTTGCTGCTATTGTGGTTGGAAGGTATTACTATAGGATATGAGCTATGCGGTATATTGTGCGGTTACAACTTGGGTGTATGAATATGCTTTGGTACAACATGTTGAGGGTGATACATTGTAGGTATGCAAGAATCGGACCAAATAGGAAATTTCGGATGTTAGAATTTTTCTAAGGCTTGTGGGCTAAGGTAGCAGGAAGGATCATCGATCGTGGTTGTGCTAATGTGCTTATGTGAATTTAGGTGGCACGAGTATGTGCATGATGAGTTACACAGTGATTTGGAAGCTTGTGAATAATTTTTGGCACGTTCGAGGACGAACATACGTTTAAGTGGAGGAGAATGTAACGGCCCGACCAGTGGTTTTAAGCAATAACCTATCGTTTGGTGGTTAGAGACCATGAGTAGATTCACTTTATTTATTATGACTTTCATGTGTAGTTGGTTTCATTTTTGAGAGATTTGGAGTTGATTTGGAAGAATAATTCTCAATTCAGAAGCTTTAAGTTGGAAAGGTTGACCAAGGTTTGATGTAAGGCCCCATAAGAACTTCACCTAAAACCCAGGATTTCGTGGTGCCGAGGTAGTCTAATGTACTTGAGAGTTGTAGAAATTCTTCGCGGCAAGCTTGCTCGCCGTGGTACGGACTTTTTGGGTTGAACAATGCGTTAGGGGGTTGAAGAAAAATTATTGCAGAACAGGGCATTTTTGCCATCCATTATGCGACCGCAGAACTGATCTGCGAACCACAGAACTGATCCGCGGACCTCAGATCCGTCGTAGAGCGAAGTAAAGAAATGGCCAAATTTTGGAAGATATTTTGCGGCCCATTATGCGACCGCATAACCGTTTCGCAGGCCGCACATTCGTCATAGAAGACAGCATGAGAAATTTTGGAAGGAGGTTCTGCGGTCCTTTATGCGACCGCAGAATTGGTCTGCGGACCGCAGACCTATCGCAGACCTACACAGAAATGCCCAGTTCTGGAGGGCCATTATGCGGTCTATTTTGCAGACCGCAGAAGTGTTATGTGGTCGCATATGCGATCGCAGATTTGCATCGGGGCTTTATTTTTTAAATTTTATAACCCAACCCCATTTCATTTTATTTAGCAATAGGGGTCATTTGAAGGGTTATCTGGTATTTTAGAGAGAAGAGAAAGCTATTTTAGAGAGAGAAAGGGGGGATTCAAGGATTTCATTACTCAACTTAGATTAAGCCGTGGAATTTCATCAAAAGATTTCTTCCCCCAATTCTCCAATTTCTAATTCTGGGTGATGAGAGTAGACATATCACATGCATGAGCTAATAGGTATTGTGGGGAAGTTGTTGGACAATCTTGGGTGGTTTTGTTGTTGAATTAGTTGAGTAAAGGTAAGATTGTCATTGTAGTAGCTCTTTCCATACGAATACCTCTAACCGTTCTTGTAATTATCCCCTCTTCTATAGATTGGCATCGTTAGGAGTGTCAGGACTTTATTGTTACACCACAGAAGGCTCTTTCGAGGTATGAAGGCTAAACTCTTATTCTAGCATCGGAATTCCCGTATTCTTACAAGACTCCATCGTGTGTAGTTTGAACTTGAAACACTGTTGAGGTGGGATATTCAAGTTAGTAAATTGATTCTCAAATTGCATAACGTGTCCAAACCCTCATGTGTTAATGATTTTCTATTTTCACTTAATTATGTTATACCCCTTTTTGCGAAGAAAATTTTGTACGAAATCAATGTGATCAAGTTATTATTTCTCATATGATGAAATCTTATGAACTTATACTTGTTAAGGCCAAAGGTGCCAAATGGTTGATTTGAAAAGAAATCTTTTGTGCAAACTATTATTGTTTTTGGAATCCGAAGTGTGATTGTGAATACACCTCCACCCTCACATATTGGGGTGAGGCGGCAGGGTTGCTTTGTGTAGAGATTGTGATTGTGAATACACCTCCACCCGCAAACATTTGGGTGTGGCGGTAGGGCCTCTTTGTATAAAGATTGTGATTGTGAATACACCTCCACCCACACACAATGGGGTGAGGCGGCGGGGCTGCTTTGTGTAGAGATTGTAATTGTGAATACACCTCCACCCGCACACATTAGGGTGAGGCGGCGGGGCCACTTTGTGTAGATATTGTGGCATTATGGTAAAGGTCATATAGAGGATTCCCAACTTGAAATTTTTAAATGTTATTGAACGCTTTAAATTAATTTGCTATGGTTTTTAATGGCTATTTAAGCTGTTTTATTGCTTCCATGATTCGTCATATTCATGTTGCACTACCAATCCTTGAAGGGGGTGTTTGGTTTTCATACTAGTACTATTCAACATGCACTAACGCCCCTTTTGCCAGGAGCGCTGCATCTTTAATGGATGCAGGTGGTACCACAGCAGGCGACTTTGATCAGTGATAGCGGTGCACCCTCTTCCCAACTGACTTGGTGAGCCCTACTTCATTTCGGGGTAGTATATCTTTTGCTCCTTATGTATTTAGTTTTGAGGTATAGCCGGGGCCTTGTTGTCGGCACTATCATTATACTCCTTAGTATATATTAGAGGATCCGTAGACATAGTGTGGGTAGTATGTTGGTGTTGGGAAGATCAAACTAGTGATGTTGTATTTGTACCACATGTCCCATTTCAAACCATGAAAGTGTTTGTATTTTGAGACTTAAGAATGATGTGACTAATGAAAATGAATTGATGTTGTTTACATGATCCTCCTCATTTTCTAACTAATGAAATGTATCTTCTCTTTATTCATGGGTGAGTTCGGATAGAAGGCATTGTACAGGCTTGCTTGGCTGGGTTATCTCGGTTGAGTGCCGACCGCGCTCCCCGAGGTCGGGGCATAACATTTGACTTTTGCATAAATGACCTCAAAATCGATATTTGAAGGTTCCTATGGGTTTCTTAGGTGATTTTAGACTTGGGCATATTTTGGGTTGAGTATCAGATGGTCCAGGAGCGATTCAACGCTTATTGTGGGAAGTTTGCATTTTGATGGTTTTTGAATTTACTAAGTTTGACCTGGAGTCAAATTTATCAGACTCCAGTTGGTGTTCCGAGACCTTGGATAGGTTTGTTCAGTTGATTGGAACTTGTGTGTGAAGTTTGGTCATGATCTGGAATGTCTAAGTGTGATTCAAACACGTTCGACAAAGTTTGAAGGTATGGAAGTAAATAGAAGGATTTGATTGTAGATTCTTGGTTTGATGTTTTTCATGGCATTTTGGGCCTTTGGATAAGTTTGGATAAAAATGTGGAATTTTTGGTATGATTGGACGAGGTCCCAGGGGCCTCTGGTGTGTTTCGGGATGATTTCAAACCATTTCTCTTTGATTTGCAGTTGTTGGCTTCGGGTGTCAGGGGTCTGCATTGCGATCACAGAGAGGGTCTCGCAATCACAGAGTGTTCTGTGGAGAAGGGGAGAATTTTTTATTTTGCGATTGTGATAGTGGGTATCGCGATCGCGGTAGGTGATAGGGTTGTGCGTCGCGTTCATGTGGTGAGGGTTGCGAACGCGATAGGTTACTTAGGCTGGCCTTGGTCAAAAGTTGTTCAACGCGATCACATAAGGGCTTTCGCGATCAAGGAAGATGAATTTCTGAGGCTGAAGGATTTGGCCTTCGTGTTTGCGGAGCTGAACTCCCGTTCACGTAGGTGTGGCCGGCTGAGGGTCGCGATTATGAGAGGACTTCGCGTTCGCAAAGGAGGATTTCTCGGCGAGACTGGTTTGCCCTTCGCGATTGTGAGGGTGCTTCTGTGATCGCGTAGAACAATGTTTGGGTAGTGTACAAGAATGAAAATCGGTACTTCTCTCATTTTTATCTCAGTTCTCTCATTGGAGTTGATTTTGGGGTGATTTTGAAGGGGCATTTTCATCATCTATCACAAGGTAAGTGATTTCTACTCATTTGGAGCTAAATACATGGATTATATATGGATTTAAACATAGAAATTTGTAGAAATTATGAGATTTTGGAAGAAAACCTATCAATGATATTTGTTTTAGTTTTAAACACGAAATTGGACTTGAAATTGGGAATAAATCATATATTTGGGTTCGTAATGCTATGGGTAATATTTATCTTCGAAAGAAATTCGGAATCCGGGCGTATGGGCCCAGTGTGTGGAGTTCAGAATTGTATCTAATTGTTAAATTACGAGTCTTTAAGTACAATTTGGATGGTTTGCACATTCTTTGACTAGTTTCAGATCGTTTGGCATTGGTTTGAGGTGTTAGAGAGGCGTTGGAGCCGGTTATCAGATTTTGGAGTGAGGTAAGTCTCTTGTCTAACCTTATAATAGGGAATTTACCCTCGTAGGTGCTATATTTGTTATGTTCTATGTGTTATAGGAGCTCGCACGTAAGAGATGACGAGTGTTCGTGCGCATGCTAGATTCTTGATAATGTCCGGGTAGGCGTAGACTCACATCATGCTTTAATTGTACTACTGGAGTTATTCTTGCCTGTTTAAATGCTTTAATTTATATTTTAGCTTGAGACTGGACTTGCGTGAGTATCTAAATTCGCTATTCTAGAAACTTGACGTGCTACTTGATTAGCTGCAAAAATTACACTTTCTCTTATGAATTCCTCTGCTGTTGTACATATTTGTCCAAAAGATTCTTGAGTTCATAACTCACACATAAATTCGTGAGTTGGGCTGATGACCCGTCAAACATTTTGTCATTCTTATAGGATCGGACTGAACGCCTCATCAGTACTATTATGGATCACGCCATATGGATCATGCCATATGACCTCTACAGTATTATGAGATGCATCTATGGATCGGATCATACTCTCTCGGTAGAATCGTGCGTAATATTCAATAAGGAGTCAGCGTACCTATGAGTCTTCCTGACTTGAGATTTGACATTTTATTTGTTATGGGTCATATATATATATATATATATATATATATATATATATATATATATATATATTCCATTCGAGGTAGTATTCGGTAACTGAGGACTTCGTATTTACCCATCTATTGAGGATCGTGGTATACACATGTATATGTTTTCATTGCTTTTACTTGCTATGCTTCGTACATGTCTACTTTTATTGTGCTTTGATTATCAGAACACTAATAAGTGTCATTGTCGACCCCTCGTCACTACTTTTTCGAGTTTAGGCTAGATACTTACTGGGTACATGTTGATTTACGTACTCATACTACACTTCTGCACTAATTGTGCAGTTATAGTGACAGGTATGTTTGGGGGTCATACTGGCACTTAGGCGCAATTGCTGAGAAGTCTTTGCAGTGATCTACTCTGCATGTTATGATCCGCAGCACATGGAGTCCACGTTCTATTCATTTACTGTATTCTTTCTATTTTCTATTCCAGATAGTTATTGTAGCAGTATTGTGTATTCTAGTAGATGCTCATGCACTTGTGATACCGGATTTTGGGGATTTACATTCTCGTTCTTAGTTGTATTTTTGTTATGATATCTGAATTTATATTTTCGACCACGTTCAAACATTTAATATAATATCAATACTTATCTATGAAAACAGAGAAATTTTGCTTATTTATTTCATCTCTTGTTATAAAATATGTAATGGACTATCGATCGGTGTGTTAATTAATTGTTGGCTTGCCTAACTGCAGCATTGGGCGCCATCACGGCCTATGGTTGGAATCGTGACATTGAGACAGAGTTGTGAAAGTAGTGAAAGTGAAGAAGTAAAAATGATGAGTAGCAGAGAAGTTATAGACGGCAAAAATCATGGTCATGATTACCTCGAAAACCGGCAAAAATACTTGCTGAATCACGGGGCAACACGTGTTCGGGTTATAAAATATGAGGAGACGTGCGTCCCTTCAAGTGTCAGAGACCATTCAAGAACTTTCCCGCCAATAAAAGAATGCTCATCTACTTTTCGGTAACACTGAGTTGCGTCACCGGAAAGTAGGGGGACTATCTGTATGGGGTAAAATTGGTTGGTAACAGGTGGTCAAATGGAGATATAACACGTGAAACCGAAGACAGGAAAAAGATGAGTCAGCAAATAACTAGCACCAGGTACAAAGTGTATAATCGGTACAGGATGGATCCCGAAAGAAGCATAACCGATAATAAAGATTCAAAGGTTTGACATCGGATAGTATTTAATAAGCAGCCGTTACCGAGAATATCTGCATACAAAGCCAGTCATTATGCACCCATCAATGGCGTTTTTATTCTCATTCAAGAGGAGCTTGATTTTAGGATCTTGTCTTCCTAAGTATAACTATAAACACCAGGATTAACAACCATTGTAGGACATTGAACATTCTGCACACAAAAGCTATAATTTACTATTTTAAGCACGATCTAAACAGCTTTATCGTTGCTTTCACCTTTTCTCTTGGAAAGACTAAGTTCAGAGTCAGGCTTGTCATCTTCTTTAATTTCAATCGTTAATCTTATTTTTGTTCCTATTTCTTTATCATTTTTGGATCATGTCAATTCCCTTGTCTATAAACCATACTATAAATTCAATTGTATTGTTTTACAGGTAAACAATTGGTGTTATTTTAGAACTCATGCTTTTGACTACTCCCAATTTTAGTTCTCTCAGTTTTCAGTTCTCTTAATTTTGTTCTCTTAACTCTATGCAATTCGTGTATTTTAGTGAAAATTCAGGTGCTTTTGGCATCAATAACAATAGGGATTGTATAGGGTAAAATTGATTTATATCAAAATGATCGAATGGCAACGTGACATGTGGAACCGAAGACAGAGGGATCCCAATTTATGGTGTGAATATCATGGAACTCACGGCCAAAGAACTGGGGACTGTCGGCATCTGTGCGAGGAGGTGGCAACACTATTGAAGAACAGCCATCTCAAGGTGTTCTTGAGAGACTGAGCCAAGAATAATTACAGCCGCAGCCGGGACAACATAGAACCCTCAAAAATAGGAGAAGACCCTCCTTGGTTGACTATCAATATGATTTTCGAAGGGAATGAAAACAATGGAGTAACCTTCTCGGCGGCCAAGAAGACAAAGGTATCAGTGACCCACAGCAAGAGACTTTGGGAAGTCGTTGAAGATGACATCACCTTCACAGAGGAAGATGCCGATTGACTTCTTCTTCCGCATAACGATGCCCTGATAATCTCTCTTAATGTTCTTGATTTCAAGATTAAGCGTGTTTTGGTTGACCAAGGAATCTCAACCAACATCATTCAATGGCGAGTGGCAGAACTAGTCAAATAAATCGGAAGTATCATTTCGGCAACAAAGCTCCACGTCGGGCTCAACTTGGCGAGTGTGACAACTCGAGGGGAGATCCTACTGCCCACGAATACTGAAGGGGTCACGAAGATAACCTTATTTGAAGTGGTGGATGGTGACATGGGCTACAACATAATTCTCTGTAGACCATGGTTACATGGGATGAAGGTCGTACCATCAACATATCACCAATTGCTAAAATTCCCGACCCTAGAGGGGATCAAGCAGATAAGAGGAGACCAACTGGCAGCAAGAGAAATGAATGCAGTGTTGATTTCCAGCAGTATAGGAAAGGAGCCCAACAAATAGCAATTACAGGAACTGATGCCTGCTTCCATGTCAAGTGAAGATGATAAGGGCGAGGATTCATCAGAATCCCACCAGGCACTAAGATACATTCAAGTACCGAAAGAGACAAACGCAACAAAATACACAACAGAAGAACTCGAACAAGTTGCCTTGTTTGAGGAATTCTTGGAGAGAAAGTTTCACTTGGGAACATGACTCAATCCCAAACTCAGGTCAGGATTTATTGATTTTCTTAAAGTTAACACTGATTGTGTTGCATGGTCGCACTCGGATATGACAGGTATCCCGCTAGAGGTGGCCATGCACAAGTTAAGCCTAGACCCGAGCGTCCCTCCGGTAAGGCAAAAGAAATGCCCTATAATCGAGGTTAGAAACAGGTTTGTTAAGGAAGAGGTAACTCAATTACTCGACATCGGTTCAATCCAGGAGGTAAAGTATCCCGAATGGTTAGCTAATGTAGTTGTAATTTCAAAAAAGAATAACAAGTTTTGAATGTGCATAGGTTATAAAGATTGAATAAGGCGTGCCCTAAAGACTTGTTCCCATTGCCATACATAGATCAAATGATTGATGCAACTACCGGGCAAAAGTTAATGAGTTTCCTCGATGCCTATTCCGGGTACAATCAAATAAAGATGAACCCGGAGGATTAGGAAAAAAATCGTTCATAACGAACTTCGGCACACATTGTTATAATGTGATGCCCTTCAGGCTAAAAAATGTCGGAGCCACTTATCAGGGGCTCGTGAACAAGATGTTTGAAAAGCAGATAGGTAAAATAATGGAAGTGTATATAGATGACATGTTGGTCAAGTCTTTGAATGCAGGTGATCATTTAAAGTGCCTCTAAGAAACATTCAATATCTTGAGGAAGCACAACATGAAGCTCAACCCGAAAAAAAAGTGCGTTCAGGGTTGGCTCCGGTAAGTTCTTGGGTTTCTTGGTTTCACAAAGAGGGATCGAGGTAAATCAAGACAAGATCAAAGCCATCGAGGACATACCGGACCAGTTGATGAGCGTAAAAGAAGTCCAAAGGCTAACCTGAAGATTGGCCATTCTAAGCAGGTTTATCTCTCGATCCTCGAAAAAATGTCATCACTTCGTCTCTCTTTTGAAGAAGAAGAAGAAGAACTATTTCGAACGGAATCCAGAATGTCAGCAGGCCTTGAAAGACCTGAAATGTTATCTATCAAGACCCCCGCTATTATCAAATCCAGGGGAAGGTGAACAACTGCTAATATACTTAGCGGTCTCAGAGGTAGCGGTAAGTGCCATTCTAGTTCGGGAGGACGAAGATACGCAATTTCCTATTTATTATGTTAGCAAAATTTTGTCAGGGGCAGATACTCATTATCCACACCTCGAAAAACTAGCCTTAGCTCTCGTAGTCGTCCCTCGAAAGCTTAGGCCTTATTTTCAATGCCACCCGATAGTTGTTGTGATGACCTTGCCTTTGCGGAATGTTCTTCACAAGCCTGAATTGTCAGGCCGATTAGCCAAATGGCCAGTCGAAATTAGTGAGTTCGATATTGAATACAAGCCTAGGACTGCGATCAAATCACAAGTGTTGGCCGACTTTGTGGCTGATTTTAGTCCCGAGTTATTGCCCCTGGCTGCTAAAGAAGCAGTGTTGGTATCGGAAATGACATCAGAAGTTTGGACCTCGTTCACGGACAGAGCTTCCAATGTGAAAAGGTCCGGGCTCGGGCTGGTCCTAATCATGCCTTCGGGGGGAACCCTGAGACAGGCCATAAAAATTATTCTGTTAACTAACAATGAAGCCGAATATGAGGCTTCTGCTGTAGGACTAGAACTGGCTCGGAGACTTGGATCCTAGGTCATAGAAATCAAATGTGATTCCTAACTGGTTGTAAACCAAGTGTACGAGATTTGCGACGCGGAGGAGGAATGCATGCAACAGTACATGACTAAAGTTCAAACATTGCTTACACGATTCAGGGAGTGGTCGATCACGCACATCCTGAGAGAAGAGAATGTAGAATCAGATGCATTGGCCAATTTGGCGTCGTCCACGAAAATGAAAGGATCTAACTGCGGTACTATCGTTCAACTTATGCATTCGGTACTAGATGTGGATGGCTATTGTGAAGTACATACACCAACCTAGTCTGGGACTTGAGAAATGAGTTCATCGATTATCTTCAGCTTGGCAAGCTGCCCGAAGACCCGAAGGCGTCCCGGGCACTACACACCAAAGCAGCTCGCTACAACCTCTTGGGTAGACAATTATATATGAGATCATTCCAAGGCCCGTTGGCCCGATGTTTAGGATCCTCAGAGGCGGACTACGTAATGAGAGAGGTCCATGAAGGAATTTGCAGGAACCATTCCGATGCAGATTCGTTGGTGCTAAAGGTGGTTAGGTCAAGATACTACTGGCCCCATATGGAACAAGATGCAAAGGTGTTCATTCAGAAATGCGACAAATGTCGGCGTCATGCACAATTGGTGCACCAGCCGGCAGAACTCTTGCATTCGGTACTATCCCCATGGCCATTCATGAAATGGGGGATGAATATTGTTGGGTCGCTGCCACGGGGCCTCGAAAAGGTAAGATTCCTTTTAATTTTAACCGATTACACTAAATGGGTTGAAGCAGGTCCTTACCAAAAGATCGGTGAGCGCGAAGTGATCTACTTCCTATGGAAATACATTATTTGCCGATTCGTAATACCGAAGGAGATTTCCTGTGATAACGGACCACAGTTCATAGGCTCCAAAGTCACCAAATTTCTTGAAGACCTAAAAATCAACAGGATTATACCCTCTCCATACCATCCGAGCACTAATGGGCAGGCGGAATCGACCAATAAGGTGATTATTCAAAACCTCAAAATGAGGTTAGAAGCTGCTAAAGGCAAGTGGCCCTAAGAGTTACCAGGCGTGCTATAGGCGTACCAGACAAAGGCAAAATCAAGCATGGGTAAGACATCTTTATCTCTTGTATACGGTGTAGAAGCTCTAATCCCGATGGAAGTAGGAGAACCAACCTTACGGTTCTCTCGAACAGATGAAGAAGCAAATAATGAGGCATTGCTGGTAAAGCTAGAACTGCTCGATGAATGCAGGGACTTGACACACATGACGATGGTGGCTCAGAAGCAAAGGATGGAAAGATACTATAACCGGAGAGCCAATCTCTGCTACTTTAAAGTAGGATACTTGGTTTTGAGGAAAATGACTCAGAACACTCGGGAAATCAATGCTGGGAAGCTGGGTCCGACATGGGAAGGCCCCTACCGAGTTTCAGCTATCACCGATAAGGGATCATACGAGTTGGAGAATAAAGATGGAGTCAAATTGCCTAGCAATTGGAATGTGAATCACCTCAAAAGTTATTATTGCTGATGGATCCTGTCTATAATGAAAGTATGTGCTGTACTTTTTTTCCCTTCGACCAGTTTGTTTCCCAATCGAGTTTCTCTGGTAAGGTTTTTAACAAGGCAGCAACAAAAAGCATACTACAGAGGAAGCGTCATCCGCAAAGTTAAGACCTTTAAATGACAAGGCATTGAGATAATAAACCACTATGGGATGGTTAGATAATCTTTGGCTCGATGGCAAGTTCCTAATGGGAAACAAAACTTGCCATCGAACTAAAGACTATCCAACCGTTCACAAGTGTTTAAACAATGTAGCAATACCTCCAATGTTCCAGTTTGCATATTTCACGTTCGAACACTGGGGGTGATAGTACTGGATACGGCAACAAGGATGCCACAAAAACAGGGACTAGGAGACCCGAGAATGACAATGTCTCGTCGGGACCGGGGATAGCATGGCCAACCCCGTAGAAACAATTTGTACAAGTTAGCCACATGTATTGGCAATTTCTTTTCTTCAGCAATCGAATGCTTATGTACTTTTAAAGATGGAAGGAATAGAATAAAGTCCTTTTGTTTTTATCTTGTTTCTTGTCCAAACGATGAGTTAATTTTATCATTTGAAAGTTAACAGAAAACTTCAAATACTTATGCCGGAATGAACAGGAGACGTCCTCTTTAAGAGCACTGTAAATATAAAAGGGCCCTCTCTTATGAAACCCTCATAGTAAAGGCTTGGTTCCGGTTATGCCTGGTACCCAAAAGCTATCGGACAAAAATACACCCGAAGCCATATCTAATTTGATACAAACAGAATAAACTTTGCGTAATACTTAAACAAAATTCTTCTTTATTTATCAACATGCCAAATGACATAAGTACAAAAGTACAAAGGGAAAACAGCAAAAGAAAAAAGGAAATATCTAAACATAATCGCCACCAAAATGCGGGGGGAGAGAGGCATCTACGCCCCCCGGGAGAAGTGGGCGGATCAGCCACCAATGCGGGACCTGGGCCTTCATCATCATTCTTTTGAAGTTCCTTCTCGGTTCTTGAATATTCGGAACCGGTACTCAAAGAGTTAGTTGCGTCAGGATTAGTCGGGAGACGTTCTCGAGCAGTTAACTCCAGTGCTTGGGCCTACGCGATTTCATCATCAATATCAACGATGACCGCTTTAGCTTCCTCGAAGGTTTTTCTCCTCATATGATACATAGCGTATGTCATCTCAAATACAATGGAATCTTCTTGGAACTAGAGTTTTGACTTAAGCTTGTCAACCTCGACCTAGAGACCATCTCGCTCGGATCTTGTGGCGACAAGGCTAAGATCAAGATCACGGATTGTAGATATGTCAACCTGGTGTTGCTCCATGATCTTCTTAAACCTCTCTTCCATCCAGGCCCGCTTCTCCTCGATGGCAGCAGCCTCTTTGGTTTTGGAGCTCAAGGCTGCCTCCAAGTTATATGCTTGCTCAACAGAGGCAGACTCGCGCTTGGCAGGAGTAAGAGCGGCATCTTGAACCTCATCCCACCTAGCCTTAGCATCTTGAAGTTGTGCATATAGCTGAGTGGCTTCTTGGCAGTGGGCCATCGCCTCTTGCTCACTCTACTGCAACCGGGCCTCAAGCTCGGCCGCATCAGCAGACTTTGCCTCCAGCACCGAGAGGCTCACAGCAAGTTGATTCCTTTCGGCCAACAGTTGATCACGTTCGGACATAGGTTCTTCTTTATCAAGGATCAATCTCTGAAGGCCCTCGGATGCAAGGAAGTTGGCCTACAAAATGTATATCAAAGTCAAAAAACCCATTATAATATATAAACAAAGAACAAGCAGTAAGATAACAAGTACAGTACCGCTACTGCATTGTGCATGGCATTGTTTAACATGCACTCCCCAGAAAGAGAGTGTATATTCTTCTTATCTTTCTCTGAAGCCAGCGGCTTCAGATAGTTGGCAAGCTCCACCAGCCTGTGCAACAGATGGCACCCCTTCGAAACTGAGAGAGTGACACTCCTCCTTCCTAGGGGATCTAGAGAAAGGGTTAGTAATTGTCCCCCAAATTCCCATGGTTAGGGGACTGGAGAAGAGAAATACCCTCTTTTCGGGCATCTGTGGCCGGCGGAGAAGATGCAGTGGATGTTGGTGGCGTAGGAGCACCTGGCGTACAGGGGCGTGAAATTGTTGGTGTTGTAGGTTAAGAAGAAGCTGCAATAGGAGCAGTGCTAATTAATGGTTGCTCATTAGCCGAAGACAGAAGAGGCCCGAGTCCCGAACGCATTGGACCAGGAACAACAACGAGGACAGGACAGCGGGAGTTGGCATTATCTACTAGATCCATCTTGCCCCACAGTGCTTGGGCCTCTTCATCGGTTAGTTCTAAAAGCTCTCCCGGTTGAGCATTCAGTTGAGCTGATGAAGATCGTTGTCTCCACTGAAGGGAAGCCTCTTTATCACTAGATTCCCCGCCATCTTCAATGACCACTGCGGCCCCTGCCAGCTCAGGTGTGGCCTTCTTTAATTTCTTATTTTTATCCTCAGCGAAGGAAGATCGCCGCCTTTTTGGTTGCTTGTTCTCCGAATGGGGACTCCGAGAGGAAGTGCCCCCACCGGAAGCAGACCCAAGGTCACTGCTCCAAGTGAGAGCATCTTGTAGCAATCTCGCAGCCTCCGCAGGGTCGGCCAAAACCTTGACCTCGGGGCAGGTAACAGAGCCCTGCGGGAGTCCTGAATCAAATAAAAAGATATGGTTAGCAAGTTTACTTATGTACATTTAGAGGCAGAAAGTAGAAGGACTCAGTTTACCGTGGTTCTTGGCCTTCTACCCATATTTAGGGGCCATCTCCTTCCACCGACGGGTTTCTAGCGTAGTAATATCCACTATCTTCTGAACCATTGGTCCAGGCCTTCAACCCTTGGTGGTGTCCACCGAACAGCTGAAACAACAGAAACAAAGAGATCAATAATGACAGGAAGCAATCTTTTTACGAGTGAAAGAGATGAATAAATCACAAACTTACTTGAATGGCTCCATGATTCAGGAAAGGATGGAGTTGTGGCCGGGATGATATCCCTAGTAGAAATGATGACAAACAGCTCCATCCATCCACGGTCATTGCCATCATCCATACTAGTAAGAAGGGAGTGGTGGCCACGTATACTGAAATTTATTACTCCCCCACGGAAAATTTTGGGTGAGTAGAGGTTCATCATATGTGCCAAGGTTAGGGTTTTCCTTATCTCCGTGCACAGTCGGCGCTGACAAGCCACTGTTCGCCACATAGAAGGTCCTACTTGTGCCAAGCAGACCTGGTACCGATGGCATAACTCCAAGATCACGGGGTCAAGTCCCCTGCTCAAAGAAAACATGACCAAAGTGAAGGGGTACGTATAGACATACGTAACACCTTTATTGGTGAAGGTAACCCCCTCTACCAGGTCAGGAGCAATGATGTCTATGTAAGGCCCCGAAAGATTTCACCTAGAACCTAGGGCCCTAATGTGTTTGAGGATTGTAGCTCGCCGCGGTACGGACTTTTTAGGTTGTACAGTGCGTTGGGGAGTTGGAGAAAAGTTGTTGCAGAACAGGGCATTTCTGCGGTCCATTATGCGACCGCAGAACTACTCTGCGGGCGGCAGATCAGCTACGGAGTAAAGCAGAGAAATGGGCCAATTTTGGAGTTTGTTTTGCGGTTAACTATGTGACCGCATAATCGTTTCATGGGCCGCACATCCATCACAGAACCAACAGGAGAAAACTTTGGAAGGAGGTTTTGTGGTCCATTATGCGACCGCATAATTGATCTGCAGACCGCAGATCAGTCACAGACCTGTCCAGACCTGCCCAATTCTTTGGGCCATTTTTGCGGTCCCATTTGCAGGCCGCATAGTTATTTTGCAGTATGGTCTGTGACCGCAGACCCGGCTTCGTAAGTTTAAATTTTGGAAAATTCCACCCGACCCCATTTTTATAAAACAACCTTGGGGGTTATTTTAGAAGGTTCAAACTGATATTTTAGAGAGGGGAAAGTGGTCTAGAGTGAGAGAAAGGATCCCTAAGCTAGTTTTTCATCAATCCTTGCTCAAGACTTCAATTTCGAGTAAGGTTCCAAGAGGTAAGGTTCCATACCCTAGTCTTCAATTTCGAGTTTGGGGTAGAAGATGGATAATGAGGGGTGTGATTCTTAGGTATGGGGGTGTTATCTATGCATGCATGTACCAACAAAGTTGTGGGAAGGTTGTTGAGCTCAAAAGAGTAGATATTGGGTTGTGGGATGAGGGAATCCACCATAGGAGGACCTTGACATCATAATGCCCACCTAGTGTTTGATAAAATACTCAAATGAGCTGAACCCCCAAGTATCTTCCTAATTATGGTTTAATTTTGTTATGTTTCTAAATAGATTAAAGTTGCTAGGATTTCTGGAACATTGTAGTAATTTAAGGAAGCTCAAAACGAGGTATGTTGGCTAAACTTATCTCTTAGAATTGAATCCCACGTTGTGCTCGTAAGTTTCAAGTATGATGGGCCAATTCCTTATTTCTCATGTCCCGAGTTGTTCTTTATAAATTTGATTATTTCGAATAAGCTTTGTGTCCAAAGATATGTGTCCAAAATGCATTCTGAATGCTCTTGTCATATTATATTATCATTTGAGAATGTGTTCAAAGTATGGGTTGTGTATTAAATTGTTATGACTTCAAGCCGTGCTTCAAATGAAAGTTATTATGCCAAATTGTGGAAGAAAGCTCAATGTGCTTAAGACTCTTAATTGCTCATTTGTATACTTAAAGTCTTGATTAAAAAATGCTTTTTTGGTGATAATCCGTGATGATGCTTGAAAGTGAAATGGGTGAGCATGAACTATGAAACACGGTCGACGTCCCAAGAATGATATTACATTTGTGGCCACTAGTTCCAATGAAATGAAAAGATGTGTAAAAGGTTATGAATTAAGATAAAAATCCTTTTTATAATAAACATTTTGGGAGTATCGTTAGTCACCGAGGAAGGGTAGGTCGAAATAACCTAACCTTGAAACTACATGTGCCGGTGTAGGAGTGATTTAGGGGCAAATCCCCGAACTGATGTGCTGAGAATATTTTCCCTTAAATGGGATGGTATTGATGTGTTGAGATTATTCCCCTTAATTGGGATGAGATGATTGCTAGTTGTGGTTGATGTCAATCCACATGGCATTGTGGTGAGACGACCTAGCTAATCGGGTCGCGATTGGACGTCATGACACACACATGGTGGTGATTTTGATTGAGATTGTGATTGAGATTGTGATTGGATGTCTTTGGATAAGACGGACTAGCCGGTCGGGCTATAATCAGACTCTGTGCTAAAATTACGGTGATATATCGGTACTAAAGATCTCCCAACCTAAAGCAGTGAAGTTTACTTTAAAACTTATCTTGCTCCTAACTTGATGCATTGGTATTATTTGAGGCTTTAATTTTTATCCTATAATTATTTCTCATTGTATTGTTACTCGTTCTATTGGGAGGGTGTTTAGTATTACATACTAGTATTATTCCATATGTACTAACTCCCCTTTTTGCCGGGGGCACTGCATCTTTAATGGATGCAGGTGGTTCCACAGCAGGCAACATTGATCAGTGATAGCTGTACACCCTCCTCCCAGCTAACTTGGTGAGCCCCACTTCTTTTCGGGGTCTTGTATCTCTTGTCTTCTATGTATAGTATTTTGAGGTATAGCCGGAGCCTTGTTGCCGGCACTATCATATTACTCTTTTGTATCTATTAAAGGCTCCGTAGACATAGTGTGGGTTGTATGTTGGTGTTGGGAAATTCAAACTAGTAATGTTGTATTTGTACCATATGTTCCACTTCAAACTATGAAAGTGTATGTATTTTGAGACTTATTAATGATGTAACTAATGATAATGAATTGGTGTTGCTCACATGATCTTCCCAATGTCTAATTAACGAAATATATCTTCTCTTTGCTCATGGGTGAGTTTGGGTAGAAGTCATTGTACACGCTTGCGTGACTGGGGTATCTCGGTTGAGCGCCGGTCGCGCTCCCGAGGTCGGGGCATGACAGTTTAGGTCTGGGCAGTTACAGTCCTCCTTCATAGTAGGAATACAAGAAGGGCAAATAGAAGAAGGATACCTGCTAATAGCCCAAGTCCGTGGATGCACAGAGGGAAACTTCTCTTGGAAGTCATTAACGGTGCTCAAGTGTTTGGGTATGATGGTTCTTGCCGTAGGAGGATCAACATCGACATCAACCTCTTTATCTTTGCTTCTCCCCGGTCCTCCACCGAATAGAAGACCAGAGTTCTCAAAAGATTCAGTGAATGAAGCCATAATACTAAGAAGATGATGGAGTTTTTGAAGAAAATCGGAAAGAGATGAAAGCAGAAGAAGGCTAAATGCAAAGAGGGTAAGAAACTTATGAAAGTTTTGGAAGTGAAAGAGGTAAGATAATGAGTATAAGTGTAGATATAGACGGCAAAAATCGAGGTCATGATTACCTCGATAATCGGCAAAAATATTGCTAAATTGTGGGGCAACACGTGTTCGGGGTATTAAATGTGAGAAGACGTACATCATTTCAAGTGTTAGAGATTGTTCTGAAGGTTTTCAGAAGATTTCTCACCAAGAAAGGGGATCTTCACCAACTTCCCGGTAACATAAAGATATGCCACCAGAAAGCAGGGGGACTATCTATATAGGATAAAATTGATTTATATTAAATGACCGAAAGATAACGTGACACGTGGAATCAAAGACAAGTAGAAAGTAAATTTTGTAGTAACCAGTACTAGGAACAAAAATTGTGATTGACATCGGGCTGACCTCGAAGGGAATATGATCAGCGTGAGCGGAATCAAATGCTTGCCATCGGATAACATTCAATGAAGAATATTCCCTGGCATTAAATGGAAAGTTGTTGCAAAGAATATTTGTATTCATGGCCTGCCGTTACATATTCATCATTGTTCTTCTTTATTGTCATTTAAGAGAGGCTTGATCCTAGGATTTTGTTTCTTTAGGTATAGCTATAAATAGTAGACTCAACAGCCATTGTAAGACACGAAATCTTTGGCAAAACTTATGCTATATTCTATTCTCAAGATAAATAAAATAACTTTACTGCCCTCGGAGGCATTGCTCGGAGGCATTCTCAAGCTTATTTCTATCCTCGAAAGCATTGCTCCCGGAGCAAGGTTTGTCATTTCTTTCGATCCTGATCGCTAAGTCTTATTTTGAACATAATTTATTTATTATTTTGGATCAAATCAGTTCGCTTGTCTATAAATCATGTAACAAATTCAATTGTATCGTTTTATGGGTAAACAAGGATATACACACAACCCAGTCATTTGAATTCGAGCAATAGTCGCTAGGAGCTTAAATTTTTATTTTTTATTTTTCTTCTTACATGAGGTGTAGGTGAGAAATATGTCAAATTTAATAGTGTATTCAAGATAATATTTAATTATTTTTTTGTAGATTAAAAGTGTCCACTTTTTCTGTAACACCCCAAAAAATTTTGAAGTATTTCAGTGTAAAGCCCCGTGAAATTTCGCAAATGAATTCAAGGTTTCGTGGTGCCGGAGTAGGCTTACATGTTTGAGGATTGTATAAAATATTTGCGGCGAGCTTGATTCGGACTTTTTGGATTGAACAGTATGCTGGGGATTTGAAGGAAAATATTGTGCAGAAGTAGGCATTTATGCGGCCCATTCTGCGACTGCAGAACCACTCTGCGGACCGCAGAATGGTCGCAGAGTGAGTCAACTTTCTGGGTTATTTTGATGTCAATTTTGCGGCCATTATGTGACCGCATAACCACTTCGCGGGACACACTCTTGTCGCATACTCAGTTTTGGAATTTCTCGGAGGGAGGTTCTGTGGCGCACTATGCGACCACATAACAGTTCTGCGGTGCATTATGCGATCGCAGAATAGGTCTGCGGGCCGCATAGTGACCGCAGACATGGTCAGTTCCTTTCCAATTTTAGCACCCAAATTTCGCGGTCATTTTGCGGACCGCATAATCATTATGCGGTCACATATGCGACCAAAGAACCTGTTTCGGAGCTTCATTTTTGTGTTTTTACAACCCGACCCTACTTCGTTAAATACACGATTTGGCCCATTTTTTAGCTAAAATCTGACATTTTAAAGTGAGAGAGAGTGCCCTAGAGTGAAAAGGTGTTCCTCAATTATTGTTCTTCAATTCTTGCTTAAATTGTGGAAGACTAAGAGGGGAAACTCACTTGGTCTTCATCCTAGAGGTAAGATTCTACACCCTAACCCTCAATTTCGAATTTTGTCTAGAATTGGGTAATTAGTGAGATAATATTTAGGCATGGGAGTTGTCCATCTTACATGCATGTGTTAGCAAAATGTGTAGGAAGATTATTTAGCTAAAAATGGTAAAGAATGGGTTGTGGGATGAAGGAATCCTCCATAAAAGGACCTTGAAACCTTAATGCAAACCTAGTATTTGATAAAATGCTCAAATGAGCAAGAACCATGATCATCTTCCTAATTTTGGTTCAATTTGTTATATTTCTAAAATAGATTGAAATTACTAAGAATTTTGGAACATTTTAGAGTTTAAGGAAGCTCCATTGAGGTATGTTGGCTAAACTTTCTCTCTTAGAATCGAATTCCATAATGTTCCCGTGAGTTTCAAAGTATGGGTTGCGTATTAAAATGTTATGGCTTTGAATCGTATTTCAAATGAAAGCTAGTATGCCAAATTGTGTGAGAAAATCTCAATATTCTTAACAATCTTAATTGCTCATATGTGTACCTAAAGTCTTGATTGGAAATGTCTTAATGTTGATAATCTATAAAGATGGTTGGAAATGAAATAATTGAATTGGGGGTATAGTGTGTGGCCAACGTGCCAAGAATTTAAGTTATGATTGTGGCTAGTAGTGCAAATGATTTGAGAGGATGCGATAAAGAATATGAAATGAGCCTCGACTCAATTGGTTAAAAAAATAATTTCGAAAAATAGATTTGCCTAAAACTTTTGTACTCAATTCATGCCCATAAGTGGCTGCTTTAACTAATGCTTTACTTTACAAATATATCCAGTGTGATTCGAGTTCCTACATACTCAGGTGTTAAAATTGTATATTGTCATTTCTGGGAAAGAGTATTGCAAGAATAAATGGTGTATTGATTGCTTATGATTTTGATGTGTGCTTGTATTGCTGGTTGGTATACTATTTGGGAAGAAACCTTTTGTGTGTAAAGTTTTCATTACTAATAAATTTGAGTTATATGATTGCTGAAATATTCTATATGTTGATATTTGATGGTGATCTTTGAAATTGAAAGAGGTGAAAGTGTGGAATATGAAATACGGCCATCGTGCCAGGAATAAAGATTCTTGTGAATGGACAAATGAGCCAAGGGAATATTCTTGTTATGAGTGTCTGGATATACTAATAAGAATTTATACAATGTGAAAAATATTGAGGTGAGTACAATTGTATTTATATTACCTTTGTGTGCAAATCAAATCAAAAATATTTTTGGGAGCATCATTAGAAAAACTGAGGAAGGGTGGGTCATAAGGTCCAAACCTGAAACTACACGTGCCGATGTAGGGGTGGATTATTATTATTCCCCTTATTTGAGATGAAATTGAAATATTGGAGAAATTATGATATTATTCCCCTTAATTGGGATGAAACTGGTAACAATTGTGGATTGGAAAAGTCAACCCACACGGCATATGTGGGAAGACGGCCTAGCTGATCGGGTGGAGACCGGACTCCATGTTGCGTACATGATGGTACTACTCTTAGTAATAACTTTCTTTCGCATCACCTGTCAAACCACATTGTCCGTGGGGAGATGACCTAGCCGATCGGGCATGATCGGACTCCGTGCTAACAAAGATGGTGGAATATCGGTGCTAATGATCTCCTAACCAAAAATGGTATATGAAGTTGTATTTTGAAAATTATTATGTTTTAACTGGACATTTGGATATTGTTGATTGTGACTTGCCATTTCTATGTGTTGTCTTTTCTTATATGGTCATTCTATTTTGAAAGAGGACTTTTAACTTTACATACTAGTAGTATTCGACAGTACTAACATCCTTTTTGCGGGGGGCGCTGCATCTTTAATGGATGCAGGTGGATCCATAACAGGCGGCATTGATGCGTGATAGCGGTACACTTCCTTCAGCTGACTTGGTGAGCCCCATTTATTTCGGGGGTCATGTATCTTTTGTTTCTCACGCACTATGTTTTGAGGTATATCAGGGGCCTTGTTGTCTGCATTTCCCTATTACACTTCTATTGTACTTAGAGGTTGTGTAGACAGGTTATGAGTTGTGGTTGATGTTGGGAATTGAACTAGAAATGTTGGTATTTGAAATCATGTTTTTCGTTAATTCTATAAACTTGTAATATTTTTGAAATTATGATTAAAGTTGATAATGAATATGAAAGGGTAGTTGTTAATGAAATCTTTTTAAATTTTGATTAATGGAGTACATCTCCTCTTTGTTCATGGATGAGTTTGGGTAGAAGAAAATCTAACACGCTTGCTCGGCCGGGTTCACTCGGTTGAGCCGGCGGCACTCCCTGAGTTTGGGACGTGACATTTTCATACATTTAGGACTATAACACGAAGGCCTTCATATCCTTTTACATCAAGGACTATTTGGTGTTTTTTCTTTTTGTTTGTGACTTCGTTCACTACTTCCACAGGTTCTGCCTTCTGCTCAGTCCGCTATTCATCGCCGGCGACACCAATGGCCTTTATTCGTTTGCATCTCCTACTCTTCTCATCTCAGCACTTCAAGATCTCCGCTCTGAAGCACCCTGCCTTAAACCCCAGTAGATTCTTTTTCACAGAGGCTCCTCCTGCTAAAACAATAGAAGAAGAATTTGCAGCAACTTTGACTAAGCAAGAAGAGACATCTGACGTCTTCAAACAATGGGGTTTCACAGAAAATGACATCTCCAAGATTTTCAAGCGCCTCCCATCTTCCCACATAATGTCACAGACCCTTCTTCAATCAAAGCTCCAGACACTCACTGACTTGGGCATTACATCCTCCCACTTTACAAAGATTATAACATATTGTCCTGGTCTCTTACGCAGGCGAATCGAAGGTTGCTGGGAACATCGCCTTCAATTTTTGAAAAAATTGTTTGGGTCAAATGAGGTATTTCTTAAAGCTATTATGAGAAATCCATCATTGCTTACTTATGATTTAGACGACAAAATTAGGCCTGTGATTAGAATCTATGAAAATTTGGGTCTTAGTAGAAGTGACTTAGTATCTATGTTACTGGTTCGCCCTGAAATGATTTCAAGAAGTTCTGTAGAAGATGAGAAGCTTGATTTAATTCATAGAACGAAGGTGGAAAAGGGTTCCCGGATGTATAAGTATATCGTTGCATTGATTCTAGTTTCGCGGGTTGAAACTATCCGTGAAAAGGTGGCTAATTTGGTGAAAAACGGGTTACCGAAAGATGAGGTTTTCCAGCTTTTCGGAAGATCACCACTCGTGAGCACGCTTTCCATTGATAAAGTGAAAAGGAATATGGATTTTGTAATAGGCACTATGAAGCTATTTGCCAGTGTAGTACTTCACAAACCGAGTTTGTTGTTCTTGAATTTGGATACCGTTATTAAACCACAATTTCTTTTAGGGGAAAAGCTAGAAAATATGGGGCTTCTCCCCCAGTTCAAGGGTCCTGCGGTTTTCACAGCATTGAGGATGAAAGAGAAGCTGTTCATGGAGTACTTTATATATTGTCATCCGGAGAATGCTAGGGATGAGCTGCTAGCCTTCTATAGAAGTGCCAAAAGCCCTTTATCTGAAACGAATGCCGAATGTGTTAGAAAGTTGGCAGAGAGTTCTAAATGTAATTTTTTTGTTGATTAACTCTTTAGAACATGAGTAACAATGCTAACTGATTTTTCTTCTCAGGTATTTTGATTTCCTTTCCAAGAAATAATCTTGCATAGTGTATTTTATATCCTTTTATGTTTTTGTTGCATTGATAGGACATGTATCTTAATGGTCATATTATCTGCATTACTATAGTTATTCACATTTATAGAGAGCGTCACTTATTGCTTTTCAGTTATAAGAGTTATATTTTGAAGCTCTTCAGTATGGTAGCAGACATCTTTTGGAGTAAAATACTTTTGTTGTGACTCTAATTAGTTTATGTTAAGAAATGTGGTTAAGGTCATTTGTAGAACCAAATTAAGTTTTCTTTGAAGGGAGAAGTTTCTCAATTTTCTTTAAATGATTTAAAAGAACACAATTTGCATCTTGTGCTCATTTTGTAATCTTTAGACTGCTGCTTTTTAAAATATGATAACTAGCTTTAGTTTTCAACTCAAAAATGGTCTTGAATGATAATTAAAGGAGAGCATTGGAGCAATGGTAAAGTTATCTACGTGACCTATAGGTCAGGGGTTTGAGCCCTGGAAGCAGCCATTAATGCTTGCTTTAGAGAGGTTGTCTACATCACAACCCTTCGGGTGGCTGGACCCTGCATGAACACGTGATATCTTGTGCCCGGGACTGCCTTCTTCTTCTCTCTTTCATTTTTTTGAATAGCTTTCTTCCAGAGTCCCCCCTCTCTCTCTCACCCGCACAGATATTTGAACTTGTCTGGAACATTTAATGAATTTATGTTTTGGGGGTTAAGATGCTCATGCATAAGTTGATTCAGCTTGTTCTTTAACTTTTCAGTATGCCCATTTTGTTGGTCCTGTCATGTGATGTGACACTTGAGCTTCACTTTTGGCAGGTGAGCTTAACAAAGCTTAGTTGTCCACATGTTCAATTCTTTTACCTCATTCTGTTTGCTCCTGGTAAAATTTTGTCCGTTTAACTCCATCTCTCCCTAATATTATGGATTGACAATATTAACCTCAGAAGAAAAACAAAATGAAGAAAATCAAAAGTACATAAGTGAAAAGTGAAATCATAGAGGCTGCGGCAACCATCTGGAGCATCGTAAAATCTCTTCTTCCTCCCGGAGATACTCCCACCAGATAGTCATTCCATTGGAAGTAGCGCTGCTTATCGGGTTTATGCTTAATGGTTCGGCTTATCGGTTATTGGCTTGTAAATGTATTAATCCACTAGCCACCGGATAAGATATCAGGTGGGTTGGTATCGGTTTAGATATTATCAGGCGGTTTATCGGGTAAATCAAATAGACTGTATGAAGGAAACGAGGAGGTGACTTGATTCTTAGAGAAGAGAATGGGCTTTTCGTTGAGTTGTTGCCTTGTTGGTGTCGTAACTCGCAAGAACTGTTTGGTTGAGTTGTTGTTGCCTTAAGTTCAGAGACATGTAGTACTAAAGTTGAGACCTTGAGACCTTTCTGTGGAATCCTTTGGTAGTTTGGTTGAGTTGTTTCCTTGCCTCAACCCTCAAGTTTGGTTGAGTTGTTTCCTTGCTTCAACCCTCAAGTTCAGAGAGTAGAGAGTAGAGACTGAGAGGCGAGAGCGGCGAGAGAGAATGTTTCTGACTGCTGAGGGAAATTAGAAATTAAGAATTCAAATTTTAGCGTTTCAAATAGTGGAGGAGATATTATATACATAGGGATAAAAATATAAATATAAAAATTCTTAATGGGTTAACGGTTTATCCGATAAGAAAATTGAATAATCCTCTCCCAAACCGATAAGCCGTTAATTAAAAAATTTCAAATTGTTCACCATCCGATAATCCGATACCAATAAGCCAATAAGCCAATTTTGCAGTTCAGTTTTTGGTTTCGGTTCGATTTTGAACACCCCTAATTGGAAGACCTCATGGGTCTCCCAGAAGTGTGACCCAGTAGAGTTTAAAGGTTGTGGTGCTATTCACACTTATCCTTTCCATTCACATTTCCTCCAAAACTTTGGACAAAGTAAAAAAACGTGAATTGGATAAGAAAAACAAAAAATTCTTTACTTTCGAAAATTGCTCTTATGAATATACGATGACAAAGAGAACTGCAACATTTATGGGAATCAATGGGGTCCAAAGGAGAGGATGAAAATGAGGAAACTGAAGGTTGGGAGAGAGTGGGCTCAGTTAGTTCGCGCTATGCTAACAAAGAGAAGTGCAAATTTTATGGAATCGGTGGAAGTTAGGGTGGGTCATATGTCCGAGGTAGAGAATGTGGAAACGGCAAGATAGGAGAGAGTGGCCTTTAGTTTGCACTAAGGGTGTTAATCGGGCCGGCCTGGCCACTAACAATCCTGTTCAGCCCGGTTCGGTAAGGGGTGGGACGGGTTGGCTAGGGTAGGGGTGTTGTGCCACACAGGGTCGGGTCTTTTTTGGCTACTGGTGCACCGGAACCCGGTTAGCCCGCTAACCTTTCTAGCCCGGTTTATGTTGTAATTTTTTTTTAAAATTCTGACCGGTCAAAATAAACAATGATCATTGGGCAACGGCCATTTTTTGCACTTTTAGCTATTTCGGCCTATCCCCTTACTAAAATAGCCACGCCAGCCCCTAATAATTGATAAATTACATTCTTAGCCTTTTAATAACTATTAAATAGCACTCCTCTTCTTTATTTTTTTCACAACTTGGTCTCTTCTTCTACTTTAATTCTCTCTCAATTTTCTTTTGATTATTGAATTATTTATTGCTCTCAAGTTCTCAATTAATTAATATTTCAAGTTTTATCAATTATTTAAGGTAGCCACTATAAAATTATAATTATCAAGTGAAGTGTGGTTACCATTTTTGTTAGGTTCAAGTTAAATCATGCCCCGTGCTTCTAGAGTGCATTCACATATTTGGGAACACTTTGAGATGGTAGAAAAAAATGAAGAAGTTCGCAAAGTAGAGTGCAAGAACTGTTGTAGAGTCTTTAATGTTCATCGAAAGTGGGAGGGCACAGCTGGTTTAAGGAGGCATATCAAGTGTTGATGTGCGTCCTCCACGAATTCGTATTTAAGTTGATTTGAGTCAATTTGGATTATTTTGAATTTGTTAGACTTAATTAAGTTTAATGTGTTAGTTTATATGACAAGTTAATTTGAAGTATTATTATGCAATGAAAATATGAAATGAAAGCCTTTGAAGTTTGATTCTTACACATATTGGTCTTATTAAATAATTTTATGTAGCAACTTAATTTTAATTTTCAAATTTCCTCTTTAAAACTTTAAATTTTAAAGTTTAAAACTTTAATTTTATGCCTTAAAATACTTATTTTATGATTTAAAAATTTACAAACACTTAAGTAACAATTACATTGAACAAGAAAACATAATACACTAAAACAAAAAATTAACCCGGCCCGAACCGGACCCGATAAGCCTGAACCCGGACGGGCCCACCAAAATACGGAATATCTCAGCCCACTAACCAGCCCGCCCATTAACCGGACGGGCTATTTTTTCCCATGTCCAGCCCGGTTCAACCCATCCGGTAAACACCCATAGTTTGCACTCCTGTTTAGAAAAAGGCAGCTGCTGATAGAAGAATAGGGAGATGGGTGGGCGAGAGAAAGGTATAGATAAATTATCTTTTTCATCTCTTACTTCATCGATTAATGTGTATCATAATTCTTTCAAGCGTGTTAACGATTCTTGGTTAAACCCTCGAATAAGAGGACAATGTACTCCTTCCACCCAACTTCGTGGCACACTTTTTTAAAAAATATTTTTAAAAAAGAAGGATATGTTTTTATATTTAAAAATAATTTATTTTTAATATTCTCATTTTATTCTTAATTAGATGATAGTCATACAAAAGTCTATGATTTATTTTAAACCACAAGCTTCAAAAGTCTTTCCTTTTTTATCTCCGTTCCCAGCCAAACAATGTCACATAAAATGGGACGGTGGGAGTAATATCCAATAGGCCTCACATAAATGCAGTAGGTATGAAGCACTGATTTGTTGTTGGTAGGACATTTGTTTCTATGAACTTTAGGTCCTGGAGTCCTAATTTGTCTGTCACTTTTCATTTATTTAGAGGCAATTGGACCAACCTATAGAGTTAAATCGTGCTCAGATTTATTTCGTTGTTATAGGCGTCTTTTTCCCAATTTAGAGCATCGAGCCACTAATTCTAGCTCGTGCCTACTCTTTGGTTTATTGAGCCTCTGCGCCAAGCTTTATGTTTTAATCTGTTGTACTATTTCACATTTATTTAAATATTATGCTCGTGAAAAAACAAAAATCGCAAGAACAAGAAAAAAAGGTTTAATGCAGGTGTAGACCTTAGAATTGGGTTACATGTGATGGAGAATGTTAAGGATGATTAACATTGCCCATATCGGATATGTAAAGGTATCCAAATATTATATAAAGGTCATTGATTACTCTATCTGTTATCTTAACATTTAGATTGGATACTCAGATTTTTTAACTTTTATGTTTTTATCAGTGGGAAAAAAAGTTTTTGATTGAGATCTTGGAGCAGACGACCTGGTTGGTGGAGAAGTTTGCTGGTGAAGCACATGATATGATATAGATGGTGGAGCAAGAAGAAAAAAGTTGTTGATTGTAATTGCATGCCAGAAACAGTAAAGGTAATAAGATTGTTGAAAAAGGAATAAAAGCGTAAACTGCTTCTCATGCCAGAAGAAGCATGAAGCATCAGTTAAAAAGAATATTCAAAACATTATTGGGCCAAAGAAATAGGGGTTAAGGAAAAATTACTATTACGTCCTTTATGATTTCTTGGTTGTATATTTGAATTGCCCAGCTTAAATTCTTTTTTTTTGCTCAAAGTCTTGCTATACCTTTTAGGTGGATCCGTTATTAGACAACACAGTATAATACAGTTACTTTGATACGACCCCTATTTGCTTTTTTGTTTTTACTTCACTTGTACTCAGTTTTGGGGCAAGCATGAAGTGAAGCGAAACAACAAAGCTCTGATTCGCTTAAAGCGTGAAGCATGAAGCGAAGCGAGCTGTCGCGGACCCATTTTCTGGGGGTTCGGCAAGGGCAGCAAGATAGCCTGACTACTACTCTTGCTTCAGCCCTTAACAAGAAACAAGCACAAAATCGTGCTTTGGACCAAGGCAATCACACAAACTCAAAGGTTGGAGGGATAACGAAATGAAAGACACAAAGATGGGAGGCCAAGGCCAATTTTCGGGGTTTATCTCATATACAAAAGAAGGAAATACAAGTAAGGAGATCTGCCTTCTAACAAGGCCTAAGTATCCTATTTATAGAGAAAAATGTCCACACGCAGCTAAGCTAGCTGTGGGCCCGTCCAGCCTATGGTGCACTGCTTTGTGCTGACTTCATGTGATTTCCAAGAAGGTGTTGGCAGCCTATGTGCCAATTGACTTGTCCAGCTACTGTGCCCCAGTTCTTGCTGGCAGGTAGTTGCTCCCGTGTTCATCCAGATAGGATATGGCCCTACCTAGCTGTGCAACACAAGCCTTTGCTGGCAGCATGTTGCTTCTATGAATGTCCTGGCAGACTGTGGTCCTGCCCAGTTGTGCTGCATGTGACTTTGCTGTCAAAACGTAGCCCCTAGGAGGGCCCGAACAGCCTGGCGGATTGTTGCCTCCATGTGCAAAGACCTTCCCGAACAGCCTGTGGGATTGTTGCCTCCATGTGCAAAGACCTTTTGGTTTTTGGCAGCCAAGTTTGGCTCGTTTGGCAGCCCTTTAGGCGGCAAATTTGGGCGAAAAATATGCGGGCCGGTACACTCTCCCCCACTTGAAATGGCGACGACCTCGGCACCACAACGATTCAAGTAGTCGTGAACTTGATCTTTGAACGGCCACAATGCCTCATATTTTTCCCACGTTGCCCCTTCTGGCGGTTGCCCTTTCCATCGGACAAGAAATTGGGCGCTTGAATTGCCCCAACCTACTCCTTGTATCACCCGATACTTGATAATGGTTTCGACCTTTTTGTCGACGACCCAAGAACTTGTGAAAATATTTGGTCGCCTGGATTGCCTCCGCTCCATATCACCCCTGTCTCTACAAGGTGCCTTTAACGGACTGCCATGCCTCGACCCAAGTTGCTTTCCACGTTGCTTCCTTGAATCCTCCAACTTTGGAGGTGCCATGTACGGACCCATGGCAGGCGGCTTCGCCCACGGAATGAAGTCCTTACCCTTAAGGACTCGTTGTTCAGAAGGAGTCAAGGCTTTGTCTATCTTGACATCCTTAGTCCCTATCCCGACTGCCAAAACCGGTGCTCCCTCTTTCTTGAAGCCTTTTACGATTTGAATCGCGGACAGCAAACTAACAACTTGCGGTACCCGAACTGTCGGTATTACACACGGACCCCTTGGGTCATAAATGTAGATCTGGTTGAGAAATGGGCATATGAATGCCTTCACTGCATCCCAATAGTCCAGCCCCAGTACCAGATCAAACACATCCTGGGAAGCGACAAAGAAACTCACATTTCCATGCCAAGTTCCTAAGTTGAGCTGCACATTGCGGGCGATCCCTTTCACGTTGGTGGTTTTGGCGTTCACCGTCTTCAGTACAGAACTGCTAGGACCGAACATAAGGCCAAGTGACTTAGCCTTTACTTCGGACACAAAATTGTGTGTCGCACCGGTGTCTACATGATACGGACTGATTGTCCATTTAATTATGCCTCCACGAACAGTGATCCCGGTTCTCCTGACTGGCGCTCCTTGCCAATCACATCGTCGCCTAAATTGTGAACTAGTTTGACAATGTCATGCTTAACTTAGGCTGTCTGCTTCAAAGCAGGCTTTTCTACTACTACTGCTCCTAGTACCATGTTGCCAAGATGAGCTACGTATGGCGGTTGTTGAACTTCTGCTTTGGCTTGTTCATCAGCTTGAATCCTTTCCTCTGTTAGCCTTCGCTCGGCCATAATTATGGCACCGAGTTTCTTCAAAGAAGGACAATCCTTGTAGCCATGACTAATGTCCTTGCAGATATAACAACCATTGCGGGGACCAGCTTCCTTCCTCCTTTGGTTGTACCGGTCGCGCCAATATGCCTTGTTGCCTTGTTCTCTGGAATCGCGGTTAGAGGCAGCAATTTGGTTACCCTTGTCCCGATATCCATGGTCTCCATCTGGTTGGAATTTGGCATCCCTTGCCTTTGTGGCTTCTGTCCTATAATCATTTAAGGACTCTGCCACCGCGATAGCTTCATCGAAGTCTTAGACTTGACGTCGCTGCAATTCCTGCCTTGCCCAGTCTTGAAGGCCTCGATGAAAGTGAATAACAAGTCATCGCTTGCTAAGTTTGGAATTTGCAGAATGAGTTTCGTGAAACTTTTCACGTACTCTCTTATGGAAGTTGTTTGCCTGAGCTCTCTCAACTTCCTACGTGCCTCGTTGACAACGTTTTGGGGGTAGAACTAGCGCTTCAATTCGAACTTGAACTAAACCCAGCTCTTGATGGAGCAAGTTTCCTTCTCCATGTCGGCTTTCTTCCGTCTCCACCAAAGCATGGCAGTATCGGCAAGATACATCATTACTGCCCGAATCTTGGCAGCCTCATCAACGATGCAAAGGTGCTCAAAGTAGTCTTCCGTCTTTCAGATGAAGTTCTCTACTTCTTGAGCGTCTCGTTCGCCCCTAAACTCCTTCGATTTTGGGCCCTTGATCTTGGTTTCCCGCACTGTCACATGACCAGTGCCACCGGATAACTCTACTGCCTTCAGTTGTTACTTTAGGATTTCAATTTCCCTGTGCAACGCTGATACATCCTCGATTAGCTTAAGCTCAAGGTTGGTCAGTCCTTCCTTGTGCTAAAATATTGCTTGATCTACCGACTCTTTGACTTCTTTAGTCCATCTAGAGTCGTAGACTCAAGTGCTTGGATGTTGTGCAGAACATCTCCCATGTGCTGGTTTAGAGCATCTAAACTAGCTTCTGTGAGACCCATTCTCACGTTTAAAGGATTTGAGGAAGAAGCCTCACAATCTTCACCACGGCTAACCTGTTGTGGGGGCAGCAATAAAGTTTGTACCTCACTTGTTACGGCTATGGCGGGATCTCGTACTTTGCTTATTCCTCTCTTTTTTGGTTTCTGTCACTTTTTTGGTGACTCGTCTCTGCCACGAATGTTGTCTAAATTGACGTTATCTCCATTAGTTGTCATGGTCGATAACCTTAGCTCTGATACCACTTGTCGCGGACCCATTTTTTGGGGGTTCGGCGAGGGCAGCAAGATAGCCTGACTACTACTCTTGCTTCAGCCCTTAACAAGAAACAAGCACAAAATCGTGCTTTGGACCAAGGCAATCACACAAACTCAAAGGTTGGAGGAATAACAAAATGAAAGACACAAAGATGGGAGGCTAAGGCCAATTTTTGGGGTTTATCTCATATACAAAAAAAGGAAATACAAGTAAAGAGATATGCCTTCTAACAAGGCCTAAGTATCCTATTTATATAGTAAAATGTCCACACGCAGCTAACCTGGCTGTGGGCCCGTCCAGCCTGTGGTGCACTGCTTTGTGTTGGCTTCATGAGATTTACAGGAAGGTGTTGGCAGCCCATGTGCCAATTGACTTGTCCAGCTGCTGTGCCCCAGTTCTTGCTGGCAGGCAGTTGCTCCCATGTTCATCCAGACAGGATGTGGCCCTACCTAGCTGTGCAACACATGCCTTTGCTGGCAGCTTGTTGCTTCCATGAATGTCCTGGCAGACTGTGGTCCTGCCCAGTTGTGCTGCATGTGACTTTGCTGGAAAAAAGTAGCCCCTAGGAGGGTCCGGACAGCCTGTCGGATTGTTGCCTCCATGTGCAAAGACCTTCTGGTCTTTGGCAGCCAAGTTTGGCTCGTTTGGCAGCCCTTTAGGCGGAAAATATGCGGGTCGGTACAGAGCGCTTCATTGAAGTGAAGTGATATTTCCAAAAAAAGACCAAAATCAACCTTCCACAAAGACAATATATATGAGCACATATATAATTTAAACACTAAAAAGTAGAAAGCACAAAATCCTCCATTAGACAAGCTAATTCAACACTAAAATATAAATGGATCAACATCCTAGACTTCTACGGTCAGAATCTTGTATTCACCATCACATTGATGATCATTTTTTATTTTTTGCCTTTAACTTGTCCATTGTAATGAAAATCCAAACTTGTTCTATTCTACTTTATGATCCGCCATAATTGTTTTGGTCTCTTCCACTTCTTTAGCTAGATTAGGCCTTTAGCTTCATGAAAAATGGATGGTTTCTTCCAAGACCAAATTGGCCTACAATGTCAATGAAGGCTCCAAAAGTGTCATAATTGACACAATTGAATGGGAGCCATGCACCATACATCCATCTTGTATAAGCTGTAATTGATCCCTCATAATCTCCCTAGGAAAAATATGTTGTAAAAGTGATTAGTAAAATAATTGATACTGATATAAATATATTCGACATGGAATATATGGAATTTTTCATGTATATATATATGTTAATTAATATTATATATTTTATTAAGTTACAAATATAAATATTTTTATTAGATGTAGAACTTAGGTGAACCAAATTTCACATTAGCATATTTTTAAAAAACAAAGAAGATAAATAAAGAGAATGCGTGCCTATGTATGTGCAACTCTAATACATGAATCTTCGTGTACTTGTTATTAATACGCGTATTCAGCAGGTATTTTGATATATTTATTTCATTTAGATTAAAATGTAGAACATCTGGTTTTACCAAAATTTGGTTCTATTCAGAAATGAGAAACCAAAAAATCTAAAACTGAAAGAATAGCAACTTAGAAATAAGTGGGCACGCAAGGAGCAGTCTCTTCATTGAATTGCATTTCAGTTGCCTATTCCTTTTCTTCCGCTTTTACCTGTTTGTTGTTCCTTTTTTATTTCTTAATTAAACATTTCTTGTTGATATTTTCCAATCACCAATCGGAAACTGTATAGAGTAGTGACCAAAATGATAATTAAAAATGTCATAGCTGATACATTAAATCACCAATCAATCAAGAGTAAATATAGGTTAATCATGAAATATCAAGTACTATCTTCGTGCATGAAGCAAATCAACTTAAATATTGTAAAAAGAATGGAAAAGGGCCAAATATACCCATATACTTCTATATATTGTCTATATTTAACCTCCGTTATATTATCAGGTCAAATTTACCCCTACCGTTATACTATCGGGCCAAATTTACCCCTACAATCAGCAAACTTTTAAAAATACCTCTAGATCTGTTAAGTAATCTAAAATCTCCCAAATTCTTTTTATTTAAATCACTTGTTCTTCTTGCTCCATTATTTTCAAAAATTACTATTGATGTGAATGCTAAAGTTACTAGACTATACAAATTATTCATAATTTTTTTTAATTACCAATGCACCTATTTCTCTTCTTGTAATAAATTAAATTGGTTTAGAATTTTATTTATTTTTCAATCATATACACACCGTAGAATTTAGTGGGTCTATTTATTGTGTATTATATGCAACTGATCATCATGTATGTACATGTATATTCAAATATATTTTATCATTGCCTGGTTAGTATAGAGTTCGATCGACTAACTTAAGAGTACACAATGTGTAGGCCTTTAGTTAAAGCAAAGTTGAATTAGACAATGTAAAGTCTCCGAGGAACTTCAACTCCAATCAATAATACTTGAAAAGTCTCTATACATTCGGTGCAACGAATTTAATAAAATTGGGATGTTGTAAATACTTTTAGAATTTAGAAAAGCTACCTAATTTAGATTTTTTAATTTACTATACTTTGTTTATTCGGTTGTATTATTTAATAATTTTTCTCTTATTTTTTTTTCTCTAATTCAGAAAGCAAGTAAATACCAATTATTTCAAAAATAGTGGACCAAGAAGAATAACAAGTGATTTAAATAAAAGAAATTTGGGAGATTGTAAATTACTTAACAGATCAAGGGCTATTTTTAAAAGTTTGTTGATTGTAGGGGTAAATTTGGCCCGATACTATAACGGTATGGGATGAAATTGAAATATTGGAGAAATTGTGATATTATTCCCCTTAATTGGGATGAAACTGGTAACAATTGTGGATTGAAAAAGTCAACCCACACGGCATATGTGGGAAGACGGCCTAGCTGATCGGGTGGAGATCGGACGCCATGTTGCGCACATGATGGTACTACTCTTGGTAATAACTTTCTTTCGCATCACCTGTCAAACCACATTGTCCGTGGGGAGATGACCTAGCCGATCGGGCATGATCGGACTCCGTGATAACAAAGACGGTGGAATATCGGTGCTAATGATCTCCCAACCAAATATTGTATATGAAGTTCGTATTTTGAAAATTATTATATTATAACTGGACATTTGGATATTGTTGATTGTGACTTGCCATTTCTATGTGTTGTCTTTTCTTATATGGTCATTCTATTTTGAAAGAGGACTTTTAACTTTACATACTAGTAGTATTCGACAGTACTAACATCCCTTTTGCCGGGGGCGCTGCATCTTTAATGGATGCAGGTGGATCCACAACAGGCGACATTGTTGCGTGATAGCGGTACACTTCCTTCAGCTGACTTGGTGAGCCCCCTTTATTTCGGGGGTCATGTATCTTTTGTTTCTCACGAACTATATTTTGAGGTATATCAGGGGCCTTGTTGTCTGCATTTCCCTATTACTCTTCTATTGTACTTAGAGGCTGTGTAGACAAGTTATGAGTTGTGGTTGATGTTGGGAATTGAACTAGAAATGTTGGTATTTGGAAATTATATTTTTTGTTAATTCTATAAGCTTGTAATATTTTTGAAATTATGAATGAAGTTGATAATGAATATGAAAGGGGAGTTGTTAATGAAAGCTTTTGAAAGTTTGATTAATGGAGTACATCTCCTCTTTTTTCATGGATGAGTTTGGGTAGAAGAAAATCTAATACGCTTGCTCGGCCGGGTTCACTCGGTTGAGCCGGCGGCGCTCCCTGAGTTTGGGACGTGACATTTTCATACATTAAGGACTATAACACGAAGGCCTTCGTATCCTTTTACATCAAGGACTATTTGGTGTTTTTTTTTTGTTTGTGACTTCGTTCACTACTTCCATAGGTTCTGCCTTCTGCTCAGTCCGCTATTCGTCGCCGGCGACACCGATGGCCTTTATTCATTTGCATCTCCTACTCTTCTCATCTCAGCACTTCAAGATCTCCGCTCTGAAGCACCCTGCCTTAAACCCCAGTAGATTCTTTTTCACAGAGGCTCCTCCTGCTAAAACCATAGAAGAAGAATTTGGGGCAACTTTGACTAAGCAAGAAGAGACATCTGACGTCTTCAAACAATGGGGTTTCACAGAAAATGACATCTCCAAGATTTTCAAGCGCCTAGCATCTTCCCGCAGAATGTCACAGACCCTTCTTCAATCAAAGCTCCAGACACTCACTGACTTGGGCATTACATCCTCCCACCTTACAAAGATTATAACATACCGTCCTGGTCTCTTACGCAGACGAATCGAAGGTTGCTGGGAACAACGCCTTCAATTTTTGAGAAATTTGTTTGGGTCAAATGAGGTATTTCTTAAAGCTGTTATGAGAAATCCATCATTGCTTACTTATGATCTAGACGACAAAATTAGGCATGTGATTAGAATCTATGAAAATTTGGGTCTTAGTAGAAGTGATTTAGTATCTATGTTACTGGTTCGCCCTGAAATGATTTCAAGAAGTTCTGTAGAAGATAAGAAGCTTGATTTAATTAATAGAACGAAGGTGGAAAAGGGTTCCCGGATGTATAAGTATGTCGTTGCATTGATTCTAGTTTCGCGGGTTGTAACTATCCGTGAAAAGGTGGCTAATTTGGTGAAAAACGGGTTACCGGAAGATGAGGTTTTCCAGCTTTTCGGAAGATCACCACTCGTGAGCACGCTTTCCATTGATAAAGTGAAAAGGAATATGGATTTTGTAATAGGCACTGTGAAGCTATCTACCAATGTAGTACTTAACAAACCGAGTTTGCTGTTATTGAATTTGGATACCGTTATTAAACCACGATTTCTTTTAGGGGAAAAGATAGAAAGTATGGGGCTTCTCCCCCAGTTCAAGGGTCCTACGGTTTTCACAGCATTGAGGATGACAGAGAAGCGGTTCATGGAGCACTTTATATATTGTCATCCGGAGAATGCTAGGGATGAGCTGCTGCCCTTCTATAGAAGTGCCAAAAGCCCTTTATCTTAAACGAATGCCAAATGTGTTAGAAAGTTGGCAGAGTTTTCTAAATGTAATTTTTTTGTTGATTAACTCTTTAGAACATGAGTAACAATGCTAACTGATTTTTCTTCTTAGGTATTTTGATTTCCTTTCCAAGAAATAATGTTGCATAGTGTATTTTATATCCTTTTATGTTTTTGTTGCATTGATAGGACATGTATCTGAATGGTCATATTATCTGCATTACTATAGTTATTCACATTTATAGGGAGCGTCACTTATTGCTTTTCAATTATAAGAGTTATATTTTGAAGCTTTTCAGTATGGTAGAAGACATCTTTTGGAGTAAAATACTTTTGTTGTGACTCTAATTAGTTTATGTTAAGAATTGTGGTTAAGGTCATTTGTAGAACCAAATTAAGTTTTCTTTGAAGGGAGAAGTTTCTCAATGTTCTTTAAATGATTTAAAACAACACAATTTGTATCTTGTGCTTGTTTTGTAATCTTTAGTCTGCTGCTTTTTTAAAATATGATAACTAGCTTTCGTTTTCACATCAGAAATGGTCTTGAATGATAATTGAAGGAGAGCATTGGAGCAACGGTAAAGTTATCTATGTGACCTATAGGTCAGGGGTTTGAGCCCTGGAAGCAGCCATTAATGCTTGCTTTAGGGAGGTTGTCTACGTCACAACCCTTCGGGTGGCTGGACCCTGCGTGAACATGTGATATCTTGTGCCCGGGGCTGCCTTCTTCTTCTCTCTTTCATTTTTTTGAATAGCTTTCTTCCAGAGTCCCCCCTCTCTCTCTCACCCGCACAGATATTTGAACTTGTCCGGAACATTTAATGAATTTATGTTTTGGGGGTGAAGATGCTCATGCATAAGTTGATTCAGCTTGTTCTTTAACTTTTTAGTATGCCCATTTTGTTGGTCCTGTCATGTGATGTGACACTTGAGCTTCACTTTTGGCAGGTGAGCTTAACAAAGTTTAGTTGTCCACATGTTCAATTCTTTTACCTCATTCTATTTTCTCCTAGTAAAATTTTGTCCGTTTAGCTCCATCTCTCCCTAATATTATGGATTGACAATATTAACCTCAGAAGAAAAACAAAATGATGAAAATCAAAAGTACATAAGTGAAAAGTGAAAACACAGAGGCTGCGGCAACCATCTGGAGCATCGTGAAATCTCTTCTTCCTCCCGGAGATACTCCTACTAGATAGTCATATCATTGGAAGTAGCGCTGCTTATCGGGTTTACGCTTAACAGTTAGGCTTAACGGTTATCGGCTTGTAAATGTATTAATTCGCTAGCCACCGGATAAGATATCAGGTGGGTTGGTATCGGTTTAGATATTATCAGGCGGTTTATCGGCTAAATCAAATAGATTGTATGGAGGAAACGAGGAGGTGATTTGATTCTTAGAGAAGAGAACGGGCTTTTCGTTGAGTTGTTGCCTTGTTGGTGTCGCATCTCGCAAGAACTGTTTGGTTGAGTTGTTGTTGCCTCAAGTTCAGAGACGTGTAGTACTAAAGTTGAGACCTTGAGACCTTTCTGTGGAATCCTTTGGTAGTTTGGTTGAGTTGTTTCCTTGCCTCAACCCTCAAGTTTGGTTGAGTTGTTTCCTTGCTTCAACCCTCAAGTTCAGAGAGTAGAGAGTAGAGACTGAGAGGCGAGAGCGGCGAGAGAGAATGTTTCTGACTGCTGAGAGAAATTAGAAATTAAGAATTTAAATTTTAGTGTTTCAAATAGTGGAGGAGATATTATATACATAGGGATAAAAATATAAATATAAAAATTCTTAACGGGTTAACGGTTTATCCGATAAGAAAATTGAATAATTCTCTCCCAAACCGATAAGCCATTAATTAAAAAATTTTAATTTGTTCACCATTCGTTAATCCGATAACCCGATACCAATAAGCCAATAAGCCAATTTTGCAGTTCGATTTTTGATTTTGGTTCGATTTTGAACACCCCTAATTGGAAGACCTCATGGGTCTCCCAGAAGTGTGACCCAGTAGAGTTTAAAGACTGTGGTGCTGTTCACACTTTTCCTTTCCATTCACACTTCCTCCGAAACTGTGGACAAAGTAAAACAACCCGAACTGGATAAGAAAAACAAAAAATTCTTTACTTTCGAAAATTGCTCTTATGAATATATGATGACAAAGAGAACTGCAACATTTATGGGAATCAATGGGGTCCAAAGGAGAGGATGAAAATGAGGAAACTGAAGGTTGGGAGAGAGTGGGCTCAGTAAGTTCGCGCTATGATTACAAAGAGAAGTGCAAATTTTATAGAATCGGTGGAAGTTAGGGTGGGTCATATGTCCGAGGATAAGAATGTGGAAACGGCAAGATAGGAGAGAGTGGCCTTTAGTTTGCACTAAGGGTGTTAATCGGGCCGGCCCGGCCACTAACAACCCTGTTCAGCCCGGTTCGGTAAGGAGTGGGATGAGTTCTCTAGGGTAGGGGTGTTGTGCCGCACGGGTTCAGGTCTTTTTTGGCTACTGGTGCACCGGAACCCGGCTAGCCCGCTACCCTTTCTAGCCCGGTCCAACCCGATTTATGTTGTAATTTTTTTTTTAAATTCTGACCGGTCAAAATAAATAATGATCGTTGGGCAACGACCATTTTTACACTTTTAGCCATTTTGGCCTATCCCCTTACTAAAATAGCCACGCCAGCCCCTAATAATTGATAAATTATATTCTTAGCCTTTTAATAACTATAAATAGCACTCTTCTTCTTCATTTTTTTCACAACTTGGTCTCTTCTTCTACTCTAATTCTCTCTCAATTCCCTTTTGATTATTGAATTGTTTAGTGCTCTCAAGTTCTCAATTAATTAATATTTCAAGTTTTATCAATTATTTAAGGTAGCCACTACAAAATTACAATTATCAATTGAAGTGTGGTTACCATTTTTATTAGGTTCAAGTTAAATCATGCCCCGTGCTTCTAGAGTGCGTTCACATATTTGGGAACACTTTGAGGTGGTAGAAAAAAATAAAGAAGTTCGCAAAGTAGAGTGCAAGAACTGTTGTTGAGTCTTTAATGTTCATCGAAAGTGGGAGGGCACAGCTGGTTTAAGGAGGCATATCAAGTGTTGTCTTGTGCGTCCTCCAGGAATTCGTATTTAAGTTGATTTGAATCAATTTGGATTATTTTGAATTTGTTAGACTTATTTAAGTTTAATGTGTTAGTTTATATGACAAGTTAATTTGAAGTATTATTATGCAATGAAAGTATGAAATGAAAGCCTTTGAAATTTGATTCTTACACATATTGGTCTTATTAAATAATTTTATGTAGCAACTTAATTTTAATTTTTAAATTTCCAATTTAATACTTTAAACTTTAAAGTTTAAAACTTTAATTTTATGCCTTAAAATATTTATTTTATTATTTAAAAGTTTGCAAACACTTATGTAACAATTACATTGAACAAGGAAACATAATACACTAAAAAAAAAATTAACCCGGCCCGAACCAGACCCGATAAGCCTGAACCCGGACGGGCCCACCAAAATACGGAATATCTCAGCCCACTAACCAGCCCGCCCACTAACCGGACGGGCTATTTTTTCCCATGTCCAGCTCGGTTCAACCCATCCGGTAAACACCCACAGTTTGCACTCCTGTTTAGGAAAAGGCAGCTGCTGATAGAAGAATAGGGAGTTGGGTGGGCGAGAGAAAGGTATAGATAAATTATCTTTCTCATCTCTTACTTCATAGATTAATGTGTATCATAATGCTTTCAAGCGTGTTAACGATTCTTGATTAAACCCTCGAATAAGAGGACAATGTACTCCTTCCACCCAACTTCGTGGCATATTTTTTTTTAAATTTTTTTTTAAAAAGAAGGATATGTTTTTATATTTAAAAATAATTTAATTTTAATATTCTCATTTTATTCTTAATTAGATGATAGTCATACAAATGTCTATGATTTGTTTTAAACCACAAGCTTCAAAAGTCTTTCATTTTTTTAATCTCTGTTCCCAGCCAAACAATGTCACATAAAATGGGACGGTGGGAGTAATGTCCAATGGGCCTCACATAAATGCAGTAGGTATGAAGCACCGATTTGTTGTTGGTAGGACATTTGTTTCTATGTACTTTAGGTCCTGGAGTCCTAATTTATCTATCATCGCTGTTATAGGCGTCTTTTTCCCAATTTAGAGCATCGAGCCACTAATTCTAGCTCGTGCCTACTGTTTGGATTATTGAGCCTCTGCGCCAAGCTTTATGTTTTAATCTGTTGTACTATTTCACGTTTATTTAAATATTATGCTCGTGAAAAAATAAAAGTCGCAAGAACAAGAAAAGAAGGTTTAATGCAGGTGTAGACCTTAGAATTGGGTTACATGTGATGGAGAATGTTAAGGATGATTAACATTGCCCATATCGGATATGTAAAAGTATCCAAATATTATATAAAGGTCTTTGCTTACTCTATCTGTTATCTTAACATTTAGATTGGATACTCAGATTTTTTAACTTTTATGTTTTTATCAGTAGGGAAAAAAGTTTTTGATTGAGATCTTGGAGCACACGACCTGGTTGGTGGAGAAGCTTGCTAGTAAATCACATGATATGATATGGATGGTGGAGCAAGAAGAAAAAAGTTGTTGATTGTAATTGTATGCCAGAAACAGTAAAGGTAATAAGATTGTTGAAAAAGGAATAAAAGCGTAAACTGCTTCTCATGCCAGAAGAAGCATGAAGCATCAGTTAAAAAGAATATGCAAAACATTATTGGGCCAAAGAAATAGGGGTTAAGGAAAAACCATTATTACGTCCTTTATGATTTCTTGGTTGTATATTTGAATTGCCCAGCTTAAATTCTTTTTTTTGCTCAAAGTCTTGCTATACCTTTTAGGTGGATCGGTTATTAGACAACACAGTGTATTACAGGTACTGTGATATGGCCCCGATTTGCTTTTTTTTTTTTTTCACTTTGCTTGTACTTAGGTTTGGGGCAAGCATGAAGTGAAGCGAAACGACAAAGCTCTGATTCGCTTAAAGCGTGAAGCATGAAGCGAAGCGAGCTGTCGCGGACCCGTTTTCTGGGGGTTCAGCGAGGGTAGTAAGATAGCCTGACTACTACTCTTGCTTCAGCCCTTAACAAGAAACAAGCACAAAATCGTGCTTTGGACCAAGGCAATCACACAAACTCAAAGGTTGGAGGGATAACGAAATGAAAGACACAAATATGGGAGTCCAAGGCCAATTTCGGGGTTTATCTCATATACAAAAGAAGGAAATACAAGTAAAGAGATCTGCCTTCTAACAAGGCCTAAGTATCCTATTAATACAGAAAAATGTCCACACGCAGCTAAGCTGGCTGTGGGCCCGTCCAGCCTGTAGTGCACTGCTTTGTGCTGGCTTCATGTGATTTCAAGGAAGGTGTTGGCAGCCCATGTGCCAATTGACTTGTCCAGCTGCTGTGCCCCAGTTCTTGCTGGCAGGCAGTTGCTCCCATGTTCATCCAGACAGGATGTGGCCCTACCTAGCTGTGCAACACATGCCTTTGCTGGCAGCATGTTGCTTCCATGAATGTGCTGGCAGACTGTGGTCCTACCCAGTTGTGCTGCATGTGACTTTGCTGGCGAAAAGTAGCCCCTATGAGGGCCCGAACAGCCTGTCGGATTGTTGCCTCCATGTGCAAAGACCTTCTGGTCTTTGGCAGCCAAGTTTGGCTCGTTTGGTAACCCTTTAGGCGGCAAATTTGGGCAGAAAATATACGGGTCGGTACACTCTCCCCCACTTGAAATGGCGACGACCTCGGCGCCATAACGATTCAAGTAGTCATGAACTTGATCTTTGAAGGGCCACAATGCCTCATATTTTTCCCACGTTGCCCCTTCTGGCGGTTGCCCTTTCCATCAGACAAGAAATTGGGCGCTTGAATTGCCCCAACCTACTCCTTGTATCACCCGATGCTTGATAATGGTCTCGACCTTTTTGTCGATGACCGAAGAACTTGTGAAAACATTTGGTCGCCTAGATTGACTCTACTCTATATCACCCTTGTCTCTACAAGGTGCCTTTAACGGACTGCCATGCCTCGACCCAAGTTGCTTTCCACATTGCTTCCTTGAATCCTCCAACTTTGGAGGTGCCATGTACGGTCCCATGGCAGGCGGCTTCGCCCACGGAATGAAGTCCTTACCCTTAAGGACTCGTTGTTCAGAAGGAGTCAAGGCTTTTTTATCTTGAACTCCTTAGTTTCTGTCCCGACTTCCAAAACCGGTGCTCCCTCTTCCTTGAAGCCTTTTACAATTTGAATCGCGGACAGCAAACTAACAACTTGCGGTACCTGAACTGTCGGTACCACACACGGACCCCTTGGGTCATAAATGTAGATCTGGTTGAGAAATGGGCATATGAATGCCTTCACTACATCCCAATAGTCCAGCCCCAGTACCAGATCAAACACATCCTGGGAAGCGACAAAGAAACTCACGTTTCCCTGCCAAGCTCCTAAGTTGAGCTGCACATTGCGGGCGATCCTTTTCACGTTGGTGGGTTTGGCGTTCACAGTCTTCAGTACAGAACTGCTAGGACCGAACACAAGGCCAAGTGACTTAGCCTTTGCTTCGGACACAAAATTGTGTGTCGCGCCAGTGTCTACCATGATACAGACTAATTGTCCATTTAATTGTGCCTCCACGAACATTGATCCTGGTTCTCCTGACTGGCGCTCCTTGCCAATCACATCGTTGCCTAAAGAGTGAACCAGTTTGACAATGTCATGCTTAACTTGGGCTGTCTGCTTCAAAGCAGGCTTTTCTGCTACTACTGTGCCCTGTACCATGTTGCCAAGATGAGCTACGTAAGGCGGTTGTTGAACTTCTGCATTGGCTTGTTCATCAGCTTGAATCCTTTCCTCTGTTAGCCTCCGCTCGGCTGTAATTATGGCACCGAGTTTCTTCAAAGAAGGACAATCCTTGTAGCCATGACTAGTGTCCTTGCAGATATAACAACCATTGCGGGGACCAGCTTCCTTCCTCCTTTGGTTGTACCGGTCGCGCCAATGTGCCTTGTTGCCTTGTTCTCTGGAATCGCGGTCAGAGGCAGTAACTTGCTTGCCCTTGTCCCGATATCCATGGTCTCCTCCTGGTTGGAATTTTGCATCCCTTGCCTTTGTGGCTTCTGTCCTATAATCATTTAAGGACTCTGCCACCGCGATAGCTTCATCGAAGTCTTGGACTTGACGTTGCTGCATTTCCTGCCTTGCCCAGTCTTGAAGGCCATCGATGAAAGTGAATAACAAGTCATCGCTTGCTAAGTTTGGAATTTGCAGAATGAGTTTCGTGAAAATTTTCACGTACTCGCTTATGGAAGTTGTTTGCCTGTGCTCTCTCAACTTCCTACGTGCCTCGTTTACAATGTTTTGGCGGTAGAACTGGTGCTTTAATTCGAACTTAAACTAATCCCAGCTCTTGATAGAGCAAGTTCCCTTCTCCATGTCGGCTTTCTTCCGTCTCCACCAAAGCATGGCGGTATCGGCAAGATACATCGTTGCTGCCTGGATCTTGGCAGCCTCATCAACGATGCAAAGGTGCTCAAAGTAGTCTTCCATCTTTCAGATGAAGTTCTCTACTTCTTGAGCGTCTCGTTCGCCCCTAAACTCCTTCGGTTTTGGGCCCTCGATCTTGGTTTCCCGCACTGTCACATGACCAATGCCACCGGCTAACTTTACTGCCTTCAGTTGTTGCTTTAGGATTTCAATTTCCCCGTGAAACGCCGATACAGCCTCGGTTAGCTTAAGCTCAAGGTTGGTCAGTCCTTCCTTGTGCTTAAAAATCGCTTGATCTACCGACTCTTTGACTTATTCTAGTCCATCTAGAGTCGTAGACTCAAGTGCTTGGAAGTTGTGCAGAACATCTCCCATGTGCTGGTTTAGAGCATCTAAACTAGCTTCTGTGAGACCCATTCTCACGTTTAAAGGATTTGAGGCAGAAGCCTCACAATCTTCACCACGACTAACTTGTTGTGGGGGCAGCAATAAAGCTGGCGCCTCACTTGTTACGGCTATGGCGGGATCTCGCACTTTGCTTGTTCCTCTCTTCTTTGGTTTCTGTCGCTTTTTTGGTGACTCGTCTCTGCCACGAATGTTGTCTAAATTGACGTTATCTCCATCAGTTGCCATGGTCGATAACCTTAGCTCCGATACCACTTATCGCGGACCCGTTTTCTGGGGGTTCGGCGAGGGCAGCAAGATAGCCTGACTACTACTCTTGCTTCAGCCCTTAACAAGAAATAAGTACAAAATCGTGCTTTGGACCAAGGCAATCACACAAACTCAAAGGTTTGAGGGATAACGAAATGAAAGACACAAAGATGGGAGGCCAAGGCCAATTTTTGGGGTTTATCTCATATACAAAAGAAGGAAATATAAGTAAAGAGATATGCCTTCTAACAAGGCCTAAGTATCCTATTTATACAGAAAAATGTCCACACGCAGCTAAATTGGCTGTGGGCCCGTCCAGCCTGTGGTGCACTGCTTTGTGCTGGCTTCATGTGATTTTCAGGAAGGTGTTGGCAGCCCATGTGCCAATTGACTTGTCCAGCTGCTGTGCCCCAGTTCTTGATGGAAGGCAGTTGCTCCCATGTTCATCCAGACAGGATGTGGCCCTACCTAGCTGTGCAGCACATGCCTTTGCTGGCAGCATGTTGCTTCCATGAATGTCCTGACAGACTGTGGTCCTGCCCAGTTGTGCTGCATGTGACTTAGCTGGCGAAAAGTAGCTCCTAGGAGGGCCTGGACAGCCTATCGGATTGTTGCCTCCATGTGCAAAGACCTTCTGGTCTTTGGCAACCAAGTTTGGCTCGTTTGGCAGCCCTTTAGGCGAAAAATATGCGGGTCGGTACAGAGCGCTTCATTGAAGTGAAGTGATATTTCCAAAAAAATACCAAAATCAACCTTCCACAAAGACAATATATATGAGCACATATATAATTTAAAAACTAAAAGTAGAAAGCACAAAATCCTCCATTAGACAAGCTAATTCAACACTAAAATGTAAATGGATCAACATCCTAGACTTCTACGGTCAAAATCTTGTATTCACCATCACATTAATGATCATTTTTCATTTTTTTCCTTCAACTTGTCCATTATAATGAACATCCAAACTTGTTCCATTCTACTTTATGATCCTCCATAATTGATTTGGTCTCTTCCACTTCTTTAGCTAGATTAGGCCTTTAGCTTCATGAAAAGTGGATGGTTTCTCCCAAGACCAAATTTGCCTACAATGTCGATGAATGCTCCAAAAGTGTCATAATTGACACAATTGAATGGGAGCCATGCACCATACATCCATCTTGTATAAGCTGTAATTGATCCCTCATAATCTCCCTAGGCAAAATATGTTGTAAAAGTGATTAGTAAAATAATTGATACTGCTATAAATATATTCGACATGGAATATATGGAATTTTTCATGTATATGTATATGTTAATTAATATTATATATTTTATTAAGTTACAAATATAAATATTTTTATTAGATATAGAACTTAGGTGAATCACATTTCACATTAGCATATTTAAAAAAAAAAAGAAGATAAATAAAGAGAATGCGTGCCTATGTATGTGCAACTCTAATACATGAATCTTCGTGTACTTGTTATTAATACGCGTATTCAGCAGGTACTTTGATATATTTATTTCATTTAGATTAGAATGTAGAACATCTGATTTTAAAATTTGGTTCTATTCAGAAATGAGAAACCCAAAAATCTAAAACTGAAAGAATAGCAACAAAGAAATAAGTGGGGACGCAAGGAGCAGTCTCTTCATTGAATTGCATTTCAGTTGCCTATTCCTTTTCTTCTGCTTTTACCTGTTTGTTGTTCCTTTTTTATTTCTTAATTAAACATTTCTTGTTGATATTCCCAATCACCAATCAGAAACTGTATAAAATAGTGACCAAAATGATAATTAAAAATGTCATAGCTGATACATTAAATCACCAATCAATCAATAGTAAATATAGGTTAATCATGAAATATCAAGTACTATCTTCGTGCATGAAGCAAATCAGCTTAAATATTGTAAAAAGAATGGAAAAGGGCCAAATATACTTATATACTTCTATATATTGTCTATATTTAACCTCCGTTATATTATCAGGCCAAATTTACCCCTACCGTTATACTATCGGGCCAAATTTATCCCTACAATCAGCAAACTTTTAAAAATACCCCTAGATCTGTTAAGTAATCTAAAATCTCCCAAATTCTTTTTAATTAAATCACTTGTTCATCTTGCTCCATTATTTTCAAAAATTACTATTGATGTGAATGCTAAAGTTACTAGACTATACAAATTATTCATAATTATTTTTAATTACCAATGCACCAATTTCTCTTCTTGCAATAAATTAAATTGATTTAGAATTTTATTTATTTTTCAATCATATACACACCGTAGAATTTAGTGGGTCTATTTATTATGTATTATATGCAGCTGATCATCATGTATGTACATGTATATTCAAATATATTTTATCATTGCCTGGGTAGTATAGAGTTCGATCGACTAACTTAAGAGTGCACAATGTGTAGGCCTTTAATTAAAGCAAAGTTGAATTAGACAATGTAAAGTCTCCGAGGAACTTCAACTCCAATCACTAATACTTGAAAAGTTTCCATACATTCGGTGCAACGAATTCAATAAAATTGGGACGTTGTAAATACTTTTAGAATTTAGGAAAGCTACCTAATTTAGATTTTTTAATTTACTATACTTTGTTTATTCGGTTTTATTATTTAATAATTTTTCTCTTATTTTTTTTCTCTAATTCAGAAAGCAGGTAAATACCAATTATTTCAAAAATAGTGGACCAAGAAGAATAACAAGTGATTTAAATAAAAGGAATTTGGGAGATTTTGAATTACTTAACAGATCAAGGGCTATTTTTAAAAGTTTGTTGATTGTAGGGGTAAATTTGGTCCGATAGTATAACAGTATGGGATGAAATTGAAATATTGGAGAAATTGTGATATTATTCCCCTTAATTGGGATAAAACTGGTAACAATTGTGGATTGGAAAAGTCAACCTACACGGCATATGTGGGAAGACGGCCTAGCTGATCGGGTGGAGATCGAACGCCATGTTGCGCACATGATGGTACTACTCTTGGTAATAACTTTCTTTCACATCACCTGGCAAACCACATTGTCCGTGGGGAGATGACTTAGCCGATCGGGCGTGATCGGACTCCGTGCTAACAAAGACGGTGGAATATCGGTGCTAATGATCTGCCAACTAAAAATTGTATATGAAGTTCATATTTTAAAAATTATTATGTTTTAACTGGACATTTGGATATTGTTGATTGTGACTTGCCGTTTCTATGTGTTGTCTTTTCTTATATGGTCATTCTATTTTGAAAGAGGACTTTTAACTTTACATACTAGTAGTATTCGACAGTACTAACATCCCTTTTACTGGGGGTACTGCATCTTTAATGGATGCAGCTGGATCCACAACAGGCGGCATTGATGCGTGATAGCGGTACACTTCCTTCAGCTAACTTGGTGAGCCCCCTTTATTTTGGGGGTCATGTATCTTTTATTTCTCACGCACTATGTTTTGAGGTATATCAGAGGCCTTGTTGTCTGCATTTCCCTATTACTCTTCTATTATATTTAGAGGTTGTGTAGACAGGTTATGAGTTGTGGTTGATGTTGGTAATTGAACTAGAAATGTTGGTATTTGGAAATCATGTTTTTCGTTAATTCTATAAGCTTGTAATATTTTTGAAATTATGAATGAAGTTGTTAATGAATATGAAAGGGGAGTTGTTAATGAAATCTTTTGAAAGTTTGATTAATGGAGTATATCTCCTCTTTGTTCATGGATGAGTTTGGGTAGAAGAAAATCTAACACGCTTGCTCGACCGGGTTCACTCGATTGAGCCGGCGGCGCTCCCTGAGTTTGGGACGTGACATTTTCATACATTAAGGACTATAACACGAAGGCCTTCGTATCCTTTTACATCAAGGACTATTTGGTGTTTTTTCTTTTTGTTTGTGACTTCGTTCACTACTTCTACAGGTTCTGTCTTCTGCTCAGTCCGCTATTCGTCGCCGGCGACACCGATGGCCTTTATTCGTTTGCATCTCCTACACTTCTCATCTCAGCACTTCAAGATCTCCGCTCTGAAGCACCCTGCCTTAAACCCCAGTAGATTCTTTTTCACAGAGGCTCCTCCTGCTAAAATCATAGAAGAAGAATTTGCAGCAACTTTGACTAAGCAAGAAGAGACATCTGACGTCTTCAAATAATGGGGTTTCACAGAAAATGACATCTCCAAGATTTTCAAGCGCCTCCCATCTTCCTGCAGAATATCACAAACCCTTCTTCAATCAAAGCTCCATACACTCACCGACTTGGGCATTACATCCTCCCACCTTACAAAGATTATAACATACCGTTCTGGTCTCTTACGCAGGCGAATCGAAGGTTGCTGGGAACAACGCCTTCAATTTTTGAGAAATTTGTTTGGGTCAAATGAGGTATTTCTTAAAGCTGTTATGAGAAATCCATCATTGCTTACTTATGATTTAGACGACAAAATTAGGCCTGTGATTAGAATCTATGAAAATTTGGATCTTAGTAGAAGTGACTTAGTATCTATGTTACTGGTTCGCCCTGAAATGATTTCAAGAAGTTCTGTAAAAGATGAGAAGCTTGATTTAATTAGTAGAACGAAGGTGGAAAACGGTTCCTGGATGTATAAGCATGTCGTTGCATTGATTCTAGTTTCGTGAGTTGAAACTATCCGTGAAAAGGTGGCTAATTTGGTGAAAAACGGGTTACCGGAAGATAAGGTTTTCCAGCTTTTCGGAAGATCACCACTCGTGAGCATGCTTTCCATTGATAAAGTGAAAAGGAATATGGATTTTGTAATAGGCACTATGAAGCTATCTGCCAGTGTAGTACTTCACAAACCGAGTTTGATATTCTTGAATTTGGATACCGTTATTAAACCACGATTTCTTTTTGGGGAAAAGATAGAAAATATGGGGCTTCTCCCCCAGTTCAAGGGTCCTGCGGTTTTCACAGCATTGAGGATGACAGAGAAGCGGTTCATGGAGAACTTTATATATTGTCATCCGGAGAATGCTAGGGATGAGCTGCTGGCCTTCTATAGAAGTGCCAAAAGCCCTTTATCCGAAATGAATGCCAAATGTTTTAGAAAGTTGGCAGAGGGTTCTAAATGTAATTATTTTGTTGATTAACTCTTTAGAACATGAGTAACAATGCTAACTGATTTTTCTTCTCAGGTATTTTGATTTCCTTTCCAAGAAATAATCTTGCATGGTGTATTTTATATCCTTTTATGTTTTTGTTGCATTGATAGGACATGTATCTTAATGGTCATATTATCTGCATTACTATAGTTATTCACATTTATAGGAAGCGTCACTTATTGCTTTTCAGTTATAAGAGTTATATTTTGAAGCTTTTCAGTATGGTAGCAGACATTTTTTAGAGTAAAATACTTTTGTTGTGACTCTAATTAGTTTATGTTAAGAAATGTGGTTAAGGTCATTTGTAGAACCAAATTAAGTTTTCTTTGAAGGGAGAAGTTTCTCAATGTTCTTTAAATTGTCCTCATGCGACTGCGAAGAGTAACACTCAAACTCCACTGCTGCCTCACTTCTTCTTCGCCAACGCGGCCTAGCCCACGCGTTCGCGGTGCACTACCTGATAACCTTATTCGATCGCGTCTTCATATTCGCGAACGCGAAGAGAAATTTTAGTTGACCTCTCTGGTGACCTACGCGATCGCTGGATCTCCCTCGCAAACGCGATGAAGAAAAATATCTGCAATAATACCAGAAAATCTGCCAACTCCTTAAGTCCAAAAATGACCTGTTGAGTATCCGAAACACTCCTGAGGCCCCCGGGACCTCAACCAAACATACCAACCAAATCCTAAAATACCATACGAACTTAGTCGAGCCTTCAAACCACATCAAACAACGCTAAAACCACAAATCATACTCCGATTCAAACTTAAAGAACTTGAAACTTTCAAATTCGACAACCGATGCCGAAACCAACCAAACCATGTCCGATTGACCCCAACTTTTGCACACACATCATATTCAATATTACGGACCTACTCCAACTTCCAGAATCAGAATCCAACCCCGATATCAAAAAATTCCATTACTGGCCCAAAACTCTAAAAATTCGACTTTCGCCATTTCAATCCTAAATAAGCTACGGACCTCCAAAACACAATACGGACATGCCCCTAAGCCCAAAATCCCACAACGAAGCTAACGGAATCGACGGAATTCCATTCCGGAGTCGTCTTCACTTAGTTCTGACTACGGTGCCAATCATAAGGCTTAAACCTCCATTTAGGGACTAAGTGTCCCAAACACTTCCAAAAACCAAAATGAAACCTTTCGGCAAGTCATAATAGCAGAAAAAGATATGGGAGAAGCAGTTAATAGAGGATCGAGGCTATAAATCGAAAAACAACCGGCTGGGTCGTTACATCCACTTAACTCAATCTAGGAGAACATCGCAAGATGCAACAAACATTCCATGCATCTGGAAGACATCAACCGCAGATTATGGTCAAAACCATCGCAAACTCTTGGAAAACCATTCGCACATAACCAAATCATCAGAACTGATTCTCTTTAAATCAACCAAGTCACGCAGACTGCCAAACCCAAAAGTATTTCCATAAAACACTTGTGAAACACTTTTATTCCAAAGGAACCGATCATTTCTGCTGCTATGTTTTTCCAATCCACTGCTAAGCTAACCTAACTTCTTCAAATTCCTCTTAACTTGCCTTCAAGATGACACCTCTCTTTCTCAGCACAGTATGGACCTCAATCAAGACTCATCCCAAGTGGTCCCAATATGAACACGTCACCCTAAGACTCGTAATCCACTATATTCCCTCTCAAGAATCCAATAGTACCTCAAACCGAAATGCCCGCTTTGAAGAGACCTTTTGTGAATCCAGAGCTATTTCCTTCATCTCTATAATACTGCAACGTAGAATCAATAATAATATAGAAATACTGCAAGTCTCGGCACTCTCCTATGCAAATCTCATTTTTTAGCCATACACAAATCTGGGAATCCTTAAATACCACATATGAATCTTGAACCCATTAGAACCTTCTCAAGAGTAATCCACTCTCCTCAATTCTCCAATGCATAGCCAATACACGCTGAATGACTTGTGCTCTACCAACACATGAATATCCTAAAAGAAGCAACGAAGCGATTCTTTTTCCTTGCACAATACATCCACATAATATCAAGCCTGATTCATTCCAAGATCTCCATATACCCATAAAGTATAGTACATCATGCATCCAGCAAATTCCTTGCTCGAGTTATCATCGAAGCTGTTACACCCCATGTTTTTGTACGTAAGAGTACATGGTAAGACAGTTAATGTAAGCTCACAAATGAGATCATTATTGAAAGTACATAAAGTAAGTTAATCATGTTACCTTGGAGGTTACAAATATTTAAAATCATGTATAACAAGTACCAAGAGGCTTGGAAATCTTAGAAGTAAAACAAATTAAAGAAAATAAGTTTCGTCGAAAGTTGACAAGTTTGGAAGGTTATAACATATAATTTTGGGGTGAGACTAGGGTGATTAACATGATAAGTAGGTTATGTTATGTGTTATTTTAGTCGTATGATAGTCGTATGTTACGTTTTGAAGTCAAGCGAGTTGTGGAACAAAAATTGGCAAAGGTCATCACAAGTTACATTCATAATGTGCTGAACATTAGGTCACATGTAGCTGAGCATTTCTCCCAATATACTTGGAATTAAGGGATGATCCACCTACAAAATTGAAGATATATGAGTATACTTTCTAACGCATTAAACCATTCATCAATACGACATTGGAGAAGATAGATATTCGTATTTTTGCGAGACTGCGCAGACTGGTAGGTGACAAGTAGGTGCATCACCTACTTGCTTAAATGAAGGGACAAAATAAATCCCCAAAAAGGGGCAGATTGAGGGCGGCCAAGGGGCCCTTTATATGGGATGATTATCTCACATTATCAACATAATCTCATGAGGAAAACATAGGAGAAAATCCCCGCAACTCCTCTCCCAAAAATCCCACACAAACCCTACGTAATTTCGGGTGATACGAAGCGATTCTAGTACCGAAAAACTCGGACAACTTACTAATTTCCCTTTCTCCTTCTTGTATCTGCATTGGGGGACTGATTTTGGATGAAAATGTACTAGGTTTCGTGGGTTGTACTTATTCCAAGGTAAGTTTATGCTTGTCTTTCCCTTATCTAAGCTTCTACGAGTTGTAGCTCGATCGTAAAGACCAGAACATGCGAGTTTCGAAAGAGTAATATGTTGTTTGTTGTGCCATCACTGTTGGCTGATTATGAAATTAATTTTAAGTTGAATTCATGGCTATTTTATATGAGAAGAGTCTTAATTATATATTGTTGGTTTTGTTTCTCTATTTGAAAGAAAAGACAAGTTAGAAACACGTTTTAGTAATCATAAAAATAAGTTTTGAGTTGCTGAAATTGTGGGACTGTTATGGGGCCATTTTAAAGTTTTATTTCGGCTGAAAATTAGTAGGGATAATTGAATATGTGGCCGTTAATGTTGTTGATAAATTCTGGAAGGAATAAGGGGTTTCAAACTATAGTTGTTTAGTCACAAACCGAGCTTGTCGCTCAAAATGGTTGTTGAAGTAATCAGAGAGTTTATTATGAATTGTATTGTTGTTGTTTGGGCTGTTTGGTGACTTTTAATAATTTATGGGATGTAGTAAATACATGGGAGGTGCTGTCCGTTTTCTTGTAGAATATTGGTTTTGAAATATGAGAGTTACAATGCTTATATGATGACGTCGAATTCGGTTTTCTCATTGTAGACGTAAGAAGATCATATTGAGCTTGGTTGACAATTGGAGAGAAGATTGCAAGGTATGTGAAGGCTATCCCTTCTTTTCTTTTAGAATGATCCATATGATATAAATGAAACGAGCAAACGGCCAACTTTCACAAATGACTCTATTCTTCGAAGTACTAGGGTTGCCTATGTTCTTGATCCCCCATATGTCCTATTATTATATCATCTATTCATGGGTCTCAGAAAATACGTAAATTGATAAAGTTTATTTCGTGATATTAACCGAAGGCTTATTAATCTTATGATATCCCGAGAGATATTATTGGATTACTTCTTATGCATTGCTTTCATTTATACATGTACATTGACCCATGACCAGATGACATTATATACACGTATATTATATGTATATGGGGTATGGGGAAAGGTTACGGCGTTATATAGGCACCACCACCTGATCAGTTGGTATACGTTGATGATTTCTCCCATAGTGGCCCAGATGATATGATGGGATGCCCTCAGAGGCTTGATGATGTTATGTACGCATATACCTATGCATGATATGACATTTATAGACATATGCATGACATTATAAATGTTTCATGATTCACAGAGCTATTCAGACTTACATGTTGAGTTCTTTACTCCATGTTTCTTTCATGTCTTTTATATACTGCTTTCATGCCTTACATACTCGGTACTTTATTTGTACTGACATCCCTTTTGCCTTGGGACACTGCGTTTCATGCCCACAGGTCCCGATAGATAGGTTGACAGTCCTTCTAGTAGGGTATCAGCTCAACAGAAGGTGTTGGTACACTCCACTTGCTTTGGAGTTGCCTATTTAGTCAGTATACTTTGGACATGTATTGATTGGTATGGTGGAGCCCTGTCCTGGCCTTTTTGACATTTATGTACTCTTAGAGTCTTGTAGACAAATATCATATATATGGATGATTGTATGGCCTTGTCGTCCTATGTTTTGAGTGTACAAATAATCAGTTCGGTCTTATAGGCTCGTATATCACACGCATAAGTTTGTATACCATGTTGGGTCGTCCTATGTTGAGTATTCTCTTATATTTAATTCTGGTTATCTCATGACGGACTTTCTGGCTCATTAACCCATGATAGTATGATAAGAAGGATATGTTACATTGGTACTCGGTTGAGTTAGGCACAGGGTGCATGCCGTGGCCCTTCAATTTGGGTCATGACAAAAGTGGTATCAGAGCAGTTCTGTCCTAGGGAGTCTACAAGCCGTGTCTAGTAGAATCTTGTTTATTGGTGTGTTGTGCACCACACTTATAAGCAGGAGGCTATATGGAATTTAAGACTATCGCTCTTTGTTCTTACTCTAGATCATGTGGTAGAGCTCAGTTGTAAGAATTCAAACTCTTAAATTCTATTTTATTCATAATACAATGATATCTACATCCAGAAAGACAGTTGGTAAGAGATTGAATGTAGTTGTGGAAGAGTTGAGCCAGAGGAACCCGATTTTGCATCATGCTTATGATGAGTAGATGTGAGGTCTTCAGCAGATCATGTGCATACTAAGAAGTGTAAAATTCTTGATAAGGAGCCCTAAGGCATGAATATTTGTCCACCCATATGGTAAAATGCAACGAGAGAATCAAAAGGTAGATACAAGTTTCAACAAGTAAAAGAAGCAAGGTGAAGAAGGGTACGAGGTACCCAATTAGTGAAGATTATTAGTATTTACAATTCAGGCAGAGAAATATAAGCATTCTGAGTTACTTTCAACAGTAACAGATATATATACAATAGACCATACTCATCTCAGTTATGACCTATGAGAGCTAACAAATATAGTTTAAGAGAAGTATGGGTCATCAAGATCCAGTTGGGGTTAGAGTAAACCATAATGATGGATGGATTGTTAGTGTTAGCTGACATTTTCAAAGGATATTGCAAATGTGGTAATAGTTCTCCTTGTGAGACACCCGGGTGTTGCACCCTAGAACAGTACAATCGGTTATGAATACTAGAATATACAGAAATTTTAGAAGATAGGAACTTGAATCCTAGAATGGATAAATATTTACCTTAGTATGACTCTCGTCCCTAGTTAAGAGAGAATGTTAGGCAACCCAAAGAGCCAGTGGATAGAGCAAGGGGAGCTAAAAGCAAAAGAATGTTTCCTTGAAGTTTTCAAAATAAAGTGATAGATAGAAATATTAGCAGGAGAATAAGAAGAGAGTAAATGATGCATTATAAGTAAGATGTGATAAATGAGTGATAACGGTAAATCAAAATATGACATAATGGTAGAGTCTATAGTCAAGTGAAGGAAAAGACAAGAGGTGATGGACCTTGAGACAATAAAACTGTATAAGCCATAAAGTCATAACCTTATTTCGAGAAATGAGTTGGTGACTCCAACATGATTACCAGAAGGCTAAGTTAGACCCCCGGGGTAATAAGAATTAGTATGGGCTAATAAACAAGATAAAATTGAAACGAATTAGGGAATGAAGAATTTGATAATAGTTGGCATCATAAGAATTTCAGAGATAGCATTCCGGAAATAATAGAATGGACAACAAAAGAATAACCTTTAAAGTTCATTCAGGAAGACGCTTCCCTAAAGTAAGCACTGTGAGCAGAGTTAAGCTTAAAGGACTAAGTGTGCCAGATACACTAGGTGTCACCCTAGTGCATAAGGAATTCAGTTATCACTGGTACAGAAGGGTTACCATAAGGCGAGTGAGGGTCATTGATGATGTGAAAATATTCCAAAGATGAAGAGGTAAAACATCTATAGGTAGATCATTGTAGCACTAAATCTTAGTACTCCCCTAAAGGGGGGGAAGATGGTGTGATGTGGTATTAAGTCGGAGTTAAGTGGTTCAGGTAACTATGGAATGGTAAAGGAAGAATGTGGTAAAAAGGCAAAAGGGATGAGGTTGCATTTATTCAGATCCTACATATATGTCGCGACTTTAGAACATTATGCAAGCACGACGCCGAGGAGAGGCAGTAAGAGTTCCCGGCCACGATATTAATGATTAATAAGTGTGAATGGACACTTGATACATCAGGAGCCAGTATGAGAGGTAAGTTAAGATAAAGTACATATCCCAAGAGAGATTACGCGGAATATAGAGATGAGAATGGACCAACGAGTAGTTTGTAGTTGATTCAAAAAAAGCCTAGTTATGGATAGATAAGTGGATACAGACAAATCAGCAGATTGTACAAGATAAACATAGTGAACCCCAACACAGTGAATTCAGTCTCGCAGATATGACGTCATAATCCTTGAGAAATATTCAGATAGGAGTTGGGGTAGTTAAAGGAACCATATAAGTGATATGAAAATAAAAGAGAGTGCCACTAGGAAGATAGTCAAAAAAATTAGTTCAGAAGCAACCCTACGAGCACAAGGGCACAGAGGTAGGTAACAAGGGATAATTATAAGCGAGCAAGGACATCAAAAATTCCGTCAGGTATATGATGTAATAAACTCGCAGCTTTACAAGAGCTAGAGGGTCTCCCCTAAGTACTACAACGAAAGACTAGCTGAGAAAATAAGAAAGAAGACTTCAACCTAAGCATAGTAACTTGAAGAAGAAATGGTCTTGTAACAACAGTCTCACTATAATATTGTATACACTCCATAAGAAAGTGGCACCTATCGTGGCTAATGAACGGAAAAAAAAATCAAAGGTGATATTTGAGATCATATGAGTTACAGGAAATTCTAGTATTCATGCAACAAGTGGCATAATGACCAGGAAAAGTAATTGCTTACATTTAAAGATAAATGAGAAGGCACGAAAGGGAATCTATGGTGCTAGCAAGTTAAAGGAAGGTTGCGAGTAGTATAAATAGATATATATAGGTCGCAAGCTAAAGTGTGGTAGAGCGATAACGTTTTAGGTAGATAGGAGTAAGGATAAGAAAATGTGAGTGAGAAGGTGACGAGAATAGGTAAGGCCTCGGGATAAAGCCCATCAAATCAAGAGAGCTGATTGTTTTCTTAAGTTATAGAAAGCTCAGTATATCCTGAATGAACTTGGAGGAGTCTAATACTAGGAGCAATTAGGAGAGATAAAATGTTGCCATGGTAGTAGAATAAGAGTGTAATTGTGATAGATAAGAGGATGACGTTTATGCCTTTGATTGAGTATTGATTTAAAGGGACTTCATGAATTGCACAGGATTAGAATACCCCTCATAAGATGAATCACATTAGGATGATATGAAATACGGTTATTATAGTATAGTATCGTCCATAGGTGTATCAGGAAAATCACTTCAAATGTTCCATGATGCAATGTGAGCCCTAGTGACAATGTGTTACATAAGAGGTTTCAAGTTATCAGTAGTATATTATGGATCAACATTAAGGTGAATAAACAGTGGATGGATAAAAGTTATAAAGTATGAGATGAGATTAGGCCGTCACTATTAAGATGAACAGTAATGAGGAAGCATTAAAGGACTTGGATTTATACATATAGGATAAGCAGCGAGAAAGTAACCTGGAGTTGGGTAGCAGTCCTCGGTAATAATAAATCAAAGTAAGAGTTATGGCATAGTATGACCTACCTATTTGTTGTAAAGCCATAAGCATAAAAAACCGAGGCTATGAAACAAGATATAGTAATAGTCATAAGTTCGACAAAGTACTGAGTGAAGAACTTCAGTATACCTATGATTCCTAGAGGGACAACTTGTCATAATTCTGTATATGTTCATAATGTGAGGCCTAGAGATTGGCTAAAAGCTAGAGGAAAAAGGAGAGAAGAGTTGCATAGGTGTACATACAAGGTCAGAGTCGTACATGCAACATGACAGAAGGTAGCAACAATTACGAGATTGGAAGAATTCCGATCACAAGTCGTGGTGTGACAAAGAGGCCTAAAAGGGGGAATGCCCTAGCCTTTGGATTTATTCACAGAACAGTTGTCTATATGGTAAGGACAATATTAAAGTATTCGTAAGAGCTATAGGTTATGAGACTGATAAGCACATCAGTTAAAATTCGAGGACGAATGTTCCAAAGGGGGGAATGATGTTACACCCCATATTTTTGTACGTAAGAGTACGTCGTAAGACAGGTAATGTAAGCTCAAAATTGAGATCATTATTGAAAGTACATAAAGTAAGTTAATCATGTTACCTTGGAGGTTACAAATATTTAATATCATGTATAACAAGTGCCAAGAGGGTTGGAAAGCTTAGAAGCTAAACGAAATAAAGAAAATAAGTTTCGTCGAAAGTCGACAAGTTTGGAATGTTATAACATGTAATTTTGGGTGATACTAGGGTGCTTAACATGATAAGGAGGTTATGTTATGAGTTATTTTAGTCGTGTGATAGTCGTGTGTTACGTTTTGATGCCAAGCGAGTTGTGGAATAAAGGTTGGCAAAGGTCATCACAAGTTACATTCCTAATGTGCTGAAAATTAGGATAAATGTAGCTGAGCATTTCTCCTAATATACTTGGAATTAAGGGATGATCCACATACCAAATTGAAGATTTACGAGTCTACTTTCTAATGCATTAAACCGTTCATCAATACGACATTGGAGTAGATAAATATTCCCATTTTTGCGAGACTGCGCAGACTGGTAGGTGACAAGTAGGTGCATCATCTACTTGCTTAAATAAAGGGACAAAATAAATCCCCAAAAAGGGCATATTGAGGGCGGCCAAGGGGCCCTTTATATGGGATGATTATCTCACATTATCAACATAATCCCATGAGAAAAACATAGGAGAAAGCCCCTGTAACTCCTCCACCAAAAATCCCACACAAACCCTAAGTGATTTCGGGTGATACGAAGCGATTCTAGTACCGAAAAACCCGGACAGCTTGCTAATTTCCCTTTCTCCTTCTTGTAGCTGCATTGGGGGACTGAGCTTGGTTGAAGATTGGAGAGAAGATTGCAAGGTATTTGAAGGCTATCTATTCTTTCCTTTTAGCATGATCCACATGATACAAACGAAACGAGCAAACGCGCAACTTTTACAAATGACTCAATTCTTAGAAGTACTAGGGTTGCCTATGTTCTTGATCCCCCATATGTCCTATTATTATATCGTTTGTTCATGGGTCTCAGAAAATACGTAAGTTGATAAAGTTTATTTTGTGATATTAACCGAAGGCATATTAATCTTATGACATCCCGAGAGATCTTATTGGCTTATTTCTTATGCATTGCATTCATTTATACATGTACATTGACCCATGACCAGATGGCGTTATATACGTGTATATTATATGTATATGGGGTATGGGAAAAGGTTACGGCATTGTATATGCACCACCACCTGATCAGTTGGTATACGTTGATGATTTCACCCATAGAGGCCGAGATGATATGATGGGATGCCCTCAGAGGCTTGATGATATTATGTACGTATATACCTATGCATGATATGAGATTTATATGCATATCCATGATATTATAAATGTTTCATGATTCACAGAGCTATTCAGACTTATATGGTTATTTTTTGCAAATATACTACTAGGTTATTCACCTAGTAGCTGATATATATATATATAATAAGTCCCAAACTGGGACAAAGTTACACAGGGTTCAAGTAAAAGAAAATAATGAAACAAAGAAAGCCAATGGCTATTGCTACCAAATACAATATAGCAGTAGCATAATGATAAACAAAAAGTACTAAACTACTAATTTGAAACATCCAATTGTTGCCGACGACAATGAATTCACACACCAGTTGTAAATAATTCCTTGTAGAACCTACAAAGCTCTCACCAGGCGCTATTTATTGAAATCCAAAGGAGTAGTTATGTATAAATCCACAAGATGTACATCAATAAAGTTCGGACATCAGTACTTTGGGGCTGAGTAATTTCAGCAGTGTTGTTGATACAGAAGAAAGGCATTTGATACTTCTTTGCTTGAGATCCAGGTTGCAGTTGTAATTTTGGACCAACAAACCAGCTAATGCCAGTTAAATTTGCATAAGGAAGAAGAAGTAGTTGAATCCATTCCCATATGGTTGTATGTCATACCCAGAATGAGCATTGTTGGATTTTGTGGCAGCAGCATTGTAGCATACGAAAGGACTAGCTGGTGAAATTGAATTGTATCTTCCCATCTGGTGATGCAACAACCACAGATTGAGCATTATGTAATGCTAATACCACTGAGTGTTGAAACATCTCCATGCAGAAAAGATACAGTCCAAAGTAATCCAGTATAGTCTGTAATCATAATAGAAGCTGCTCAATCAACAACCCAAGCAGGTCCAGAAATCATAATAGTAGCAGGAGTTATGTTTTGGTTCTGCAGAAACCAAAAAGTACTGGAGTTTCCCGGTGTTGTAACCCTACACCAGTTGAGATTGTATATGCCTCAATAATCTGAGCTTATCGCTGGAACCAACTTGAGTTGATTTGCTGAAACAGTGCATCTTGAGCCTGCTGTGAAATGATGTTATGTTAGTGTATTTGTACTAGATCCCTCCTCTTATTTGCCTCAGTTTGGTGAGCCTTTATTTGGAACCTGCAAGATGTAGCAAACAAGTAAGGAGGGGAGTTCCTGCTCCCATGTTCGTGTGTGTTCTTGAAGCCTTGAAGATGCTTGGTCTGTGAGTTTGGTAAGAGGGTTGTGGCTGCTACTTGGTTGGTATGTTGTTGTTGTATATCGTCAAACCACCCCCAGAATGAGAATGATTCCATGCTAATACCACTGGGAAGTAATAAGATATCACACAACTATGCAATACTTCCCAAACACAGCAGTAAAATAAAAATCCAAGTTGTCAAGTTTGAGGGATATGAGGGTCCAATTGGATGTCTTCATAGTTAGCATGTTGGATTTGAACTGGAGATTCAATGCTGGTAAAGCACAAGTACTGGGGGGTTTCCAGTGCTATAATTAACTACACCAAATGAAACGGTAGATGCCTCAAAATTCTGAGCTTATCTCTGGAACCAGCAATTGTTGATGTGCAGAAACAGTACAAATTGAGACTCTACATCTTCAAGGATGAGTATGTTGTGGTGTCACGACCCAAATTCCCTCCATATAACGCCGTGACGACACCTAGTCTCTACGACTAGGTAAGCCTAACAAATTGCGGAAAATAACAAAACGAAAGTAAAACTTGACAACTAACAGTAGTGGATAACTGAATAACTAATAACAATGCCGCTCGGCATGTACAATAACCAATACTCTATAAATACACAGTCTTCTCAAAATCCGAAACATCATAAGTCACAAGCTACAGGAGGAACATGTGCAGAAGAGTAGCATGAGTATACCACAACGGTACCCAGTAAGTGCCAAGCCTAACCTCGGTCGAGTAGTGACGAGGTCAGGTCAGGCCCACTAGTATATAATAAATAAAGCAGGAGAATATACAGTATAATAAGAGACTAGAATTTAACAAAAGGAAACACAGCAAGGCAACAGTACAACACACGGGGGTAAATAGTAGGGGATCTCCTGAGAAACCATCTCGTAGTCCCAAAATAAATATATAGGAAGAACTCCTGAGGTACTGCCTCGTAGTCTCAAAAGTAAATATACAGGAAGAACTCCCGAGGTACCGCCTCGTAGTCTCAAAAGTAAATATGCAGGGAGAACTCCCGAGGAACCGCCTCATAGTCTCAAAAGTAAATGTTCAGGGAGAACTCCCGAGGAACGGCCTCGTAGTCTCAAAAGTAAATGTGCAGGGAGAACTCCCGAGGAACCGCCTCGTAGTCTCAAAAGTAAACACACAGTTCAAACCGATAAATACAACAGTTAACAGCAAGATTTCTACAGTTATACTGATAAAGAACAAGGAAAAGCAGGAAATCAACTAGGCATGCTTCATAGAGTTCAAATAAGCAGTTAAAGCACGTAGACATGCTATATTAGACTAAACAGGATAACTACACATATTGGAATAGCTCAATTAAGAATGAAAACATACTAATACTCATTTAAACGGTATAACTCAAACTAAAGGAAAAACAGGTTGCTACTCAGTAAAATAAATCGGCTTTTACAACAAATAGCATGTGTACGTACTCGTCACCTCACGTACATGGCGCTCACATATCACAATAGTACCAAATCCTAAGGGGATTTCCCCCACACAAGGTTAGGCAAGCCACTTACCTCGAACCAAGCTCAATCAATTGGTAACAATGCCTTTTCCGTGAATATCCGACTTCAAAAGGCCCAAATCTAGCCAAAATCAATTACATACCATAAATACAACTATAAGAAACTAATCTAATTAATGAAATCAAAGCTAAAGCAAGAACTTAGCAAATCGCCCCAAAATGCCTCCCGGGCCCACGTCTCAGAATCGGGTAAAAGTTACAAAATATGAACACCCATTCACTCACGAGTCCAACCCTACAAGAATTACTCGAATCCGACCTCAAATCGCCTTTCAAAACTCGAAATTTAGTCTATGAAGTTTCTACCATTTTCCCCAAATTTCCAATTCAAATCTCTAATTAGATGATAAAAACAACTATAGATTAGTGGAATATAACTATAAACGAGTTAAGAATCATTACCCCAAAGTTCCCTCTGAAAAATCCTTGAATTATCGCCTCAATCCGAGCTCTCAAGGACCCAAATTGAAAATGAGATCAAACCCTCGAAATTGACCCTTTTCTGCCCAGCGATTCCGCATCTGCGGAGTACCAGTCGCACCTGCGATGCCGCACCTGCAGAATTTCCATCGCAGGTGCGGAGATGGCTTAAGGTCCAAAGATCTGCTTCTCCGGACCAGGGCACGCACCTGCGGGACCACTTCTACGGATGACCTTCCGCATCTGCGACTCTGCCCAGGTCGCCCCTTTTCGCTCATGCGTTCAATCCTTCTCATCTGCGGATGCGCAGATGCGGCTCCCATTTTGCACCTGCGCTCACAAACCAAGCTTAACAAACTGCATCTACGTTCCTCCTTCCGCACGTGTGATCCCGCTCTTGTGGTCTCCCCTCCGCAGGTGCGAAAACACCATAACCTAGAAAATCTTCAGCAACTAGCCTAAGTCCAAATTCAATGCGTTAAGCATCCGAAACGCACCCCCGGGACCTCAACCAAACATACCAACAAGTTCTAAAATACCATACAAACTTTGTCGAGCCCTCAAATTACATCAAACAACGCTAAAAACAAGAATCACCCTCCAATTCAAACTGAATGAACTTTGAAACTTCAAACTTCTACAACTGATGCCGAAACCTATCAAATCACGTCTGATTGACCTCAAATTTTGTATACAAGTCATATTCATCATTACTGACCTACTCCAACTTCCGGAATCAGAATCCGACCCCGAAATTAAAAAGTCTTCTACCAGTCAAAATCTCCAAAAATTCTACTTTCGCCAATTCAAGCCAAAATCAGCCACAGACCTCCAAAACACAATCTGGACAGGCCCATAAGTCCAAAATACCCAACGGAGCTAACGAAACTGACGAGACTCCATTCTGGAGTCGTCTTCACACAGTTCCAGCTACAGTCAAAAAATCCAAGACTTAAGCTTTTATTTAGGGACTAACTGTCTCAAAACACTCCGAAAACACAACCAAAGCCTCCCGGCAAGTCACATAAGCAGAAAGAGATACGGGGAAAGCAGTAAATAGGAGATCGGGGATATAACTCTCAAAATGACCAACCGGGTCATTACATATGGCAGCAGCACTGGAGTAGTAGAAATCTCCATACATAATTGCTGCAGAAACTAAATAAATACTGGACTGTAACTATGCGCTTGTGCTGCAGCAGCCAAAAATCCCTGGAGGTTCCCGTTGCTGTAATTCTCTGCACTAATACTACAGATGCCTCAACAGTCTTAGCTTTTACCTGGGACCAAATAATGTTGAAGAACAGATACCGTACAGATTGAGTATCATGTTAACTGATGTTCTGTTGATGTATCTGTAGAAAATCAGTCCATGCCATTGCCTCAGTTAGGTGAGTTCTTTACTCCATGTTTCATTCAAGTATTTTACATACTGTTTTCATGCCTTACATACTCGGTACTTTATTTGTACTAACGTCCCTTTTGCCTGGGAAAGATGCGTTTCATGCCTACAGGTCCCGATAGACATGTTGACAGTCATCCTAGTAGGCTATCAGCTCAGTAGAAGGTGTTGGTACACTCCACTTCCTTCGGAGTTGCCTATTTGGTCAGTATGCTTTGGACATGTATTGATTGGTATGGCGAGGCCATGTCCCGACCTTTATGACATTTATGTACTCTTAGAGGCTTGTAGACAGATGTCATGTATATGGATGATTGTATGGCCTTGTCGTCCTATGTTTTCAGTATACAAATAATCAATTCGGTCTTATAGGTCCGTATTATATGACATCACAAGTCGTCGGTGCCCAGCTGATACCGAGTGCTCAACATCATATACGAGTGAATGGAAAGAACTCAAAAATATAAGCTTTAAGCTAAATCAATGCCACATGATAAGGAAAGAAAGAAGGTGAAGTTTCCTAGATTCTTGATAGCCTCTCGAAGATAAGTATGGACGTCATCATACAGATCCGCAAGACTCTACTTGACACTTGCTCATGACTCATAGAACCTATGAACCTAGAGCTCTAAGACAAACTTATCACGACCCAAAATCCCATCTAGTCGTGATAGCACCTAACTAAAACCTACTAGGTAAGACAAATAATTAATAACATAACTCAATTAAAAGATCATCAATAGAAATAAATAATAAGATAAAATCCATATAGCTTCCCTCAAGGATTGGTAGTACAAGTCATGAGCCACTAATATTTAGATTTAAAAATATGTTATGGAGTAAATACAATATTTATTTGAATATACATATATAGAAGTACAAATCCTAAACTACCAAGAACAAGTGGTATCATATATCTGGAACACAAGTACATCCTCAATGCTACCCTTCGTCATTGTAACGACCCGATCGATCATGTTGTGTAATTGTGCCCCATTTCCTCTTTTGATTCTTCAAACATGTGTGTTTATGGATTTATGACTTATGGGGTTGATTTGTTTCGTTCCGGGAAGATTTCGGGTTCAATTGGACCCTTTGGCTCTTGGCTTAGAAGCCTAAGTTGTTAATATTCATCAAACTTTGACTTTTGTGAAAACGACCCCAGAACGGTGTTTTGATGGTTCTGATAGCTTCGAATCGTGATTTTGGACTTGGGCGTATGCCCAGAATCGAATTCAGAAGCCCGTAGGTTGATTTGTGTTGTTTTGACCGTAGGTTGACTTTTGGCTATCAGATTTGGAATTTTGTTTTGGGACTTGGAATAGGTTCGTTATGCTATTTAGAACTTGGCTGCAAAATGTGGTGTCATTTGGAGTTGATTTGATAGGATTCGGATGCTTGGTTGCAATTCGATAGGTTCTTGAAGTTTACTTTGAAATTCATGTGTTTTAGTGTTCGATTCGCAGTTCTAGATGTTATTTTTGTGCTTTGGTCGCGCGAGCGAGTTCGTATGATATTTTAGACTTGTGTGGATGTTTGGTTTGGAGCTCTGAGGGCTCGGATGAGTTTCAGATGTGATTCAGAACGGTTTGAACTGAAAATGAAATTGCAATTGTGACTTGCTCATTCCCATTTGTGAAGTCAGCAAGCCTGGGTCTTGGGTCGCATTTGCGACTACTTGGTCGCATTTGCGAAGGTATCCAGCTTCACAATTGCGAAGCCTTTGTCGCAATTGTGACGTTTGTTGAGGTTGTCAGGGTTCGCAAATACGATCCCTGGTCTGCAATTGTGAGGTTTCGCAAATGCGATCCCTAAGTCGAAAATGCGACATCTGCAACCGGAGATAAGGGCTGGAAAGTCGAGATTTAGTCTCATTTCTCACATTTTAGAACCCTAGACTCGGTAGGAGGCGATTTGGAGAGGGGATTTTCATCTACAAACATTGGGTAAGTGATTCTAATAAATTTCCAACTATATTTCATGAATATATCTTAGAATTTAACATCAAATTTATTTGAATAAAACAGAAAAAATTGGGAAGTTTTGTCAAGTTTTTGAAAAATGAGAATTTGAGTTTTGAGAGTCGATTTGGACTCGTATTTTGAAACTAATCGCATATATGGACTCGTGGGGTTATGGATAGTCAGAATCTACCCTTGACCTAGGTTTTGACCGGGCGGGGTCGGGGTTGACTTTTGTTGATTTTTTGGGAAAAGTGTAAAGATTATATCTTTATCTATTGTAATTGTGCTTTGTTTGATGAAATTAAGTCAATTTTGGTTAGATTCGATCTGTATGGAGGCAAATTTTAGGGAAAAAGCTATTTTCGAGGGTTGAGTTGGCCTAGTTGAGATAGGTATGTTGCCTAACTTTGTGGGGAGGGGGGAGGGGGGAACTACCCGTTAGGATTTGGGATTGATCGTGCTATTTTTGTTATATGAAAGCCGTGTACGCAAGGTGAAGAGTGGGTACACGGGTTATATGTGGTGTTTGACCGGTTTAGGTTATTTAGACTCTTTCCATGCCTTTAATTGAATTGCCATAACATGTTATATCCCTCATTGTTAATCAACTCTTAAATGTGTTAATCTATCCTTACATACTTTATTTGACATTGTTAACACTTGTTCTACCTCTTACTTGTTGTTTTGCTCTTATATGCTTAGTTGAAGTTATTGCCTTCCTTATTGCCTTATTACATCTTTTATTATTGAATTAGTTGTAATTGAAGTTGTTATTTCGTGAAAGATCTTATTGTTGAGTTATTGGTGTTGAATTTGAGAAAGTCATTATCACATTCAGGTGATGTTGTTAATTGTTGAGATATCTCTCTTATTGAGCAATTCACTTTCATTTTGTTGTTGAGATTCTTGTGCACATTGTGGTTGAGCCATGGGCTATTTATTGTGGAAACATTTATATTGTTGATTCTTTTGGTGAGTCGTGGCATGTGGGCACTTGTAGTGCGAGTTGTGATTATGTTATGATATTGATACGCATGTGGTGGTATAAGGCTAGGGGTTGATACACATGCGGTGATATAAGGTGGGTTTGATACGCATGTTGCTAGTAGGAGAACTACTTGAAGTCACGCGGTGTGATAAGGTTGGTTAAAATGCGGGTAGCTATTTCGAGAAAAATAATTTTCAAATCTAAATGTAAGGCTCCAGCGGTGATATAAAGAGAGATTGAAATTGTGAAATGTGAATACGAGGCGGTTCTTCGGTTGTGATTCTTGTTGTGCACTTCATATTGAAAAGAGTTATTGGTTGAACCGCTCTGGTTGCTTTTATGTTTCCTTGTCATACCAGTTTTGTCTGTATTTGATTATTTGAGGTTCTCGTTAATTGCTTCCTTCTTGTTGTCTTTCTGCTTACAATTCTATCATTAGTTTACGTTATTAGACTGCTTTGTTATCATTCATTTCTCCGTTTCCAATATTTCTTGTTATTATATTTTTGTTCCATTTATTATGTCCTAGTAGGTGTCTTGACTTGGCCTCTTCACTACTCTATCGAGGTTAGGCTTGATACTTATTGGGTACCGTTGTGGTGTACTCATACTACGTTTCTACACATCTTTTGTGCAGATCCAAGTACGTCTGCTCGTGCTGGACATTAGTGATTAACTTGTTAGCTGCCTTTCGGAGTCAAGGTATACCTGCCCGGAGTCCGCAGGCCTCGGAGTCACCTTCAGTTTTTTAGACTTTCTACTGTTTATTTCTTGTCCCAAAATAGTATTATATTACGAGACTATTAGTACTTTCTAATATAGCTTATGACTCTATTCCACCAGGTTTTGGGGAAGTGTTGGCTATTGTACTGTTGAGTTTTATTATAATAGTGTAATGGTTTAATTTGAAGTTTAGTATTATTTTCGATATTTCTCTATGCATGTTAGGCGTACCAAGTCTTAGAGATTAGGTGACATCACGACATCCTAAGGTGAGAAATCGGGGTTGTGATAGTCATCCATAATAGCTCAGCTCCCAGATCTGCACGCAAGGTGCAGAAGTATAGTATGAGTACAACCGGCCCTATGTACTCAATAAGTATCCTGACTAACCTGATCCTAGACCCATTCAAGGACGAACGTTTATTTAAGAGGGGGAGAATGTAACGACCGGCCGGTTGTTTTGAGTATTGTAGCCCCGTTCCCCCATTATTGCTTATTCTATGTTCGTTTGTTATTATGTGACTTGCGGGGATGGTTGGTTTGGTTTTGGGGATGTTTCTAAATGAATTGGGATACTTAGTCCCAAGGTTGAAAGCCTAAGTTGAAAGAGTTGACCGGATGTTGACTTATGAGTAAACGACTCCAGAATGGAGTTTTGATGGTTCTGAAGCTCATTATGGTAATTTTGGACTTAGGAGCGTGCCCGGATATTGATTTGGAGGTCCCGTAGGTGATTTTTTTCTTGAATTGGAGAAAGTTGAAAAAATTAAAGGTTTGGAGAGTTGAGAAGTTTGATCGAGAGTTGACTTTGTTGATACCGGACTGGTATTTTGGTTCCGAAAGTTGGAATAGGTCTGTTGTGTCATTTATGACTTGTGTGCAAAATTTGAGGTCAATCGGAGTTGGTTTGATAGGTTTCGGCATTGATTGTAGAAGTTGAAAATCTATTAGTTTCAATAGGCTTGAATTGGGGTGTGATTCATGTTTTTGATATTATGTGATGTGATTTCAAGCCTCGACTAAGTTCCTATGATGTTTTAGGATGGCTTGGTATATTTGGATGGGGTCCTCGGGTGTGATTTAGATTGAAAAAGGATTGAATTTTGGATTTGTGAAATTGCTGGTGTGTTCAGTTCTAGTGTCTCCGCACCTGCGTGAAATTGGCCACAGGTGCGGAGCCGCAGAAGCGGCCAAGGGGTCGCAGAAGCGGATCTGGGTGAAGTTGCGGTATTGCGCAGGTGCGAGGAAGATTCCGCATTTGGGAGCTCGCAGATGCGGGAGGATGGTCGCAGAAGCAGAAGGGGAGCTGGAGTGGCAGGTCCGCAGAAGCGCATCCGCAGGTGCGGGCTTGGGACCGCAGATTCGGTTGGTTGACCTTTAAGTGAATTCCGCAGATGCGGACTTTTAACCGCAAAAGCGGTGGTATTGGTCGCAGAATCGGTTTTGCTGGATAGAAGATATAATCGACGGTTTTGAGTCTCTTCTTCATTTTTGCCAGCATGGGCCCAATATGGTAAAAATTGTAACTATTATTTTTTGTTCACTTTGTTCTGATATAAAATAATAGGTAGTAAAAATTGATGCACGTAAGCTAGTAACTAATTAGAGAGATAACATCACATGCTAATTGCTAGATACTATTTTCATGTAAATTGGAACAAAATATCCACTCATGGATATTGTAAGAATTGACAAATAATACACTCTTTACATTTATGGCGGCACGATACTATCACTTGCTCAAGGGTCACATTCGGACAAACGGTGGTGCGTTTCTCTTGCTGTGTTTAATCTTCTTCTTAGCCTTTTTGTTAGCAGTTTTTACAAGAAATACCTGTACAATTATGAAGTAATGATCAATTGTCGGTGCTCATATCACAAACAAAGAAGACAAAAAAAAATAATTGACATCTGCCAAACTGATGGGCGAAGAGTGAAGAACAACAAAGACCAGAATTTTGCTTCCAAAAAATCTTCGAGTACGAATACAAGTACTGTATAAATCATTTCACATATCACAATTGACAATTAATGCTTTATCTACAAGCTAGAGGTTCAGATTTAGCACAAACTGATATGTATTCATTCCTTTAAAAATACATTTTCCAATCAACAAACTCAATCATGTGACGAAAAAAGTTCATAATGCTTTGATCTCTCATGTGCTTCTAATATGACATGTCTGCTTTAAAATTAGTTTCATATAAGGTAAGATTCTCAAAATGGCCGTCATTTACTACTGTTAACCTAGCACTAAAAGAATAACAGTAAATACTTGCCTACTTATGAAAATGTCAAAGCTTTGCTTCTGAGAGTGTAAACATGATACATAGAGGTGCTTTTAACTACCACACTTTCGTTAAAAATAGCTTAAACCTTCTAGATATAACGTCAATTATTGTATCATGATGTTAATTGAAACTTCTCTGCCCGCCTAGTCAAAGAAAGCATGGCACATGAAGGATACATAGGAAACCCCAAGCAATTTATAATATTTTGACTATTACATTTATTATGATGCATCATATATGTAGGCTGAGAAACTTATTCTTTTTAAGGAAGTATTTTTTTTTTTAAAAAGATTGAAAGAGTAAGACATGTTTCAATACCTTTTTTAAAAATACGTACAGGTAGCTCAATTAGATTATAATTATAATTTGAAGTGTAAAATATGATTTAACAAGAAATTCATTTGAATGAAAAAGAAAAGTAGCTAAGTGTCTCATTTACGATGGAAAGCACTTACCAGACTCTATAGATTCAACAGGAAAATCTACTGCATCTTGTGTTTCAGTAACTAAATGTGCCTTCCTGCAGATTAACCAAATCCAGCTTCTTTACCAAAGAACTTTTAATTTTGTTGACTTCATTTCCTGCAACTTCGATAATTTCATTTTTACCATGGATCTCCTGTCAAATTTTTGTGTTATATTGAAAACCAACTGGTGCAAACTGGTCAAAAGACACAAGGAGAGAGCAGCCAGAAATGTCACTTTCAGAGTTCTACATTCGAATCAGCATTCTTGACTATCCACAAGTGTCTTCAAGATCTTCTGAAGGGAAAGTCTCTTTGAGAAGTTGTCCGCAAGAACTGGACAAGCAAATGTAATATCCTTATGCATTCTTCTTCACCAAATTGACGCATACATACCTTCTAATAAGCTTACTTTCTTTTTTTCACCTCTAATAAGCTTATCTGACTAATGAGATTCTTAGCTTCAGAGACATCATGTGTTATCTACAAACAACAAACATTAGACGCTGCTTCCCCTAGTGATTGTGTCGGAAATTCATGAAAATTTAGCAAATGATACACAATTATATATAAAAAAAAAAAATTATAGCTCATGAATTGTGCTCACATGACAGGAGCAAATATAATCAAAAACACAAAACGATATCATAAAAATTAGAAGTATCAGCAGTGTACTATTGTCTCTCTCTCGCTCTCTTTCCATTTTCGTTTCTCATTTCTACATTTTGCCAAATCAGTTTCATTTCCAACAACTTGAGGGACCTATGAGTAGTGAATAAAGGAAAATTAAATTGATCAACTTAGTTTATGAGAAATTCATATCCAGTAAAGAACAATTAGAAGCAATAAAGAAAAATTTTGTTTTGCTACCTGCATTTTTCCCATGTTTACACACTTATAAGGAGGAAAAAGAGGGAGGTGAGAAAGAAAAGCGGTACCTGTGTGTCCTCGTCTGGGCCAACGATATCATATTCTACTCTTAGTGCCTTCATGCAAGAGGTACACATGTTTGCTTTGATATTTCCATGCAAGAGGTACACATGTTTATTTTGATATTTCCATGCAAGAGGTACACACGTTTGCTTTGATCAAGCTGATTATCTCTAAGACCATTTCCTTGTAACAAGATCGTCTTTCTTTGTCCAGTTGAATGATTTCTTACATAGCAATATATTACTCCGGACATATAACCCGTACCACAACGTATCTGAAATAGTAGTAATTAGTGAAATAAAAAATCTTATAAACTATCAAAGTAATTCCATCTCGTACGGGAAGAAACATTTACAATGCTAATATCCTAGAAACCTAGGAATAATACTTACTTTAAATATGGTAGACTTGAGTTCCTACGAAAATTAAAGTTATTTTATAGATTTATAAGAGTGAGCCTCTTCTGTGGAATAACTTAATCATGTATAGAAACATAATCAATTCATCAACCACATGAGAGTTGTATGTAGTCTTTCCCACAGAATAACCAAAATATCTATGGCTCAAGATGTCATTAACCAAAAAGCAGAAAAGGTTCAGACTACTCCATTATTGAGTGCAGCTATGGTCATTTTCCACTAAAACTTATTCACAGATTGATCTAACAATCGCAGAAGGAAAACATGTCATAATAACACTGTAATGGAAATGGATTAACAACTAATGACCCCTTCATTCAACTTCAAAAAATTGAAGTCCAAAGGAAAAGAGAAGAATAGAAAAACTTAAGCATGTCAAATACGAACTTAATCTTTTATAAGTAAATTATAGTAGTTATATTAGAGAAGTAAAAGCAATACAAATGGGTAAAAGGAACTATATTTCTTTGGACAAATTAGTGACTGCTAAAAAAAATGGCTCTCTATATTCTCCGTTTTATTTTCAGCTACATACAGATAACTAACTGTGATAATAAAGGAAACGATAAAACCTAATATAATAAAATTTATCTACTTGTTGGAAAATATAGATCAATATTAACTTTTTCAGAATTGCATAACTGACTTTGTGAAATTTTGTTCAGATAGCCTTTCTCTATTCTCATTAAGTTCTTAATACCATTACCTGCTACGAAATTGATAAAAAATAATCAATGAGTAAATAATGGGAAGAATCAGTTAACAGAAGAGCATTGACTCAGGAAATACTGTATTAGCCCTTCAGTAAAAAAACAAAAAAAATCTAAGGGAGTCAATCGGGATAGAGGACAAAGGAGAAGAAGAAAAATTCTCACAACAATAGCCCATTGAAGTCCTCTTAGATCTGCAAATCGTCTCAATCTCTAAGAGGTCATTTGAGGCAATTTGGATGGAAAGAAGCAATTTGACACTAATATTTTGCAGAATATAAATTACTCAGCTTACAATAGACTTCAGTCCTAATGTTTGAATTGGAGGGCGATCGATGGATGACCTGCAAGTAGACATACACCATAGCCATGTCCAGTTCAATTGCATCGACAGCATATAGAATTGGAAGATGAAGAACTTATTGAATAAAAATACGCTGTCCGAATAGAATCCACATATACACTGATAACCTAAAATACAAACTGTAACGACCCGGCCGGTCGTTTTGAGCGTATTAGCTCCCGATCCCCTATTTACTGCATTCCCCGTATCTGTTTCTGCTTATGTGACTTGCCGGGAGGTCTTGTTTTGGTTTCGGGGTATTTTGGGACACTTAGTCCCTAAAAACAGAAGCTTAGGTCTTAGGATTTTGACCGTAGTCATAATTGTGTGAAGACGACTCCGGAATGGAGTTCCGTCGTTCCCGATAGCTCCATTGGGTGATTTTGGATTTAGGAGCGTGTCCGGACTATGAATCTGAGGTCTGTAGCTAATTTAGGCTTGAAATGACGAAAGTCGAATTTTTGGAAAGTTTGACCGGGGGTTGACTTTTTGATATCGGGGTCGGATTCCGATTTCGAAAGTTGGAGTAGGTCCGTAATGTTGAATATGACTTGTGTGCAAAATTTGAGGTCAATCGGACGTGGTTTGTTACGATTCGGCATCGTTTGTAGAATTTGGAAATTTCGAAGTTCATTATGTTTGGATTGGAGGGTGATTCGTGTTTTTATTGTTGTTTGACGTATTTTGAGGGCTCGGCTAAGTTTGTATGGTATTTTAGGACTTATTGGTATATTTGGTTGAGGTCCCGGGGGCCTCGGGTGTGTCTCGGATGCTTAACGGTTTGAATTTGGACTTAGGCAAATGGCTGAAGCCTTTTGATATCTGGTGGTTTCGCACCTGTCGTGGGAAGACCGCATGTGCGTACTCGCACGTGCGGGTGAAGGAGCGCAGAAGCGGGAATGGAGGAGATGGCCAGGGGTCACATGTGCGAGGGTATTTCGGCATCTGCGAGCCCGCAGATGTGCTTGAAGTTCCGCAGATGCGAAGAGTGGGCTGGAGGGGTGAACGCAGAAGCGGACCATTATCCGCAGGCACGCACACGCAGGTGCGGCCCCTTCATCGCAGATGCAGATCCAGTCCTTTAAGTCATTTCTGCACCTGTGAGAAAAATTTCCCAGGTGCGATGGTGTGTCCGCAGATGCGGAAGAACAGGGCAGAAAATGGGATTTCAAGGGTTTGATTTCCATTTCGACTTTGGGACTTTGAGCGCTCGGTGTGAGGCAATATTTCGAGGTTTCTTCAAGAAGATTGTTGGGATAAGTGATTCTAACCCGGATTGGATATACTTCATGAATCTATTGCTATTTTCATCATCTAATTACGGATTTGAGTTGTAAATTTGGGGGAAAATGGTAGAAACTTTATAGGCTAAAATTTTGAATTTTGGAAGGTAATTTGAGGTTGGACTCGTGAGTGGATGGGTGTTCATATTTTGTGACTTTTGTCGAATTTTGAGGTGTGGGCCCGGGGGCCGGGTCGAGCCTATTTCGGATTTTGGCTTATAATTTCGTATATTTTCTTGTGGAATTGATTCCTTTAGCCTATATTAATTATATCGTACTGCTTGTGGCTAGATTTGGGGAATTTGGAGACTGATTCGAGAGGCAAAGGCATTTGGGAGTAGGATTTGCTCGGTTTGAGGTAAGTAACACTTTCAAACTTAGTTCTGAGGGTTCGAAACCCCGAACTATGTGCTATACGATTGGTATTGAGGTAGCGCACATGCTAAGTAACGGAAGTGCGAGCGTGTACCGTGAGAATTGTGGCCGGGTTGATTCCATGGCACTGTATAGTGACTCTATTTTTTTGATATTCGTATTTTCATCTTGTGATAAAGTAATTGAGCTGTCAATCATGCTAGATATCATGTTTAGGCTTTATGCCGGTACTGTTGGGACCCCTAGTGGTCTTTTTTGTTGTCATCTCACTGATTTCGTTGATATTATGTACTCAGTCATGTTCATGCATTTCATATCATATTTCCGTCTCAGTTGTTATTTATTGATACATCATATCATTGTTTCGGGCTACTTTTCATGATATTGTAAGCCCGTGAGTGAGACTGGAGAGATTGATGACTGGGTGAGGCTGAGAGCCTGATTATGAGTGACAGTTATAGGATCGGGCTGCACGCGCGCAACGGTTATACTGCTTTTATGATAGCGCTTGGGTTGTAGGAGCCCCTCCGAAATCTATAACACACCTCCAGTGAGCATGGTTGATATTAGTGAGGGATGTATCTTCCCTGGACATGGATCTTGTTCGAAGTACTTGATACCTGGAGATGGATTTTCTCCACATGGCTGGATTGGCCTTCCTCGGTACTGGGTGACTTATAGTCAGTGATATATATGTTCCGGGATGGATCTTCCCTGGGCCGTATGGGCCATATACAGTACCGAGTGGTTGAGCATTCGAGAGTGTGAGCACATGAGGCTGACAACATGGTGCATCACATACAGCATGTGCATTGGCGTGTAGAGATAACAGAGTTATATTCTTTACACTGTTCGGATCTGCCTCACTTTACTGTTTTGAGTTGCCTATTTAATTTGAAAGCATGCCTACGTTTTGTTCAGTTATTTCTATTTTATCTGTACCAGTTGAGTTCGTCAATACCTTTCAGTCCAAAGTTTGGACTTGTTACTTACTGAGTTGGATGTACACGTTACTCCCTGCACCTCGTGTGCAGATCCAGGTATTTTTTGTCACAGCGGTAGTTGCTGATTGCGGCTTCAGAGTTCGGAGACTACCAAGGTAGCTGCACGGCGTTCGCAGGCCTTGACTCTCCTTCTTTATCACTAGTTGTATTTTCAGTTTATTTTTCTAGACACTGTAGTGGACTGTATTCTGATTTAGACGCTCATGTACTCTGTGACACCCCGGTTTTGGGATGGATTGTATCGTATTTTGGATATTTCTGTTTTCAAAAAAGGCTTTCCTAAATTATTAAATTGCTTCTGTCTTTATGTTCAAAGATTTTTCTGTGTTGAGATGTTGAGTTATGCCTTGCCTAGTTCCACGATAGGCACCATCATGATGGTTCGATTTTGGGTCGTAACACAAACATGATAGTTCTACTTAGAGAACGTACTCACCCAGAGCTTATTTCTAATTTGAGATGCCTGTACACGTGATAGAAGCATGACTGAGTAAACTTCATAACATTAGAGTGACCCTCTTCAATTCTGTGGTTAAGAGTGACAACTCCAATTGAAAAAACTCTAAATTTATTTTTCTAATTCCTATTCACTTTCTTTGTTAATAGTTTGGTTGATTTTAGTTGTTCCGAGATTAATGTTATCAGTTTAATGTTCGATACTTATAGTTGCAGCCTTGCAGGTTAAGGTTATTGTGAAGGTTTTAAATATTAGTTTCGAGTCATAAAAAGTGCTTTACACACTCTTAATGTAAGCAATATTTAGTTAAGAAGAGCTGATTAAGAAAGGCAAACTAAAATGAGATTTTCATATTTCCTAGGTTTACTTAAATATCATCTGTTCTTTTCTCCGGTAGAAATTATCATTTGATGTTAAAACTTATCTTTCACTCTATTGAGTAAAAAATTTTGCCTGCTGCACTCTTTTTGGCATTCAACATGTGACTTTGCGTTTTACTGAAACATGTACTTAGGAGATAACTATCTATGGTTGGTTTGGATGTTTCTGCACTTATTCGCTTCTTTATCTACTGCCTTCCTCTACTATAAATATGTTATAAATGATGTCTTCTCGTATGCCTATGTGTACTACGTTTTCTGTATGAAATTAGTATGTCTGATATACTGTTATGTTTTAAATTGTTTATTTGACAATAAAATAATATGCCATCAACTGGATTATACAAAAAAAGTGATTGAGTAAATCTTCACTAATAGGGAAGTATGTCCTTAATCCTTTGTCATATTTTCGAAAGTAGAAACTTGAACATAATTCATATAATCAATTCATGTATAGACGCAACCACCCAAAAGTTTTGCAATTAACAAAAATGAGCACTGATCAAGAGTTTACAGTGTGTCTAAATGAAGATTTATCTCTTCTTGTGTTTATATTTATGAAGTTGATGCAAGAGTTTTGAGGAGTGAGGTTAGCGTACAATTCAATTCCAATTTTCCGATCACATGGAATATTGGTCATCGCCTCGCCACCATCGTTCCTATAAAATATGAGCAGGCCAATTTGGGAACTTCTTCTCCTCTGCTTCAGTGAGAAATAAAGAACCAAAAATTTAAGATATGAGTCTTCAGTGAGCAGTATGGCATTTTTTCTGGTCTCCTTTACAACCTTTTCCTTGACTCTCTGTACTCCTAGAGTCAAAAAAAAAATGAAAGAGCTTACCGTTAAAGATGGTTTAAAAAACAAATAAGCTGCAGATTTTTTCTTATCAAGAACCAAGTGTTGTAACTGAAAACATAAAAGATTTTCAGCAGTAGAGCAAGAACGCCGAAGGATTCCTGGTGTTAAACGAATATATTTTTGATCTGTACAGATTCAGTTCAGCAAAATATAAAGTAATTGAGAGTCTGAGGAAGAGGAGCAGTACCATCAACTGTTGAAAAATAAATAATTTTGTCGTCACATGTTAGCTAAAAAAAACACATAAATTCATATTGAAATTTGAATTGTAGAGCAGATATATGTGTAGACTGAAATTATCAGAATCAAAACCAGGAGAAGCTCTATGATCTTACATGTTCTTACGTGGCAAGTAAAGAATCATGCATGTCAATTTGTGTCACGACCCAAAACCCTAACCTGTCGTGATGGCGCCTAACGTGGTACTAGGCAAGCCGATTTCTCACAAATATTTCTAACACATTTAACAAGAATGAATTTAAAGCAGTTTTAGTAGTAAAAGTTCTCATAATCAGGATAGAAAACCCAAAACATAATGCGGAATTCCCAACTATCGGGGTGTCACCGAGTACATGAGCATCTATACATCACAAGTCTGAAAAACACGGTCTATAATAGTCTGAGACCAAATACAGTAATCAAGAAGATAAGGAAGGAGAGACAAGGTCTGCGAAACACCGACAACTACCTCGAAATCTCCGGATAATCAAGTGTGCGAAGAAATCAATACCCACTGTGTCCGGAAACACATGGATCTGCACACAAAGTGCAGGGTGTAGTATGAGTACAACCAACTCAGCAAGTAACAATACTAAATAAAGAACTGAAAGTAGTGAAGAGCTTCACATCTGAGTTCGATTACAGTAATTTCCAACATAATAAGGTAGGCATGCTTTCAAGTTCAACATTTAAGGCCAAAATAGTAATTTCATGTCATGTTCAACTGAAACATAAGATAATATCTCTCAGAAATTTTCAAAACAGTGATATATAACAGCTGAAGTGCAACAATAATGAAATCAAATGCATCCTCTCAGGACCACGGTCACTCAATCCTTCCACTAACTCGGCACTCAGCACTCGCACTCAGTAGGTACATGCGCTCGCTGGGGGTATGTACAGACTCTGGAGAGGCTCCTTCAACCCAAGCGCTATAATTCGCACGAATAACTCACGTGTTGCACGCACAACTCAAATGCTATAGAATAATATATGGATCCGTACGGACAACTCACGCGCTACAGTATCAATATCTGGATCCGTACGGACAACTCACGTGCTGCACAAACAACTCACGTGCTGCACGGACAATTCATGTGCTATAGTATAATATCTGGATCCGCACGGACAACTCACGTACTGTACGGACAACTCACGTGTAGCACGGATAACTCAAGTGCTATAGTATAATATCTCACAATAAGGCCCTCGGCCTCACTCAGTCATAAATCTCTCCAGTCTCTCAGGCTCTCAATAATCATGAAAATCAGCCCAAACAATAATGATATGATGCATCAATAATGAACAATAGAGAATGAGATAAAATAAATAAGTAAACTATGACTGAGTACAAAATAACAATTTAGTAGATAATTCAACATGTACACGACCTATGTGGGTCCCTACAGTGCCAACACATAATCTAAACATGATTTGTGGTTCAATTTTCTCTACTACATGGAGAATGTACAGATAACAACAAATTATTCAACTACACCGTTCCATTGAATTTGACCAAGTCACAATTCTTACGGTGCACGCCCATACGCCCGTCACCTAGCATGTGCGTCACCTCAAAACCGATTACATAACACAAAATCAGGGGTTTTATACCCTCAGGACCAAATTTAGAACTGTTACTTACCTCAAACCGTATAATTCTTTATTCTGCTATGCCTTTGCCTAGCGAATCGGTCTCCAAACGCTACGAATCTAGTCACAAATAATTTGATTCAGTCAATACGAATTATAGAAATTAATTTCATATGAAAATATAAATTTTCCAACAAAATTCGAAATTGCACTCAAAAATCGCCTGTGGAGTCCACATCTCGGAACCTGACAAAAGTTACAAAATATGAACGCTCATCTAACCACGAGTCCAACCATATAAATTTTACCAAATTCTGACATCAATTCGACCCTCAAATCCTCAATTAAATTCTGGATTTCTACCATTTTCAACCCAATCTTTACCCATTTGAACTCAACAATCTTTCCACAAACCTTATTGGTACGTGTATGTATAAATAATACTCTCACACCCAAGAATCATACTCCCAATCATCACCCATCTTTACCCAAACTCGAAATTGAAAACTATGGTTCGAAATGCTTACCTCTTTGAAGCCTTAGCAAGATCCTTGTGAAATCTTCAAACCTTGAACAAGAATTGATGGACAAATGACTAGGTCTTCACTTTCTCTCTCTAAGATGCTCTCACCTCTCTCTAAAATATCAGATGAAACCCTTCAAAATGACCCCTAATAGTATTTTATAAGAAAGGTGTCGGGTTTATAAAACCAAAAAATGAAGCTCCGAAACACAATTTGCGGTCGCATATGCGACCGCATAATGCTTTTGCGGCCCGCGAAATGGCTCCTCGGAACTGGGTATTTTCTGCCCGGGTGTGCGGTCACTATGCGGCCCGCAAACTTGTTATGCGGTCACATAATGCATCGCAAAATAGTTCTGCGGTCTCATAATCGACCGTAGATTTGCACTTACATCTGTCCAGCTTCTGCCCATTCTGCGACCATTATGCGGCCCGTCTGGCCAAAATTTTTCTTTAACTCCCGTGCACACTGTTCAACCCAAAAAGTCTGTCTCTGCAACTTTTGAACTAATTAATCTACTTCGGCACCATAAAACCTTAATTTTCTTACCAAATTTCTTCCGGGTTCGTTACACATAAGTCAATATCCGGTCAACTTTTTCAACTTAAGTTCTAAACCTTGGAACTAAGTGTTCCAAATCATTTCAAAACATCACCGGACCCGAACCAATTACCCTGGCAAGTCAAATAACAACCATAAAGCATAATTTGAGCAGAAAATGGGGAGAAGGGGTTGTAATACTCGAAATAATCGGTCGGGTCGTTATATTCTCCACCTCATAAACATACGTTCATCCTCGAACGGGTTTAGAATTATACCTGGAGTCTCAAATAGGTGTGGATATTTGCTCCGTATCTCCCGCTCAATCTCCCAGGTAGCTTCTCCGACTGGCTGGTCTCTCCACTGCACTTTCATTGAAGCTATGTTCTTTGATCTCAACTTTCGAACCTACCGGTCTAAAATAGCCACCGGCTCCACATCATAAGTCAAATTACCATCCAACTGCACTGTGCTGAAATCCAAAATATGATACGGATCCCCGACATACTTCTGGAGCATAGATACATGAAATACTGGAAGAACACTCGATAGACTAGGCGGCAAAGTAAGTTCATAAGCCACCTCTCCAATCTTCTTAAGCACCTCAAACGGCCCAATATACCGAGGGATCAACTTGACCTTCTTCCCGAACCTCAACACACCCTTCATGGGTGAAATCTTAGGCAGAACCTTCTCCCCAACCATGTAAGCAATATCACGGACCTTCCGGACGGCATAACTTTTCTGTCTAGACTGCGCCGTGCGAAGTCGATCCTGAATTAATTTAACTTTTTCTAAAGCATCCTGAACTAAATTAGTACCCAATAGCCTAGCCTCACCCAGCTCAAACCAACCCACTGGAGACCGACACCGTCTCCCATATAAAGCCTCACACGGAGCCATCTAAATGCTCGATTGGTAGCTGTTATTGTAAGCAAACTCTGCCAGTGGCAGAAATTGATCCCAAGAACCCCCCGAAATCTATAACACAAGCACGTAGCATATCTTCCAATATTTGAATAGAGCGCTCGGACTGTCCGTCCGTTTGAGGGTGAAATGTTGTACTCAGATGAACCTGTGTACCTAATTCTCATTGTACTGTCCTCCAAAACTGTGATGTAAACTGCGTACCCCGATCTGAAATGATGGACACTGGCACACCGTGTAGGCGAATAATCTCGCGAATATAAATCTCAGCCAACCGCTCCAAAGAATAAGTAGTACCAACTAGAATGAAATGCGCAGACTTGGTCAACCGATCTATAATCACCCAAACAACATCAAACTTTCTCAAAGTCCGTGGGATCCCAACTACGAAGTCCATGGTAATATGCTCCCACTTCCACTCTGAAATTTCAAGTCTCTGAAGCAATCTGCCCGGTCTCTGATGCCCGTGCTTCACCTGTTGACAATTTAAATACCGAGCTACAAACCAAACTATATCTTTCTTCATTCAACTCCACCAATAGTGCTGCCTCAAATCTTGATACATCTTCGCGGCACCTAGATGAATGGAGTACCACGAGTTGTGAGCCTCCTGGAGAATCAACTCATGCAAACCATCTACATTAGGCACACATAGCCTGCCTTGCATCCGTAATACACTGCCATCCCCAATAGTGACTTCCTTGGTATCACCGTGTTAAACCGTGTCATTAAGGACAAGCAGATGAGGGTCATCATACTGACGCTCTCTAATACGATCATAAAGAGAAGACTGAGAAACCACACAAGCCAAAACTTGTCTCGGCTCGGCTCGAAAATATCCAATCTAACAAACTGGTTGGCCAAGGCCTGAACATTCAAGGCTAAAGGCCTTTCTGCTACTGGTAAGTATGCTAAGCTGCCCAAACTCTCCGCCTTACGACTCAAGGCATCAGCCATCACATTGGCCTTTCCGAGATGATAGAGAATGGTGATATCATAATCCTTAAGCAATGCCAACCACCTCCGCTGCCGCAAATTAAGATCCTTCTATTTAAACAGATGTTGTAGACTCCGGTGATCGATATAAATCTCACAATGGACACCGTACAAATAATGTCGCCAAATCTTCAAGGCATGAACAATAGCTGTTAACTCAAGGTCGTGGACCGGATAACTCTTCTCATGTACATTTAACTGTCTGGATGCATAGGCAATCACCCTACCGCCTTGCATCAGTACTGCGCCGAGACCAATACGCGACGCATCATAATACACAGTATAAGACCCTGAACCTGTAGGCAACACCAATACTGAGGCTGTAGTCAAAGCTATCTTGAGCTTCTGAAAGCTCTCTTCACATTTATCCGACCACCTGAACGGGCACCTTTCTGGGTTAATTTAGTCATAGGAGATGCAATAGATGAGAAACCCTCCACAAAGCGATGATAATAACCAGCCAAGCCGAGAAAACTTCGAATATCAGTAGTTGAAGATGGTCTGGGCCAACTCTGAACTGCCTCTATTTTCTTCGGATCTACCTTAATTCCTTCACTGGAGACTGTGTCCCAAGAATGCCACCGAACTAAGCCAGAACTCACACTTAGGGAATTTGGCATACAATCTCTCCTCTCTCAGCCTCTGTAATACAATACCCAAGTGTTGTGCATGCTCCTCCTGGCTACGTGAGTACACCAGGATATCATCAATAAATACTACGATGAATGAATCAATATATGCTCAAAAAGTTCCTGAAGTTGCTCTTTCAATTCTTTCAACTCAGCTGGTGCCATACGATATGGAGGAATAGAAATGGGCTGTGTGCCCGGCACCAAGTCAATACCGAAATCAATATCCCTGTCGGATGGCATACCCGGCAGGTCTGCAGGAAATACATCTAAAAAGTCTCGCACTATCGGTACTGAATCAATAGTAGGAGTATCTGCATCAACATCTCTCACAAAGGCCAAATATGACAAACACCCCTTCCCAACCATACGTTGGGCTTTCAAATATGAAATTACCTTGCTGGGAACATAATCTAGAGAACCTCTCCATTCGACTTTCGGAAACCCCGGCATCGCCAATGTCACGGCTTTTGCGTGACAGTCCAGAATAGCATGACATGGGGACAACCAATCCATACCCAGGATTACATCAAAATCAACCATACTAAGCAATAAAAGATCAACTTTAGTCTCCAGTCCCCCAATAGTTACCACACACGACCGATATACATGGTCCACAATAATAGCATCGCCCACCGACGTAGATACACGAATAGTGGAAACTAAGGACTCACGGGGCATATCCAGATAATGAACAAAATATGATGAAACATACGAATATGTGGAACCAGGGTCATATAATATAGAAGCTTCCCTGTGGCACACTGAGATAATACATGTGATCACTACATCTGAAGTAGCGGCATCTGGCCTGGCAGGAAAAGCATAAAATCGGGCCTGACCGCCACCTGATCGGCCTCCCTCTCTTGGGCGACCCGTAACTGACTGAGCCCCACCCCGAGTTTGCTGGGCGGGTGGTGTAACTGCTGGTGCTGGTGCCGTCGGCCGAGAACTCTGCTATGGAGCCCCACTCAACACCCTAGGACAATCTCTCTTAAAATGACCAAATTCTTTGCACTCAAAACAACCCCTCCTCTGACAGAACTGCTGCTCCTGATGACCCGAGGAATTACCTGTAGAAGCCTGAGCTAATCCCAAATTTTTACTAATTTCCATGTATAAATCCATATATAAACCATGTATTTAACTCACAATGTGAAGAAAGCACTTACCCCTTTATAGTTGATGAAGATGGCACTCCAAAAGTGCTCTAAAATCGGCTCACATGGACGAAATGAAGTGAAAATGAGTCAAACCCTCGTTTTAAAAGAAGCACACTGCCCATCCCAATCTTCGCACCTGCGGTCCAATAGCCGCTTCTATAGCTCTGCACCGGCGGAAATTCCATCGCAGGTGCGGTTCAAGCTCAGCCCAACATTTCCCGCATCTGCGGCCCGTCAACGCTGCTGCGCCTACGCTTCTGCGGCTCTTCATGCGCAGGTGCGGTCCCACTTCTGTGGAACTTGACTGTATCTACGATCCCAGCCTTCCCCAGCCAGAACCGCTTCTGCGATCCTCTTGGCCGCTTCTGCGGCTCCGCACCTACGGCCAAAACCTCACAGGTGCGGTTACACCAGATACCAGCTGCCTTAGTATTTTCCTTAGTCCAAAAACCGATCCGTTAAGTCCTAAAATATCATGCAAACTTAGTCTATCCTTTAGGTCACATCAAACAACACTAAAAACACGAATCACCCTCCAATTCAAACTTAATGAACTTTGAAATTTCAAACTTCTACAATCGATGCCAAAACTTATCAAATTACGTCCGATGGACCTCATATTTTGCATACAAGTCATAATTGACATTACGGACTACTCCAACTTTCGAAATCGGAATCCGACCCTGATATCTAAAAGTCCACTCCTGGTCAAACTTTCAAATTTCAACTTTTGCCAAATGACCTACGGACCTCCAAATCCATATCCGAACGTGCTCCCAATACCAGAATCACCATGCAGAGCTATTCCCAGACTCGGAATCCCAAACGGACATCAATAACATTGAAATACACTTCAACCCAAATTTAGGAAATTCTTTCAAAAATGCCAACTTCCATAATAGGCGCTGAAACGCTCCCGAGTCATCCAAAATCCGCTCTGGGCATACGCCTAAGTCCAAAATCATTATACGAACCTAATAGAACCTTCAAATCCCGATTCCGAGGTCGTCTACTCAGAAATTACACTTTAGTCAATTCCTCCAACTTAAGGCTTCCGAAATTAGAATTTTCTTTCCAAATCAACTCTGAAGTTCCCGAAATTAAATTCTGACCACGCGTACAAGTCATAATACCTGAAGTGAAGCTGCTCAAGGTCTCAAACCGCTAAATGACACGCTAGAGCTCAAAACGGTCGGTCGGGTCATTACATTCTCTCCCACTTAAACATATATTCGTCCTCGAACTTGCTAAGAACTGCTCTGGAGTCCGAAATCATTGTTTAACTTCAAATATAATATTATCTACTTCCTCACATGACTCTAGAACACTCCTCTCAGCATTGGCATCCTCTAGAAAAATATGGTCTAATGCTTGGTATTCTCGTTTTAGCTCCTCAATTTGGTCTAGAAGATTTTTTTCAGTTTCCCACAACTCATCATTAAATTGTTGGGCGTTGAACGCATCAACCTTTGCACTCAAATCTGCATCCAAGTTGTGCAAAGCCAAGCCAAACTTGTCAATTTCTTGTGCAAGATCAACTCTCTCCTTCGACCAGTCATTCACCAACTTTGTTAGAAGATAACGCCGTTCCTCATATTCCCTTAATCATGAATATTCGTCTCAATACCAAGCCTTACTCCCATATTCAAATTCAGAACTCCTAGAGTTCAGGTCATGACAAGCCCAGAAAGGCGGGTCATAAAAATCTTCCGTCAACCAAGTGTCTTCATCAATAACCTTACCTCCGGATATTTCATCCCCAGATATCATGTTGAGAGAACTATGAACACACTAAGAGAAAGATAAAATTGTTATAAAAATAAAAACAATTTACAAAAAGAAAAAAAAAACAAAACCTATAAAGATAAAAGTAAAAGTCTAATCTAGAAAAATAATTAAATAGGAAAATTAAAAACTTGAACAGAAATCAATTAAAAGCTTAACTTAGATAAAGACTCAATAAAGAAGTCCCCGGCAATGGCGCCAAAACTTTGTTGGTTCCCCAAGTACACGCAAGTATACGTGGCCGTCAAGTAATAAAGTGACTCGAACGTCGGATGTCGGACCCACAGAGACTTAGATTAACCGTTAACTAAGTAAACTAAAATTAATTTACTGTCCAAGATGATCAAATATTTAACTTTTTTATTACAACTACTATTGCGAAATTTAAACACGTAACCTAGGGAGATATAAATTCCAGGGTTGTGGTCGGTTTATCAATCCTATTGAGTTCATAATTACACCTGTTAATCCAAATTATCTATGATTGCTAGTTGACCGGATCGTTTATATAAATAGCATGTTCCCACAATACTATCCGTCTATCCATAATATATCAACCCTATTTTCCTATGGTCTTGAATCTATCATGAATGAATATAATACGGTATTCAACAAAGCAAGACTGTTAGGTATATTCCTATCCTAACCGTGAAATCTTTCCCCAAGCCACGGGTTCAGAAACAAGCTCTCTCTAATTCTACTCTAATCTAAACACGGTTTTCCCAAGCATAGCATAAATAGTAAATAGAACTCAACTGCTGGCCAAACAATTAAGCAATTATGCATAAAATTAGAGAAACAACCAAAGATGATAAATTGAATTAACGTAATATAATTAATAAACTTCAATATAAATGACAACCACAACCTTAGAACGTGAAGCTTAGCTCCACATAGACATGGTAGCAAAACAACAAATCATCAAGAAAAAGTAAAGATTACTAAATTTGATGGAAGAAAGATGGAATCTGATGAATTTCAGCCTCCATGGCGGCTCCGTGCTCTCCCTAGGTCTAAAGTCTGTCCAAAGTCGGTCTCATCTAAAACACGTCCAATCCCCCTTGAAAATGATGTTTAATGACTATTTATATGTGTAGGGTAAATATCTACATGAAATAACTAAGTCCAAAACCAAATAGGAGACAAAATAGGCTTGAAACCCGAAACACGTGAAGCACCTCGTGACAGACCGCGCGCCGCGAGCTTAAACGCGAGAAAGTTGCCTCGCGACACCTGACTTCTGCCCGAGTTTGATTCACTTTGTGCTTATCCGCCAAACATTGCATTCCTTAATTTCTCGTTCTTTTCCTTTCTTTTTCAATTTGCAATTGTCTTTCGTTTGTCTTCTTTTATAATACTAAACTTCAATCATTGTCCAATAATTAAATAATCATGAACCCATTCTTGTAATGTATAAAATACACATAAAATCTCTAGTTCGCTTCCAATTTCATCTAAAAAGTACCTACACATAAAATAAACTCAATTAAGCATATATATAATATAATTTAGCATTAAAGCACCTAAATGTAAGGTAAGTAATGCACTAAAAATATACAGTTATAGCCAAACATCAACACGCATTGACTATTATCACTTAATTAATCAAATTAGGAGGGGAAAGGGCTAACTCTATTGTTTAATATGGAGAATGAAGCATGAAATTCCTAAGTTCGGCATGGTCCAGAACAAAGTTGATCGATTGGTGGAACGGTCTCCCTTAGTGTGATAGGAATCATGCGAGAAGGATCCTAGGTAATTTGCCATCCTTAATGGACATCCGGCCAAGCAGGGAGCTGATTGAGGCTGCACTATGTTTTGGGACGAGAAGAGAGCCATCTTTCATTTCGAAAACTTGGAGATGACCCTACTTTTGGAGGAAATTGGAGGTTTTGCTAGACTTCCCTGGGATAGTCTGGGTTTGTTGGTATAGGAAAATTTTACCCCTTACGTTTTTCTGAAAATGTTCGGGATCAAGAAGAATGATGAACTAGGCTGCCTGAAGAAGTCTTGCATTCCCTTCGATTTTTTGTATGATTGGCATGGACATAGAAAATCTTACGGGTTATATCATGAAGTTGACCATAACTTTTGTTGAGAGAATTCATCGTCGGGTTTATATCTTCATTGTGTATTTCTTAGGGTTGTTGATCTTCCCGATGCAAGGAGGAAAAATTCATACTCGATTAGCCATGGTTTCCAGAACCATGATGGAAGGAAATGAGGGATAAACTTATAACATTGTTCTCGTGATATTAGCATAATTGTATTGGGCCTTGGACTGATACAAGCACGAGGCTGGTTACTTTAAGGGGTGCAACCTTACAAATATGGTTTTTAGAGCATATCCAAAGAGGCGACTACCGTTGTGAATTCCTTTGCAGGCTAATGGATGACTACATTGCCAGTCACCGCCCAAAGAAGATGATTTCTACTCCTAAAAGATTTGCAAGGCCTACAAATGCTCAAGGATGGGTACACCTTTTTAGCCTCTGACTGATGAACGGTAACACTGGATGTTTGAATGGTTTCCAAGCAAAGAGTTCATAATCCGATCCAAGAAAGCCACTCATTTGGTGCTGATGGATTGCAAGGTATTTACCCTTATGCTCCAACAAGAGCAATAAGGCAGGCTAGAAGAAAGCAGGTTATACCCCAAGTAGCCAAAATTACACAATACAAGGAAGATTTTAAGGGGGACGACATTCCTTTCAAGTTTGAAGCTCAGCATATGTGGAATCAGAAAATCATCATGGAAAAAGAGACCATAGACCCCGATAGGTACCATGCTGGACACATGTACTATTACATTTCATGGCTAGAAGATGACATAACAAGAGATGTCAAACCGGGGATCAAGGTAAAGGGAAGGATCATAGATCAAGAGGCTGAGGCTTAGGTAAAATACAGGAGGCTGCGTAAGAGGGTCTTCAAGTCTGAGGCCAAGCACTTGGAACAACATAAGACATATATGGAAGCAATAAGAGAGTAGAGAGAGATAGCAAACAAATCAACAGAGAGGTTGGAGTATTTGGAACAGGGATTGATGGAGTTGGAGGGGAAAATGAGGAAGAGGCTCTGGGACTGCCAAGGCCTGGGTTAGGATGAAGGTGGAAAGATAGCAATGGCCTACTTATTGATCAACATGCGCGACCTTGGGAACATGATCGATGGGAAAAAGAAAGCAAGACATGGAGTGGGTCCATCTGGGACCAAGTAGAATAGAAAGTTTTCTTTAAATGTTTAATAGTTATATTTCGTTATAGAATTGATGTAATAAGGCTCTGTGCCATTAGTAACTCTATTTTATTTTGATTTAGTAATAGAATGATTTGATTTATTTTTGCGCTAATGGGATGAAGCAATGTTGGCACAAATTTCTCCAAGTCTACTTGCCGTTTAGGCCTACCTCTGGCACAACGAGGTTCCCAAATTAGGACGTGAACCATTGGATGTCTTATATACTATTTGTTTAAGTAACGCAAGGCTCTTTTACCTTACTCACTTGATTACCTTTTTGTTTTTTCTTTCTTTTGTTTATTCTCATTCTCAAAGGTTGGTTTGTGCACTTTGGCAACATCAGCATACCATACCAGATCTAGAGGTCCTCCACCTCCTCCCCCTCCTAGCAACATCAAAAGCAAGAGTAAAGAAAAGATGGATGGTTTAAGTGTCACTAGGAAAGACAACTCTAGTATTGCAGAGAATGTGGAAACCTCGGATGGAAGAAGTACACCGGGGCAGAACGAATTGGCTCTATGATTAGAACAAAAGATTCTGGAATTACAGGGCAAATTAGAGTAGGTCTGCAACCTCGCCAACATGTCCCTCACCTTAAATGTCCATGATATCAATCACCAAAATGCCATTGCTCAAAACCCACTGCAACCCCAGAATCCACAACCCTAGAACCTGCAACCCCAAGCTCCAAAAACTCCCCCTACCACTCAATAGTACCACAACCCCACACTCCTCACAAAATCTAAACCCTCGACCATTACAAGTTCCACAGCAACACTATCAACACACCACTCCATACACACAAGTCCTTGGAACCCAGCAAAGTAACCCCATATACGTAGAAACTCTACCATACACACTGCAACAAACCTATACACACTCGAACCTACTGAAAATGACCTACTCATCAGGAACATGGCTGAGGAGTTGAAGAAGTTGTCTGGAAGGGTCCAGAGTGTCGAGGGAGGAAAGGGTATCAAAGGTTTGAATTATGAAGACTTGTGTATTCAACAAGATTTGGAACTACCTGAAGGTTACAAACCCCTGAAGTTTGAGATGTTTGATGGCACATATGATCCCAATGTGCACTTGAGGACTTACTACGACAAACTCGTGGGTGTAGGCAAGAACGAGCAAATCTGCATGAAGTTGTTCATGCGAAGTCTTACAAGAGATTCCTTGTCATGGTACATCAGTGAAAACCCAAAAAATGGCCTAATTGGTTAAGTATGGCATCTGACTTTATGGACAGATTCAGATTCAATTCGGAGAATGCACCGGATGTGTTCTATATCCAAAGACTTGAGAAGAAACCAATAGAAACCTTCCATGAGTATGCCATTCGCTGGAGATCAGAAGCTGCTAAGGTAAGACCGCTATTAGAGGAAGAAGAAATGAATAAGTTCATCGTGCAAGCTCAGGACCAACAGTAATATGAAAGATTGATGGTCATAGAAAATCACAAGTTGTTTGACATCATCAAGTTAGTAGAAAGGATCGAAGAAGGTAATAGCGGCATGGATACCAATTTCGAAGCTTTGTAAGGCACTAATAAAGATTTACAGTCTGGAGGTATTTCTAAGAAGAAAGAAGTATGTGCCTTGATGGTAGCCCAAGCGCCAAAGTCTCCCCTCACCTATCAAACACTCCCACTAGTATATCATCCCTCACCCCTAAAATACCAGTATCCTGCTACCACCTACCATACATACAATACCCAACTAGCCTACTATCACTCATTCCCATGTGCCCGTCAGAATTACCTTAAACTCCGACCCAACTTCGACCGCAGAGCTCCCAAGCAATACACCCATCTTGCTGAATAAATAGCCCAGTTGTACGAGAGGCTAAAGGCCGTCGGTTACATCATTGCCATTCCCGTAGCCGCAATTGAAAAACCCTCTCAGTGGATCAACCCCAACAAAACTTGTGTTTATCACTCTAGTATGAAGGGGCATACCATTGAGGAATATATCATATTGAAAGACAAGATTGAGACACTGATTGATACTAAGGTAATATAGGTGAAGAAATCTGCACCCAATGACCGCAATAAATCCCTTTCCCAACCTTAGGGGTGAGGGAGTAAATATGATTGAGACTAATGAAGAATGGTACTAGGAAGGGTCCATTGGTCTTATTCGAGAAGGAGACACTGCTATGACATCCCCTGTCACACTCTCACCGATCGTGGTACATGTCAAGGCATCGTTTAAGGTTGAAATGGCTACTCCTAGGCCATCGTTCACTGTGTGGTAGCTCCATGACCATCTTACAAATATGATGTTATTCCATGGAATTATGTGGCCGATGCGAGAAGGAAAGGAAAGGCTAATATGGAAGAAGAAGGCGTCGTCCAAGGAATGACTAGAACAGGAAGAGTATACATGCCAGAGAATCTTTCCCAGGGAGGGACAAGTAAGGAGGCTGCGCCAAAACCACCTGTTGTGGAAACGAGTACTGATGATTTGTGGAGAAAGAGACAAGCAAAAGAGTGTTCAGTTGTTGATCACATAAACAAAACTCCTCCCAAATATCCATCCTATCATTGTTATAGAACTCAGACACACATAAGAATGCCTTGATGAAGGTGTTAAGTGAAGCCTATGTGCCCGTTTGTATCACTAGTGATGAAATGGCAAATATGGTGGGACAAGTACTAAAAACACACAAGATCACTTTCCACGAGGATGAGTTGTCACCAGAAGGTTTGAGTCACAATAGGGCATTGCACATCACTATGCAATATGAAAACAAGTTCATTGCTCGAGTCTTGATTGATGGGTGTTCGAGTCCGAATATATGCCATCTAACCACCCTGAAGAGATTGAGTGTAAGCATACTTGATACGGTTGGGGAGTATGAACGTGAAGGCATTCGATGGATCCTAGAAAGCTACAATCGGAGAAATTGATCTGAGATTGAAGATAGGCCGACCATGTTCGATGTTGAGTTCCAGGTACTAGATATTTCTGCCACCTACAACCTTATATTGGGATGACCGTGGATACACATGGATTGGGCAGTTTCTTCTACTTTGCATCAGGCTGTGAAGTTCGAGTGGAATCAGCAGAAGGTTGTTATTCATGAAGATGGCAACAATCCTATCTATACCAACCAGATCATACCTGCAGTTGAAAGTAGAAGGAAGTTAGGAGGGGAGACATTCCACAATATTGAATGGATAAACATAGTCGAGAAGGGATGATGGTGGAGTAATAAAGTGCTGAGCATGCAATTTTGGCTAGGGTATGAGCCAGGCCGAGGTCTCGGCCCTACGCTTTAGGGGATAACAGAACCAATACTGCCACGAACTCAGGATGTTACATTTGATCTCGGGTACGAGTACACTATGCAAGAATATGAGGATTGGTTGCCGCCATGGCATGATTTCTATTACCCGTTGCCTAAACCCATACCACCATTGTACCAGACATTCCGTAAGGCTAAATGTGATTTGGGGTTCCGAAGAAGATGAGATCTTAGCTGGAATGAGAATTCCGTTACTAGGAAAAGAAGATATAGATTGCAATGTGATCTTCGGAGAGGACGAGGAAGACCTCACCATCCAAATGGTAAGAGATGGACTTGTTCTCAGGAACTAGACCGCCACACCGTCCTGGGCTCGTCAAGTACCTGGGTAGCTTTGGCAGACTAGCATGATTTACCTTTAAATTGTTTTCGGGCACTTAAGACATTTAGTATTTTATTTTGAAATAAATACTCGAGACATCGAGTCGTGTTTTTCTTTGATATTTTATGTTTTAAATGAATGCATTATTTCTCTTCGTTTATTTATATTAATATCTCTGCATTCTTTTTAGCATAACTATTTCCTATCCTGTTGAATCTACAACTGTGACATGTAATGAAACAACACAACATGATGAGAGCGATTCAGAAGAATGGGAGAATGATGTAATACCCGAGGAAATTTTCTGTCACGCCCCAAAACCGAGGAGCGCGACCGACGCTCAACCGAGTGAACCCGACTGAGCAAGCCTGTTAAATTTCATTCTACTCAAATTCATTCGTGAATAAAAAGGATATGTACTCCGTTAATCAAATACTGAAGAGATTTCATTAACCGCTTCCATTTCATTCCCATTAACAACATCATTCAATATTTCCAAAATAGTACGAGGTTATAGATTTAATAAAAAACATGTTGCCAAATGCCAACAGTTCAAATCCAATTCCTAACATCAAATACCATCCACAACCTGTTTACGTAGCCTCTAAGTACAACTGAAGAGTAATATGAAAATGCCGGCAACAAGGCCCTGGCTAAACCTCAACCACAAAGTACATGAGAAACAAAAGATACATGACCCCGAAATGAAGTGGGGCTCACCAAATCGGCTGAAAGGAATGTATTGCTATCATTGATCAATGCCGCCTGTTGTAGAACCACTTGCATCCATTAAAGATGCAGCGCTCCCGGCAAAAGGGACGTTAGTACTGTTGAATAGTACTAGTATGTATAGCTAGAAATCCTCTTCCAAAATAGAATGCTCATATAATCTATACGTGGAACACATAATATAATGTAATTGAAACAACCTGTACAAATAAGGACAACAATAAAGGGGCACCTATGGTCTGCATTAATAATGTGTCTCATTAGACCGTCCTTAATGTTCACATATCATATTATACACTTATGCGTTTCATAGACCGTCCATAGTGTTTATTCATATCATACGTCTATACCTCTTATACACAATACACCTATACGTTTCATAGACCATCTACAAGATTTCATATCACAATGGATTTCATAACACAATGTACCTATGCATTCATAGACCGTCCACAGAATTTCATATCATAATGTACCTATGCGTTTCATAAACCATCCACGGGGTTTCATAACACAATGTACCTATGCATTCATAGACCGTCCACAGAATTTCATATCATAATGTACCTATGCGTTTCATAAACCATCCATGGGGTTTCATAACACAATATACCTATGTATTTCATAGACCGTCCATAGAGTTTTATAACACAATATACCTATGCGTTTCATAGACCATCCATAGGGTTTCATAACACAATATACCTATGCGTTTCGTAGACCGTCCATAGGGTTTCATAACACAATATACATATGCGTTTCATAGACCATAGAGTTTCATAACACAATATACCTATGCGTTTCATAGACCGTCCATAGTGTTTCATAACACAATATACCTATGCGTTTCATAGACCGTCCATAGGGTTTCATAACACAATATACCTATGCGTTTCATAGACCGTCCATAGGGTTTCATAACACGATATAGGAAACAAAAGTACAAATACGTACATCTCATAAAACACCACATATCACCTAATCCGTACTTTCAACCACTTACAACATTATTATTTCATTGTCTCTCTTGGCCATACATATGATTCTTTATTCATGGCGCAATGGCCGTATTTCATATTCCACACTTTTATATCTTCCCTTTCATAGATCATCATCATAATTATCAACAAGTAGAATATTCCGAAAATCACAACATTAAATTCATTAGTAATGAAGGCTTTAAACACAATCGATTTCTTTCCAATAAATGGAGTAAAATGATTGGCAATCGAAGTACAAGTTAAAATCATACACAATTTTCACTCACGAATATGTAAGAATGCAAAACACATTAAAAATTACATACAAAGCTTAGCATTAGCTAAAACAGCCACATATGGGCATCACATGAGTTCATAAACTTTTAGCCGATTATATTATCGAAGTCAATTTTGGAATAGTTGAGTCAAAGCTCATTTCATAATCTTTCTCACATTATTTCACTTCATTGGCACCATTGGTCACAAGTATAACATTCACCATTGGCACGTTGGCCGCACTTTATATTCTCAATTTACTTATTTCACATCCAACTATCTTTATAGGTTATCAACAATAAGACATTCCCAATCAAGACTTTAGGTACACATATGAGCAACTAAGAGTCTTAAGAATATTGAGATTTTCTCACACAATTTGGCATGCTAGTTTTCATTTGAAATACGATTCAAGCCACCACATTTTAATACGCAACCCATACTTTGAAACTCACGGAAATATTATGGAATTCAATTCCAAGAGAGAAAGTTTAGCCAACATACCTCAATTGAGCTTTCCTTAAATTACTACAACGTTTCGGAGATTCTAGCAATCCCAATCTATTTTGAGACATAAAAAAATTGAACCATAATTAGGAAGATATGCATGGTCTCAGCTCATTTGAGCATTTTATCAAACACTAGGTGTGCAAATTTAACCACAAGGTTCTTCTACAAGATTTCCTTCACTCCACAACTCAATCCTTACTTATTTAAGTTCAACAATCCTCCCACAATTCTTATTGGTACATGCATGTATAAATAATACTCTCATACCCATGAATCATACTCCTAATCAACCATCTTCTATCCAAATTCAAAATTGAAAACTAGGGTATGAAACCTTACCTCTTAGATGAAGAATTTGTGGGTTTTCCTTGTTAATCTTCCAAGATTTGAGCAAGAGTTGATGAATAATTAGCCTAGGATTTTCTCTCTCTCTAAAACACTCTCCCTTCTCTCTAAAACATCAGAATATTTGCTCAAAAATAACCTTTTGCGTGTATTTAATGAAATAGGGTCGAGTTTTAAAAACCCAAAAATGAAGCTCCGGAACAGGTTCTGCGGTCGTATATGCGACCGCATATCGGTCGCATAATTGGTGTCCAAAATGACCAAAAATCTGCCTGAGTCTGCGGTCACTATGTGGTCCGCATAACAGTTATGTGATCGCATAGTACCACGTATAAAAGTTATGCGGTCGCATAGTCGACGGCGTAATTACTTCCAATTGAGCCAATTAACTTCCTCACTCTGTGGCCATTATGCGGTCCGCAGAGTAATTTTGTGGTCGCATAATGGACCGTAGAAATGCACTTTTCCACCAAGAAATTTTCCTTTACTTTCTCGTGCATTGTTCAACCCAAACCGTAAGCCTAGTCTGGCACCATGAAACATTATTTACTTTGCAAATTTTTACCGGGCTTTACACTTAAGTTCTTCAAAATTTTCCGGGGTGTTACATTTTCAAGGAAGTGGAAATTTTGAAAACAAACCAAAGTCAAACTTAGAGGAAATTGAGACAGTTAATTTGGGGAATTCTAAAACAGTCAAAGAGACCCGTATTAGTATCCATCGATCACCGTCAAACAAAGAATAGTACATCAGATTTCTGAAAGAATATGAAAACATCTTTGCGTGGTCCTATGAAGACATGACATGGTTGAGCACATCCATAGTAGCCCACAAGCTACCTACCAACCCAATGTGTCCACCGGTGAAACAGAAACTTAGGAAATTCAAGCCAAACATGAGTTTGATGATAAAAGAAGAGGTTACCAAGCAGATCAAGGCCAAGGTCCTTCGAGGGGTCGAGTGTCCGACTTGGCTAATCGTACATGTACCAAAGAAAGATAGGAAGGCCAGGGTGTGCGTTGACTACAGAGATTTGAACAGAGCAAGTCCCAAGGATGATTTTCCACTGCCAAACATACATATATTGATCGACACTTGTTCCAAGCATGAACTCCAATATTTTATTGATTTCTTCACAGGATACAACCAAAGATGGATGGATGAAGAAGACGCAGAGAAAACAGCCTTCATCATGCCATGGGGTATGTATTGCTATAAGATGATGTCGTTTGGTTTGAAGAACGTCGAGGACACCCACATGAGGGCCAAAACCACTCTTTTTCATGATGTGATACATAAGGAAAATATATTTATGTGGATGATGTCAACATCAAATCCAAGAAGAGCCTGGATCACATAGTAGATTTGAGAAAGTTTTTCGACTGCCTGCGAAAGTACAACCTGAAGCTGAACCCCGCGAAGTGTTCTTTCGGGGTCCCTACCGGGAAGTTACTAGATTTCATTATTAGTCACCGAGGAATTGAGATACACCCGTCAAAGATCAAAGCCATCCAAGATCTACCGCCGCTAAGGAACAAGAAGGATGTGATGAGTTTCTTGGGTCATCTCAATTACATCAGCCGTTTCACAGCTCAGTCAACGGTAATATGTGAACCAATCTTCAAGATATTGAGGAAAGATGCCGTGACAAGTTGGACTGAGGAGTGTCAAAAGGGATTCGATAAAATCAAGGAGTTTCTATCCAAACCTCTTGTGCTGGTTCCACCAGAGCCTGGGACAACTCTACTATTGTACCTGTCTATGTTGGACGAAGCCTTTGGATGCGTCTTGGGACAACATGATGAGACAAGAAGAAAAGAGCATGCAATATACTATCTGAGTAAGAAGTTCACACCTTATGAAGCTCGGTATTCTTTGTTATAACGTACTTGTTGCGCTCTGACATGGATAGACCAGAAGTTGGGGAACTATTTTTGCACATACACCACATACCTCATATCAAGAATGGACCCCTTAAAGTACATTTTCCAGAAATCTATGCCTAGTGGCAAGCTGGCAAAATGGAAAATTTATATGACTCACAAGGTGGTCAAGGGACAAGCATTGACCGATCACCTGGTAGAAAACCCTGTGGGCAGAGAATATGAACCATTGACAACATATTTTCCCGACGAAGAAGTATCTTTTGTAGGTGAAGATATTGTTACAGCTTATGATGGTTGGAGAATATTCTTTGATAGAGCTGCAAATTTCAAGGAGGTAGGCATTGGAGCTGTCCTAGTATCAAAAAACTGGCCAACATTATCTGTTATCTGCCAAGATTAGGTTCCCATGCACCAATAATATGTCTGAATATGAGGCTTGCATTTTGGGACATAGGTTGGCCATCTACATGAACATCCAGGAATTATTGGTAATCGGAGACTCAAACTTGCTGATACATCAGTTACTCGGAGAATGGGCCACCAAGAATACCAAGATACAGTCGTACTTGCACTATGTGCAGGAATTAATCAAGAGGTTCACAAAGATAGAATTCAAGCATGTTCCCTGAATTCAGAACGAGTTCGAAGAAGTACTGGCCACCCTATCATCCATGATACAACATCCAAATCAAAATTACATCGACCCCATCCCAATAGAGATCCGCAAGAAGCCTGATTACTGTGCCCACGTTGAAGACGAATTTGATAGGAATCCATGGTTTCACGATATCAGGGAGTATCTGGAAAAGGGAGAATACCTAGAAAATGCTACACATAATCAAAAGCACACATTACATAGGTTAGAAAACCATTTATTTCAGAGAGGAGGAATTTTTAATAGAAGAACTCCCGATATAGGACTATTAAGATGTGTCGATGTCAAGGAAGCATCCAGATTGCTCGAAGAGATACATGCCGGAACATGCGGACTTCACATGAATGGGTACGTTTTAGCCAAGAAGATATTGAGTGCAGGATATTTTTGGATCACTATGGAAACTGACTACATCAAATATGTACAGAAATATCACCAGTGTCAGATACATGCTGACATGACATGGGTTGCACCTAATGAACTCAATGTTACCAGCTCGCCTTGGCCTTTTGCTACCCGGGGCATGGATGTCATCGGCCCAATCGAGCATGTTGCTTCCAATGGAAACAGATTTATCTTGGTAGCCATTGATTACTTCACCAAATGGGTCGAAGCCGTATCCTACAAAGCTGTAACAAAGAAGGTCATAGCATATTTTGTTCGGGACTTTATTGTCTGCCTATTTGGGTTGCCCAAGTCAATCATTACTGATAATGCTACCAATCTCAACAGTGACCTGATGAAAGCCATGTGTGAAACACTCAAGATCAAACACAAAATTTCTACTATGTATAGGCCATAAATGAACGGAGCCGTAAAAGCCGCCAACAAAAACATTAAGAAGATACTAAGGAAGATGGTAGACAACTACAAGCAGTGGAAAGTGGCATGAGAAGTTACCATTTGCTTTGCTTAGATACCGCACTACGGTCCGAACATCGACTGGGGCAACACCCTATCTCTTGGTTGATGGTACCGAAGTTGTTATACCCGCCGAGATGGAAATTCCTTCCATGTAAATCATATAGGAAGCCGAGCTTAGTGATGCAGAGTGAGTATAGAGTCGATATGATCAGTTGGCTCTCATTGACGGTAAAAGAATGAACACTATGTGTCATGGCCAACTTTACCAGAACAGAATGGTGAGAGCATTCAACAAGAAGGTTAGACCAAGATGATTCATACTAGGTCAACTGGTTTTGAAGCAAATTTTCCCACATCTAGACGAAGCAAAGGGAAAATTCTCGCCTAACTGGCAAGGTCTTTACATGGTTCACCGAGTGCTAACAGGAGGAGAACTCATACTAACAGAAATGGATAGAGAGATATTTGACAAAACCCATCGATTCGGACGTCATCAAAAGATATTATGTCTAAATTATATTGATACTTTCTTCTTGATGTAACATGAACTATGCTTGACCCGATTCCCATTTAAGAGGGGATACGCAGGAAGCCTTGTGGGTTCGGTCACATTATAATAAAATATTCCTCTGAGGTCAGTAACTGGGGAAAAATTTTGAGCGTCGTCAAATTCAATGTTGTCACACCAAGGGTATCGCCAGAAAGTATTCGTCAGAACTGAGGCAGAATTTTGAGGGAATCCTCAAAATTCAATTCAGGAAAAGGATATTGCAATGTCTCAAAATGAGTCACAGTCTATGATTCGCCAGTACTATCTATTTTTTAGCATTATCACATATTTTGAATAACTATATTTTTACAACTAACTAATAGCAAAACGCATATTTCCAAAACCCATTTCTTGTAATAGCCTAATTCTACCTAAGCTAGCTCAAGCACAAAAATGTCAGGCTCGAAAAACCAAGTTAGAAGCAAGGACGGAACGAGGGATCAAAAGCACAAACCAACCTTATCCCTCGACTTACAATCTTTCTTCGAATGCAGGAATAACAGGTGCAACATCATCGGGAGTATCAATAAAAGATACACGACAAGACCGCTATCCTCACATAGACAGATGCTACGAAGCTTAAATATGTCGAGCTAAGAATTGCCTTCCCTTCTCGTATTTATTTTAGGCTAAGAATTGTCTTCTCTGCATAGGACTAAGCATTGCCCTCATTCTTTGCATAAGGCTAAGCATTGTTCTCATTCTTTGCATAGGGCTAAGCACTGCCCTTATTATATTACATGAGACTATGATCTGCCTCCATTATTGCATAGAGCTAAGAACTGCCCATATTACCTGCATAGGGCTAAGCACTGCCCTCATTACATTGCATGAGGGTAAGCTTTGCCTCCATCATTGCATAAGGATAAGCATTACCTTTCTTGCATAGGTCTAAGCACTACCGTCATTCTTCGTATAGGGCTAAGCATTGGCCTTATTACATTACATGAGGCTAAGCTTTGCCTCCATCATTGCATAAGGCTAAGCATTGCCTTTCTCCGCTTAGGGCTAAGCACTGCCCTCATTATTTGCATAGGGCTAAGAGCTGCCCTCATTACCTACATAGGGCTAAGCACTACCCTCATTCTTGGCATAGGACTAAGCACTGCCCTCATTACATTGCATGAGGCTAAGCTCTTCCTCCATTATTGCATAGGGTTAAGCACTTCCCTTATTACCTGCATAGGGCTAAGCGTTGCCCTCATTCTTTGCATAAAGCTAAGTATTGTCCTCATTCTTTGCATAGAGCTAAGCACTGCCTTCATCACTTTGCATGAGTCTAATATTTGCCTCCATCATTGCATAAGGCTAAGTATTGCCTTTCTTCCTATAGGGCTAAGCATTGCCCTCATTCTTTTCATAGGGCTAAGCGCTTCCCTCATTACCTGCATAGGGCTAAGCGCTGCCCTCATTCTTGGCATAGGGCTAAGCGATGCCCTCATTACATTGCATGAGGCTAAGCTCTGCCTCCATCATTGCATAAAGCTAAGAATTGCCTTTTTCTGCATAGGGCTAAACATTGCCCTCATTAGTTGTATAGGGTTAAGTACTGCTCTCATCTCATACAAGGCTAAGCGTTGCCTTCCTTTATTCTTGCATAAGGCTAAACTTTGCCTCTATCACATGCATATGGCTAAGGACTGCCTATTCTCTTACATCGAATGATCGAATATCACTGCACCTTTGCATTTTATGGGCTGAAATATAACCAAATTATCCAAGTGAGTCATAGTCCGACGGCACCATCTTCATGGCTCGAGGACACCTTTATGTGGCCTAAGGATCTAAAAATTGCATATCATTATTCAAAGGCGTCATAGTGCATCGTCCTCAATCACATTGCCCATGCTTCCGTAACAGTCAATTTCACATTATTGCCATTTATAATTTTCACATGAAATATCAACTATTCATGACACCATCCTATCAAAATAAATCATTCTTTCCATAGTGATTCCATTGGTCTTATTCGCCTTTGGATCCAGAACTACACGATACCTGATTCCCGTAAAATCAGGGATATGTAGGCAGCTCAAGAACCAGGGCCAGGCCACCATATTTTAACATCTCCTACCCTACTCTCACCTATTCGGACAAAAAATTAACTATCATCTCGATTTCTTTACCCGACAATTTTTTCATCATTCTCGGGTAAAGAAGGGCAGTTGTTGATACTCAATTTTGCCCTCATGTTTGTCACTTAGCTAATATATCCTATAATGTATTATTTGTAGAGTATTTGCTTGCATTATTATTCCATGGCATGTTTTAAATATAAATATTTATAATTTTATTAAATTATTATCCTGAAAGTTTCATACAAATAATTTATTTTTAGCAAATATACCACTAGGCTGGTTAAATTAAATTTGGTATTTTAATTGGTAAATATTTATTAATTACTCACTTAAAATTATTTCTGAGTGATTAATTATCCAAACTAATTATTTACATCTTCATGCACATTTTATAATATCTTACATCATTTTCTACAATTATATTTGTATATTTGTATCATTTGAATATCATTTGCAATAATAGCCAATATTTCTCAATAATTATCTTTATTATGCTATTTAGGTTAAAATAGTATTTTTATATTACAATGTACTATTTTTAAAAGTGTTAATTTCAAATTAGTATTTTTTATTATTTTATAGGAATTTCTATTTATTTTTTAATTAATTCCCGTGTATTTTTAATTTTTGCCCAAAGTGAGGTGAAAATCTGGACAAAAATTGGTCCATATCTAGAGCCCAGCTACCCCAGGCCCGAAACCAAACGACCCCTTGACAAAACCCGGTCGGGGCCTGTTTCCTAACCCGCTCAACCTCCGCTAAATTCTGGTCGTTGATCTCAAATGATCAACAGCCCACAACAACACCTCTATTTTTAACCTAATCCCATTTCTTCCAACCAGTCCCCTCTACACGCTCTCAACTCCTCTCCTCTATTCTATGAAACTCTAGCCACCTAACCCTAAGTCCTCTCCAAATCCAGCCACACCATGGAATCTCTCTATGATTTAGTTACATTATATGTGCTACTCTGTTATTATTTGCACGACTAAGAAATTACTTAGTACTTACCTGATTTTGGCAAGTATTGTCTCTCAGAATCAAGCCGATTGACTTTGATTTTTTGAAGATTCAGATGATATTCCATCTATATAAATTCAACAAGGGAATATTCTTGCATCCCTATTTTGATTTACAGTCGTTGGACCCTAACTAGGGTTTGGTATCGACCTATTTCCTTTATCGACTCTGTCACTGGTTGCAGGCGATTTTCTTTTCCTTATTTGTGAATGACTAATTTCTTTATCTTATTGTTTGTTTAATTGGATGTTATATAAACCCGCCTAAATTTCCCCTTAGGGCAATCCTTAATCACTCTCTCTCACTCGAACTTGGTCTATTTTGTTCTAAAATTATTGAATTCAATTAGTCAGTGGCCGGATAAAAGCCAAGGGCATTGTGGTGCTGCTAATGACCTCCTTCAGTGCAACCACTGCTCGGAGCCCCTTTTGAGGCTTTTGTGAACTCTAAAGCCCAGGAGATTTGAGATTCTCATTATTCTCCTTCAATCACTGTTGTTTGAGCCATCGCTGAAACTCTAAATTTTCTCACTCTTTGCCCGTTTATCTTGCAACTGGTTAGTATTCTCGACTCTTAAATTTGAAATACTTCCCTTAAATATGATCATATCTATGTGAATTCTGTGTGTCAATATTGTTTGAGCCTTCATGAAGAAAACATGACTCAGTTTCTCTGCTACTTGTGAATTTCTAGTGTTGTACTGTCGTTGCATGTTTCACTGTAGTTTCATGGTTCAAGTGATGTTCTGCAGTTTTGTTGCTCACTAATATCAATTTGCCTAAGTCCAAGACCTTAAGATAGGCTTCAAAACATATAGTTTATTCTCATTATGTGTAGTTGACTTGAATGATGTCTGACCTTCTTAGTTTTTGCCTGATTTATTATGCTTATGTTGTCTCTGACTTTGTATTTTTCTGTCTGTTATGAGTTCATATTCATGCATTGCTTTAGATTTCTATGTTAAAACCTTCTTGTGAAGATCAATATCTGCGCAGAATTTGTTTCGAAAATATTTTACTTTAAGAGTTTCATGCTAAGTTCTTCATGTATGAACTACTATCTGCTGATTTCTCTAAATTACTTTTTGACCATGCTTTGAATTCAGTTCTTTTTCACGACAAAATCTCTCTTGTAAAAGCTTCTATTTGGGTATTTTCTCAGAGTTAGTCCTGGATCATGTCTTGCTTTAAATTCTCATGCTAGGTTGTCCCTATCAGAATTGCTATTCTTTTATAGTTAGTTCTTGATCATGTGTCACTGTATGTTTCATGTCAGGTCATTAATGTGAGAACTTCTACTTGAATACGTTACCAGCTATGTTTCATCTTAGGCTCTCATGATAAATTGGTACACATGAACTGTCATTTACCATCCTCTCAGAATTGGTTGTGAACCATCTTATGTGTTTATTTTATTTGACCTATGTATTTTGCATGTCCTTCATATATTCCTGGAAGAATCCTTATGAGGCTCTCCAAAATATGTTCCTGTTCACGTGTCTTTGGGGTGTTATTTAGAAATTCTCGCTAGTTGAAACATTAAGGACAAGATGTGCATATTTCCACCTAAAATTGGAAGTTACTTGAATAATTGGTTTGTTTAGGCTGTCACTTGTGTTGTTTATATTCCTTTTGGTGGTTAATAATAATGGGTAGATAAAGTAGTTGTTCCTATTGTTTAGGCATGACTGTTGGGCCAATTTTTGGTATTGGGGTCTGAAGTATGTTGACAGCACCTGGAGTTTAGACCCGCCTGCTACACGGAGTTCTAAGCCTACTTGAAGGCCGAGATGTGTTACTGGTTATTATTATTTGTAATTGAACCTGTAATATTTCTATTTGAGCCCGTAATAACTTGTAAAAACAAATAATAGGGAATTTAGTTAAAAGGTGGGTTGTGTATTTTAATTTTTACATAAACGGATAGAAAACATGCCTATAGGGTCTAAGTTATCGTACTTGCTACATGTTTGCTATGTTCTAACTATTTGCAGTGCCTGCTAATAGATAGCATGCCTATAGGACCCTCAAGTTTGCATATTCGCATAGAAATCATGATTTATGACCTTAAGTAACTGTTAATTCAATGCTGCCAATATGATTTATAACTTGTCTAGAAGACATGTCTATAGGGAAAACTCTTTGTTAACTTGTTTGCATATTTGTCTATCCTCCTAGAGATAATGTTAGAATTAAAACACTTAGCACCATGCCTATAGGACTCTATTAACTGATTCGACTGTTCAAAATACCAACTGTGCTCTTGATATTTCACATAGAGATCATGACAATATGACATATAAACTAGAACCAGTGTCACATAACTACTGATCTATCTAAAAATAGTCCAAAAGAGTCATTTAGAAATCTTGCCTATAGGACTTAAATAAGGAAGTCCACTTGTTTGATTACATGCGTATGAATTCTGAGCTTGATTAATTATAACTTATCATCCACATATTCATATAGACCATGCCTTAGGCTTAATTTATTCAATACGCAACTGTCCGTCTTAGTTCCAACTAGAAGAGCATCTCGCCCGTCCATTCCGCTACTGCCAATGACTGTTGTTTGACAATTACGTCCATATGAATCTATGTGTAGAGGTAAACATGAGCCCCCCTCCCCTTTGTGCTAATTCTTTCCCTATATTAAGTCTTATTTGTTTCTATTATGTGGCGCCTAGTCTTTTAATTTTGAGCAACCTAGGATGAGTCTAGAACTTCCTATGTAGAGGTTCAATGCCTCTTGGACCATAAGCATGGGACGGGTAGGCACAAGTAGGGCACGACTTAGAATTGAATTAGTGTGCTTTAGGTAAACAACTTGAAGATAGTAATCGGGTAGCCGGAGATGATAATTTGTGCTCGCTGGATAATATTAGCAACCCTTGTACTTAGAAGGGTCGCGAATTATTATTTATGTTGTACGGGGTGATTCTTTAGGCTAAAACATTTAGGACCCTCCCCTCCCGGACCCCCAATTGTGTCTAATTGTTCCTTGTATATTTAGTTTGTTGGAATCTATGTTTAACTAAGTTATAATTTGTAGCCTCCAAAGAGTTGTACCAATTAGTTTATAGATGAAGTATCTTCTTCTGAATTATTCATTTGCATTATTTGTGTGTTATTTCTTCTATTATTCGAATAAATAATTGGCTACCTAAACTTTTGCACCCTTAGTTCAATAATAAACTCATATGCATGCTCACTTAGGATAATTAGCTATAATTCGATAAATCCCACATAGCTTTAAAATTCGGTCGGGAACCACAGTTGTGGACCTCGAAGAGTGCCTAACCCCTTCTCTTTGAGGTAATTTGAGCCCTTACCCGATCTTTGATGACACAGACAAGTTAAGACAGAGTTATTTGCAAATAGGTGCCCTGACGTACCTCAAAAGTGTTAGGTAACGACTTTCTCTTTTAATACTCGTTTAAAAGAGTCGTCACACGTCAAAACCCGCTTTCGTGAGAAAATAGAGCGCGACATGTAAAAGCTCAAAGAACATTGGAAATAAGTACAAGAAAAACATAGTGATTGCAATTGGAACATGAATCAAACTCATAATCCTTCGGACGAATAAATCATTAGAAACTATCCGTAATAGTAGGAATAGAACTTGGTCAAACCGTAATCGGAGTTCATAGGGAATTCATGGAATTCGATTCTGTGGAAGGAGTTTAGACAACATACCTCGATTGATCTTTTCTTCGAATTACTACAACATTCCCCTACTCTTAGCAACTTCAATCTATAGAATCATAACCAAATTGAACAATTATTAGGGAGGCATTCATAGGCTTAGCCATTTTCATCAAACACTAAGTGTGCAAGTTCAACTATAAGGTTCTATAATGGAATTCCTTCACCCCACAACAAATTTCAAACAACAATCTACCTACGATAGTTCAACAACCTCCATATCTCCTTCATCGATACATGCATACCCAACAACACACCCCCAAATCAAGAACCACACCTCACATTCTTCTCACACACTCCAAATTCAAAATTGAGGGCTTAGGCTTTCGATCACCATCCCATAAACCCCAAAATAATATAATCTTATTCATAAATGCATGATAGGATATTGCATGTGAGCTAGGGGTAAGGTCTTACCTCTTTAGTATAAGACTTGAGAGTTTTTCTATTGAATCCCCAAGATTTGAGCAAGAGTTTTGAAGAGTAGAAATGTTGGAGCTTCTCCCTCTCCCACTAAGTTACTCCCCTCACTCTAAAATATCCGCTTATTCCTTCCAAAATGACCTATGATGCCTTTTTTAAATTAGGGTCAGGTTAGAAAATTCTCAAAAATTACCCTCTAAACCAAATATGTGATCATGGAATGCGCCGCAAAAAGGTTGTGCTGTCTGCGAACTGGACTGCAAAATAGTCTCTAAAATCTATGTTGGCATGTTCAAGCCTGCAACAAATTTTGTGGTCCGTGAATCGATTTCACAATCACACACTAGACCACAGAATCTCCTTCCAAATTTCCCATGTTGATTATGCGACTGGTATATGGTCCGCGAAATGGTTATGCAGTCACACATTGGACTGCGAAATGACCCTCAAAATTAAGCTTCTTCTGATCAATCCGCGTTGGTTCTGTGGTAAGCGGAACAGATCTACAGTTGCATAATAGACTACAGAAATGCCATTATTATGCCTGTCACGGTCAAGTTGCCTTATGAGATTGACCAGTACGCTGAGATGGAGAAAGAAGCAAGATCTAAAGAAGATGAATCATTGTCTAATCACTTGCGTGGGTTGAGGAAACAAATACCTACAGGTCGCTCGAGGGATCGAGAGCCTAAACTACGAGGAACTGTGCATACACCCAAATGTCGACATGCTGGTAGGATACAAGCGTCAAAACTTTAACATTTTCGACGGAATGGGCGATCCCCATGCCCACTTGAGGGCCTATTGCGACAAGCTAGCAGGAGTAGGGAAAATGAGAAATTAAGAATGAAATTGTTCATCGGGAGTTTGACTAGAGAGGCACTCACCTGGGATACCAGGCAGGATCCCCGAAATTAGAGAGAATGGCAGGATATGGCTAATGACTTCACGAATCGTTTTGGGTTCAAAACTGAGATCACACCTAACAGATTTGCCTTAGTGAATATACAGAAGAAACCTTCCGAGTCGTTCCAGGAATATGCCCTTTATTGGAGGACCGAGGTAGCCAGGGCACAACCTCTGCTGGATGATAATGAATTGACGAAATACTTCATCTGTGACCAAGAAGGCATTTACTTCAAAAACATGATGGGGATGATGGGTCAGAAGTTCCCTGAATTGGTCAAGATGGAAGATTTTCTAGAATAGGGCATCGAGTCTGGAAAAATACAATCCATTGATGCATTACAAGCTACTAGCAAGGCCATCCAATTCGTTTTCATTGGTAGTGCAAAGAAAAGGAAAGAAGAGGTATCGGTAATTGTCCCTTTTTATCAATCAGGTCCGCCTCCTCGAGCTAACCAACAACCCGCAAACTTTCACTCTTTAGTCCACCATACTTATACTCGCGTTTACAATACTCATCCACATCACAATCCACCCCGAGTCAACCCATACCAAAATCCACCACGACCATATGCCCATGTCCAAACCACAACTCATCTTAACAGGCCAGCTTGTGCCTCAAGACCCCGTCCTAAACATGAAATCTGAAACCCCAGAAATTATACCCTAATTGTCGAACCTTTATCCCAACTATTCGAAAGGCTGAGGATGGAAGTCTTGCTATATTCGGTCGAAGGAAGAATTCCAGACCCACTCACCAAATACTTTGATGCAAGTAAGCATTGCAAATACCATATAGGTGTCCAGGGACACGACACCAAAGATTATAGTCTGAGGTACGAGATTGAAATGTTGATCAAAAGTGGAGAAAGCCAGTGCACCCCAGCTCCACCAAATATGAACCACAATCCACTACTGTACCACAAAAACCAATGAGTAAACATGATCACCCTAGAAGAAGACTATGATTTGATAGGAACCATCGTCACCATCGGTAACACTGATGCGGCAGGAACAATTCTTCAGACGGCTCCATTTATTACAATATAGTTGAAGCCACCAGTAATGGTCCAAACATATTAGTCGTGGCCCGCCACAGCCACCCCAATGGGAGAAGGATTGAATCATGATTACAAAGTGGTCCCATATGCCTACCAATCAAAGAGAAAAGGGAAAATGATAGAAACTGTAGCAGCTCATGGGATGACTCGGTCAGGAAGGTGCTATGCTCCTGAGGACTTAGGTTGGGGAAATCCAAGCAGGGAGCAGAACCAAAGGAGAAACATAACTAATGTAGAATTAGTAGAATTCTGGATAAGGATGTCGCAAAAGAATGCTCCATTGAGGAACAGTTGAAGAAGACCCCGCACATATATCTATCATGAACTTGCTGATGAGTTCGGATAGTCACGAGAATGCTTTAGAAAATGTGTTGAGTGGGGTAAGCGTGGCGAGTAATACTACTAGCGAGGAATTGGATGCGACTATCAGAAAGATGATAGAGGCCAATAAGGTTTCTTTTCGAAAGGATGAGATTCCTTCAGAGGGAGTGGATCATAACAAGGCTCTACACATCACCGTCAAGTGTGGCGACCAGGTCATATCTAGAGTGCTTGTTGACGGAGGATCCAGAGTGAACATCTGCCCATTTTTCACATTGCGAGAATTAGGTATCAATATGGGAGAAACAACGGAAAGTCATGTGAGAGTCAGGGCTTTTGATGGATCGCAGAAAGGCGTCATTGGAGAAATCTACATGGCCTTAAAAGTCAGACCCGTCGAGTTCCCAATGCTATTTCAAGTGATGGGTATCTCGTCCTCCTACAATTTGCTACTAGGAAGGTCGTGGATACATATAGAAGGAGCACTTCGTTCCACCCTACACCAATGCATGAAGTTTGAATAAGATTTGCAAGAAATTATGATCCATGGAAAATAGAGTCACCCCACCTGCTCGGAACACGCGGTTCCTTTCATAGAGGGACTCGATGGAGTCACTCTCTATATAGTCGGGATTGTGCATACAATAAAGATAGAAAAGAATGAATGGTTCCACAACACGCAGTCACCATATGGGTCGGGTATGGCGATCAGAGAGATGATGAAGTATGGGTATAAATCGGGATCCAGGCTAGGAGCCAGGTCAAATGGGATAACTAAGAAAAATCAATTGAAACAACAAAAGGGCACCACGTGTTTGGGGTACCAGTCTGCGACCGGAGGAGTTCATATCAACAACCCCAGGAAGAAGGTTTTCATGCCAGAGCATGTTCCTTGGCAATAACTCACGAATAGGACAGCTTCACTTTTGCGAGCTGGTGGACATCACAATTACGAGCAGTGTCGCAATTGCAACACTAGGCATTAGAGGGACAACTTGCATTTGTGAAGCTTTATTCTCTTTTGATGGTCCTTCGCAAATGTAAAGATTTAGTCGCATTTGTGACATCTGAGAGGCTTAGACACTATTTGCATTAACGATTAGTGGTTTGCTTTTGCGAAAATCACAATTGCAAATAAGTGTTCGCAATTACGATATCTACAGCTGGGTAAAAGGTTGGGACTTCAGGACTTAGCTTATTTTACTCCATTTTGAGACCTAGTCTCCACACAGAGGCGATTTTAGTGAGCAAATTCTTTCCAACTTCATAGGTTAGTAATTTTAGCTTGTTTTTGTTCAATTTCTATTGCTTTTTCATAAAGTTTTATTACCAAATCTAAGATTTCATAGAGTAGAAATATGGGTTTGGGGTAGATATTTAGGATTTTGTAAATTAGAAATTTAGACCTCAAATTGAGGTCGGGTCTCGAAATAAATCACATACTTGGACCCGGAAATGAATGGGTAATCGGGATTTGGTCTTAATTTTAAATTTCGACCACATGAGCCCAGGGTTGACTTTTTGTTGACCTTTTCAAATATGTTAAAGATCAAACCTTTTTTGTACGAGGGTAGTTTCTAAAGCTTGTTTTGACTTATTTGAGTAATATATGACTAGATTATGGTGGTTTGGAGGTTTGTTCTAAAGGGAAAACCATGCTGGATTGCTGATCTTATTCCAAAAAGAGGTAAGTATCGTGGTTAACCTTGATTTGAGGGAAATAGGACATGGTTGGTCGATTTGCTTCATTATATATGTGTGAGGATGGTGTATAAGCAAGGTGACGAGTGCATAGCATTGTCATGGGTATAAGCATGCGAGGTGTTCTAGCTTACTTCTTGCTTGAATTGTACAATGTCTTTTCTTATTTTGTATTATTCCTTATTACGTGCCCTTACTTGATACATGTTTTACTTGTCACATATATGATAATACTTGTTAACTGTCTCTATGTGATATATGTTCCCATTTACTTTATGCTATGATCTGATGTATGCCTTTAATTGTTACATGCTCCCTCTCTCTCTTGTTATAGATAGATGTTTTTACTGCTTCATGTCTTTATGTTCCTTATTGTGTTACATCTTCCTTGTTTTATTCTATTGTGTTACGTTATAATTTATGACCTTAGATTTGTTCTCGTGTCACAATTTGTTTAAGTCTTGTTAGTGTATGTTGTGAGACTAGTTTCTTGGATACTGCACTATTTGGCTTTCCTTGTTCGTGCTCGTGCTTCCTTGGTAAATTTATGAGTTCTAGCTCCCTTTAACATTATGTTGTGAGACTTGCCATGTTGGTCGCTAATGAGAATTACCAAATGAACTAATATAATGGGATCAGATTGCACATCGCAACGGTATTGTTAATGACATTGGATCGGGTTGCGTGCCGCAACAGTATGGACACTTGTTGGTATTGATATTGGGATCGTGTTGCACACCGCAACAGAATGGATGTCTTGTGGTTATTCTTTGTTATTATACTCCACTACCGTGTGGTGTTATGAGGCTGTAATGTGATAATATTCTGGGGCCCTCTGTCTTCTTCTTTCTCATTTCGTTCGTTATGTAGTTACTCGTTTCTCTATATTGTATGGTTTTCTGCTTATTAATCATACATGTTTATAGTAAGTGTCTTGTGCCTCATCACTACCTCATTGAGGTTAGGCTAGATACTTACTGAGTACATAGGGTCGGTTGTACTCATACTATACTTCTGCACTTTTTGTGTAGATTTCGGAGTTGGTCCCAACGGTGTTCATAGGTTATTTGCTCGGACCCTTTCCTAGGAGACTTGAGGTAGTGCTTCTTGGCATTCACAGAACCTGATGTCCCCTTCCTATCATTTATCTACTATTTATTGTACCAGACAGTACTATACTTTCCATTGCAGACTTGTATTTAGTATTACTAGTGGCTCTTGTACTTATGACACCGATTCTGGGAATAGTCTTGGACAGTGATGGTTGTGGATCTATTATACATTTTATGAGATTTCACTCTTCTATCCTTATTAGTATGTCTCTAGCTGTCAAATTGCCTTAATCATTGTGCTAATGTTGTCTTGCCAAGCAAGTGGATGTTAGGCGCCATCACGACCCCATGGTTGGGATTTTGGGTCGTGACAGAGTTATTGTACATTCCCTGAACCGGTGACTTTTTTTAATTATTGCTGCTTTCACTCTTCTTTGGCATCGAAAATCTTATATATCTGATTGACTACCAACGGGGAATCACACTACACTTTGATAAACTCGGATCCCAGTCCCCGGTCTAACTCAAGTAGGGAAATCATAGACTCATACTCGACTTTATAATTAGTTAATGGAATAGTTTGTATGGCCTGTCTTAGAATTTCTCCAGATGGAGTAGTAAGCACTATGCCCAAACCGAACCCTTTAACATTGGATGCATCATTTGTAAATAAAGTCCAGACACCAGACACAGCCCATGAAGCCAAAACTGCTTCTATTACAGCTCAAGGCATCATTCTCGGACTAAAATCAGCTAGAAGTCGGCAGAACTTGCGACTTAATAGCAGTCTGTGGTTTATACTGAATAGCAAACTCACTAACTTCTACAACCCATTTATCCAATTGCCCTGATAGCTCAAGCTTATGTAGAATGTTCTACAAGGGAAAAGTCATAACTATGGCTATTGGGTGATATTAAAAGTATTGTCTAAGAGAATCTGTCACGAGAGCCAGAGCTAACTTTTCTAGGTGCGGATACCGAGATTCCGCACCTGACAACATCTTACTAGCATAATAAATAGGATATTGCCTACCTTCTTCTTCCCAGATGAGAACTGCACTTCCAACTTCTGACACTGCCAAATATACAAATAGTTGCTCACCATCATTTGGTTTGGACATCAAAGGAGGACTGGACAAGTACTTATTTAGATCCCGCAATGCTTGTTGCTATTTAGGTGTCCAAGTGAAGTCATTCTTCTTCTTTAACAGCGAAAAGAACCGATGGCATTTTTCGGAGGATCTGGATATGAACCTGCTAAGGGCTGCTAGTCTACATAACCTTTGACCTCTTTTATGTTTCTCAATTAATCGGGAATATCTTCTATCGTTTTAATCTTGTTCGAATTTAACTCGATCCCTCTCTGTGGCACCAAAAACATTGAGGAACTTTTCGGAACTAACTCCAAACGCACATTTTTCCGGGTTAAATTTCATGTTATACTTCCTCAGTATGTCAAACGTTTCTTGCAAATGACCAAATGATCCCCCTACATCCGGAATACGCATCAAGAAAACTCATTAATTCATGTCCAGCCGTGGCATCAATCATTTTATCAATATTCGGAAATGGAAAAGAATATTTAGGACAAGCCCTATTCAAATCTTTAAAATTAATACACATTCTAAATTTATTCATTTTTTCGGTACCACCACTATATTAGCTAACCAATCACGATATTTAACTTTTCGAATTGAACTAATATTGAGCAATCTATTTACCTCCTCCTTGACAAGCCTATTTCTCACCTCAGCTATTGGTAACTTTTTTTTTTGCTTTACTGGAGGGAAACTAGGATCCAAGCTTAACTTATGGGTTGCCACTTCGAGAGTGATACTTGTCATATCTAAATGGGACCACGCTAAGCAATCTAAATTAGCTTTAAGATAATCAATAATTTTACTTCAGAGTTCGGGGCTTAACCCCGTACCTAGTTATACCTTCCTTTTCGGGAACTCGGTGAGCAAAATGACCTGCTCGAGTTCCTCTATGGTTGATTTTGTTGTATTTGTATCATCTTGTACTTGAAATGATCTGTACATAGTAACTATCTGGTATCCTTTCCTCGACATCTTCTTCACTTGGTGTAGTCATAGGAATTAATTCGAGTGTTGGCACCAGAATCTATAATTGCTATTTATCGACTCTAACCTCTTTGATGTTAGATAAAGTAACTGCATTCATCTCCTTATCGGTGAGCTAATCTCCTCTAATATTCCTAACTCCATCTGGTATTGGAAATTTTAACAACTAGTAATAAGTTGACGGAACAGCCTTCATATCATGAATCCAAGGCCTATTGAGAATCACGTTGTATCCCATATCTCCATCCACAACTTTGAATAAGGTTGGTTTCATCACTCCTTCAGCTTACGTAGGTAACACGATCTCTCCTCGAGTCATCATGCTTGTTAAATTAAATCCAGCCAAAAAGCTTTGTAGCCGGAACAATGTTATCGGTTAGCTTTGCTTGCTCTAGGACTCTTAATTGAATTATACTAGCCGAACTACTTGGATCAACCAATACATGTTTAATTTAAAATTTAAAATATTTAAAGATATTACCAGAGCATCATTATGAGGTAGTATAAGAACGTCCGCATCTTCCTCATTAAAATAAATTCCATCGTCTCCCGATGCCTCGCGGACCCTCTTTCCATGAGTGATCGATATTTTTTTCCCTTACAACCGAAAATGTCACACCATTCACCTCATCCCTTCCAAAAATCATGTTTATTGTGAGGCGAGTGGACCCTATCAGTTTCGCCGGTTCTGCCATGTCATGACCTTTGTCGTAGTTATTCTTAGCCCAGTCACTCAAGAATTCCCTAAGATGTCCATTCTTAGGCAAAATAGCTACCTCTTCACAAAGGTGCTTGCAGACCCAGTTCTATGACTATGTGTACCATGGAATTCATATCACAAACTTGCATCTCTCTGATTAGGGTCCGACCGAATTGGTTTTGGGAACCTTACTTCCTTTATGTTCCTTATGGCAGAAACTAGCTACTTAAGGCTAATGTTCAAACTGTATTCCGAAAACTCGGGGCAACTATTATGATCTAGATGTCTCTTTGTCTTGCAAGCTTCTACTACTTCATCCACGATCAGTTCTTTTGTTCGGTCCAGGTCTTTTTATGAATGATACCCTCTAATTCTACGAACTTGTCTTTCCCAAGAGTCTGACCTTTGATTTGACATATATGGTTGGAACTAGCTCCTGGAGGACCTCCGATCTAAGTCGAGATTATTTTTTGACCTTTCTAGGTTCCAATCGCGGTTGAAAACTTTGAAAGATACCGGAGAATTCAACTGATCATCTTCTATTCTAATTTTAGATTCATAACAATTATGAACATTAGCCCATGTGGTTGTCTAGAACTCCAACAAGCTTTGCTTCAAATTTCTTGAGGCATGAGAGCTTAAGGTATTAAGACTCTTGGTAAATGCTTTCACTGCCCATTCATCTAGTACCGCCAGTAATAATATTCTTTTCTTTTGTAACCTGATCACGAATTTCTGGAGTAATTTTGAATCTCCTTGAGCAATTCTGAAGATATGTGATTTTCGCGCTTGAACCTTTCTTGCTCTTTCTTGAGCTTTAATAAAAGAATTTGCATGCATTTCAAATGAATCAATTGAGTGTTCATGTAAAAGTAATCATGTTAAATCCCCTTTCATTAAGGTTATCTGAATTACTTTAGCAAAGCTGACTCGATCTTATATGGATCCAAATCGTTTCCCTTTACAGCAGCGGTGTACGTTGTAATGTGCTGTTGCGTATCCGATGTTCCATCATATTTGCGAATATCCGGCATCTTAAATTTCTTTGGGATCAATTTCTGAGCTGCACTAGGTTTAAATGGCAATTGTACATACTTCTTTGAGTCCGGACCCTTTAGGACTCGAGGTGCTCCCGGAATCTGATCCATCCAAGCATGATATTCTTTAGAATTTTGATTTATTCGTGCATTTATCCCTCACATACACCTCATGAGTTCAGCCTTGAAAGGATCATCTATGGTGTTTTTATTTCTGGAACCATTGCATGTACTGTCTTCTTTATTATCCAATCTAAACTCCCACCCCCCAAAGCTAAGTTACTGGTTCCCAAATTCGTTTGTATCGTGGGTACACCAGGAGGGGATCGAATTATACCCTTTAAGTTATTTGTAGTCTTCGACATCGCTTATTGAATTTCAATCATTATCTAGTCTTGTCTTGAGAGATAGCTCATAATTGTTCTTTATTGTACTCTCTAAACTTTCACGGTATCGGTCACAGGCTCATCATCTAAAATCATCAGGAGTAAGACTCCTCGCACGTCGAGCATTCTCTCTACCTGACTTGGAGTTGATTTGTTTCCATCATGGTGAGTTTCACCATTTGAATCATCTTGTTGTGTTCCACTATGTACATGATGCCAATTGCCCATAGGTTCGTTGTTGTTATTCAGACCAGAGTTGAGCACATTGTTGACATCGTTATGTGCCATAGCTGTAATATGCTAATTAAAACGACAAAATTTTAAAGCAAGTTAGAATAAGATTAGCAAACCAAAATAATACCACAATTGTCTAGGCCCCACGTTGAGTGCCAAATTGTTTATCCAAAAAAGGTATAATTAAATTTTTTATAGGGTTACTACACAAGCGGATTAGGATGATCCGATTAGTAAACTTATAAATGAGAGGTAGTAATATAAAATAAATATAAAGAATGAAATAAGCCTGAATTTCAGATGTAATCCATTGGAATGAAGTTGATAACAAAGCTCAAATAGATGCTTTTTTGTATAGAACTATCAAAATGAAAGAAAATTTGCAATTGATGATTCTAGTAGATCGTGTCCTTACAATGAGTACAAATGCCTCTATTTATAGTCAAATTTAGGGAGACAATATCCTCAAATCTCGCCCTCTTAAAGATGAATAAAAGCCCCTCTTAATGGCTGCATAACGTTGGGAATAAATGTTGAGTTCTTCTGTAACGGCTGCCCCTTTAATTTTATTTCCTTCAAACATTGTCTTTTTTTCAAATTCACTCGTACGGTCTTTGCGTCCTTGGAATTTATATAATAAAGGTCACATGGCTCTATCCGGTATTATTTGGCTGCTGACTCATCTCCATCTTATCACCACTATCATGTATCTGTTAGAGAGGTGTCCACCTGTAAACTCTAAATTTTATCCAATACAATCTGTTGAGAGAAGCAAAGGTATCCTAACATGGTGAGTGATCCCGAGTAGCAGGCCTTTATTTAAAGGTACATTGGACTGCCAAGAGCAAGACCCTTATCGGGTACCGTGATACACTGTGAAGGATCTTTTTGATGCTGTCAATTATTATGATAATAATAGGCGGAATACCTAAAAATCACTCTAAACTTGACACGATTATTAGTTACACCCCTAAACTATTCGTGGTCTTAATTACCCCCTGAACTTGGCCTTTTGAGAGCAATTACCTCCCTGGACATTGATGTGGCGAAGAGTGTGGGTGTACACTCTTTTAAGCGCATGGGAGTGAAGAAAAATTAAAAAATCAGCTTCCAAGTAAGTTATTTTTTAACTTTTAATTGTCATATAGTCATATATAATGATTTATTTGTTATAACTATGTATTTCTTCTTGCTTTATCTTAACATATAATGTGGACTTTACTCTAACTATTATTCTTTTTAATTTCTTATATACATATATTGTCTATTTGTTCCAACTGCATATTTCTTCTTTTTCTTTGGACCAAATTTGTAAAAGTTTGGTTGGAACTCCATCATTTTAGCCAAATAAAAAACTTTTAGCAAAAATAATGGAGTACTAATTGTGTATTTTCTGTTATTTGTTTCTTTAGATATAATGTCTATTTATTTTAATTGTGTGTTTTTATTTTCGAGTCAAATCAGTAAAAAAAAATGGCTACAATTCCATTATTATTTACCAAATAAAAAGGTATAGCCAAAATAATGAACTTGCAATTGTACACTCTCTTTATTTCTTCTTTTTATGCAATGACTATTTATTTCAGGTGTGTATTTTTACTTTTTCCGATAATGTCTTTAAAAAATATATTTTAGAGCTCCATAATTTAGAGCTATATAAAATATTATAGCCAAAATAATAAAAATTAAGCTATGTATTTTTTATATCTTTTTAGATGCCTTGACTATTTATTTCAACTGTATAAATATTTATTTTCTGGTAAAATTCAAGAAACAATAACTAAAACTTTATTATTTTAAGCCAAATAAAAAAAATAGCCTAAATAATGTAGTTCTAGCCAAGTTTTATTATAAATATTATTCGAAAAATATTATCTAAAAAAGTAACACACTTAAAAAGGTATAAAATATATTTTATTTTTCAAAAATTTCACATGGACAGGAAAATTCATGTGGCAGGCAAGTGCATGCCACTTTCCTAGGATGAGATCGTTCAAGGGGGTAACCGCTATCGAATAACCAAGTATATGGGGATAATTAAGATCACGGATAGTTTAAGGATGTCACCAATAATACGTGCCAAGTTTAGGGGGGTTTTAAGGTATTTTTCCATAATAATATTAATAGCTGCTTAATATGGTTTGTTATCATTCCCATTTTTTTCTTTCTTTTTAGGGAAAAGAGCCAAATATAGCCCTCTATTTTTATATATTATCTATATTTAACCTCCGTTATACTATCAGGCCAAATTTACCCCTACCATTATACTATCGGGCCAAATTTACCCCTACAATCAGCAAATTTTTAAAACTAGCCCTTGATTTGTTAAGTAATTCAAAATCTCCCAAATTCCTTTTATTTAAATCACTTGTTGTTCTTCTTGGTCCACTATTTTTGAAATAATTGGTATTTACCTGCTTTATGAATTAGAGAAAAAAAAAATAAGAGAAAAAAATATTAAATAATACAACAAAATAAACAAAGTATAGTAAATTAAAAAATCTAAATTAGGTAACTTTTCTAAATTCTAAAAGTATTTACAACATCCCAATTTTAATGAATTCGTTGCACCGAATGTGTGGAAACTTTTCAAGTATTAGTGATTGGAGTTGAAGTTCCTCGGAGATTTTACATTGTCTAATTCAACTTTGCTTTAATTAAAGGCCTGCATATTATAAATTTTTAAGTTAGTCGATCGAACTCTATACTAACCACGCAATGATAAAATATATTTGAATATACATGTACATACATGATGATCAGCTGCATATAATACATAATAAATAGACCCACTAAATTCTACGGTGTGTATATGATTAAAAAATAAATAAAATTCTAAACCAATTTAATTTATTACAAGAAGAGAAATAGGTGCATTGGTAATTTAAAAAATATATAAATAATTTGTATAGTCTAGTAACTTTAGCATTCACATCAATAGTAATTTTTGAAAATAATGGAGCAAGAAGAACAACAAGTGATTTAAATAAAAAGAATTTGGGAGATTTTAGATTACTTAACAGATCTAGGGGTATTTTTAAAAGTTTGTTGATTTTAAGAGTAAATTTGGCCCGATAGTATAACGGTAGGGGTAAATTTGGCCCGATAATATAATAGATGTTAAATATAGACAATATATAAAAGTAGAGGGGTATATTTGGCCCTATTCCCTTCTTTTTACAATATTTAAGTTGATTTGCTTCATGCACGAAGATAGTACTTGATATTTCATGATTAACCTATATTTACTCTTGATTGATTGGTGATTTAATGTATCAGCTATGACATTTTTAATTATCATTTTGGTCACTACTTTATACAGTTTACGATTGGTGATTGGGAATATCAACAAGAAATGTTTAATTAAGAAATAAAAAAGGAACAACAAACAGGTAAAAGCGGAAGAAAAGGAATAGGCAACTGAAATGCAATTCAATGAAGAGACCGCTTCTTGCGTCCCCACTTATTTCTTTGTTGCTATTCTTTTAGTTTTAGATTTTTTGGTTTCTCATTCCTGAATAGAACCAAATTTTGGTAAAACTAGATGTTCTACATTCTAATCTAAATGAAATAAATATATCAAAATACCTGCTGAATACGCGTATTAATAACAAGTACATGAAGATTCATGTATTAGAGTTGCATATACATAGGCACGCATTCTCTTTATTTATCTTCTTTTTTTAAAAACATATGCTAATGTGAAATGTGGTTCACTTAAGTTCTACATCTAATAAAAATATTTATATTTGTAACTTAATAAAATATATAATATTAATTAACACATATACATGAAAAATTTCATATATTCCATGTCGAATATATTTATAGCATTATCAATTATTTTACTAATCACTTTTACAACATATTTTGCCTAGGGAGATTATGAGGGATCAATTACAGCTTATACAAAATGGATGTATGGTGCATGGCTCCCATTCAATTGTGTCAATTATGATACTTTTGGAGCCTTCATTGACATTGAAGGCCAATTTGGTCTTGGAAGAAACCATCCACTTTTCATGAAGCTAAAGGCCTAATCTAGCTAAAGAAGTGGAAGAGACTAAAACAATTATGGCGGATCATAACGTAGAATGGAACAAGTTTGGATGTTCATTATAATGGACAAGTTGAAGGAAAAAAATGAAAAATAATCATCAATGTGATGGTGAATACAAGATTTTGACCGTAGAAGTCTAGGATGTTGATCCATTTACATTTTAGTGTTGAATTAGCTTGTCTAATGGAGGATTTTGTGCTTTCTACTTTTTAGTGTTTAAATTATATATGTGTTCATATATATTGTCTTTGTGGAAGGTTGATTTTGGTCTTTTTTTGGAAATATCACTTCACTTCAATGAAGCGCTCTGTGCCGACCCGCATATTTTCTGCCCAAAGGGCTGCCAAACGAGCCAAACTTGGCTGCCAAAGACCTGAAGGTCTTTGCACATGGAGGCAATAATCCGACAGGCTATCCAGGCCCTCCTAGGGGCTACTTTTCGCCAGCAAAGTCACATGCAGCATAACTGGGCAGCAACATGCTGCCAGCAAAGGCATGTGCTACACAGCTAGGTAGGGCCACATCCTGTCTGGATGAACATGGGAGCAACTGCCTGCCAGCAAGAACTGGGGCACAACAGCTGGACAAGTCAATTGGCACATGGGCTGCCAACACCTTCCTGGAAATCACATGAAGCCAGCACAAAGCAGTGCACCACCGGCTGGACGGGCCCACAGCCAGCTTAGCTGCCTGTAGACATTTTTCTGTATAAATAGGATACTTAGGCCTTGTTAGAAGGCAGATCTCTTTACTTGTATTTCCTTCTTTTGTATATGAGATAAACCCCAAAAATTGTCCTTGGCCTCCCATCTTTGTGTCTTTTTTTTCGTTATCCCTCCAACCTTTGAGTTTGTGTGATTGCCTTGGTCCAAAATATGATTTTGTGCTTGTTTCTTGTTAAGGGCTGAAGCAAGAGTAGTTGTCAAGCTATCTTGCTACCCTCGCCGAACCCCCAGAAAACGGGTACGCGACAAGTGGTATCGGAGCTAAGGTTATCGACCTTGGCAACTGATGGAGATAACGTCAATTTAGACAATATTCGTGGCAGAGACGAGTCACCAAAAAAGCGACAAAAACCAAAGAAGAGAGGAACAAGCAAAGTGCGAGATCCCACCATAGCTGTAACAAGTGAGGCGCCAGCTTTATTGCTGCCCCCACAACAGGTTAGCCGTGGTGAAGATTGTGAGGCTTCTGCCTCAAATCCTTTAAACGTGAGAATGGGTCTCACAGAAGCTAGTTTAGATGCTCTAAACCAGCACATGGGAGATGTTCTGTACAACTTCCAAGCACTTGAGTCTACGACTCTGGATGGACTAGAATAAGTCAAAGAGTTGGTAGATCAAGTGATTTTTGAGCACAAGGAAGGACTGACTAACCTTGAGCTTAAGCTAACCGAGGTTGTATCGGCGTTGCATGGGGAAATTGAAATCCTAAAGCAACAACTGAAGGCAGTAGAGTTAGCCGGTGGCACTGGTCATGTGACAGTGCGGGAAACCAAGATCAAGGGCCCAAAACCGAAGGAGTTTAGGGGCGAACGAGACGCTCAAGAAGTAGAGAACTTCATCTGAAAGATGGAAGACTACTTTGAGCACCTTTGCATCGTTGATGAGGATGCCAAGATCCAGGCAGCAATGATGTATCTTGCCGATACCGCCATGCTTTGGTGGAGACGGAAGAAAGCCGACATGGAGAAGGGAACTTGCTCCATCAAGAGCTGGGATCAGTTCAAGTTCGAATTGAAGTGCCAGTTCTACCCCTAAAACATTGTCAACGAGGCACGTAGGAAGTTGAGAGAGGTCAGGAAAACAACTTCCATAAGGGAGTACGTGAAAAATTTCACGAAACTCATTCTGCAAATTCCAAACTTAGCAAGCGATGACTTGTTATTCACTTTCATCGATGGCCTTCAAGACTGGGCAAGGCAGGAATTGCAGCGACGTCAAGTCTAAGACTTCGATGAAGCTATCGCGGTGGCAGAGTCCTTAAATGATTATAGGACAGAAGCCACAAAGGCAAGGGATGCCAAATTCCAACCAGATAGAGACCATGGATATCGGGACAAGGGCAAGCAAATTGCTGCCTCTGACCGTGATTCCAGAGAACAAGGCAACAAGGCGCATTGGCGCGACCGGTACAACCAAAGGAGGAAGCAAGTTGGTCCCCCCAATGGTTGTTATATCTGCAAGGACACTAGTCATGGCTACAAGGATTGTCCTTCTTTGAAGAAACTCGGTGCCATAATTACGGCCGAGCGGAGGCTAACAGAGGAAAGGATTCAAGATGATGAACAAGCCAAAGTAGAAGTTCAATAACCGCCATACGTGGCTCATCTTGGCAACATGGTAATGGGCGCAGTAGTAGCAGAAAAGCCTGCTTTGAAGCAGACAGCCCAAGTTAAGCATGATATTGTCAAACTGGTTCACGCTTTAGGCGACGATGTGATTGGCAAGGAGCGCCCGTCAGGAGAACCAGGATCACTGTTCGTGGAGGCACAATTAAATGGACAATTAGTCTGTATCATGGTAGACACCGGCGTGATACACAATTTTGTGTCTGAAGCAAAGGCTAAGTCACTTGGCCTTGTGTTCGGTCCTAGCAGTTCTGTACTGAAGACAGTGAACGTCAAACCCACCAACATGAAAGGGATCGCCCGCAATGTGCAGCTCAACTTAGGAGCTTGGCAGGAAAATGTGAGTTTCTTTGTCTCTTCCCAGGATGTGTTTGATCTGGTATTAGGGCTGGACTATTGGGATGCAGTGAAGGCATTCATATGCCCATTTCTCAACCAGATCTACATTTATGACCCAAGGGGTCCGTGTGTGGTAGCGACAGTTCGGGTACCGCAAGTTGTTAGTTTGCTTTCCGTGATTCAAATTGTAAAAGGCTTCAAGGAAGAGGGAGCACCGGTTTTGGCAGTCGGGATAGGGACTAAGGAGTTCAAGATAGACAAAGCCTTGACTCCTTCTAAACAACGAGTCCTTAAGGGTAAGGACTTCATTCCGTGGGCAAAGCCGCCTGCCATGGGTCCATACATGGCACCTCCAAAGTTGGAGGATTCAAGGAAGCAACGTGGAAAGCAACTTGGGTCGAGACATGGCAGTCCGTTAAAGGCACCTTGTAGAGACAAGAGTGATATGGAGCGGAGGCAATCCAGGCGACCAAATGTTTTCACAAGTTCTTCGGTCGTCGACAAAAAGGTCGAGACCATTATCAAGCATCGGGTGATACAAGGAGTAGGTTGGGGCAATTCTAGCGCCCAATTTCTTGTCCGATGGAAAGGGCAACCGCCAGAAGGGGCAATGTGGGAAAAATATGAGGCATTGTGGCCGTTCAAAGATCAAGTTCACGACTACTTGAATAGTTGTGGTGCCGAAGTCGTCGCAATTTCAAGTGGGGGAGAGTGTACCGACCGGCATATTTTTTGCCCAAATTTGCCGCCTAAAGAGCTGCCAAACGAGCCAAACTTGGCTGCCAAAGACTAGAAGGTCTTTGCACATGGAGGCAACAATCCTACAGGCTGTTCGGGCCCTCCTAGGGGCTACTTTTCGATAGCAAAGTCACATGCAGCACAACTGGGCAGGACCACAGTATGCCGGGACATTCATGGAAGCAACATGCTTCCAGCAAAGGCATGTGTTGCACAGCTAGGTAGGGCCACATCCTGTTTGGATGAACATGGGAGCAACTACCTGCCAGCAAGAACTGGGGCATAGTATCTGGACAAGTCAATTGGCACATGGGCTGCCAACACCTTCTTAGAAATCACATAAAGTCAGCACAAAGCAGTGCACCACAAGCTGGACGGGCCCACAGCCAGCTTAGCTGCCTGTAGATATTTTTCTGTATAAATAGGATACTTAGGCCTTGTTAGAAGGCAGATCTCTTTACTTGTATTTTCTTCTTTTGTATATGAGGTAAACCCCAAAAATTGGCCTTGGCCTCCCATCTTTGTGTCTTTTATTTCGTTATCCCTCCAACCTTTGAGTTTGTGTGATTGCCTTGGTCCAAAGTACGATTTTGTACTTGTTTCTTGTTAAGGGCTGAAGCAAGAGTAGTAGTTAGGCTATCTTGCTGCCCTCGCTGAACCCCTAGAAAATGGGTCCGCGACAGCTCGCTTTGCTTCATGCTTCATGCTTTAAGCGAATCGGAGCTTTGTCATTTCGCTTCACTTCATGCTTGCCCCAAACCTGAGTACAAGTGAAGTAAAAAAAAAAAGCAAATCGGGGCTGTATCACAGTACCTGTATTACACTGTGTTGTCTAATAACGGATCCACCTAAAAGGTATAGCAAGACTTTGAGAAAAAAAAAGAATTTAAGCTGGGCAATTCAAATATACAACCAAGAAATCATAAAGGACGTAATAGTGGTTTTTCTTTAACCCCTATTTCTTTGGCCCAATAATGTTTTGCATATTCTTTTTAACTGATGCTTCATGCTTCTTCTGGCATGAGAAGAAGTTTATGCTTTTATTCCCTTTTCAACAATCTTATTACCTTTACTGTTTTTGGCATGCAATTATAATCAATAACTTTTTTCTTCTTTCTCCACCATCGATATCATATCATGTGCTTCACCAGCAAGTTTCTCCACCAACCAAGTCATGTGCTCCAAGATCTCATTCAAAAACCTTTTTCCCCACTGATAAAAACATAAAATTTAAAAAATATGAGTATCCAATTTAGAGTAATCAAAGACTTTATATAATATTTGGATACCTTTACATATCCGATATGGGCAATGTTAATCATCCTTAATATTCTCCATCATATGTAACCCAATTTTAAGGTCTACACCTGCATTAAACCTTTTTTTCTTGTTCTTGCGATTTTTGTTTTTTCACGAGCATAATATTTAAATAAACGTGAAATAGTACAACAGATTAAAACATAAAGCTTGGCACAGAGGCTCAATAAACCAAAGAGCAGGCACGAGCTAGAATTAGTGGCTCGATGCTCTAAATTGGGAAAAAGACGCCTATAACAGCGAAATAAATCTGAGCATGATTTAACTCTATAAGTTGGTCCAATTGCCTCTAAATAAATGAAAAGTGACATACAAATTAGGACTCCAGGACCTAAAGTTCATAGAAACAAATGTCCTACCAACAACAAATCGGTGCTTCATACCTACTGCATTTATGTGAGGCCCATTGGACATTACTCCCGCCGTCCCATTTTATGAGAATATTAAAATTAAATTATTTTTAAATATAAAAATATATCCTTATTTTTTAAAAATTTTTTTTAAAAAAAGTGTGCCACGAAGTTGGGTGGAAGGAGTACATTGTCCTCTTATTCGAGGGTTTAATCAAGAATCGTTAATACGCTTAAAAGCATTATGATACACATTAATCGATGAAGTAAGAGTTGAAAAAGATAATTTATCTATACCTTTCTCTCGCCCACCCATCTCCCTATTCTTCTATCAGCAGCTGCCTTTTCCTAGACGGACAAAATTTTACCAGGAGCAAACAGAATGAGGTAAAAGAATTGAACATGTGGACAACTAAGCTTTGTTAAGCTCACCTACCAAAAGTGAAGCTCAAGTGTCACATCACATTACAGGACCAACAAAATGGGCATACTGAAAAGTTAAAGAACAAGCTGAATCAACTTATGCATGAGCATCTTAACCCCGAAAATATAAATTCATTAAATGTTCCAGACAAGTTCAAATATTTGTGCGGGTGAGAGAGAGAGAGGGGACTCTGGAAGAAAGCTATTCAAAAAAATGAAAGAGAGAAGAAGAAGGCAGCCCCGGGCACAAGATATCACGTGTTCACGCAGGGTCCAGCCACCCGAAGGGTTGTGACGTAGACAACCTCCCTAAAGCAAGCATTAATGGCTGCTTCCAGGGCTCAAGCCACTGACCTATAGGTCACGTAGATAACTTTACCGTTGCTACAATTCTCTCCTTCAATTATCATTCAAGACCATTTCTGAGGTGAAAACGAAAGCTACTTATCATATTTTAAAAAGCAGAAGTCTAAAGATTACAAAACGAGCACAAGATGCAAATTGTGTTCTGCGATCGCGTAGGTGTGAGCAGCTAGTGCATCACGTTCGCGTGAGGTATTACGCGTTCACGTAGAGTAAATTTCTAAGGGAGGGAAGTTGTTCTTCACGATCGCGAGGCCTTTTTTGCGATCGTGATTAAGGAACCAGTGGGCAGAATTTAATGTTAAAAAATGAGGGTTTATGTTCATATAAAAAATAATTGATTGAGAGCTCGGTAGAAGGTGAAATTTGGAGATATTTTCGGAGGAAGTTATTGGGTAATGATTCCTAACTCCTTTATGATTAAATAATACTAATCTATGCTTGATTTCATCAATTAATTTCGGATTTGGGGTGGAAATAGGGGAAAAATTGAGAAAAGTTCTTAGGCCAAATTTTGGGATTTTGATCGAGATTTTGGTATCGGATTTGAGTGATTTAATATGGTTAGACTCGTGAGTAAATAGGTGTTCATAATTTGTGACTTTTACCCGATTCCGAGATGTGGGTACGGGCATGCTTTTTGGGCGTTTTTGTAATTTCTTGCCTTAGCTTTGATTTCGCTAGCTAGATTAGTTTCTTGTAGTTATATTTATGCTATGTAATTGATTTTGGCTAGATTGGGCTACTCGGAGCCGGATATTCATGGGAAAGGCATTGTGGCTGATTGATTGAGCTTGGTTCGAGGTAAGTGTCTTGCCTAACCTTATGTGGGGGAACTCCTCTAAGGATTTGGTACTTCTTTTGATATATGAGCATTGTGTACGTGAGGTGATTAGTGTGTACACGGGCTATTATTGTAAAACTCCGTTTTCATTAAGTAAAATACATGTCTTCCTTAGCTGATCTACACTAGCATATGTAATTATCATGTTTAGTTTAGAACAACATGTCTACGTGTCATAATTGCTTATGTGAACTCTGTGCAGCATGCTTAGTGAATTTCCTGCTTCTTCCTTGACTTGTACTTAGTCTAAATCATAAGAATTCGTGATGTAGTTGTATTTCTATTATTTGCGCTGCATATTTACTTTGGGACTATAAAACGGTATTCCTGTATATCCCCGTGTCTTGCATATTTACTTTGGGACTACGGAACGATATTCCGGTAGATCCCCCTATCTTGCATATTTACTTTGGGACTACGAAACGGTATTTCGGTAGATCCCGCTGTCTTACATATTTACTTTGGGACTACGGAACAGTATTCCTGTAGATCCCCCTGTCTTGCATATTTACTTTGGGACTATAGAACGGTATTTCGGTAGATCCCCCCTATCTTGCATATTTACTTTGGGACTATGGAACGGTATTCCGGTAGATCCCCCTGCACATTTAAGTTTGGGACTACGGGACGGTATCTTGAGAGATCCCCTATTGTTAGCACTGTGTTCTGAGCTGTTGTCTTTCATTGATTCTATTCCTGTTAGATTTCCGTATTTATTTTTATTGCGATATTTCATTCTGTCTTATTTCATTATATTTATACCAGTAGGGCCCTGACCTGATCTCGTTACTACTCGACCGAGGTTAGGCATGGAACTTACTGGGTACCATTGTGGTGTACTCACGCCCTTTCCTGCATAAGTGTTTTGTGTGCAGATCCAAGTTCATCTTACCAGCCTCATCACTAGTTGCAGTCGCTGCTATTGGAAAATTCAAGGTACATTTGCCCGTGCCCGCAGATCCTCGGAGTCCCCCTTGCCCGCGCCCGCAGATCCTCGGAGTCCCCCTCTATTCACCTATGTTCATTTTTCCTTCCTTTTGTAGAAATGATGTATAGAACAGTTAAGACTTCTCAGTAGCTTGTGACTTGCGGGTTTCCGAGTTTTGGGAAATTTTTTTTTTGTACTTTTGAGAGGTGATAATTGTATATGGCGAGTGGCATTCAGTTTCTTATTAGATATTTGTTACTGTTAGTAGTTAATGTTCATGCTTTCATTTCATTTCTGCAAAGTGTTAGGCTTACCAAGTCGTAGAGACTAGGTTCCATCACGACGGTTCACGGATAGAGAAATTGGGTCATGACAAGTTGGTATCAGAGCCCCAGGTTCATAGGAGTTGTGAGTCACAAGCCGGTTTATTAGAGTCTCGCGGATCGGTACGGAGACCTATGTACATATCTTTGGGAGGCTATGGAACTGTTAGCAAAATTCCACTTCATTTGATTCCTTGCCGTGCGAGATTATTAACTTCGAAATTCTAAACTTCTGTCTTCTATTCTCTCACAGATGGTGAGGACACTTGCTATTGGAAATGACCAGGCACCCATTCCCCTACTAGTGCCGCCAGAGGCCGGGGTCGGGGTAGAGGCCAAAGACTCCCACGTGGTGCAGCGAGAGCACCCGAGCGAGCTGCTATAGGGGAGCCACCATCAGCTCCAGTTGGAGCACATGCACCTGATACGCCTACTATTACTACTCCAGCACTTCAGGAGACCTTAGCACAGTTCCTGAGCATGTTTGGTACATTGGTTCAATTGGGGTTGATTCCGGTTGTACCAGCTACTTCATAGACCGGGGGAGGGACCTAGACTCCCGCCGCTCACACTCCAGAGTAGCGAGTTCACATTGGTCACATTCCAGGTGTTATGGCGACACAACCTGTGGTCCCATTTCAGCAGGTGGTAGGGACCGCTTGCCGGGTAGAGGATAGGTGGGTCCAGGCGAGAGACGACAGACGAGGTCAGGAGAGAGAGTACAGGGAGGCGAGAAGACCTCATAGACTGGAGAGATCCACTGGTCCTTATTATGGAGGCAGGGTACGACATGGTAAAGGTTTTGTGGGTCAGCCAGTTCAGTTTGCGTTTCAAGCTTCGCATAGTGTTTCGGGTGTTCATGAGTTTCAGGGTACCCGTACCGTACAGTTCCCATAGCCACATCAGTAGTGAGGTTGTTTTGAGTGTGGTGACACTCGCCATGTAGTGAGGATTTTCCCCAGACTTAGGAGGGGTGCACCTCCACAGACTTCTCAGCCACAACAATCTCCACCAGGTCCTCAGGCTATGATTACAGCACCAGCTACCACCCCACCTGCTCAGCCAGCTCGAGGTGGAGGTCGGGGAGGTCGAGGTCGCCCTAGAGGGGGAGGCTAGGCAAGGTATTATGCTCTTATAGCTCGTGCAGAGGCAGTTGCTTCCGAATCTGTCATTACAGGTATTGTTCCAGTTTGTCATAGAGATGTGTCGGTGTTATTTAACCCAGGCTCGACGTATTCATATGTGTTCTCTTATTTTGCCACACATTTGGGCGTATCTCGGGATTATTTGAGTTCCCCTATTTATATGTCTACTCCTATGGGAGATTCTCTTGTTATGGACCGTGTGTATCGGTCGTGTTTGATTGCTCTTAGTGTTTTTGAGACCAGAGCCGACTTCTTATTACTCAGCATGGTAGATTTTGATGTTATCTTGGGCATGGACTGGTTGTCGCCCAATTATGCTATTCTTGATTGTCATGCTAAGACCGTGACGCTGGCTATGCCAGGTTTACCACGATTAGAGTGGAGAGGTACCTTAGAGTATACTCCCCGCAGAGTTATTTCATTTCTTAAAGCTCAACGAATGGTTGAGAAGGGGTGCGACGCGTATCTAGCTTATGTGAGAGATGTCAGTATTGATACCCCTACAGTTTATTCAGTTCTAGTAGTGAGGGACTATCCAGATGTGTTCTCAGCTAATCTTTCGGGCATGCCGCCCAACAGAGATATTAAGTTTGGCATTGATTTGTTGCCGGGCACTCAGCCCATCTCTATTCCTCTATACCATATGGCTCCTCCTGAGTTGAAGGAGCAGTTGTAGGAGTTGCTTGATAAGGGCTTCATTCGGCCCAGAGTGTCACCTTGGGGTGCTCCTATCTTGTTTGTGAAGAAAAAGGATGGTTCTATGCGTATGTGTATTGATTATCGCTAGTTGAACAAAGTCGCAGTGAAGAACAAGTATCCCTTGCCTCGTATTGATGACCTATTTGATCAGCTACAGGGGGCCAAAGTATTTTCCAAGATTGACTTGCGTTCAGGTCATCATCAGTTGAAGATTCGGGAGCTAGATATCCCGAAAACTGCTTTTAGGACCCGATATGGTCACTACGAGTTTCTTGTTATGTCTTTTGGGCTGACCAATGCCCCAGCAACCTTTATGCACTTGATGCACAGTGTGTTCCGACCTTATCTTGATTCTTTCATACATTTTAGTGTATTCTCAGACTCGGAAGGATCATGAGCAGCACCTGAGGACAGTGCTTCAGACTTTGAGAGAAAAGAAGTTGTATGCAAAATTTTCTAAGTGTGAGTTTTGGCTAGGCTCAGTGGCATTCTTGGGCCATGTAGTATCGAGTGATGGGATCAAGGTGGATCCGAAGAAGGTGAAAGCTGTGCAGAGTTGGCCCAGACTGTCCTAAGCGATAGAGATCCAAAGCTTCCTTGGTTTGGCGGGGTATTACTGTCGTATTGTTAAGGGATTTTCTTCTATTGCAGCACCTATGACCAGGCTGACCTAGAAGGGTGATCCGTTCAGGTGGACAGAGGAGTGTGAGGAGAGCTTTCAGAAACTCAAGACAGCTTTGACTACAGCCCTAGTATTGGTATTACCCTCTGGTTCGGGGTCTTATACCGTTTATTGTGATGCGTCGCGAGTTGGCCTCAGTGCAGTGTTGATGCAGGACCGTAGGGTTATTGCCTACGCGTCCAAACAACTGAAGGTACATGAAAAGAACTATCCTGTCCACAACCTTGAGCTAGCAGCTATTGTTCATGCCTTGAAGATTTGGAGGCATTATTTGTACGGTGTTCCTTGTGAGATTTACGCCAATCACCGGAGTTTGCAGTATCTTTTCAAGTAGAAGGATCTTAATTTGCATCAGAGAAGGTGGTTAGAGCTGCTTAAGGATTATGACATTACCGTTTTGTACCATCCCGGGAAGGCCAATGTGGTGACCGATGCTTTGAGTCGTCGGGCAGAGAGTTTGGGGAGTTTAGCATATCTACCAGCAACAGAGAGGCATATGGCATCGGATGTTCAGGCCTTAGCCAACCAGTTTGTGAGATTAGATATTTCTGAGCCGAGTCGAGTATTGGCTTGTATGGTATCTCAGTCTTCTCTTTGTGATTGTATCAGGGAGCGTCAGTATGATGACCCCCATCTGCTTGTCCTTAATGACACGATCCAGCACGGTGATGCTAAGGAGGTCACTATTGGGGAGCATGGTGCATTGAGGATGTAGGGCTGGTCATGTGCGCCCAATGTGGACGGTTTGCGTGAGTTGATTCTCCAGGAGGCTCACAGCTCGTGGAACCCCATTCATCCGGGTGCTGCGAAGATGTATCAGGACCTGAGGCAGCATTATTGGTGGAGAAGGGTGAAGAAGGACATAGTAGAGTATGTGGTTAGATGTCTAAATTACCAGCAGGTGAAGTATGAGCATCAGCGACCGGGTGGGTTACTTCAGAAGATAGAGATTTCTGGAGTGGAAATGGGAACGGATCACTATGGACTTCGTTGTTGGACTCCCACGGACTCAGCGGAAGTTTGATCCAGTTTGGGTGATTGTGGACAGACTGACCAAGTCAGCTCATTTCATTCCTATGATGACTACCTATTCTTTCGAGCAGCTGGCTCGAATTTACATTCGTGAGATTATCAAACTTTTTGGCGTACCAGTATCTATCATCTCTGATCGGGGCACGCAGTTTACATCGCGGTTCTGGAGAGCCGTACAATAGGAGTTGGGTACTCGAGTGGAGTTGAGCACAACTTTTGACCCTCAGACGAACCGGCAGTCCGAGCGCACTATTCAAATTCTTGAGGATATGTTCCGTGCATGTGTGATGGAGTTTGGAGGTTCTTGGGATTAGTTCTTTCAATTTGCGGAGTTTACCTACAACAACAGTTATCAGTCCATCATTCAGATGGCACCGTATGAGGCTTTGTATGGTAGGCGGTGTCGGTCCCTAATGGGTTAGTTCGAGCCGGGCGAGGCCAAATTATTGGGTACGAACTTGGTTCAGGATGCCTTGGAGAAGGATGTAGTGATTAAGGATAGTCTTCGTACAGCCCAGTCCAGGCAGAAGAGTTATGCGGACTGGAATGTTTGCGGTGTTGCATTCATAGTTGGAGAGCGGGTCTTGCTTCGGGTTTCGCCTATGAAGTGCGTTGTGAGGTTTGGAAAGAGGGGCAAGCTGAGCCCAAAGTTTATTGGCCCCTTTGAGGTGTTGCGGTGAGTTGGGGAGGTTTCTTATGAGCTTGCCTTACCTCTAGATGTGTTCCTAGCTGATCTTCCGGGCATGCCGCCCGACAGAGATATTAAGTTTGGTATTGATTTATTGTCGGGCACTCAGCCCATCTCTATTCCTCCATACCGTATGGCTCATTTTGAGTTGAAGGAGCTGAAGGAGTAGTTGCAGGAGTTGCTTGATAAGGGCTTCATTTGCCCCAGTGTGTCACCTTGGGGTGCTCCTGTCTTGTTTGTTAAGAAAAAGGATGGTTCTATGCTTATGTGTATTGATTATCTCCAGTTGAACAAAGTCGCAGTGAAGAACAAGTATACCTTGCCCCGTATTGATGACTTATTTGATCAGCTACAGGGTGCCAAAGTATTTTCCAAGATTGACTTGCGTTCAGGTTATCATTAGTTGAAGATTCGGGAGCCAGATATCCCGAAAACAGCTTTCAGGACCCGATATGGTCACTACGAGTTTCTTGTTATGTCTTTTGGGCTGACCAATGCCCCAACAACCTTTATGCACTTGATGCACAGTGTGTTCCGGCCTTATCTTGATTCTTTCGTCATCGTATTCATTGATGACATTTTAGTGTATTCCTGGACTCGGGAGGATGATGAGCAGCACCTGAGGACAGTGCTTCAGACATTGAGGGAAAAGAAGTTGTATGCAAAATTTTCTAAGTGTGAGTTTTGGCTAGGCTCAGTGGCATTCTTGGGCCATGTAGTACTGAGTGATGGGATCAAGGTGGATCCGAAGAAGGTGGAAGCAGTGCAGAGTTGGACCAGACCGTCCTAAGCGACAGAGATCCGGAGCTTCCTTGGTTTGGCGGGGTATTACTGTCGGTTTGTTGAGGGATTTTCTTCTATTGCAGCACCTTTGACAAGGCTGACCTAGAAGGGTGCTCCATTCAGGTAGACAGAGGAGTGTGAGGAGAGCTTTCAGAAACTCAAGACAGCTTTGACTACAGCCCCAGTATTGGTATTGCCTTCTGGTTCGGGGTCTTATACATTTTATTGTGATGCGTCGCAAGTTGGCCTCGGTGCAGTGTTGATGCAGGACCGTAGGGTGATTGCCTACGCATCCAGACAGCTGAAGGTGCATGAAAAGAACTATCCTGTCCACGACCTTGAGCTAGCAGCTATTGTTCATGGCTTGAAGATTTGGAGGCATTATTCGTACGGTGTTCCTTGTGAGATTTACACCGATCACTGGAGTTTGCAGCATCTGTTCAAGCAAAAGGATCTTTATTTGCATCAGAGGAGGTGGTTAGAGCTGCTTAAGGATTATGACATTACCGTTTTGTACCATCCCGAGAAGGCCAATGTGGTTACCGATACTTTGAGTCATTGGGTAGAGAGTTTGGGGAGTTTAGCATATCTACCAGTAGTAGAGAGGCATATGGCATTAGATGTTCAGGCCTTAGCCAGCCAGTTTGTGAGATTGGATATTTCTGAGCCGAGTCGAGTATTAGCTTGTGTGGTCTCTCGGTCTTCTCTTTATGATTGTATCAGGGAGCGTCAGTATGATGACCCCCATCTGCTTGTCCTTAAGGACACGGTCCAGCACGGTGATGCTAAGGAGGTCACTATTGGGGAGGATGGTGCATTGAGGATGTAGGGCTAGTTATGTGCGCCCAATGTGGACGGTTTGCGTGAGTTGATTCTCCAGGAGGCTCACAGCTCGCGGTATTCCATTCATCCGGGTGCCGCGAAGATGTATCAGTACCTAAGGCAACATTATTGGTGGAGAAGGGTAAAGAAGGACATAGTAGAGTGTGTGGCTAGATGTCTAAATTTCCAGCAGGTGAAGTATGAGCATCAGCGACCGGTTGGGTTACTTTAGAAGATAGAGATTTCCGGAGTGGAAATGGAAGCAGATCACTATGGACTTCATTGTTGGACTCCCACAGACTCAGCGGATGTTTGATCCAGTTTGGGTGATTGTGGACAGACTGACCAAGTCAGCTCATTTCATTCCTGTGATAACTACCTATTCTTCCGAGCAGCTGGCTTGAATTTACATTCGTGAGATTGTCAGACTTCATGGCATTCCGGTATCTATCATCTCTGATCGAGGCACGCAGTTTAAATCGCGATTCTGGAGAGCCGTACAGTAGGAGTTGGGTACTCGAGTGGAGTTGAGCACAACTTTTGACCCTCAAACAGACGGGCAGTCCGAGCTCACTATTCAGATTCTTGAGGATATGCTCCGTGCATGTGTGATAGAGTTTGGAGGTTCTTGGGATCAGTTCTTTCAACTTGCGGAGTTTGCCTACAACAACAGTTATCAGTCCAGCATTCAGATGGCACCGTATAAGGCTTTGTATGGTAGGCGATATCGGTCCCCAGTGGGTTGGTTCGAGCCGGGCGAGGCCAAATTATTGGGTACGGACTTGGTTCAGGATGCCTTAGAGAAGGTTGAGGTGATTCAGGATAGACTTCGTACAGCCTAGTCCAGGCAGAAGAGTTATGCAGACCGGAAGGTTCGCGATGTTGCATTCATGGTTGGAGAGCGGGTCTTGCTTTGGGTTTCGCCTGTGAAGTGCATTATGAGGTTCGAAAAGAGGGGCGAGCTGATCCAAGGTTTATTGGCCCCTTTGAGGTGTTGCGGTGTGTTGGGGAGGTTGCTTATGAGCTTGCCTTACCTCCCAGCCTAGCAGGAGTTCATCCGGGTTTTCATGTGTCGATGCTCCGGAGGTATCACGACGATCGGTCTCATGTGTTGGTTTTCATCTTAGTCCAGTCGGATAAGGATCTATCCTATATTGAGGAGCCAGTGGCTATTTTGGACAGGCAGGTTCGGAAGTTGAGGTAAAAGAACATTGCAACAGTAAAGGTTTAGTGGCGGGGTCAGCCGGTCGAGGAGGCGACTTAGGAGACCGAGTAGGATATGTGCAGCCGTTATCCTCAACTTTTCACCACTTCAGGTATGTCTCTATACTAGTTCGAGAACGAACGATTATTTTAAGAGGGGGAGGATGTAACTACCCGGCCGGTCGTTTTTAGAGTTATAGCCCCAATCCCTTATTAACTGCTTCTCCCATATCCTTTTCTACTATTGTGACTTTCCGGGAGGTTTCATTTTAGTTTTTGGAAGTATTTGGGACACTTAGTCCCTAAATGGAGGTTTAAGCCTTAGGATTGACACCGTAGTCGGAACTGAGTGAAGACGACTCCGGAATGGAATTTCGTCGATTCCATTAGGTTCGTTGGGTGATTTTGGGCATAGGGGCGTGTCCGGATTGTGTTTTGGAGGTCCGTAGCTCATTTAGTCTTGAAATGGCGAAAGTCGAATTTTTGGAGTATAGGGGCGGTAGTGGAAATTTTGATATCTGGGTCGGATTCCGATTTCGGAAGTTGGAGTAGGTCCATAATGTTGAATATGACTTTTGTGCAAAATTTGGGGTCAATCGGACATGGTTTGGTTAGTTTTGGCATCAGTTGTCGAATTTGAAAGTTTCAAATTCTTTAAGTTTGAATCGGAGGATTATTTGTGATTTTAGCATTGTTTGATGTGGTTTGAAGGCTCGACTAAGTTTGTACGGTGTTTTAGGATTTGGTTGGTATGTTTGGTTAAGGTCCCGGGGGCCTCGGGCGTGTTTCAGATGCTCAACGGGTTATTTTTGGACTTAGGGAGTTGGCGGATTTTTCGGTGTTATTGCAGACATTTTTCTTCATTGCATTCGCGAGGGAGATCTCGCAATCACGTAGGTCACCTGAGAGGTTAGCTAAAATTGCTCTTCACGTTCGCAAAAATGAAGACACGATCGGGTAATGTTATCAGGCAGTGCACCGCGAACGCGTGGGCTAGGCCACGTTCGCGAAGAAGAAGTGAGGCAGTAGTGGAGTTTGAGTGTTACTCTTCGCGGTCGGGTAAGGACAATTGCGATCGTGTAGGTCTGAGCAGCTAGTGCATCGCGTTCGCGTGAGGTGTTACGCGTTCGTGTAGAGTAAATTTCTGAGGGAGCGAAGTTGTTCTTCGTGATCGTGTGGCCTTTTCTGCGATCGCGATTAAGGAATCACTAGGCAGAATTTAATGTTCAAAAATGAGGGTTAAAGTTCATATCAAAAATATTTGATTGAGAGCTCGGTAGAAGGCGAAATTTGGAGAGATTTTCGGAGGAAGTTATTGGGTAATGATTCCTAACTGCTTTATGATTAAATCCCACTAATCTATGCTTGATTTCATCATTTAATTTCGGATTTGGGTGGAAATAGGGGGAAAATTGAGAAACGTTCTTAGGCCGAATTTTGGGATTTTGATCGAGATTTTGGTATCGGATTTGAGTGAATTTGGTATGGTTAGACTCGTGAGTGAATGGGTGTTCATAATTTATGACTTTTACCCGATTCCGAGACGTGGGCCCGGGAAGGCTTTTTGGGCGTTTTTCTAATTTCTTGCCTTAGCTTTGATTTCGCTAGCTAGATTAGTTTCTTGTAGTTATATTTATGCTATGTAATGGATTTTGGCTAGATTGGGACACTCGGAGCCGGATATTCGTGGGAAAGGCATTGTGACTGATTGATTGAGCTTGGTTCGAGGTAAGTGGCTTGCCTAACCTTGTGTGGGGGAACTCCCCTTAGGATTTGGTACTGCTTTTGATATATGAGCGCCGTATACGTGAGGTGACGAGTGCGTACATGGGATATTGTTGCAAAATTCCGTTTTCATTAAGTAAAATACCTGTCTTCCTTAACTGAGCTACACTAGCATATGTAATTATCGTGTTTAGTTTAGAACAACATGTCTACGTGTCTTAATTCTTATGTGAACTCTGTGCAGCATGCTTAGTGAATTTCCTGCTTCTTCTTTGACTTGTACTTAGTCTAAATCGTAAGAATTCGTGATGTAGTTGTATTTCTATTGTTTGTGCTGCATATTTACTTTGGGACTACGGAACGGTATTTCGGTAGATCCCTCTGTCTTCCATATTTACTTTGGGACTACGGAACGGTATTTCGGTAGATCCCCCTGTATTGCATATTTACTTTGGGACTACGGAACGGTATTCCGGTAGATCCCCCTGTCTTGCATATTTACTTTGGGACTACGGAACAGTATTCCGATAGATCCCCCCTGCACATTTACATTTGGGACTACGGGACGGTATCCTGGGAGATCCCCTGTTGTTATCACTTTGTTCTGAGCTGTTGTCTTTCATTGATTCTATTCCAGTTAGATTTCCGTATTTATTTTTATTTTGATATTTCATTCTATCTTATTTCATTATATTTATACCAGTAGGGCCCTGACCTGATCTCGTCACTACTCGACTAAGGTTAGGCATGGCACTTACTAGTTACCGTCGTAGTGTACTCACGCCGTTTCCTGCACATGTTTTTCGTGTGCAGATCCAGGTTCATCTTACCAGCCTCATCACTAGTTGCAGTCGCTGCTGCTTATTGGAGACTTCAAGGTACATCTGCCCGCGCCCGCAGATCCCCGGAGTCCCCCTCTATTTACCTATGTTCATTTTTCCTTCCTTCTGTACAAATGATGTATAGAACAGTTAAGACTTCTTAGTAGCTTGTGACTTGTGGGTTTTTGTGTTTTGGGAAAATGTTTCTTTTGTACTTTTCAGAGGTGATAATTGTATATGCCGAGTGGCATTCAGTTGCTTATTATATATTTGTTACTGTTAGTAGTTAATGTTCATGCTTTTGTTTCATTTCCGCAAAGTGTTAGGCTTACCTAGTCGTAGAGACTAAGTGCCATCACGACGGTTCACGGGGGGAGAAATTGGGTCATGACAGTGGAAGGTTTCTAGTTGATGGACTGACTATCCTACTTGTGATTCAAAGTTGATCATGAGATTTTGGTATTTTCATATGTGAGCATGAACGCTATGTGGGGTTAAGATTGCATGGCCAGGGTTGTGGTTTAGTGTCAAAAGGAAGTTCACGAGTTTTAGACAACATGGAAGATTTCAGATGTTTTAGAGAATGCTGGCATTATCTGGTATCCTTTAAGAAGGGTGTGTGTTATAGAAACATTGTGTTTTGACTTGCGGATGCTTGACTATTACTACAGAGATAAGATGGTTGGTAACCGTTGATGTTTAGGTTTTACTACTCGACACGGGAGATTTATGGGAGTACTTCTCATGAGGTGATTGTGTATAAGTGATATATTAGTCATTTGAGGGGGAGAGTTTGAGATCAGATAAGAGATTCCTGTATTATTGAGGTTTAGAGACTGGATGTTCTCAAAGGCAAACTATTCCTTGGTTGCGGATCGTGAAGGTGTGTTAAGAGTTGGACAGCTGATTGTATGTATTATGGATAGGTTACTGTAGTCTTTTGGAAGGTTATTTACCCATTTTGGGATGATTGGAATTGATTTGAGGGTCCATTGGTACGCCTAATAAGAATGTGTATTCTACATATAATTGGGTTTGCTTACTCTTGCGTATCATCTACTGTGGGTATGTCATCAGGTAGAATGGATGTTATTCATGCCTTGATATATTTCATGTTTTACTCTATTATACTATGATGGGTTGCGAGACTACTTGACTATTCACACACATGATGTGGTTATGTTAAGGCCTTGCGGCGAGATTTGAGCGAGATGGCTCTTGGGATGTTGAGCTACTTATTGTACCTTAGTCGTGTTTTTTTTTTGTCTGCGGTATACTGTGCTATCCGTCTCTCCATGGTTAGGGTCATGCACTTCGCGTGTTTGCTGTTGAGATACATGTTTGTGGAGTATGAGTAGGCTCGATGAGTATTCCATGTGGATTAATATGGTGGACAAGTTACGTGCGATAATGGAGTTATGTTGGGATGCGATTCCTTGTGCTTATCCCGTGTGTTTTATTTATCCCTTGTGGGCTAGATTCATAGCATTGTGCCTTCGTGGCTGTATCTGTTGAACTTGTTGGATAGTTCTCTCATTCGGTTCTCTTCCCAGTTTTGGTTAGTCGAGTTGTTGCTTGTTGGGTGCATGTGTTGCGTCGTGTGTGGCTAGGTGGCATTTGGTGTGGCATGTCGGTCGATCATCTTTTACGAGGTAAGATGAGGTTATTAGACTTGGAATTAGTGCAATTGGAATTGGATAAGTTATGTTTGTATAAGAATGTCATTAGTTAGCTTAGAGTTTGGCAATGGTTCTTGTCGGGCGAGAGAGCTCCACGACTTGTTGATTTGATGAGTCATTACGAGTTTCTACATGTTTTTTCCATCATTAGCAGTGTTGTAAAGGTTTGGAAGAAGGTTTTGTTTGATACATGGTATATTACCGGTACCGAATTTGGTTATGAGCAGCTATAGTGGTCTGAAGATATTATTATGAGTACATTAGTTATGTGGTACACTGTATGGTTATATCTTGGAAATATGGTTATGGCTTGAAGCAGCTTGTTGAGACTTATACAATGTATATATATACAAGAATGAGATCTTATAAGGAATTCTGGATGTTGGAAATTGGTTCTAAGGCTTATAAGCTAAGGTTGAAGAAAGAATCTTCGGTTGGCGTTGTTCTAATGAACTTATATGGATTGTGGTGATATGAGATCACCCATGGGTTATGTGTATGGTGAGATTATACAATGATTTGATGGCTTTTAAATGACTTTTGGCACGTTCGAGGACGAATGCATGTTTAAGTGGGGGAGAATGTAATGACCCGATCAGTCATTTTAAGTTCTAGAATTTCGTTCGGTGATTTAAGATAGTGAGTGGCTTCATATGGTGTATTATGTCTTGCGTGTATGGTCGGTTTTGATTTTCAAGTGGTTCAAGATTGATTTAATAGAATGATTCTCAATTTGGAAGCTTTAATTTGGAAGACTTGACCGAGGTTTGAATTTTGAGTAAACAACCTCAAGATCGGGAATTGATGGTTTTAATAGGTTCATATGGTGATTTAGTACTTAGGCGTATGTTCAGATTTGAATTTGGGTGTTCGTAGAAGGTTTTGGCTCTATTTGTTGAAAGTAGGCAATTTGAATAATTGGAGAGTTCATAAGTTTGAGCGGAGATTGACTTTAACTTTATTTAATTCTGTTTGGTGTCCAGGAACCTTGGATAGGTTCAATTATTTTATTAGAACTTGTGTGCAAAATGTTTTTGTGATCCACAATGTCTAAGTGTGGTTTGGACGCATTCAACGAAGTTGGAATGTTTGAAAGTTATGAGAATAATTTTGATCTTTGATTCTTCATTTTGTTGTTCTTTATGGTATTTCAAGCCTTTGGATAAGTTTGTATAAGGTATTTTGACTTGTTTTTATGATTGGGCGGGGTCCCAGGGGCCACGGGTGTGATTTGGGGTAGTTTCAAATTATTTCGGTTGAGTTTGTATTGTTGGTTTTGCTGGTGTCAGGTAATGTATCGCGTTCGCGAGGAAGCTCTCACATTCATGTAAAAGAATTGGGTTGGAGTAGCTTTGTTTCTTGCGTTCACGTCTAGTGGACTGTGTTTGCGTAGTGTTAAGTAGGCTGGTTGACCGCATTCGCGTATGGAGTTCGCGTTCGCGAAGGTGTGCAGGTAGGCAGGACTTGGCTTTCGTGTTCGCATTGATTGGACTGCGTTTGTGCTGCATTAGAGCTCTTGGTCATCACGTTCATGGCTGTAACTTCGTGTTCGCGAAGAAGGGGCAGTTTGGCAGGTCGCTTTTGTTACACCCCATTTTGTCGTACGTGAAAGTACGCCATAAATAAATTGATGAAAGCTCAGAAATGAGATGTTACATCCCGCATTTTTGTACGTTAAAATTTCGTCGTAAGTTAATCGACATAAGTTCGGGAATGAGATTATTTTGGGATTATAAGTATTGTGCTACTTCAAACAAGTGATGAGTAAATTCGTGAAGGTGAGAGGGTAAGCAAATCGAAGGAAATAAATTTCGTCAAAGTTTGACATTTTGGAATAAAAATATGATCCGAGCTATAATACCCGGTATTTATGGACTAGTGCCATACAAGGTACCACATGGCCATGATAGTAAGGTGTATAAAGTGTATTAAAAGTGAGTAGTATTTTAAGTAATTTTTAGATAATTCTTATTATTGGGTAATGGGAGATTGCCTAGTTAATTAAGAAATTAAGTGGATAATTATTGGATAAAGATTAACCCCTAACGTGGCAGCCATATAAGAACAACTAAGTGACTCTTAAAATCACAAAAAGTGGCAAAATGTGGATGAAGTTGCCGAGAAACCTTGCAACAAATATAAAGACAATTGTTGTCTTCCTAGTGGTCACGACAAAGAGGGCACATGATTACTTAATTGTAAATTCCTTCTCTAAATATTTCTTTACGTAAGGCAAGCCTCCCTAGAAGCTAACCAAACAAAATACTTTACCTTGTATGGAGCTTTGCACTTTCAAATATTCCTTCATGGTTATTTGGAGCTTTACTTGTGGAGCCAAACGTTTTGTAGTACAACAATACGGATGAAACATCAACAAAAGGCATCTCTACTTTAAGCATATATCAAATGCCAAAATATGCATCTTCAAGAATTCAATGTGAGATTTCATAGCATCTTCAACAGTTCAAAATGTTTGATTTTGCAATTATAAGGGAGTACGGTGCAATCTTTCTCAAAATTATCATACAGATTTTTCCCTACTCCGATCTTGCCGTCACATGTTTTGTCGAAATTAACGTGTGTTAGAGAGATTATCAAGAGAATCGACTCAGGTATGTTAAGGCTAAGCCCTTCCTTCATGTTGGCATGATCTCATAATTATATGTATTTGATAACGAGGCATAAAGAGAAGTTCATACTTCCGAATTTATATGCATTATCCTAGTCTCATAAATTACAACATTCTCCTTATCGGGACTTCATATTTAATTGAGTATTATTTTCTTCCAGTCAAGAGAGCAGAGAGCCTATATATACAGTATTATAATATTTTCATTACCATCGAGCTATAATCGATGGGCAAGCCCCTATTGGGCAACCTCTGATCAGGTGGTAAGTTATATACCAAGCCTACTGTGGCCGAGCGCCTATGAGCGAGCCCAGTTGGCCGAGATACAGAGTCTAGTATGGTCGAGCACCTATGAGCGAGCCTACTACGACAGAGCAGTTGTATACATACCGACCCTTATAAGGCCGGACAACTATTTTACTTATTATATTGAGAGAGTTGAGTCAGTATCAACAGGTGAGTATATCTTCAGATTATCTTTGACTCCCAGTTACTTTTCAGTTATTATATTATCAGTTCAGTTTCAGCTTTCAGTATATTGCCTTACATACTCGATATATTATTTCGTACTGACGTCCCTTTTCTGGGGGCACTGCATTTCATGCGTGCAGGTTCAGACAGACAGACGGGTAGACCTCCTCATTAGGTGTTGCCCGAGTTCAGCTTGATCGATAAGCTCCATGCCCTACAGAGTTGCCGGGTCTAGAGCTTTATGTACATCTTGTGTATATATGTATATATGATATGAGTAGGTCGGGGCCCTATTCCGATTACAGTATATCCATCAGTAGAGTCTTGTAGACATATCCTGTCAGTTAGTGCAGTATGTTGGGCTTGTAGGCCTTTTATGTATATTTTGTTGGTTTGCCAGCTGTAGTATTTATGACGGACTTGTCGACCCAGCATTATATTAATGTTTAGTCATCATTCGCAATTGCCTTGCAATGTGTCCCATGGCCAAAGTATGACATTATATGTTCAGAGTCCCTTAGTTGCAAGTTGGTACGCAAGGATAGGTGAGGCACCGAGTGCCGGTCTCACCCCCCAGGTTCGGGGCGTGACAGCTTTTGTGCTTCGCAATCGCGGAGGCCTGTCGCGATCACTAAGGGTACCCCTAGGCAGATTTATTTATGTGCTATTTCGGGATTTTGATTCATTCTCTCATATTTTGTATTCTAGACTTGGAGAGGCGCGGTTTTGCTTGGAATATTCATAAAAACTTTGGGGTAAGATGATTTTTACTCATTTTTGGTACTATTTTAAGAATCTACATGAATTATTAACACCCAAAACATGGAATTTTGAGATAAAATTTGGGGGTTTTCCTACGAGGGGTTGCCTTTACTTTGAGAGAGTGGGTTTTGATGATTTGACTACCTATTTTTACTCAGTTTTAGAATCTAATTACATATTTGGACTCTGCAGGTTTTGGGTCATCGAGTTTTGGTATTGGTTTCGGAATTTGGGCACGTGGGCCCAAGTTGACTTTTGTTGCCTTTTTTGAAAATTCTTCAAAGATCGAAGCCTTATAGATTGGGATCGCCTACTATAGCATTGTTTGACTTTCTTAGTTGTTGATTGTCTTAGATTTGCGTGATTGGAGGGCTAGAGCGAGATTTCTATGCGATTTGTGTTTGAAGGCTAGCCGGGATGTTCATGGTAATAATAACCAAAAATATGAAAATGCTCTCTTCTCTCTCATGAATAAACCCTACGCTTAATGTATAAACCCTAGCTTTCATGTGTGCTCCAGCCACTGGCCAGCCTTCACTAGAGGCTAGTTAGTCGTCAAACACTCCATTACAGTCACCCCTAACCATTACAAACCCTTATCCATTACCAAACGATGCACAACTTCTACAACCTAAAGCATTAAATGCTCCCATGCAAATTCTAGCCCACGTACCTATTAAACCAGTAGAGTATTTACACGGGGAACTAATTATCAAGTGGAAGAAGAATGAAGTAAAGCAATCTATAGTACAACAAGGGTTACAATTGGTAGTTCTAGGAAAGTTTTCTTATGGTAAGCCTGTTATTCAAGAACTGCGTAAGGTTATACCAATTCAGTGTGAATTAAAAGGTTCATGTTCGATTGGTTTGATTGAAGATCCACATGTCCTGATTAAGTTGTCTTTAATGGAGGATTACATTCACTTGTGTTGACGGCCAATTTTGACCCTCCCTTTTAAAATTAATTTATTTATACTTAATAATTTGCAATAAATATTTTCAAAGTATTTTCTAGTAATGAATACCTATTTATACAAATTATTTAAGTATTAGTTTCAAAATTAATCATTTGGTATTAGTATTATGTAATTACAAATAATATTTACTATTTTAGGATTATTGAAATAATTTCTATACATAAGTTTTATTATTAATTCAATAAATTACTTCTTAAAATAGTTAATTAGTTTACTATTTTAATAATTCAAAATTAATGTCCCAGTAAAGTAATTTTACAAATAATTAATTAATTGCAATAATTAGTAGTATTTAACAATTATAATTTTTACTATATTTTATTGAAAGTAATTAAGTTTATTCAAATTAATTTCAAAAGGGATAAAAGACTAAAAGGCTACAATTGCAATTTCTTAACTAATTACAAAGTGGCTACCATTTAAATAATTTCTAGCCCAAAGACAAGGCCCAATCCGAAATAACCCAGTCCAAACACCCATCTCATTTGCCACCTTGGTGATCCCTAACACCCTCTCTTAGCCAATGAGAGTGTGCCACATCACTCGCTTCTCTCACTTACAGAAACAAGCACAAAGTCTTTTGGGTTGTTCATTTCTTGATCAATGGCCCACGATTTTCACTTCATTTCTCTTTAATTACTAAACAATCAGACTATTTAATCCCAACCGTTGGATTGCTAAAATCCAACATACACCAAAATTTTGCCTCAAAAATGCTTTAGTCCTAAAATGTTAGGACCGTTGATATAAAAGATCAATGGCCCAGATCTTTCCTTACCTCTTTAGTTAGAAGACCAAACGGTCTAACCTTAGCAACCCTAATTCATTTGCATCTTCACAGCCGCCTCCCCTTTTCCCTTTTCTCTCTTCTGTCTTTCATGTCTCCAGCCTCCATCAGTCACAAGACCTTGCACAAATTCGTGAAAGGTCAACAAATCAACCATGATTTCATCCTTTCTGTCTTCTACAACCGCGAATCTCGCCGATTTCATTCCCATTTTATCACACAAATTCGAAATCCCCAAAGCTTAACCCTAGACTCAAAGATGAAAGCTCAAATCACCTAACTTCTGTTATGATCTTTCAAATTAGAGCCTGAAATCACCTCTTGCCTCCTAAAGTCCGTGAATTCTGCTGCAAATTACTTTTTCAATCACAGAATTCAAACCTCTGAATTCTGAAACCCTAGACCCCAAAGATGCAATATCAAATCTCTGATATTCCTTCGTGCTTTGTCAAATCAGAGCATGCATGGAGTTCCTTCTCAGAGTTCATCATGAAGATTCGATGTCCAAAGGTCAAACTCAGTGACCTATGGAAAATAGAGTTTAACCGATGGTCCTCTGCCTTCAACGATTCAATCTCCCTTCTCAGGTAAAAATCTTCACTATGTTTCCCTCTGTTCTCTTTCAAATTCACTCAATCTTGCTATCATCATCAATTTGTCGTCACTTTTCGCTATTATTTTGAATTCTCTGAACCCTAGAGCCTTAATAATACTATAAATAGAAGCCTTTAGTATTCTCATCTACCCTCACCTAACATCACAAAGAAACTATCTAATACTGAAGAGAAACACACACAAAAACACTGAGAGGTTTAGGATTCTAAACCTTAGGTTTCATACTGCTTTTCTTTTCTTTTTGTTGAGTACTATCGCTGGTCTAAACTTGAGGTTTCTGGGGTTTTAAGCAATTAAAAAGAGCTCTTGTTTGGTTTGCTGCTCTGCAAAAGGTCAGCACCTCTCTCATTTTTCTCTTTTATTCGTTTTTTGAATGATACAAGCATGCTAAGTTAGGTTCTGTATATTACAATTGTTATATGGTGTTTAATATGTTAATACTTGTACTCTGTTAGTTTAATGACTACTTGTGATTAGTTGTCTTGCTATGAGTCTTTAAATGACGGTTGATTAAACTATATAATTGATTCTTGCTGATCTTTTTTTCTGAGTTTCTATCAGTCTACATGTTTATGTTGTTATATGTTCATGTTCACATAAGCCTTATAGCTTTGTTGGCATGCAGTAACTCTTATCCTTGCCTTCTGCATCTTTGTATCTTGTGAGTTTTTGAAGTTGAACTTATATTCTAATAATTATTATTGAATGAATCTTAAGGTGTATTAGTTTATATCTCCTATCCTTTAACCTTAAACAGGAACTCCAAGTGTTTATATGCTACTTCCCTGCTTATGTTTGTTAGACTGTTTCTAGGTTTCTATTATGGACTTTCATTTTCTTAGTTGCTTTTGTTCCTGTTTAACCTAATATTGTTTGAACTAAACTTCTCCTTTCTTCTCCTAGTAATCCTACTATACACATCTGTTAAAGTTAACTAGTCTTTCCTCACAATGTGATCATGATACTGTTTCATTTCTCTTTGTTATAAAGATTGATCATTTGGTTATATTGAACTTAATTGTTTTCTTGATTAATCAACACCCTCACCTGCATGCTTACTTGGTATCATGTCTCTTATCTTTTATCTCTAGGGTCATCATTTATCTTTGAAAAGCTGGCATGCATTTTATTCTTTAAGGAACCTAGCTACTCTACCGTAGTCAAATAATAACTTGTAAAAAAAAGAAGCATGATCATCCATGTATTCATGTACTAACTTTGAACTATGTTTTTAGTTAAACCTATCCTGATGTAGTGTCTTTCCCTTATCTGTAACCTTTTGCTTAAACTAATCCTACAAAATGTGTAAAGTTTCCCCTGTTTACATAAGAATCGTTACTGCATTTGAACTGTTTAACTATCTGACTGAATGCTGCATGCTTTTGTTTAGTTCCTGATTATATATCCTGTCTAGAACTGCCCTAATCCTTTCTCTTTTGATAATTTTAAAACAAAGTCTAATCCCTAAAGTCCTATAAGGATCCTGGCTGATGTTATCTGAACTTGATAATCTGTTAGGAGTATGATTTGTAGAAATCCTTAGGGATTCCATGCTGTAGTCTGTAAAGTGTACATAGTGAGAAAGTTGATCTTGTCATAGATATCTTTGAAACCTCTATATATGCTGAGTTATTGTTGTATAACCTTACCTTTCCTTGGAGTATTACTTTACTCTAAACTTAAGCTTTTGCAACATGTTGTGATGTTTCTGATGTTCGCCTGTATGAGTTTTAGAATCAGATCTTTAAAATTCATGTGATACGGATGTTTGTTTGGTAATCCAGTATAGATTATATGTTATGTTAGGAGGGAAAGTATATATTTTTTGGTAGGTAATGCTTTAGCATTTAATTTATATTGGAAGGGCCTCATTGGCATTTAAACCCATAAGGAAAACATGTTGTTAGTGTTTAAGGGTATATGTTCTTACTTGTTTGAATAGCTGTGTAATCCTTTTTATGAACTTGTTGCTTACGAATTTTGTATCACTTGTTCAGTTAATGTAAAGGTGTTCCTTTTGATTATATATTGTTTACATGAGGCCACAGTTGGTATTGTTATGAGATATATTACATCGTTGGTTTGTGTACATGTTTTTAGGATGTGATTCTTGGGCTCTCTGACAGGTGGATAGGCCTAGTTACAAAGGAAACTCTGGCGAAATTTTTGAAAATTTGGGGAGTTAGTTAAATTTGGGGTTGCTGATGTGGGGTATGAAAAACTGAGTTATATAAGGTGCTAATAGTGGACCCTGATCCTCATTCGAGGATGAATGATCTTAAGTGGGGGAGGATGTAAGGCCCCGTAAAAGTTTTTCAAAAAACTCGTATTCCGTGATGCCGAAGTAGGCGTAGAGGTTAATAGAAGTAGAAATTCTTCGACCCTGGGGAGTTGAAGGAAAATATTGGGCAGAAATAGGCATTTCTGCGGCCCGTTCTGCGACCGCAGAACCACTATGCGGACCGCAGAATGGCCGCAGAGTGGAACAGTCTTTTGGGCCATTTTAATGTCATTTTTGCGGCCCATTATGCGACCGCATAAATATTTCGCGGACCGTACTATGCGACCGCAGAACCATTCTGCGGTGCATTATGCAACCGCAGAATTGGTCTGTGGGCCGCATAATGACCGTAGACCTGGTCAGTTCCTTTCCAGTTTTGGCACCAAATTTTGCGGTCATTTCGCGGACCGCATAATCATTATGCGGTCGCATATGCGACCGCAGAACCTGTTCTGGAGCTTCATTTTTGGGGTTTTTAAACCCGACCCTATTCCGTTAAAACACACCCCATAGATCATTTTGAGCGTATTTTTGATACCTTTAGAGTGAAAGAGAGAGTCCTAGAGGGAGAAATTAATCTTCATCAAAACTTTCTCTTCAATTCTTGCTTAAACCTTTGAAGATTAGCAAGAGAAGCACCCTAGGTCTTCATCCCAAGAGGTAAGAATCTATGCCCTAGCTCTTAATTTCGAAAATTTACAAAAAGTGGGGTAATTAGGGAGACACTTATTGGGTATGAGGGTTGTTGTCTTGCATGCATGTATTCTTAAAGTATGTGGGAAGGTTGTGAGCTAAAAATGATAGAGAATGGGTTGGGGAATGATAGAATCTTTCACAAAGGGCCTTAAAACATTGATGCTCACCTAGTGTTTGATAATATGCTCTAATGATCTAGAATCATGACCATCTCCCTAATTTTGGTTCAACTTGTTATATTTCCAAAATAGATTGAAGTTGCTAAGAATTCCGGAATATTTTAAAAGTTTAAGGAAGCTCAATTAAGGTATATTGGCTAAACCCCTTCTTCTTAGAATCAAATCCCACGGTGTTCATGTAATTGGTGTAAGTCCCAAAATTGATCATTATAGAATTGGTTATTCCTAATGTGTTTGTGCTGAAGGATGTATGTTCAATATTTATTCTAAATACTTCATCATGTCATCTTGCCATTTGAGTATGTGTTCCAAAAGTGGAATATGTGTTAGAAATATTGATACTTCATGTCAAGATCGAATAAAGGTTGTTATGCCAAATTATATGAAATGCCTCTATGTGCCTAAGTTTTCCAAATTGCTCATATGTGAATTTAATGTCTTGAATGGGAAGCCTTATTGTTGTTGATAATGATATTGATGTTTGAATGTGGAAAAGAACTTGAATCATGAAATACGGCCAAGCGCCAAGAATAACTTTATAATTTGGGCCACTCGTGCCATTGTATTGAAAAGATGGAAAAAAAATATGAAGTGAGATGACTGATTGAAAAAGGGTGATGTCTCGAATGAGATGGCTTAGCCGATCGGGCCGAGATCGAACTCCGTGTAAGAACACGGTAGTATTGTGGATTATGGCATATTGGCACTAAAAACCATCCAACCTAATAATGCAGGAATTGACTTAAAAATCTATGTGATCCTTAACTTGATATTTTAGTAATATTTAAAGCTCATATTGCATTCTTGACTATTTCCCCCTGTATTTTTGTTCATTCTATTGAGACAGTGTTTTGGTTTTACATACTAGTACTATTCGACAGTACTAACGTCCCTTTTGCCGGGGGCGCTGCATCTTCAAATTGATGCAGGTGGTTCCATAGCAGACAGTGTTGATCACAGATAGTGCTGCATCCTCCTCTCAGTGGACTCGGTGAGCCCCATTTCATTCCGGGGTCATGTATTGTACCTTTTGTTTATATTGTGGTCACATTTTGAGGTATAGCCGGGGCCTTATTGGCGGCACCATCTTTACTCTCTTTTGTATCTTTAGAGGCTCCGTAGACACTATGTGGGTTGTATATGGGTGTTAGAAAGGTCAACGGATCATGTTGTGTTTTGGGCTCTTGTTCCGCTCAGTCATATGGATGTATGTATTTTGAAACTTAACAATGATGTAACAAAATGAAATGACTTAGTAATGTTTATAAGTATGAACTTTCTACTGCCTAACTAATGAGAGTATGCCTTCTATGGATCATAGGTGAGTCGGGTAGATAGTGTCTAACAGGCTTGCTCGACCGGGTCCACTCGGTTGAGCGCCGGTAGCGCTCCGCAAGGTTAGGGCGTGACAAAAGTGGCAGTTGAGCTAGCAGCTTTTCGACTCCGAGATATAGCCATCCTTTAGTACGAGGGATGGGAGAGGTCTAGGGGACGTGATGCACCTCCGGCTGTTTGGGAGAATTATTCAGATGCCTTCCTTGACCAGTACTTACCGCGGGAGATCCAATAGGCTCGAGTCGATCATTTTCTAGCCCTCAAGCAGGGCAATATGAGTGTCCGAGAGTATAGTCTCCATTTTGACTCATTGGCCAGATATGCACCATCCATAGTTGGTCCTATGCGGGACAGGATCCACAGGTTTATAGTAGGTTTGGCCCCAGAGTTCACCGAGGCATGTGCCGCCGCTGCATTGCAGGATAGTATCGATATTTCCCAGATTCAGGCATTCACCTAGAATATAGAAAGGGGTAGGCGTCGGCAGCAGGGCACAGAGAGGAATGAGCAAGGGCAGTGTAAGAAGATGAGATTTGCCAGGTCTCAGGAGCAGTCTCAGGGTAGTTATAGGCCCCGGTACTTCAGACGGCCACCTAAGCCTACGCCACCTCAGTTACAGGGTTACAGGTATGACCGCTATACTCAGTTAGGACCAAGTGAGAGCTCACAGGCGTCGGGTTTGCAGCGACAACGAGGTTCAGGGAAGACATGGTGATTTCCGCTGCGGTGTGACATCTGTGGTAGAGGATACTTGGGCCAATGCCGAGCAGGTTCTGATGCTTGTTATACATGTGGGCATCCGGGGCACATGATGCAAGATTGCCCAAATAGAGATTTTGGGGCTATGGCACAACCAGCGAGTGCAGCAATAGGATCATCTATGTTTGTGCTTCCTTCAGGGCATGAGTCTTAGTCTTCGGCTGGTAGAGGTCGAGGCAGAGGCAGAGGTTCCAGTTCAGATAGTAACCAGAGCCATATTTATGCTTTAGCAGGTCGACAGGACCAGGAGTCTTCACCAGACGTTGTGACAGGTATATTGTCCATTTTCTCTCACGATGCTTATGCCTTGATAGACCCAGGATCTACTTTATTGTATATTACCCCATTTGTCGTGGGGAAGTTTAGTATAGTGCCTGAAATACTAAGTGATCCTTTTGCGATATCTACACCGGTCGGAGAACCGATTATTGCTAGAAGGGTTTACTGAGGTTGTATGGTGATAGTTTGTATTCGTCGGACCTCAGCCGACCTAGTTGAGCTAGAGATGATGGATTTTGATACTATCATGGGCATGGACTGTTTGGCAGCTTGCTATGCCACAGTTTATTGCCGAGCAAAGGTAGCCAGATTTCATTTTTTGGGTGAGCCAGTCCTTGAATGGGTAGGTAATACAGTGACACCCAGAGGTAGGTTTATTTCCTATCTGAAGGCGAGGAAAATGATCGCAAAAGGGTGAATTTATCATATTGTGCGAGTTAGAGATGCAGATGCTGAGATACCTACACTTCAATCTATTCCAGTAGTCAAAGAGTACGCAAATATGTTTCCAGTTGAACTTCCAGGTATTCCTCCATAGCGAGAGATTGATTTTAGCATCGATTTGCTTCCGAGAACTCAACCAATATCCATCCCTCTGTATAGAATGGCACCTGCCGAATTGAAGGAGTTGACGGAGCAGTTAAAAGATTTGCTGGAGAAAGGTTTCATCAGACCTAGTACCTCACCTTGGGGTGCAACAGTATTGTTTGTGCGGAAGAAAGACGGCTTGCTGAGGATGTGTATCGATTATAGGCTACTGAACAAGGTAACTATTAAGAATAAGTAACCACTTCCAAGGATCGATGACCTTTTTGATCAATTGCAGGGGTCTAGATGCTTTTCAAAGATAGATTTGAAGTCGGGGTACCACCAGGTCAGCGTTCGAGAGAAAGATATTCCGAAGACAGCCTTCAGGACCTGATATGGCCACTTCGAGTTCCTTGTCATGTCCTTCGGGTTGACGAATACACCTGCCGTATTTATAGACTTGATGAATAGCCTATTCCAGCCATCTTTTAGATCTGTTCGTGATAGTATTTATTGATGATATTATGGTTTATTCACGTTCAGAGGAGGAGCATGCGGACCACCTGCGAGTGGTACTCCAAACCCTCCGTGATCGTAAGTTGTATGCTGAGTTTTCTAAATGTGAGTTCTGGTTGAAGTCTGTAGCATTCTTGCAGCATATTGTATCCGATGAAGGTATAAAGGTAGACTTGATGAATATAAGGTTTTTAAATACACAACAGGCCTTCACTAGTGTGATTAACATGCAAAGAGAGCACAATTTCCTTGTAATTGCATTGATGGAACCATTTCAGAATCAAAGACACAAACAAAGATACAGAAGAAGGTTGAATATGGAAGCTGCTTTGTCAAATGTTAATGGGAAGATCTGGTTATTCTTTGATCCTAATGTGGAATGGGAATTGATCATTGACATTTCACAATAGGTCACTGTTAAGGTGTTTCATCAAGACATTGGCCAACATGTCATGATAACTTTTATGCAAAGTGTACAACACTAGAGAGGCTGGATTTGTGGGGATAACTTATATTATCTTGCAAGTGACATGGAGATGCCTTGGATGGTAGGTGGAAACTTTAATGTGATACTTCATGAAGATGAAAAGATTGGTGGTCTCCCAGTGTACCCTCCTGTATATGAGGATTTTGCTTTTTGTATCAATTCAAGTGGATTATTTGATTTAGGGTACAACGGGATTCCATTCACTTGGTGGAATGGAAGATCTAATGCAGAATATATCTTTAAGAGATTGGATATGATATTGGTAAATCTTCTTTTCCAGAATCTATTTCCTACTATTGAGATTAAGCATTTGATAAGGACTGGATATGATCACGCCCATTTGTTCATGAGTTGTAGAGAACAAGCAGCAAACTATGTGGATAAGGACTGGATATGATCACGCCCATTTGTTCATGAGTTGTGGAGAACAAGCAGCAAACTATGTGAAACCATTTAGGTTTCTCAACCTTTGGACCAAACATGAATCTTTTAAAGAGGTGGTGAGGCAGAATTGGCAAGCAGACTTCATTGGAGATCCTTTTCTAATGTTCAAGCATTAGTTGAAGAATGTGACGGCTGCATTAACCAAAGGGAGTAAAGTCACTTTTGGTGACATATTCAAGCAGTTGGCAATCTTGGAAAACATAGTAAAGGTGAAGGAGATGCTGTTTGAGGAGGAGCCAACTATAGCTAATAGAATAGTTTTTCAACAGGCCCAGGCAGAATTGAAGAAGTATCTGAGTATAAAGGAGCAGTATTGGAAGCAAAAAGTTGGGATGACTTGGTTTGCTGAGGGTGACAGAAATACTAGCTTTTTTCATAATCATGTGAATGGCAAAAGGAAGAAGTTACAATTGAAGAGGATTCCTAATGGAGATAGAAACTGGATTGAGGATCAAGGTTAATTGGCTGTTGCTGCTATGGACTTCTATGAAAATCAGTTTACCAATGAGGATGATCCTACAGATTATTCTATGCTTGACAATGTGCCTTCTGTGGTGACTGTAGAGCAGAATATGGTATTGTGCAGATATCCAACATTAGAAGAGGTCACGGGACAGTTGTTGAATTAAGTGGAGACAGTGCCAAAGGTCCAGAAGGATTTACTGGAAATATTTTATCAATACTATTGGGAGATTATTGGTTTTGATATACACAGTATTATTGTAAGGCCTCGCAAAATTTTCGCAAAGGAAATTAAGGTTTCGTAGTGTCGAACTAGGCTTACATGTTTGAGAATTGTAGAAATTCTTCGCGGCGAGCTTGCGAACCGCAACTCGGACTTTTTGGGTTGAACAATGCGCTGGGGAGTAAAGAAAACTTTATGCAGAAAAAGACATTTATGCGGCCCACTATGCGGCCGCAGAATCACTCTGCGGACCGCATAATGGTCGCAGAGTGAATCAGAGGCGGGGCAAGATTGGAGGAAGGTCTGCGGTACACTATGCGACCACAGACCAGTTATGTAGTGCATTATGAGACCGCAGAACAGGTCTGCGAGCTACATAATCATTGCAGATCCAACCAGACGACCCCGGTTTTGGAGCGTCAACTATGCGACCGATATGCGGGCCGCATAATAGTTCTGCGGTACGGTCCCCGATCGCAGACTCGATTTCGGCAAGTTTAAGTTTTGGAAATTTTACCCGACCCCATTTTGATAAATAGCCTTTGGGGCTTATTTTGGGGCATCCATATGATGATTTTAGAGAGAGGTAAGAGTATTTTAGAGAGAGAAAGAGGAAACCTAACATTCTAATCATCCATTATTGTCCCAATCTTCAAGAATCAAGGAAGCCAACCATAAGATCTTCATGTAAGAGGTAAGATTCAAACCCTAGTCTTTAATTTCGAGTTTGGGTATGAGATGGGTAATTTGGGAGTATGATTTTTGGATATGGGAATTGTTATTTATCACATGTGTGGGCTAGTAGGGATTGTGGGAAAGTTTTTGAACAATCTTGAGTGGTTTTGGTGTTGAATTAGTTGTGGAGTGAAGAAAATCTTGTGGATGAATCTTGTAGTGTAATTTGCACGCCTAGTGTTTGATAAAATATTCAAGTGAGCTGGAACTATGTACTCCTTCCTAATTTGTGTTCAATTTTTCTATATCTCTAAATAGATCGAAGTGGCTAAGATTTTCGAAATATTGTAGTAAATTAAAAGGCTCGAAGCAAGGTATGTTGGCTAAACTCCTCTCTTAGAATTGAATCACACGATATTCATGTAATTTATGTAAGTCCCGAGTGGTTCATTATACTATTTCGAATAAGCTTGTGTTAAAAGATATATGTTCAATTGTTACACCTCATGCTTTCGTACGTGGAAGTACGCCATAAGTAAATTGATATAAGCCCGGAAATAAGATATTACATTCCGCATTTTCATACGTTAAAGTTTCATCGTAAGCTAATCACGTAAGTTCGGGAATGAGAGTATTTTGGACTGTTAAGTATTATGTTATTTCAAATAAGTGATAAGTTAATTCGCGAAGGTGAGAGGGTAAGCAAATCGAAAAAAATGAGTTCCGTAGAAGTTTGGCAATTTGGGGATAAAATACGGTCCAAGCTATAATACCCCGTATTCATGGACTAGTACCATACAAGATACCACATGACTATAATAGTATGGTGTACAAAGAGTATTAAAAGTGAGTAGTATTTTAAGTAATTTGAGACAATTCTTAATTATGTGGGTAATTGATTAATTATTGGATAGTGGGAGATTATCAAATTAACCATGAGATTAGTGGTTAATTAAGGGTGATTTTTGATAAGGCTTGGACCAAAAAAACGTGGCAGCCCTTGAATTTGGCAATAAAAGCCATTACATGACTCATAAGAGACATGGCAAGGTGTCTCCTTATTAGGACATTTAGCAAGATTTGCTTAGCTTTAAGCCTTGAACGTGAATCATACAAAAATTCTTTATGTAAGTGGGTTATACAAAATGTCAAAATGCAAAGAAATCTTATCTTGAATAAGTATCAAGAATCCAATACGTAAGTGGGTGAGACAAATGCAAAGAGCTCTTATGTTGAATAAATGCCAAAGTTCATTCGGCAAGCAATTTATGCAGAATACAAAGCCAAGGACGATAGTCACTCCATATTATACTAGCAACGAGATTTTTCGATTTTAAAGGAATACGGTGTAATCCTTCTCAAGAATATCACACGGATTTTTCCCTACTTCAGGTATGTTAAGGTTATCCCTTCTTTCTTTTTGGCATGACCCAAATAATACTGAAAGAAACGAGCAAACGCATAATTTTCATAAATGACCCTAGTCATAAAAATATTAGGGGTATCTATATTCTTGATTCCACATGTGAAATATTATTATATCTTCTGTTCATGGGTCTCGAAAAAATATGTATTTGATAAAATTTATCCGACAGGCATATTATTTTTATGACATTCTGAGAAAATCTTATTAACATATTTCTTAAGGCATATTATTTTTATGACATTCCGAGAAAATATTATTAATGTATTTCTTATGCATTTCATGCATTTATACATGTACATTGACCCATGACCAAATGGCGTTATATACGCATATATTATATGTATATGGGCTATGAGAAAAGGTTATGGCGTTATATATGTACCACCACCTGATCAGCTGGTATACATGTTGATGATTTGCCCACAGTGGCCGAAATGATATGATAGGGTGCCCTCAGAGGCTTGATGATGTTATGAACGCATATACCAATGCATGGTATGACATTTATATGCAAATGCATGACATTATAAAAATGAAATGATTCACAGAGCTATGCAGACGTACATGTCGAGTCTTTTACTCCATGTTTCTCGCATGTCTATTATTTACTGATTTTCATTCCTTACATACTCGGTATATTATTTGTACTGACGTCCCTTTTTCCTAGGGATGCTGCGTTTCATGCTCGCAGGTCTCGATAGACAGGTCGAGAGTCCTCCAAGTAGGCGATCAGCTCAGCAGAAGATATTGGTGCACTCCATTTGCTCCGGAGTTGCTTGTTTGGTCAGTATGATTTAGACGCGCATTGTTTGGTATAGCGGGACTCTGTCCTGACTTTTATGAAAATTATGTCATGTACGTAAAAGACTTGTAGACATATGTCATGTACGTAAAAGACTGTATGGCCTTGTCGACCTATGTTCAGTATACGAGTGGTTATTTTGGTCTTATAGGCCCGTATGTCTTATGTATAAGTTGGTATCACATATTGTATACAACTTATCTCACGGCAGCCTTTCGGCTCAGTTATCTATGATAGAATGACATGAAAAGATATGTTATATTGGTACTTGGTTGAGTAAGGTACCGGGTGCCCGTCGCGGCTCATCGGTCTGGGTCGTGACAAAAGTGGTATCAGAGCAGTTCTGTCCTAGGGAGTCTACAAGCCGTGTCTAGTAGAGTCTTGTTTATGGGTGTGTCGTGCACCATACTTATAAGCAGGAGGCTAACGGGTATTTAGGACTATCACTCTTTCTTCTTACTCTAGATCGTGTGGTAGAGCTCAATTGTAAGAACTAAATTTTCTAAACTCTATCCTAGTCATAATACAACGATGCCTACATTCAGAAAGACGGTTGGTAAGAGATATAGCTGTGGAAGAGCTGAGTCAGAGGGACTCGATTTTTGCATCATGCTTATGATGGATAAATATGAGGTATTCAGCAGATCATGTCTGTATTAAGACGTGTAAGCCTCTTGATAAGGAGCCTTAAGGCAAAAATATTTATCCACCTTTATGGCGAAAGACAATGAGAGATTCAGAAGATAAATACAAGTTTCAAGGAGTAAAAGAAGCAAGATGAAGAAAGGTACGAGGTACCCAGTTAATAAAGATTATCACTATTCAGGAAGGTAGATATAAGCATTTTGAGTTACCTTCAACAGTGACAGATGTATGTACAATTGGCCACATCGATCTCAGTTATGCCCTATGGGAGCTAAGAGACATAGTTTAAGAGATGAACGGGTTATCAGGATCCGGCTGGGGATAGAGTAACCCAAAATAGTGGATGAATTGGTAGAGTTAGTTGACAATTTTCGAAGGATGGTGCAAACGTGGTAATGGATCTCCTTGTGAGAAACCTTGATGGTACACCCTAAAATAGTACAGCTAGATATGAGTACTACAAAGATAAGCACTGGAATCCTAGAAGGGATAAATATTACCTTAGTGTGGCTCACGTCCCTAGTAGAGCGAGAATGTTAAGCAACCGCAAGAGCCACTGGATGGAGCAAGGGGAGCTAAAAGCAAAAGAATGTCTTGTTCGAGTTTTCAGAATAAAGTGATAGACATAAATGTTAGCGGGAAACAAGAAAAGAGTTAATGAAGCATCATGAGTAAGATATGATACATGGATGACAACGGTGGATCAAAAAGATGATAGTATTACAAAGTCTATAGTCAATTGAAGGAAAAGACGAGAGGTGACAGGCCTAGAGACAACAAAAGAGTATAGGCCATAAAGTCATATCCTCACTTCGAAAAATAAGTTCGTGACTCCAACGCAACTAGCAGAAGGAAAAGTTAGACCCCAGAATAATAGAAATCTGTATGGGCTGGTGAACAAGATATACTAAACATGAATTAGGGATTGAGTGATTGGATAATAGTCAGCATCATGAGAATTTCATATTTCGTTCCGGCGATAATAGAGTGGACAACAGAAGATGATTCATGAGAAATTCAGAGAATGGTCATTCAGGAAGACGCTTCCCTAAAGCAAGCAAGGTGAGTAAGGTTAAGCTTAAGGGACTGTGTGTGCCAATTACACTAAGTGTCACCCCTCGTGAGTAAGAAATTTTCTTATCCTTGGTACTGAAGGATTACCGCGAGGCGAGTAAGGATCATCGATGATGTGAAAAGATGCTAAAGATGAGAGGGTAAAACATCTATACGTAGATCATCATAGCACTAAATCTTAGTACTCCCCTAAAGGTGGGAATATGGTGTGATGTGACATTTGGTCAGAATTAAGTGGTTCTAGTAACTATAGAAATGGTAAAGGAAGAATGTGATAAGAATGAAAAAGGGACGAGATTGCACTTATTCAAAGCCTATAGATATGCTACGATTCCAGAATATTATGCAAACACAATGTCAAGGAAAGGAAGTAAGGGTCCCTGCCCAAGATGTTATTGATAGACGAGGAGTCAGTGCGAGACGTAACTTAAGACAAAGGAAATAATCCAAGAAAGATTACGTGGAATATTGATATGAGAATTGGCCAACGAGTAGTCAGTAGTTGATTCAGGAGAAGCCTAGTTATGTTTAGACAAGAAGATACAGACAAATCAACAGATCGTGCAAAACTAAAAATAGTGAAACCCAACATGAGGCATTCAGTCTCGCAGATATGACATCGTAACCTTGAGAAATACTCAGATAGGAGTCGGGGTAGTTAAAAGTACCGTATGTTGAGTATTATAAAAATAAAAGAGAATGCCGCTGGGAAGACAGTAAAAATACCAAGTTCAGAAGCAACCCTACAAGCACAAGAGCATGGAGATAAGTAACTACGGCCATTAAATAAGAGAGGAAGAACATAAAAAATTCCATCAAGCATACAATGTAATAAGCTCATAGTTTTACAAGAGTCATAGGATCCTCCCTAAGTACTACAACGAAAGACTAGCTGAGGAAATAAGGAAGAAGGTTTCAACCTAAGTACAATGACCTAAAGAAGAAATGGTCGTGTAACAACAGTCTCACAACAACATTGTAAGAACTCCAAAGGAAAATGGCACCTACCATGGCTAATTAACCGGAAGTAAAATTAAAAGTAATATTCGAGATCATATGAGTTGCACGAAAACTCTGGCATACGTAGGAACTAAGATAAGATAAGTATGCACGCAACAAGAGGCAGAAAGACCAGGAAAATTAATAGATTACGTTAAAGAATGCTAAGAAGGAACGAAAGGAATTATTCGATCAATGATCCCGAGTTGGTGACCTCATGAATGCACTTAAGAGTTTGGAGTTTTATACCTGTAGCATATACAGCCGTAGAATATTCTGGTATACATTAAAAGAAAGAATTGAGCCCAGGTCATAGACGAAGGATTGAATTGTTAGAGGATTATACCATGGATATCCCTCAGCGCCCATGAAAGGCTAAAGTAATGACTAATACCAGGAGCCGCAGATCGGAAGATAGCTTAAGCCTACATAAAGGCTGATCAGAATGAAGAGGAAACTAAAGAGTTACATCAACTAAGTAAATCAGGAGTTTGATTATTGGACCCAGAAAATTATAAAAATTGTGAGTAAGAACATTACAGAATCACCCGTAATATCACAAGTACAAGAGAGATAGTACAACAACCACATTCTATAACGACTCTATGATAAAGCCAGTTAGAAGAGTACCAACCTCATAAGAAGTCAGTATGAAGCTCTCACCGAATCATGTAAAGAGGTGCAAGTATTATAATAGAGGTTCAAGTTATGGATGTGAATCATACCTCTGTGGAAGGGAGGTCATGAAAGAGATAGAATATGTGATGTGAGATTTTAAGGTAAGTAAGGTAAAGGTGAACAACTTACGAGATACTCAAATACATAAGGTTGTGAATAGTCCGTACTGTGGATAAAAGGCTAGAAGCGCGGGGATTCGGTATCTAGGAATGATAGCGGCGTCGTTAGTGGCATATCTTCCAGTCGATGATTTCTAGGTATCGAGAGGTCCAGTTAAGAAAGTAAAGAAGAGTTAGAGACGATGTGATGTCTCACTTGATGTTCCAGAATAACATAAGGAAATCTATGGTGCAATCAAGTTGAAGGAAGGTTGCGAGCAATATAAATGGATATGTGTAGGTCGTAAGCTAAAGTATGGTAAAGCGGCAAAGGTTTAGGAAGACATGAGTAAGGATAAGAAAGGGCAAGTGAGAAGGTGACGAGAAACGGATAAGTTCTCAGGATTAAGCCCGTGAAAACAAGAGGGCTGATTATTTCTTGAAGTTATAGAAAGCTCAGTATAGCCTGAATGAACTCAAAGGATCTACTCATCATAAGTAGCATTTAAAAGAGATGGAATGCTACCATGATAGTAGAATAAGGGTGTAATTGTGGTAGATAAAGGATGATGTTTGGGCTTTCGATTGAGTAATGATTTAAAGAAAGGAATTCATGAATTTTACAGGATTAATTTACCCACGTAAGTGGAATCAACAATGGATGAACAAAAGTCACAAAGTATGAGATGAGATTAGGTCGTCATTCTTAAGATGGACAGTAATGAGGGAGCATTAAAGGACTTGAATTTATACATATGGGATAAGCAACGAAAGCAACCAGGAGTTTGGTAGCAGACCTCAGTAAGGATAAATCAAGGTAGGAGTTATGGTATAGTATGACCTACCTAGGTGCAGTAAAGTCATATGGATGGATAAATAAAATAAGGCATAGCAATATTCGTGAGTTCAACAAAGTATCGAACGAGGAACTTTGGTATACCCATAGATACCCAGAGGGACATCTTGTCAAGCTCTGTATATGTTTATAAAGTGAGGCCTAGAGATTGGTCAAAAGTTAGAGGAAAAAGTGGAGAAGAGTCGCATAGGTGCACTTACAAGGTCAAAGTCGTACAGGCTACATGATAAAAGGTAACAACAGTTACGAGATTGGAAGGATTCCAACCATAAGTCATGGTGTGAGAAAGAGGCCTAAAGAGGGGAATGCCCTGGCCTTTGGAATTATTCACAGAACAGTTGCCTAGATGGTAAGGAGAATACTAAAGTATTCGGAAGGCATAAATCATAAAAATGATAAGTGCATCAGTCAACATTCGAGGACGAATGTTCCAAAGGGGGGAATGATGTTACACCCCATGTTTTCGTACGTGGAAATACACCATAAGTAAATTGATATAAGATCGAAAATGAGATATAACATTTCGCATTTTCGCACGTTAAAGTTTCGTCATAAGCTAATCACGTAAGTTCGGCAATGAGAGTATTTTGGGATTATAAGTATTATGTTATTTCAAATAAGTGATAAGTTAATTCGCGAAGGTAAAAGGGTAAGCAAATCGAAGAAAATGAGTTCCGTCGAAGTTTGACAATTTGGAGATAAAATACGGTCCAAGCTATAATACCTCGTATTTATGGACTAGTACCATACAAGGTACCACATGACTATAATAGTAAGGTGTACAAAGAGTATTAAAAGTGAGTAGTATTTTAAGTAATTTGAGACAATTCTTAATTATGTGGGTAATTGGTTAATTATTGGATAGTGGGAGATTATCAAATTAACCATGGGATTAGTGGTTAATTAAGGGTGATTTTTGATAAGGCTTGGACCACAAAAACGTGGCAGCCCTTGAATTTGGCAATAAAAGCCATTACATGATTCATAAGAGACATGGCAAGGTGTCTCCTTATTAGGACATTTAGCAAGATTTGCTTAGCTTTAAGCCTTAAGCGTGAATCATACAAAAATTCTTTATGTAAGTGGGTTATACAAAATGTCAAAAATGCAAAGAAATCTTATCTTGAATAAGTATCAAGAATCCAATACGTACGTGGGTGAGACAAATGCAAAGAGCTCTTATGTTGAATAAATGCCAAAGTTCATTCGGCAAGCAATTTATGCAGAATACAAAGCCAAGGACGATAGTCACTCCATATTATACTAGCAACATAATTTTTCGATTCTAAGGGAATACGGTGTAATTCTTCTCAAGAATATCACACGAATTTTTCCCTACTTCAAGTATGTTAAAGCTATCCCTTCTTTCTTTTTGGCATGACCCAAATGATACTGAAAGAAACGAGCAAACGCACAATTTTCATAAATGACCCTATTCATAGAAATATTAGGGGTGTCTATATTCTTGGTTCCCCATGTGAATTATTATCATATCTTTTGTTCATGGGTCTCGAAAAAATACGTATTTGATAAAATTTATCCGACAGGCATATTATTTTTATGATATTCCGAGAATATCTTATCAACATATTTATTACGACATATTATTTTTATGAGTTCAGTTGTATACGTTGATGATTAGCCCACAGTGGCCAAAATGATATGATGGGGTGCCCTCAGAGGCTTGATGATGTTATGAACGCATATACCAATGCATGGTATGACATTTATACGCATATGCATGATATTATAAAAATGAAATGATTCACAGAGCTATGCAGACGTACATTTCGAGTCTTTTACTCCATATTTCTCTCATGTCTATTATTTACTGATTTTTATTTCTTACATACTCGGTACATTATTTGTACTGACGTCCCTTTTGCCTGGGGACGCTGCGCTTTATGCCTACAGGTCTTGATAGACAAGTCGAGAGTCCTCCAAGTAGGCAAGTAGCTCAGCAGAAGATATTGGTGCACTCCATTTGCTCTGGAGTTGCTTGTTTGGTCAGTATGATTTAGACGCTCATTATTTGATATGGCGGGACAATGTCCTGACCTTTATGAAAATTATGTATTCTTAGAGGCTTGTAGATAGATGCCATGTACGTAAAAGACTGTATGGCCTTGTCCGCCTATGTTTAGTATACGAGTGGTTATTTTGGTCTTATAGGCCCGTATGTCTTATGTATCAGTTGGTATCACATATTGTATTCTACTTATCTCACAGCAGCCTTCCGGCTCAGTTATCTATTATAGAATGACATGAAAAGATACGTTATGTTGGTACTCGGTTGAGTAAGGTACCGGGTGTCCGTCGCGACCCATCGGTTTGGGTCGTGACATCAATATGTATCCCAAATAATTTTATCATGTTATGTTATCATTCAAGAATGTATTCAAAGTATGGGTTGTGCATTAAAAATGTTTCAACTTCAAGCAAAGTTCAAACGAAGGCTATTATGCAAAATTTTGTGAAAAACCTCTATGTGCCTAAAACTCTTAATTACTCACATGTGTACTAAAAACCTTGAATTGAAATGCCTTATTGTTGATGCTGGTGATGATATTTGAAAGTGGAAAATGTGAGCATGAAATACTAAATACGGCCGACGTGCCAAGAATAATTTTATAATTGTGAACACTAGTGCCAATGAAATGAAAAGAACGTGAAAGAAGCATGCAACAAGATGATTGGTTTAAAAGGATGATGTATCGAATGAGACGGCCTAGCCGATCGAGTCGTGATCGGATGCTATGCTGCACACATGGTGGTGATTATGCTGGAAATTATGATTGTGGTTGATGTCTCAAATGAGATGGCCTAGTCGATCGGGTCTTGATCGGACTCCGTGCTAAAAGTACGGTGGTATTGGCATTTTGAATATTGGTATTGTGAACGGTGGTATATTGGTACTAAAAATCTCCCAACTTAAGATATGGAATTTAATTTGAATACTATCTTAAAAATCTATCATTCTATTGAGAGGGTGTTTTGTCATTCATACTAGTACTATTCCATATTTATTAACGTCCCTTTGCCAGGAGTGCTGCATCTTCAATGGATGCAGGTGGTACCACAGTAGGAGATCTTGATCAGTGATAGCGGTACATCTTCTTGCCAGCTAACTTGGTGAGCCCCACTTCATTTCGAGGTCATGTATCTTTTGTTCCTTGTGTATTGTGTTTGAGGTATAGCCGGGGCCTTGTTGCCGGCACTGTCATAGTACTCTTCTATATCTATTAGAGGCTCTGCAGACATAGTGTGAGTTGTATATTGGTGCTGGGGAAGTCAAGCAATGTTATGTTGTGTTTGAATTACTTGTTCCACTTCAGACCATGAAAAATGTGTGTGTAATTTGAGACTTTAAAATGAAGTAACTAATGGCAATGAATTGGTGTTGTATACATGGTCTCCTTATTGTATAATTAACGAAAATATGTATTTTCTGTATTCATAAGTGAGTTTGGGTAGAAAGAATCTAACATGCTTGTTTGACCGGGTTCACTCGGTTGAGCACCGGTCACGCTCCCCGAGTTCGGGGCATGACAATTATACTACATTTTTATGGAGGAGCTGCATTGCCAAAGTCCTTTACACATACTAATTTTGTGATGTTCCCTAAGAAACCTATGGTGCAAACATTTTCTGACCTTAGACCAATACGTTTAAGCAACTTCATCAATAAGGTGATATCCAGGGTGCTGCATGATAGATTGGAGAAGTTCTTACCTACTTTGATATCTCCAAATCAATCTGGATTTCTGAAGGGAAGGAGCATCTTTGAAAATATTCTATTGACACAGGAGATAGTAACATATATAAGACTTAGAGCTAAGCCGGCCAATGTAGTGATTAAGATGGACATGACTAAGCCCTATGATAACGTGTCTTGGAAGTATCTACTTCATGTTTTAAGAAAGATGGTGTTTGCAGAACAGTTCATCAACATGGTGTGGAACTTGATATCCAATAATTAGTACTCAGTATTGGTGAATGGTCAAGCTTCAGGATTCTTCAAGTCTACAAGAGGGGTGAAACAAAGTGATCCATTGTCTCCTGCATTGTTCATATTATCAGCAGAAGTGCTATCTAGATCCTTGAACAAGCTATTTGAGGACAAAGCCTTTATAGGTTTTGGCATGCCTAAGTGGTCAAAACCTTTAAATCATTTGGCATATGATGATGACACTATCATCTTTGCCTCAGCTCAACCAGAATCCCTGAAGAAGGTGATGACAGTATTGAGGAGTTGTTAGAGGATTTCTTGACAGTTGATCAACAAATCCAAGAGTTTATTCTATATGCATGCTAATGTTTCCAGTGCATTGTTTCAGGCAGTAGGAGATGCCACAGGTTTTGCTAGAGGGGAGTTTCCTTTTACCTATCTAGGGTGCCCTATATTTTACACTAGAAGAAGGAAAGATTATTATAATGATCTCATAAAGAAGGTGAAAGGTAAACTACATTAATGGAAAGGGAAGTTGTTATCATTTGGTGGGAAAGTAACACTCATTTCTAGTGTGTTGCAAAGAATGCCAATACATATGCTATCGGTACTTGATCCTCCAAATAATGTTATTGAACACTTGCATAAGATGTTTGCAAGATTCCTTTGGAGCACAAAGGAGGAAGGAATAAGTAGACATTGGGCATCCTGGCAAAAATTATGTCTGCTTAAGAAAGAGGGGGGATTAAGGTTCAAATCTCTATATGATGTTTCTAGAGCTTTGTTTACTAAGCTGTGGTGGAGATTCAGAACAAACAAATTACTATGGTCTAACATCATTTCGAACAAATATTGCAAGAAATAGATAACAATAGTGTAGTTTAGGGAAGGCTCTCATGTATGGAGGTAGATGCTGAATGTAAGGGAAGATGTGGAGCATGAAATACTGTGGGAGGTAAAAAGTGGAGCAACATATGTATGGAATGAAAACTGGACAAGTTTAGGAGCAATATACCACTTGATGCCACATGAATTTCACATCAATGAGGAACTGGAATAAGTAGCAGAATTGAGGCAAGAAGATAGCTGGAATGAGGAGCTGATTGACCAGACCTTCCCTGAAGTAATAGCCAAGCATATTGTGCAGAATGTGCAGTTTGAAGGAACCTCTGGTTACTGGGATAAACCTATACGGAAACCTACTGCATCAGTTAAATTCACAGTGAGTAGTGCTTGGCACTTAGTGAGACATAGAGTACATCCCAATCCAGAATAGAAGCAGATGTGGATCAAAGGCTTGCCATTCAAAATTTCATTCTTCCTTTGGAGACTATGGAGGGGCAAACTAGCTATTAATGACCTATAGAGAAGGCAAAGATACATATGTGTCTCTAGGTGTTGGTGTTGTCAACATACACAGGAGGAAACCTTTGAACATCTATTTTTGACAGGTACAACTACTACTAGAGTGTGGAAGACATTTATGAATGTTGCAGGGATGAATGTGCTACTGATACAGTTACACCAGGTTATTAGGGCATGGTGGAATGTTTTATTTTGTCCAAAATTAAAGCCATTATTCCAGGCAGTGCCAACATTCATTACCTGGGAGCTATGGAAGATTAGGAATACAATCAGGAATGGAGGATTAGTGTCAATAAATAGGGTAATATATGAGATCAACAAGACACTATACTTCTTGGCAAAAGTTAGATATAGTTGGCTTACACATATCCCACATTTGTGGCCAGACATGATAGATTTCTTTGAAAAGTATAGGCGAATGATTGTAACTAAAAGAGTGATATGGCAGCTGCCTTATACTGGTTGGTACAAGTGCAATACTGATGGGGCATCAAAAGGAAATCTGGGTCCTAGTTCTATTGGATTTTGTGTGAGAGATGCGGAAGGTGATTTAGTTTATGCAAAAGCAAAACATCTGGAGGAGACAACTAACATTGTAGTTGAGGCAAAGGCAATAGAAGAAAGTCTATTATTTTGTGTTTCTCATGACATGCATCCTTTTACTTTGGAGACAGATTCCCTGGGTATGAAGAGGATTATAGAAGGAGAATGGGATCCTCCATGGTGCATTGGTGCTAAAGTTAAGAGGGTTAAGGAGATGAAGGAGAAGTTCAGTGCCGTTTCAGTATGTGACGAGCGCAAAACACACATTTAAATATGCTAGCTAGTCAATTATAGTATAATATAATATCGTATCCACATGGATTAGAGTTAAACAGTATTATCATAGTTGGTAGCTAGATTTCTATCCAAGATGATCAACAATTTAGATTTATGTGATTAATACTAAAATTAACTAAGAATCTAGAGCTAATTGACTAATGAAAATCGCAACAAAAGTAAGCAAGGAAGTTATCAATGGGAGAAAATAGGGGTTGATTGGATAGGACCAAGATAATTATTTGGGATCTAACTCTAGATAATTCACTTCTAATATTTAAGTGAGTCTCTCGAATTCACTCAATTGTTAGTTCAAATGTTTAGGAGAAACTGCTCTCTCGATTAAGTCTAAACCTCACAGGATGAACCAATTTAAGCACATGAAGATATGCAAGAATGCGTAATGGATTGGCCTTTAGGAGAACCTCTCTCGATTATCCTCCTAACTAGGTTTAATCAACAATTCAATTAACCTTTTTCGATTACTAATAAGAATTAGTGAACTCAACTAACAAGATAATGCAAAGATATCACAAGTTATGCCTCTCTCGATTACATGAACAAGTGAATATAGATGCAACAGTTAAATCATCCAAAATGATTCAATACATAAAACTAGAGTTATAATCCACAAACCAATATCAATACACCAAATCCATCAAACCCTAAAGGGAACTACTCCAATGATATGGAGCAATTCATCACAAATATGTTTAAAGTAAAGGAAAACATAAAACGGTCCAAACTCGTGTCTTGAGTGAGGATTGAATGATGAACTCCTTGTGATTTTGCTTCTCCCACTCCTCCTTAGCCTCCTTCGGTCTCAAATATGTCAAAAGTTTGGAAAATAAAATTTTTCCATGTATTTATACCAAGTAGGGTCGGGCCCAGACGAAATCACCTTCTCCTAGCCGAAATTAGATTTTCATTCTATAAATATTGCACAGGCACGCCGCATGGGATGAAGCGCCATGCGGGGCATTGGTGGAGAAATCCAGAGAGTTGATTTCTTATAGAAAATAGGAAAATATACACGCGCGGTGCCCCACGCGCTGCGGCAGTGGGGCTTTCTCAGAGGACGGGATTTTCCTTGCTTTTTGATATCCAGATGTGGTTCTCGACCCTCGAACACGATCCCGGCTTAACCCGATCCAGACTTCAAAGCTCCAAATCACTCAAATTCATTTCATAACATCTACATAGCTCGGAATCACTCCAACAAGGCATAAAACACACAATAAGTGCTAAACAATATCAATTAAAGCTCAAAACAAATAAGTGCAGTAAATTGGTGTGAAATAAGCGACTAAAATACGAGATTATAGCCTACCATCAGCATGTCTTAAGGGAGGGCAACACAGTGGTTGATTATTTGACTAACCTTGAGTTCTCTTTCGCAGGTACAATCCAATATCATTCATTTTCAGAATTACCAAGTGCAGAAAGGAGGTTAATCAATCTTGGCAAATACCAAACTCATATCCTCAGGGTTAGGGTGGCAAAAAGAAAGGCTCTGGATTGATGTCTCATCATATAAGATCACAACTTGTTAGTTTTACTTGTTACTGGATATTCTGTGTGTTTATAGGTGATTTACCGGTGGTATTAGCATGGCAACATGCTCATTCTTGTGGTGACCTAATGACACATGGAATAGGTATGTTAGGCAGGCAATACACCTCAACATAGTCTGGTTTACTAAGTAGCTGCTGCAAGCTAAATCGTGGATGCAACGATGGATACACTATTAGAGCACAAATGCAAAGTTTTATTCGTTGGATTGGTTCTACTCAAGGCAATAGCTATATGTTATTATACCTTTGTCCAGTGGTATTAGCATGGTAACTTGCTCAATATGGGGAGGTGTAACAGTGTATGGTCTGGAAATGCATGGAGTAACCCTAAGTTCTTGGAGTTTAATCCCATCCTCATTGAATTGCATGGACGCAGAACTATATAGGCTTCTTCTGAAAGATACATACAATGATATACACAATTTCAACGTAATGGTTAGGATATTTAGTTTCTACATTTGCACATACATGGAGGAACTCAGAAGTGCTGCTATGGTGGAGACTTGGACAACTTCAGAAGTTGATATTGTAGACTGGAGATTCACACTTGCCTTGTCCTATGGAATGCAAAACTTCGCACCTGGTGAGAGCGTTAGAGGTGCTACATTAAGGTTTTGTGCTTGGCTTGTGAATACATACAACATCATACATTGGAGGTTGTTTCATCTACATTTTATAATAGTTATCATAAAGTTTCTAGCTAGTCATAGCGACTCATCTTTTAGCTTTTAATCGAGACAATATGTAACCTTTGAACCTTTGTTTTTGGATTAGTATATATATATATATATATATATATATATATATATATATATATATATATATTAACCACTAAGCATCCTGCCTAGTGGGATATTTGCTAAAACAAAGGCTAGCCCGGATGAGATAAGTATCTTGTGTAATCTTGTTGAGGGAATAACCCTTAGGATATGACATTGTTTTCCTAATTGATATGTTTGAGAAGCGACGTATATGCGTGGTGACGAGCGTATATATGGGTGCTATGTGTGATTCATGACCGATGTAGTCTTTATGTTGTAGTATGCCTTGATTTTTATAATGTGCTTCTTGCTATCATACTTTATATGTTTGTATGACTACAAGAACTCCGTGAATCATGCTAGAGATCATGTGTATATGTTGATTCCCTATTTGAGTATGATATTTGCTATTGTATGGCATATCCGCTTGATCTGAGCTATAGTTGTACACTTCGCACATGTATACACCTTAGCATGCTATTAATCAGTCAATGAGTATGTGATTTGATATCCATCGACTCTATACATGTATTCTTGTATATATTTTCTATGTGATGGATTGGATTGTCAACACGTAAGTGGTCCGTTCGGGTTGAGTTGTGATGGAACGTGAGTTGTCCGTGTGGATAAGGATCCATCCCCCTAGGGACATCCTCTAATTTTTCTCCTTGATTTTGAACATGTGGATTATGGAAAACTGGCCAATAGTTAGATTTTGTATATTTTCTCTATATGAAAATTCTTTTGATGTATACATGATTTTTACTGCGTATCATCTCTATATGCTAGTTGTGGAGTGTATACATGCCTTTTATGAATATCGTCTCTATATGCCATGTCACGCCCCAAACCCGGGGAGGCATGGCCAGCACCCGGTGCCATACTCGGCCTGAGCGTACCACTCTATAACTGTGAACTCTAGAGGGGTAGCCCTCAACTTAGGTCGACAAGGCCTACCTGCAAGCTGACAATACCAATCAAGGCCGACGAGGCCATATTATGAAACATTTGAAAATAAAGTTTCTCTTATCTGAGGAGTAAACATACCCAAAAGCTCATACACATAACTGTGTAGGCCGACGAAACTGACATGAACATCTACTAATATACAAAATATGCAGGACTCGTCTACGAGCGTCTAGAGATAACTGAACGGTATCATATTTAGCACAGGGCCTCGACCTACCCATCAAACCTATATATATAAAATGGACTCCAAAGTCTAGACCTGGTAACTCCAGGGAGGTGCAACTTACCAATCAAGCTGATGTTTGGCTCTATCTAGCTGTCTATCAGGACCAACAAGCATGAAACGTAGGCATGTTGGATAAACTCCTCTCTTAGAATTGAATCCCATGATATTCATGTAATTTATATAAATCCCGAGTGGTTCACTATACTATTTCGAATAAGCTTGTGTTTAAATATATATGTTCAATATGTATCCCAAATGATTTTATCATGTTATGTTATTATTCGAGGATGTGTTCAAAGTATGGGCTGTGCATTAAAAATGTTTCGACTTCAAGCCAAGTTCAAACGAAGGCTATTATGCCAAATTTTGTGAAAAACCTCTATGTGCCTAAAACTCTTAATTGCTCACATGTGTACTAAAAACCTTGAATTGAAATGCCTTATTGTTGATGCTGGTGATGATATTTGAAAGTGGAAAATGTGAGCATGAAATACTAAATACGGCCGACGTGCTAAGAATGATTTTATAATTGTGGACAGTAGTGCAATGAAATTAAAAGAATATGAAAGAAGCATGCAACAAGATGATTGGTTTAAAAGGACGATGTCTCGAATGAGACGGCCTAGCCGATCGGGTCGTGATCGGATGCCATGCTGCACACATGGTGATGATTGTACTGGAAATTATGATTGTGGTTGATGTCTCGAATGAGACGGCCTAGCCGATCGGGTCTTGATCGGACTCCGTGCTAAAAGTATAGTGGTATTGGCATTTTGAATATTGGTAGTGTGAACGGTGGCATATTGGTACTAAAAATCTCCCAACTTAAGATATGGAAATTAATTTGAACACTATCTTAATCCTAATTTGAGGTTTGATGTTGTTTGTGGCTTCCACTGATATTATGATTGTTCTTGCTTGTATTATCTATCATTCTATTGAGAGGGTATTTTGTCATTCATACTACTACTATTCCATATTTACTAACGTCCCTTTGCTGGGAGCGCTGCATCTTCAATGGATGCAGATGGTTCCACAGCAAGAGACGTTGATCAGTGATAGCGGTACATCCTCTTCCCAACTAACTTGGTGAGCCCCACTTCATTTCGAGGTCATGTATCTTTTGTTCCTTGTGTATTGTGTTTGAGTTATAGCCGGGGCCTTGTTGCCGGCACTGTCATAGTACTCTTCTATATCTATTAGAGGCTCCCCAGACATAGTGTGGGTTGTATATTGGTGCTGGGGAAGTCAAACAATGTTATGTTGTGTTTAAATTACTTGTTCCACTTCAGACCATGAAAAATGTGTGTGTAATTTGAGACTTTAAAATGAAGTAACTAATGGCAATGAATTGGTATTGTATACATGGTCTCCTTATTGTATAATTAACGAAAATATGTATTTTCTGTATTCATAAGTGAGTTTGGGTAGAAAGAATCTAACATGCTTGCTTGACCGGGTTCACTCGGTTGAGCACCGGTCGCGCTCCCCGAGTTCGGGGCATGACAATTATACTACATTTTTATGGAGGAGCTGCATTGCCAAAGTCATTTACACACACTAATTTGGTGATGTTCCCTAAGAAACCTATGGTGCAAACATTTTCTGACCTTAGACCAATACGTTTAAGCAACTTCATCAATAAGGTGATATCCAGGGTACTGCATGATAGATTGGAGAAGTTCTTACCTACTTTGATATCTCCAAATCAATCTGGATTTCTGAAGGGAAGGAGCATCTTTGAAAATATTCTATTGACACAGGAGATAGTAACATTTATAAGACTTAGACCTAAGCCGGCCAATGTAGTGATTAAGCTGGACATGACTAAGCCCTATGATAACGTGTCTTGGAAGTATCTACTTCTTGTTGTAAGAAAGATAGGGTTTGCAGAACAGTTCATCAACATGGTGTGGAACTTGATATCCAATAATTAGTACTCACTATTGGTGAATGGTCAAGCTTCAGGATTCTTCAAGTCTACAAGTGGGGTGAAACAAGGTGATCCATTGTCTCCTGCATTATTCATATTATCAGCAGAAGTGCTATCTAGATCCTTGAACAAGCTATTTGAGGACAATGCCTTTATAGGATTTGGCATGCCTAAGTGGTCAAAACCTTTAAATCATTTGGCATATGATAATGACACTATCATCTTTGCCTCAGCTCAACCAGAATCCCTGAAGAAGGTGATGACAGTATTGGAGAGTTATTAGAGGATTTCTGGACAGTTGATCAACAAATCCAAGAGTTCATTCTATATGCATGCTAATGTTTCCAATGCACTATTTCAGGCAGTAGGAGATGCCACAGGTTTTTCTAAAGGGAGTTTCCTTTTACCTATCTAGGGTGCCCCATATTTTACACTAGAAGAGGGAACGATTATTATAATGATCTCATAAAGAAGGTGAAAGGTAAACTACATCAATGGAAAGGGAAGTTGTTATCATTTGGTGGGAAAGTAACACTCATTACTAGTGTGTTGCAAAGAATGCCAATACATATGCTATCAGTGCTTGATCCTCCAAATAATGTTATTGAACACTTGCATAAGATGTTTGCAATATTCCTTTGGAGCACAAAGGAGGAAGGAATAAGTAAACATTGTGCATCCAGGAAAAAATTATGTCTTCCTAAGGAAGATGGGGGATTAGGGTTCAGATCTCTACATGATGTTTCTAGAGCTTTGTTTGCTAAGTTGTGGTGGAGATTCAGAACAAACAAATTACTATGGCCTAACATCATTTCGAACAAATATTGCAAGAAAGAGCTAACAATAGAGTAGTTTAGGGAAGGCTCTCATGTATGGAGATAGATGTTGAATGTAAGGGAAGATGTGGAGCATGAAATACTGTGGGAGATGAAAAGTGGAACAACACATGTATGGCATGAAAACTGGACAAGTTTAGGATCAATATACCACTTGATGTCACATGAATTTCACATCAATGAGGAACTGAAAGAAGTCGCAGAATTGAGGCAAGAAGATAGCTGGAATGAGGAGCTAATTGACCAGACCTTCCCTGAAGATATAGCCGAGCATATTGTGCAGAATGTGCAGTTTGAAGGGTCCTCTGGTTACTGGGATAAGCCTATACAGAAACCTACTCCATTAGTTAAATTCACAGTGAGTAGTGCTTGGCACTTAGTGAGACATAGAGTACATCCCAATCCAGAATACAAGCAGATGTGGATCAAAGGCTTGCCATTCAAGATTTAATTCTTCCTTTGGAGACTATGGAGGGGAAAATTGGCTACTGATGTACTTTCAAAATAGTATGTATGCATCATCATTTAGTTTATAAGCATATACAAGCATTTTGCATTATTTTTTATTTTTTTTTTCATAATTTGTAAAGGCTTTAAATCAATTTATTTCTGCAGTTTATTATATAAATATCTAATAATTACCCTACAAATTATTTTTATGATGATTTAATCATCTAAACTTATCATTTATAACAATATCAGGTTTTAAATATTTTGAGTGCATTTATCGTAATTACATTTGCATTTTTAGGGCCAAATTGCATATTTTGCAATAATAGCCCATATGTATGTATAATTATCTTATTTATGCAGAAAATGACTTTTTATATTTTTATAATATTAAGCAATTATTTTTAATCATCTTAGTGCACTAATGATATTTTTGATATTTATTAATTACTTTTATAATTATTTATTTATTAAACATTGGGTATTTAAAATCTAGCCTTAAATTCCTTCTAATTTCGGACCTGACTACCCAAACATTGCCCAATTACCCCTGGCCCAAGACCAATTTACCCAACCCCATACCCGGTCACGACCCGTTTAACCACCCAACCCAAAACCCTTTTAAATCGTGGCCGTTGATCTCTTAGATCAACGGCCCACATTACACCCTCCCTTTTTAATTATACCCTAACCCCCTAACCCTAAATCATTCCTCACCGCCTGCCACCCTTGAATCCTCTCATCTCTCAAACCCTAGCTATCTTTCCCTAATTTTCTCTCCTAATCCCACCGGACATGGGATTACATAGATGTTTCTTGCCATATTCTACTTCCCCCTGGTACTGGAACCTTCTATATATCGCTTGCCTAAACATGGAAAGCAGATCTTATCAATTTCGAACCAAAGTTGGTTCAGTTCCTTGCCCTTTTCCGTCTATGTTCATTCTTGTTCTTTTATGGTATGAATCTATGTGTATTTCTGTGATTCCTACTCACCCTAAAATTAGAGTTTCGGATTCTTTTAAATCCAACCAAGTCTGGTTCGATTCTTTGATTTTAAAAGGTATTTCTATCTATGTTCATCTTATTCTATGCAGCATGTGATTTTTACCTTTTATTTATTTTAGATTTCTGCCGATTTGTGTGCTTTACCTAAAATTACGGTTTTGAAATTTTCTCTTTTCCTTACTGATTTCGATTTCATTCCTTTCTCGTGTTTGATTGATAATTTTCCTTATTTGGATGTGAATTTCAACTACTATATAAACCCCTCCCCATTCTCCTTTGCGACAGACTGGAATCGTTAATGTTTACTAAAAGAAACTGAATTTACCACTCTTTGTTCTCTAAATTCTCTTGTTCTATATTCTTGTTCCTGGCCAGCTGAAAGCCAAGGCCAGAAATTCTGGGTTCTTGCTACTGTGGACTTTGTTCTTTCTTGGTTTTCGCTTAACTGGTGAGTTGCTGAAATTTTGTCACTTCATTCCTATTTACCTGTCATTTGCATATGTTTTCGCTTCTGAAGATTGTAGTTTAATGTGTTTTCTGGGCTATTCTTGTATGCAATCCTAATTGCTTTACGTTAATTTTTGGTCACTCTAATCTTCACTTCATTATGTTGGTAATCTGAAACATGCTTAAGCCTAATTAGAGTAATCAAGATTCTCTTAATTTCGTTTAGCCAATGTGTTACTGCTTGACATCTCTTTGGTGTTTAATCCTACTTAAAGATGTCCATTTTGTTATTCGAATATGCTCCATATGCAAAATTTGAACTTCCTTTAGATTAACTGGTCTATTAGGTCAGATTTGAATGCTTACACTTACTGTATGACATGAGTTTATCTTCCCTTTCTATTCTGATTCTCTATAATGGCAATCTTGCATAGGTAGTATGTTTTAATTTTGTGTCAAGATCCTATTCTATCAATCATGACTAGTTCTCAGTTAATATACCCCTTAGCATGTTTTGGCTCACTTGATCCACCAGTATGTTGTCATAATTTTTGCTTCCCTACTATGTCTAAATGTTGTTTTGCTACCTGATGTGAAGTTAACATGGCTATCTTGTGACACTAGAATCTGTAGTTAACATAATTTGGACCTTTTCCCTGTTATGAGTTTGTGTACTCCAATCCTGCAAACCTGTTTATTAATATGTAACTACTTATGCACTAGGTGTTGAACTTGTTCTTCTAAATCTTGCTAAAGGTCTTCTTAAAACCTAAAGCCTGTTTCATTATTTACTTTATGTGCCCAACTTGACTATTTTTATACCCTTCAGTTTTGTCCCTCAGCTATTGTCCACTCTCCCTCATTATCATTTATGTTTTTTTGAACTCCTTATTCCTAGCCAGCTAAAAGCCAAGGCTATCAAGGCTCTTGCCACTGACCTCCCTAGTGTGAACACTGTTCAGGGTTCATTTGAGACCCTTGTGAACTCTGACATACTAGGATTTGGTCCCTAATCTTTCCTCTGAACAGTCTCTGTTAACCTCCCTAGTGTGAGCACTTCCCTGGGTTCTTGAAGCCCTTGGGAACTCTGACACACTAGGGCCTTGGTTCTATATGCTCAACTCTGTTTTGTGCCCACTGGGTGAATCACTCAATTCCTCGCTGCCTTATGTCCATGAAGATGTAATTTTGGGCTGTTATGAACGATGAGAATGAAGGCTCGGCCTGGCGAGGTGTATCTTTGGGCCTGCTGTAGGCTCCCTATAGCTATTCTACTTTGTAATTTATTCTATTCATTCTGGTTCTTTAATAATTCTTGTAATAACATTTTAGGGTATTAGTAAAAGTGGGAAAGGGGTTTTATCTTACACTTGCATTAAAACGGGTAGAAATCCTGCCTATAGGTTCGTTACTTAGCTAAAATGTGTTATTATGCTCAAACATGTTCAGTTGTCATGTGTTAGAGATCATGCATATAGGTATTCTATTTTGCTCAAAATGTGTTACTTTTCAGTTATTATAGAAATCCTGCATATAAGTATCCTATCTTGCTCAAATGTGTGTTAGAAATCTTGCCAATAGGTTCTCAATTTGGTGCAAATGTGCTCTACTTTTACCTGTTAGAAACCATGCCTATAGGGTATTGAATGATTAATATCTCAATGTGCGCATAGGATTCTGTTTTCATACGGCTTCATCTACAAATTAGATGTCATGCCTATAGGATCTAAAAAAATCAGTTTTAATTATAGAAATCATGCCTATAGGGTCTAAATCAGTCTTGATTATTGTCCTGCTCGTTTCTTTTAACCATTATTAGAAATTATGCCTATAGGAGTCGATTAAGCAATTCTGAACATATTCTTGTGATTACCATTGTTAGTTACTGCTCGAATCACCTAGAAATCATGCCTATAGGTTTAATCTCTTATGCTTATGATCAGTAGGCAACTATATAGGCTTTAGAAATTGTATTAAAAGAAAGGCTTTTACACATGAAGTTGCCCGCTTATAAAATCCAGAATCACATAGAGATCCTGCCTATAGGGTTCTGTGACCTTAACTTATTAAAATCTGCAACTGTCAATGTTAGTTAGTTCGCGTGCATTTGTTGCCTAAGTGCGGAGGCCAACTTGAGCCCTTGTTTGCCTATACATGAAAGTCCTAAATATTTTGCTTGTCGCCTAGTATTTTCTCTTTTGAGAAACCTAATTTAAAGTTTGGAACCACCCTGAAATAGAGGTCCAAATGCCTCCTGGACCATAGGCATGAGAGGGGTAGTGCACGCATAGACTACGACTAGAATTGACTAGTGCGCTTTAGGTAAATAACTTAAAGATAGTAATCGGGTAGCAGGAGATGATAGTCTGTACCCGCTGAATAATATGAGTAACACCCATCTTGAGGGAGTTACGAAGTATTATTTATGTTGCACGGGGTGATCCTTTAGGCTAAAAAGACTTAGGACCCCCCACCTTTGTTTTAAAGTCAATCATTCTATTTTATTTGCCCAATTTTGTCTCTTCTCCTTGCTTAGACTAATTCATATAATTCGAGTTCGGCCAGGACCGACCGTTGTGGACCTCGAGGAGTGCCTAACACCTTCTCCTCAATGTAATTTGAGCCCTTACCCGATCTTTGGTGACACAACTGGTTAAACCAGAGTTATCTGCAAATAGGTGCCCTAACGCACCTTAAATATGTTAGGTGGCGACTCTCTCTTTTAACACCCCTTCCTTTAAAAGAAGTTGTCACGTGTCGAAGCCCGATTTTGCGAGGAAGAAAAAGGGGCGCGATAGCATGGCGACTCTGCTGGAGATATATTTTAGGTTCTTACCATTGCGAACTTGGTCTATGTGAATTAGTCTCTCTCGATAAGCATGTCTTTATTATTTTGTTGGTACTTGAACATCCCGCTCCCATTCTCCCTTTTATTGCTACATACACACCCTCTTCCCTATTTTCCCTTTATGTGAACTCATATGCAACTCTTCGCTTAATCTGGTTACAATATGCATCCCTCTGGCTCCAACTTTTTAAATTTTATTATATCATGACTTTCCCAATCCTTACCCCTTTATTGCTTCATTACAATTTTTTTTATATTATACTAACTAACTTCTTCCCTGTTTTTCTTTCTTTTCTGTCTTTACATTTATTAAATACTGCATTTATCGTTTTTATCATGCAAAATACTTAACAACGTGTTGTTTTATTTTTGCATAAAGCATGCTCTACATCATATTCCACTCATGTGCAATTAATACCATAGCGGCACTTGATGAGTGTTCGCGCTCTTCCTATATTACCCTTTTTAAATTTGGAAAGGCTTATTTGCGGTAAAACTAGTCAATCAGCGGTGCAATCGACGGTTCCATGCCTTTCCCTCTCAGGTTGTCCACTTGAGGGTACCGGTCTAGACTTCTAGAAACCCCCACTCTTATATTAAATGTGCATGCATCATGTTTAAACCTAGTATGGGTTAGAACTCTATCCGCGTAATAACCCCCTAAGGTAAGCCTTGTACAAAGCCCATCGGGGTGCCCATAATCCCAATGGGCACGATCATGATATGTACATTATTTGGAGAAAACGTGCCAATATGCTAATCATTAATGCGTAAATAGTTGGATCCGTAGGGGGAAAGGGCTAACTTTATTTGTTTTGCAGAAATGAGGCACGAAGTCCCCAGGTTCGGCATGGTTTGAAGTATCCCACCTTTGTTGCTAGATTGGTGGGAAAATCTCTCACCAAGCGACAAAAACCATGTGGAAAGAGTTCTCGGGAATTTACGTTCTTTGCTAGACATTCAGCCAAACAATGTACTGATTGAGGCTGCTGCTATGTTCTGGGATGAGAAGAGGGCTTTTTTCTGTTTCGGTGACATAGAAATGACTTCCCTTCTAGAGGAAATAGGAGGCTTTGCTGGGCTTCCCTGGGACAAGCCTGGTCTATTGGTATCGAAAAATTGCACTTCTCGAGGTATTCTGAAAATGATGGGTTTTAGAAGGAATGATGAGTTAGTCTGCCTAAAGAAGTCTTGCATACCATTCGACTTCCTTTACGAGCGGTATGGGAACAATAAGTCATACCATCTTTATCATGATGAATTTGCTATCACCTCTCTAGGTTGGACTCATCGCCGGGTTTTTGTGTTCATTATTTGTTTTCTGGGGATGATGGTATTCCCAATACAAGGAAAAAGGATTCACACTCGCTTAGCTATGTTTACTAAGACCCTAATGGAAGGAAATGAGGGACAGACTTACACTATTGTCCCAATGATCGTAGCGGAGACATACCGAGCCTTGGACTGTTGCAAGAAAGGATATAGGCATTTTGAGGGTTGCCATCTGTTACTGCAAATATGGCTATTGGAACATCTTCAAAGGGGACAATACTGTCAAGAATTTCCGTGGCAACCATGGAATGACCACATAGCTTTTCACCATCCGAAAAGAATGACTTTTATCCCGGATAGGTTTGCACAACCAGGAAACGCTGTGGGCTGGGTACACTTCTTTAGCAATTTGACTGACGACAAGGTCCATTGGATGTTCGAGTGCTTCCCTACTAGCGAATTCATCATCTAGTGCTAATCGGATTAAGGGGTATCTATCCTTATGCTCCTATCAGAGTCATAAGGCAAGCTGGGAGAAAATAGGTTATACCACAAGTTTCCAAAATGGTTCATTACAAAGCAGATTTCCAAGGGAATGTCATTCCATTCAAGTTCGAGGCACAGCACATGTGGAATCAAACGATTATTGTGAAGCAAGATACCATCGATCCAGACAGGTATCATGCCGGCCATGTGTACTTCTACACATCATGGTTGATCGATGACATAGTAGGATAGGTCAAGCCAGGGGTTGATTTGAGGAATAGGGTCATAGACGACGATGCTGAAGCGCAAGTCAAATACAGGAGGTTGCGCCAAAGGGTCTTTGAATCTGAGGCTAAGCATTTGGAACAACATAAATTGGACATGGAAGCAATCAATGAATGGAGGGGAATCGCTACTAAATCAACAGAAAGATTGGAGTATTTGGAGCTGGGTTTGATGGAACTTGAGGGAAAGATGAGGAAAAGGGTCTCGGATTGTCAGAACACAGAGGGCAATAAAGGAGGACATCTAGTAAGGGTATATCTGCTATTAGACATGCGTGACCTGGGGAATCTGATTGACGGGGCTAAGAAAGCCAAGCTTGGAGAAGGTCCCTCTGGGACCAAGTAGATTAGAGGTGATGTTTTCTAGATTCGTTTTAGAATTTGATTGTAGTAAGGCAAATGCAACTAGTGACTCTTTATAATTATCGTCGTTTTAGTAAAGATTTAGTCTATTTATCATATTAATGAAATGATGCAGTTATCCGCATTGAGTTTTTCTCAAAATCTATATGTCGCTAGGCCTACCTCGGGCACGATGAGGTCCCCAAATTAGGATGTGAATTCAGAAATACGTGTTTAAATATCGTAAATATCCTTTTAATACTCTTTACTGACTTGTTTACCTTTTGTTTTTCTTTTCTTTGTTTATTCCCATCCCGTAAGGTTGTTTTGTGCATACTGGCATCATCGGCACATCATACCAGATATAGAGGTCCTCCACCTCCTCCTCCTCCAAGCGATCCAAAGAACAAAGGAAAGGCTAAGATGGATGATCTGAGCGGTATCAGGAAAGATAACGCTACACATGCATAGAATGTTGAAACTTCGGATGGTCGGGGTACTCCGGCACAGAACGACTAATTTTGCGATTAGAGCAAAAGATACTGGAGTTACAACGGGAACTTGAGCAGGTCTGTAACCTGGCAAACCTTTCCCTTACACTGAATGTTCCGAACATCAACCAACAAAACGCCCAAAACTCAACACCTCCTCAAAACACACAAAACCAGCACCCGCAAAATTCTCCCGCACCTCATCAATATGCCACGCCTCCCCAAAATCTTAATCCTCCACTAGCACCAACTCCTCCACAGCATCATCATGATCCGACCTAGTACCCACAAACTACCATATACCACACTCCTCAGAATGCACCACAGCCTACTCCTGACCCGCAAAACTCAACCAATGACCACCATTACGCCCAGATTCCCGGAGTCCACCAAAGCAATCCCATATATGTGGAAACCGTACCCCACACCCCAAACAGACCCTATACATACCCGAATCCGCCGAGAAGGACCTTCTCATCAAGAACATGGTAGAGGAACTCAAGAAACTTACCGGCAGGGTTCAAAATGTCAAAGGGGGCAAAGGCGTTGAGGGTTTGAATTATGATGATTTGTGTATTCTGCGGGACGAAGAACTGCCAGAGGGTTATAAACCTCCCAAGTTTGAAATGTTCGACGGAAATGGTGATCCGAAAGTGCACTTGAGAAAGTATTGTGACAAGCTTGTAGGAGTTGGCAGGGATAAAAGAATCCGCATGAAGCTATTCATGAGAAGCCTTACTGGAGACGCCCTATCTTGGTACATCAGTCAGAACCCAAAGAAATGGGCCAATTGGGTAAGCATGGCATCAGATTTCATGGATCGGTTCAGGTTTAACACAGAAAACACACCAGACGTTTTCTACATTCAAAATCTCAAGAAGAAGCCAACAAAAACTTTCCGCAAGTATGCTACTCGGTGGAGGTCTGAAGCTGCAAAAGTGAGGCCAGCGCTGGAAGAATAACAGATTAATAAGTTCTTCATCAGAGCTCAGGACCCGCAATACTACGAAAGATTGATGGTTATTGAAAACCATAAATTTTCTGATATCATCAAGTTGGGAGAGAGAATGGAAGAAGGGATCAAAAGTGGAATGGTGACATATTTTGAAGCACTCCAAGCCACAAATAAGGCCATGCAGTCAGGAGGTATCTCCAAGAAGAAAGAAGTAGGTGCAGTAATGGTAGCCCGAGGTCCGAAATCTTCTCTGACATACCAAACACCTCCACCCACATATCAGCCTTCACCTCCCAGATACCGACAACCTGTCACCACTTACCATACCTATAACACCCAACCCGCATACTACCACTCACCACCAGCCCGCCAAAACTACCATAAAACTAGACCAAATTTTGACGGCAGACCACCTAGACAATACACCCCAATTGCTGAACCTATAGACCAACTGTACGAGAGACTGAAGGTTGCCGGTTATATCACTCCCATTCCCGTTATCGCCATGGAAAATTCCTCCCAATGGGTCAATCCAAATAAGACATGTGCATATCATTCGCACATGAAAGGTCATACTATTGATGAGTGTCGTACTTTGAAGGATAAGATTCAGACATTAATCGACACCAAAGTCATACAGGCAAAGGAGGTTGCGCCCAATGTCCGTAACAATCCTCTCCCGGATCATATGGGCGGAGGGGTAAACATGATAGAGACCGATAAAGAATGGGACTCAGAGGGGTCAATTGGACTCATTCGAGAAGGGGATAGTTCTAAAACATCTCCAGTCACTCTCACACCTATCATGGTACAAACGCAGGCACCAATTGAAGTTGAGGTAGTTGCACCAACTCCGTTTGAGGTTGAAGTAACAACACCCTTCACCGTGATGGTAGCACCTACACCATCTTATTAGTCTAATGCTATAACATGGGGTTATGTTGCAGAAGCAAGAAGGAAAGGAAAGGGGAAAATGGAAGAAACTGGTGCAGCACAAGGTATGACCAGAACTGGTAGGGTTTACATGCCCGAGCATTTGGGGGGAACAAGTAAAGAAGCCGCTTCCAGGCAGCCCATCATTGATACCGGACCGGATGATCTTTGGAGAAAGGTGCAAGCAAGGGAGTATTCTGTGGTTGATTAGTTGAACAAAACCCCTGCTCAAATATCCATTCTATCACTACTGCAGAATTCTGAGGCACACAGGAATGCGTTGATGAAAGTGTTGAAAGAGGCTTATGTACCCAATAACATTACCAGTGGAGAGATGGCCAATATGATAGGACAAGTGTTGGAAAGCCACAAGATCGCTTTTCATGAAGACGAGCTACCACCAGAAGGACTAGGTCACAATAGAGCACTAGATATCACAGTGCAGTTTGAGGATAATTTCATTGCCAGAGTCCTGATAGATGGGGGTTCGAGTCTTAACATATGTCCACTAACTACTCTGAAAAGATTGGGTAAAGTCATGTACGAGATACGAGCAGGAAGTATGAATGTGAAAGCATTTGATGGGTCTCAAAGGGCCACAATTGAGGAAACCAACCTCAGCCTACATATGGGCCCAACCTGGTTTGATGTTGAGTTTCAAGTGTTGGACAAATCTGCTACCTACAACCTATTGTTGGGACGACCTTGGATACATGCCGCTGGGGCCGTAGCTTTTACTCTACATTAGGTCGTGAAGTTCGAGTGAAACCATCAGGAAGTGATCATCCATGGGAACAGAAGTAATCCCATTTACACCAGGCAAACTGTTCTGGTCATCGAGAATAGAAGGAAGTTGGGTGGAGAAACATACCATCGCATCGAGCGCGTCAACGCAATTGAAAAGGACAAATGGTGGAGCAGTAAGATAGAAGGCATATTGGCATGGACAGGATATGAGCCTAGCAAAGGTCTCAGTAAGAATCTCCAGGGGTTCACCAAACTAATACAGCTAAAGCGTCATGACACAACTTTTGGGCTTGGGTATGAATACACCTGGCACGAGTATCAGAATTGGTCGCCACCATGGCGTGGTCCTTATTACCCTCTAGAGCAACCAATACCACATTTGAGCCAGTCATTTCATCAAGCGGACAGGATGTGAGAGTCCGAAGAAGATGAAGTTCTACCTGGTATAAGGAATCTGTTTTTGGATGATGAAGACATTGATTGTAGTGCGATAGTTGAGGAGGAGGAGGAGGAGGAAAATCTCATTATTCAGACAGTGGAGAAGGGAGCTATTCTCAAGAACTAGACTACTGCACCATCAAGGGCCCATCGAGTTCCTGGGTAGCCTGGCAATTAGCATCATTTATTTTAAAAGCAATTTTTTATGAGCATTTAAGACATTTTTAGTATTTTGTTTTAAGCATGTTTTGTTTTGAAATAATTGCTCGGGTCATCGAGTTGTACCTGTTTGGCGTTTTCAAGATTTATCTAAATGCATTATTTTTTTTAGTATTTATTATTATTCTTTACATTTTTTCTCTACAGCATTATTATTACCTATCCCGATGAACTTACGACTGTGACATGTAATGAGACAACGCAACATAAGAATGATAATTCAGAGGATCTGGAAGAGGATATAATGCCCGAGGAAATTGTCAGAGAAGTGGAAAACTTTGAAAACAAGCCTTAGTCCAATTTGAATGAGACTGAAACAGTTAATCTAGGAGACTCCGAAACAGTCAAGGAAACACGTGTAAGCATTCACCTGTCACCATCAGAGAAAGAAGAATACACTTATTTCCTGAAGGAATATGAGGATATCTTTGCATGGTCCTATGATGATATGACCGGTTTGAGCACGTCCATAGTGGCTCATAAACTACCTACCAACCAAATGTGTCTGCCGGTAAAGCAGAAACTCAAAAAGTTCAAGCCAGATATGAGTTTGAAAATCAAAGAAGAAGTCACTAAGCAGATCAAAGCTAAGGTTCTAAGAGTGGTTGAATATCCAACTTGGTTGGCTAACATCGTGCCAGTTCCGAAGAAGGATGGGAAAGTCAGAGTATGCGTCGATTATCGTGACCTAAACAAAATAAGTCCCAAAGATGATTTCCCGTTACCCAACATACACATAAGGATCTACAACTGTGCCAAGCATGAACTCCAATTCTTTGTGGATTGATATGCAGGATATTATCAGATCTGGATGGATGAAGAGGATGCCGAAAAGATAACTTTTATCACACCATGGGAGGTGTACTACTATAAAATGATGTCGTTTGGTCTGAAGAATGATGGGGCCACTTATATGAGGGCCATGAAAACTATTTTCCACGACATAATACACAAGGAGATAGAGGTATATGTGGATGATGTCATCATCAAATCCAAGAAAAGTACAGATCATACAGCAGACTTGAGGAAATTCTTTGATCGGCTTTGGAGGTATAATTTGAAATTGAATCCCGCAAAATGTGCCTTCGGGGTCCCCGCAGGAAAATTATTAGGATTCATCATCAGCCGCCGAGGAAGTGAGCTAGACCCATCAAAGGTCAAGGCTATCCAGGATTTGCCACTTCCAAAGAACAAGAAAGACGTGATGAGCTTCTTGGGATGTCTTAATTACATCAGCCGCTTCATAGAACAATCAACCGTAATCTGTGAGCCGATTTTCAAAATATTAAAGAAGGATGCCGCAACCAATTGGACTAAAGACTGCCAGAATGCTTTTGATAGAATCAAAGAATATTTGTCCACACCGCCAGTCCTGGTCCCGCCAGAACCTGGTAGACCACTGCTATTCTATCTCTCCGTATTAGATGGGGATTTCGGTTGTGTCTTGGGACAACACGACGAGACGGGAAGGAAAGAATAGGCCATATACTATTTGAGTAAGAAGTTCACACCCTACGAAGTATGGTATTCTTTGCTGGAACGCACCTGCTGTGCTTTGACCTGGATAGCCCAGAAACTGAGGCACTACTTTTGTGCCTATACCACATATCTCATATCAAGGATGGATCCTCTAAAATACATCTTCCAGAAACCCATGCCTACAGGGAAGCTGGCAAAATGGTAGTTATTGTTGAGTGAATTCAACATCGTCTATGTGACTCAGAAAGCGGTTAAAGGGCAAGCATTAGCGGATCATCTTGCGGAAAATCCCATAGGAGGAGAATACAAACCACTAAAAATGTATTTTCCTGATGAAGAAGTATCATTTGTAGGAGAAGATATCGTCGAAGCCTACGACGGGTGGAGAATGTTTTTCGATGGAGCCGCAAACTTCAAAGGAGAGGGTATTAGAGCCATTTTGGTGTCAGAAATAGGTCAACATTATCCGGTATCCGTGAAACTCGATTTCTGTGCACCAATAATATGGCAGAATATGAGGCTTGCATATTGGGGCTTAATTTTGCCATTGACATAAATATCCAGGAATTACTACTAATTGGTGATTCGGATCTTCTGGTACATCAGGTGCAGGGAGAATGGGCTACAAAGAATACCAAGATATTACCATATCTATATTATGTGCAAGAGATGATGATGAGGTTCACGAATATAGAGTTTAGACATGTCCCGAGAATCTAGAATGAGTTCGCAGACGGATCTCATCAACTTCGAACCAAAGCTGGCTCAGTTCCTTGGCCTTTTTCGTCTATGTTCATTCTTGTTCTTTTATGGTATGAATCTCTGTGTATTTCTGTGATTCCTACTCACCCTAAAATTAGGGTTTTAGATTCTTTTAAATCGAACCATGTCTGGTTCGATTCTTTGATTTTAAAAGGTATTTCTGTCTATGTTCATCTTATTCTATGCAGCATGTGATTTTTACCTTTTATTTATTTTAGATTTCTGCCGATTTGTGTACTTTACCCAAAATTAGGGTTTTGAATTTTTTTTTTTCCTTACTGATTTTGATTTCTTTCCTTTCTCATGTTTGATTGATGATTTTCCTTGTTTGGATGTTAATTTCTACTACTATATAAACCCCTCCCCATTCCCATTTGAGACAGACTGGAATAGTTAATGTTTACTAAAAGAAACTAAATTTACCGCTCTTTGTTCTCTAAATACTCTTGTTCTATATTCTGGTTTCTGGCCGGCTGAAAGCCAAGGCTAGAAATTTTGGGTTCTTGCTACCGTGGACTTTTTTCTTTCTTGGTTTTTGCTTAACTGGTGAGTTGCTGAACTTTTGTCACTTCATTCCTATTTACCTGTGATTTGCATATGTTTTCGCTTCTGAAGATTGTAGTTTAATGTGTTTTCTGGGCTATTCTTGTATGCAATCCTAATTGCTTTACGTTAATTTTTGGTCACTCTAATCTTCACTTGATTATGTTGGTAATCTGAAACATGCTTAAGCCTAATTAGAGTAATCAAGATTCTCTTAATTTCGTTTAGCCAATGTGTTACTGCTTGACATCTCTTTGGTGTTTAATCCTACTTAAAGATGTCCATTTTGTTATTCGAATATGCTCCATATGCAAAATTTGAACTTCCTTTAGATTAACTGGTCTATTAGGTCAGATTTGAATGCTTACACTTACTGTATGACATGAGTTTATCTTCCCTTTCTGTTCTGATTCTCTATAATGGCAATCTTGCATAGGTAGTATGTTTTAATTTTGTGTCAAGATCCTATTCTATCAATCATGACTAGTTCTCAGTTAATATACCCCTTAGCATGTTTTGGCTCACTTGATCCACCAGTATGTTGTCATAATTTTTGCTTCCCTACTATGTCTAAATGTTGTTTTGCTACCTGATGTGAAGTTAACATGGCTATCTTGTGACACTAGCATCTGTACTTAACATAATTTGGACCTTTTCCCTGTTATGAGTTTGTGTACTCCAATCCTGCAAACCTGTTTGTTAATATGTAACTACTTATGCACTAGGTGTTGAACTTGTTCTTCTAAATCTTGCTAAAGGTGTTCTTAAAACCTAAAGCCTGTTTCATTATTTACTTTATGTGCCCAACTTGACTATTTTTATACCCTTCAGTTTTGTCCCTCAGCTATTGTCCACTCTCCCTCATTATCATTTATGTTATTTTGAACTCCTTATTCCTAGCCAGCTAAAAGCCAAGGCTATCAAGGCTCTTGCCACTGACCTCCCTAGTGTGAACACTGTTCAAGGTTCATTTGAGACCCTTGTGAATTCTGATACACTATGATTTGGTCCCTAATCTTTCCTCTGAACTGTCTCTGTTAACCTCCCTAGTGTGAGCACTTCCCTGGGTTCTTGAAGCCCTTGGGAACTCTGACACACTAGGGACTTGGTTCTATATGCTCAACTCTGTTTTGTGCCCACTGGGTGAATCACTCAATTCCTCGCTGCCTTATGTCCATGAAGATGTAATTTTGGGCTGTTATGAACTATGAGAATGAAGGCCCGGCCTGCCGAGGTGTATCTTTGGGCCTGCTGTAGGCTCCCTATAGCTATTCTACTTTGTAATTTATTCTATTCATTCTGGTTCTTTAATAATTCTTGTAATAACATTTTAGGGTATTAGTAAAAGTGGGAAAAGGGTTTTATCTTACACTTGCATTAAAACGGGTAGAAATCCTGCCTATAGGTTCGTTACTTAGCTAAAATATGTTATTATGCTCAAACATGTTCAGTTGTCATGTGTTAGAGATCATGCCTATAGGTATTCTATTTTGCTCAAAATGTGTTACTTTTCAGTTATTATAGAAATCCTACCTATAAGTATCCTATCTTGCTCAAATGTGTTTGAAATCTTGCCTATAGGGTCTCTATTTGGTCCAAATATGTTCTACTTTTACCTGCTAGAAACCATGCCTATAGAGTATTGAATGATTAATATCTCAATGTGTGCATAGAATTTTGTTTACATACAGCTTAATCTACAAATTAGATGTCATGCCTATAGGATCTAAAAAAATCAGTTTTAATTATAGAAATCATGCCTATAGGGTCTAAATCAGTCTTGATTATTGTCCTGCTCATTTCTTTTAACTATTATTAGAAATCATGCCTATAGGACTCGATTAAACAATTCTGAACATATTCTCGTGATTACCATTGTTAGTTACTGTTCGAATCAGCTAGAAATCATGCCTATAGGTTTAATCTCTTATGCTTATAATCAGTAGGCAACTATATAGGCTTTAGAAATTGTATTAAAAGAAAGGCTTTTACACATGAAGTTGCCCGCTTATAAAATCCAGAATCATATAGAGATCCTGCCTAAGTGCGGAGGCCAACATGAGCCCTTGTTTGTCTATACATGAAAGTCCTAAATGTTTTGCTTGTCGCCTAGTATTTTCCCTTTTGAGCAACCTAATTTAAAGTTTAGAACCACCCAGAAATAGAGGTCCAAATGCCTCCTAGACTATAGGCATGGGACGGGTAGTGCACGCAAAGAGTACGACTAGAATTGACTAGTGCGCTTTAGGTAAACAACTTAAAGATAGTAATCGGGTAGCAGGAAATGATAGTCTGTACCCGCTGAATAATATGATTAACACCCCATCTTAAGGGAGTTACGAAGTATAATTTATGTTGCACGGGGTGATCCTTTAGGCTAAAAAAAACTTAGGACCCCCAACCTTTGTTTTAAAGTCAATCATTCTATTTTGATTTGCCCAATTTTGTCTCTTCTCCTTGCTTAAACTAATTCATATAATTCGAGTTCGACCGGGGCCCACCGTTGTGGACCTCAAAGAGTTCCTAACACCTTCTCCTCAAGGTAATTTGAGCCCTTACCCGATCTTTGGTGACGCAACTGGTTAAATCAGAGTTATCTGCAAATAGGTGCCCTAACGCACCTTAAATCTGTTAGGTGGCGACTCTCTCTTTTAACACCCCTTCCTTTAAAAGAAGTTGTCACGTGTCGAAGCTTGATTTCGCGAGAGAGAAAAAGGGGCGCGATAACTGATGACCTATGGAGAAGGCAAGGATACATATGTGTCTCTAGGTATTGGTGTTGTCAACATACACAGGAGGAAACCTTTGAACATCTGTTTTTGACAGGTAGAACTGCTACTAGAGTGTGGAAGACATTTATGAATGTTGCAGGGATCAATGTGCCACTGATACAGTTACACCAGGTTATTAGGGCATGGTGGAATGCTTCATTTTGTCCAAAATTTGAAGCCATTATTCCAGGCATTGCCAACATTCATTACCTGGGAGCTGTGGAAGATCAGGAATACAATCAGGAATGGAGGATTAGTGTCAATAAATAGAGTAATATATGAGATCAACAAGACACTATACTTCTTGGCAAAAGTTAGATATAGTTGGCTTACACATATCCCACATTTGTGGCTAGACATGATAGATTTCTTTGAAAAGTAAAGGCGAATGATTGTAACTAAAAGAGTGACATGGCAGTGCCTTATACTTGTTGGTACAAGTACAATACTGATGGGGCATCAAAAGGAAATCCGGGTCCTAGTTCTATTGGATTTTGTGTGAGAGATGGGGAAGGTGATTTTGTTTATGCAAAAGCAAAACATCTGGAGGAGACAACTAACATTGTAGTTGAGGCAAAGGCAATAGAAGAAAGTCTATTATTTTGTGTTTCTCATTACCTGCATCCTTTTACTTTGGAGACATATTCCCTGGGTATGAAGAGGATTATAGAAGTAGAATGGGATCCTACATGGTGCATTGGGGCTAAAGTTAAGAGGGTTAAGGAGATGAAGGAGAAGTTCAATGTGCCATTTCAGCATGTGACGAGCGCAAAATACACATTTAAATATGCTCGCTAGTTAAATATAGTATAATATAATATTGTATCCACATGGATTATAGTTAAACAGTATTATCATCGTTTGTAGATAGATTTATATCCAAGATGATCAACAATTTAGATTTATGTGATTAATAGTAATTTAACTAATAATCTAGAGCTAATTGACTAATGACAATCGCAACAAAAGTAAGCAAGGAAGTTATCAGTTGGAGGAAATAGGGGTTGATTGGATAGGTGCAAGATAATTGTTTGGGATCTGACTCTAGATAATTCACATCTAATGTTTAAGTGAGTCTCTCAAATTCACTCAATTTTTAGTTCAAACGTTTAAGAGAAACTCCTATCTCGATTAAGTCTAAACCTCACAAGATGAACCAATTTAAGCACATGAAAATATGCAAGAATGCGTAATGGATTGGTCTTTAGGAGAATCTCTCTCGATTATCCTCCTAACTAGGTTTAATCAATGATTCAATTAGCCTCTTTCGATTACTAAGAAGAATTAATGAACTCAACCAACAAAATAATGCAAAGATATCACAAGTTATGCCTCTCTCGATTACATGAACATGTGAATATAGATGCAACAATTAAATCATCCAAAATGATTCAATACATAAAACTAGAGTTAAAATCCACAAACCAATATCAATACACCAAATCCATCAAACCCTAAATGAAACTACTCCAATGATATGGAGCAATTCATCACAAATATGTGTAAAGTAAAGGAAAACATAAAACAGTCTAAACTCGTGTCTTGAGTGAGGATTGAATGATGAACTCCTTGTGATTTTGCTTCTCCCACTCCTCCTTAGCCTCCTTCGGTCTCAAATATGTCAAAAGTTTGGAAAATAAAATTTTTCCATATATTTATACCAAGTAGGGTCAAGCCCAGACTAAATCACCTTCTCCTAGCCAAAATTGGATTTTCACTATATAAAAATTGCACAGGCGCGCCGCATGGGGCGACGCGCCATGCGGGGCATTAGTGGAGAAATTCAGAGAGTTGATTTCTGATAGACAGCAGGAAAATATAAACGCACGGTGCCCCACGCATCGCGACAATGGGGCTTTCTTGGAGGACGGGATTTTCCTTGCTTTTTGATATCCAGATGTAGTTCTCGACCCTCGAACACGATCCCGGCATAACCCGAACCAGACTTCAAAGCTCCAAATCACTCAAATTCATTTCATAACATCTACATAGCTCGGAATCACTCCAACAAGGCATAAAACACACAATAAGTGCTAAACAATATCAATTAAAGCTCAAAACAAATAAGTGCAGTATATTGGAGTGCAATAAGCGACTAAAATACGAGATTATAGCCTACCATCAGCATGTCTTAAGGGAGGGCAACACAGTGGCTGATTATTTGACTAACCTTGAGTTCTCTTTCGCAGGTACAATCCAATATCATTCATTTTCAGAATTACCAAGTGCATGAAGGAGGTTAATCAATCTTGGCAAATACCAAACTCATATCCTCAGGGTTAGGGTGGAAAAAAGAAAGGCTCCGGATTGATGTCTCATCATATAAGATCACAACTTGCTAGTTTTACTTGTTACTGGATATTTTGTGTGTTTATAGGTGATTTACAGGTGGTATTAGCATGGCAACATGCTCATTCTTGTGGTGACCTAACGACACATGGAATAGGTATGTTAGGCATGCAATACACCTCAACATAGTCTAGTTTATTAAGTAGCTGTTGCAAGCTAAATTGTGGATGCAACGATGGATACACTATTAGAGCACAAATGCAGAATTTTATTCGCTGGATTGGTTCTACTCAAGGCAATAGCTATATGTTATTATACCTTTGTCCAATGGTATTAGCATGGTAACATGCTCAATATGGGGAGGTGTAACAGTGTATGGTCTAGAAATGCATGGAGTAACCCTAAGTTCTTGGAGTTTAATCCCAGCCTCGTTGAATTGCATGGACACAGAACTATACAGGCTTCTTCTGAAAGATACATACAGTGTTATACACGATTTCCATGCAATGGTTAGGTTATTTAGTTGCTACATTTGCACATACATCGAGGAACTCAGAAGTGCTACTATGGTGGAGACTCGGACAACTTCAGAAGTTGATGTTGTAGACTGGAGATTCACACTTGCCTTGTCCTATGGAATGCAAAACTTGGCACTTGATGAGAGCGTTAGAGGTGCTACATTGAGGTTTTGTGCTTGGCTTGTGAATACAAACAACATCATACATTGGAGGTTGTTTCATCTATACTTTGTAATAGTTAGCATAAAGCTTCTAGCTAGTAGTAGAGGCTCATCCTTTAGCTTTTAATCGAGACAATATGTAACCTTTGTTTTTGGATTATTATATATATATTAACCACTAAGCATCCTGCCTAGTGGTATATTTGCTAAAATAAAAGGCTAGCCTGGATGAAATAAGTATCTTGCGTAATCTTGTTGAGGGAATAACCCTTAGGATATGACATTGTTTGCCTAATTGATATGTGTGAGAAGTGGCGTATATGCGTGGTGACGAGCGTATATACGAGTGCTATGTGTGATTCATGTCCGATGTAGTCTTTAGGTTGTAGTATGCCTTGATTTTTATAATGTGCTTCTTGCTATCATGCTTTATATGTTTGTATGACTACAAGAACTCCGTGAATCATGCTAGAGATCATGTGTATGTGTTGATTCCCTATTTGAGTATGATATTTGCTATTGTATGGCGTATCCGCTTGATCTGGGCTATAGTTGTATACTTCGCACATGCATACACCTTAGCATGCTATTTATTAGTCCATGAGTATGTGATTTGATATTCATCGACTATATACATGTATTCTTGTATATATTTTCTATGTGATGGATTGGATTGTCAGCACGCAAGTGGTCCGTTCGGGTTGAGTTGTGATGGAACGTGAGTTGTCCATGTGGATAAGGATCCATCCCCCTATGGAAATCCTCTACTTTTTCTCCTTGATTTTGTGCATGCGGATTAAGGAAAACTGGCCAGTGGTTAAATTTTGTATATTTTCTCTATATGCAAAATCCTTGGATCTATACATGATTTTTACTATGTATCTTCTCTATATGCTAGTTGTGGAGTGTATACATGCCTTTTATGAATATCTTCTCTATATGCCATGTCACGCCCCAGACCCGGGGAGGCATGGCCAGTACCCGGTGCCATACTCGTCCTGAGCATACCACTCTATAACTGTGAACTCTAGAGGGGTAACCCTTAACTTAGGTCGACAAGGCCTACCTGCAAGCTGACAATACCAATCAAGGCTGACGATGCCATATTCTGAATCAATTGAAAATAAAGTTTCTCTCATCTGAGGAGTAAACATACCCAAAAGCTCATACACATAATTGTGTAGGCCGACGAGACTGACATGAACATCTACTAATATACAAAATATGCAGGACTCATCTACGAGCATCTAGAGATAACTGAATGGTATCATAATCAGCACAGGGCCTCGACCTACCCATCAAACCCGTATATATAAAATGGACTCCAAGGTCTAGACCTGGTAACTCCAGAGAAGTGCAGCTTACCAATCAAGCTGATGTTTGGCTCTATCCAGCTGTCTATCAGAACCTACAAGCATGAAACGTAGGCCCCCAGGCAATAAAAGCGTCAATACGAATAATGTACCGAGTTGTAAGGCGTGAAAAGCAGTATTTAAAAGACATGAAAGAAACATGGAGTAAAGGACTCAACCTGTAAGTCTGAATAGCTCATTGAATCATGGAACATTTATAGGGTCATGTATATGCATAAAAATGTCGTAGCATGCATAGGTATGTGCATACATATCATCATCAAGACTCGAAGAGCATCCCATCATATCATCTCGGCCTCAGTGGGTGAAATCATCAACGTATGACAACTGATTAGGCAGTGGTGCATATATAATGCCGTAACCTTTTCCCATACCCCATATACGTATAATATATGCGTATATAACGCCATATGGTCATGGGTCAATGTACATGTATAAATGAATGTAATGCATAATGAAGTAAGTCAATAAGATCTCTCGGAATGTCATAAGATCAATATGCCTTTGGTTAATATCACGAAATAAATTTTATCAACTTACGTATTTTTTGAGACCCGTGAACAGACGATATAATAATAGGACTCATGGGGAATCAATAGAATATAGGCACCCCTAGTACTTCTAAGAATAGAGTCATTTGTGAAAGTTGCGCATTTGCTTGTTTCGTTTGTATCATATGCATCATGCCAAAAGGAAAGAAGGGATAGCCTTAACATACCTTATCACAGTCTGTCCTATAACCATGTTGAAATCATCTCATCGCACTTCAATCGATAACAATAATAATAATGCTATCATTAATCTACGAAAGATGCAACTATCGTACAACGAACAAAATCTTATTTTATATTAAAACGGGCAGCATCTCCCCTATTTTCCTTGCTTTCCCCAAGTCCATAAAAAGAATAAGAACACATACAACCTTCAACTATATACTTTTAGCACCACAACACACCCAACAGCCTAACAACATAATTCATTATACACAAGAACAAGTGCACAAGCGTCACCAACAAAACTACTATTTAACACGACGAGCGGCAAGCTTGGATTGAAACCAAATCCCAACTCTTTTTTCTATCTCCACTATACTTACAACACCATCAATAGGTCCAGCATATAAACATATATATTGAAATGACATTCCAACCTTATATCCATCATAAAAGTAATAACAAACAACCCAACATGATATAACAACAACATGGACAAGTTCTAGGTATTATGTAGTTGCTTCTTCTCCTATTTACAACATCATCAACATACTCAACATATTGACAAGAATAAAAACAATGACAACGTTATAACCATGCTATTCCCCATGTTTTCCAGCCACATGAAGTCATTAACCCAACTCCAAAATAGTCCAATAAGAGACAACAACTTCTTATACAACTTCAAGTTCTATCTTGTAATTCTTCATCCAAATTACTTAACCAACACATAGATAAGCTTAAGACCAAGCAATAGGCTATTATAAATACCTTAAATAATCATAAAATACTCGAACCAAAGCTTTTCTTAGCTTACAAGAACCCTTAATGACATCACAACACCATAGAGACTCTCTTCTTTACTTAGGCTAACCTTTGAGGTTAGCTTTAGGTAAAACCACCTTGGATTCTACTTGAAACCTTGGAAAACTGTTAGAGAGGTGTTGAAAAAGTTTTGGAACTGTCCTTTGTTGAAAATAACCAAAAATGATCCGTCCAACCCCTCTAAAATGTGCTAGGGTCGTCCCTTGCCTAAGTGGGTCCCATTGGGAGCTGCTTGCACGATCTCGCTAAAATGCGAATATCTCTCTACTCTGATGTCGTATCGATGAATGTTTTAATGCATTAGAAACTAGACTCGTAGATATTTAATTTAGTAGGTGGATCATCCCGAAATTCCAAGCATATTGGGAGAAAATCTCAGCTACATTTGACCTAATATTCAGCACATTTATGAATGTAACTTGTGATGACCTTTACCAACTTTTGTTCCACAACTCGTTTGACTCCAAAACGTAATACACGACTATCATGCAACTAAAATAACTCATAAAATAACCTCCTTATCATGTTAAGAACCTAGTCTCACCCCAAAAGTACATGTTATAACATTCCCAACTTGTCGAGTTTCGACAAAACTTATTTTCTTCAATTTGTTTAGCTTCTAAGCCTTCCAACCCTCTTGGTACTTGTTACCCATGATCTTAAATATTTGTAACCTCCAAGGTAACATGATTAACTTACTTTATGTACTTTCAAATATAATCTCATTTTTGAGCTTACATAAATTAACTTATGATGTACTCTCAAGTACGAAAATATGGGGTGTAACATGACGCATGATTTAAGAACTTATTCAAAGTTCATATCTTCTCTATATGTCAATCTATGCAACCTGACTTGCTCATTCCAGCATATCTTCTCCATATACAACTAATGTCGGTATTTGATGTTTCATTCATATATTCTCTATATGAAATTATTGACAAGTTATTTGATATCACATGCGCATATTCTCTATATGTTGAACTGTTAGTTGGTTACAATGCTTATGCATATCTTCTCTATGTGTACCGCTAGTCTTGTTTGGACTTCAGGCCTAGATTTTGATACTACTGCTAGGAACACTTATATGTTATTGAGATGTACAGGTTATGCAAACTGAGTATCCTTGACCTGAATCCTCATCACTTATTCACCGAGGTTAGTCAGGATACTTACTGAGTACATGGGATCGGTTGTACTCATACTAGACTTCTGCACCTTGCGTGCAGATCTTTGAGCTGGGTTGTTGTGGATGACGAAGGCTTGCATTGAAGATTTACCTGCGTTCAAAAATATAAGCTACCAGTTGGTCTTGGTAGTTTAGGATTTTTACTTATGTTTATGTACATTCAAATAGATATTGTATTTCTTCTTCGTACCAACTTTATAAATCTAAATTTTAGTGGCTCATGAATTGTACTATCAATTCATGGGGGAAATGTTATGGATTTTTATCTTATTATGTATTTCTATTGATGATCTTTAACTTGAGTTGTATTATTTATTGTTTGGCTTACATGGTATGTTGGGGTCAGGTGCTAGCATGACTAGGTGGGATTTTGGGTCGTGACATAGATTAAGGAATTTGAAAGAGAAATTTGGGGGTTGTGTCTTCAATTTTAGAGAGTGCAAATCGGAGATTTGGGAGTCAATTTGGACTCGGTTTCAGAATCTAATCACATATTTATACTTGTGGGTTATAGGTAGTCGGGATCTATCCCTCAACTCGGGTTTTGACCATGTGGGCCTAGGTTGACTTTTGGGGATTTGATTAAATATTGAAGCTTTTTTGTTTGGAATTAATTCTTATGGCTTTCTTTGACGTTATTGAGTTGTATTAACTAGATTTGACCCGTTCAGAAGCTGATTTGAGATGCAAAGATTCTTGGAATGTTAATTCTCGCTTGTTCGAGGTAAGTATCTTTCCTAGGCTTCGCTTGAGGGTAATTCCCTGTATGCTTTGATGCTTGTTGTATTTTGGGGTGATGTATATGCGAGGTGACGAGAATATATGCGTGCACCATGGTTATTCATGATCTGGGTAGACTTTATCTATTATATGCCTGCATATATCGGGAGAGGCGGCGGGGCCACTTTGTGTGAAGATGGTTACAGAGGATCTCATCTTAAATCCTATAAATGTTATTGATAGCTTCTAATAAGCTTGCTCTGGTTTAGATGGTTATCTATATTATTATATTGCCGCCCTGATTCATCATATTCATATTGTATTTCTAAATTCTTAAATTGGTGTTTGGTTTTCATACTAGTACTATTCGACGGTACTAACGTCCCTTTCGCCAGGGTTGCTGCATCTTTAAATGGTTGCAGGTGGTTCCACAGCAGGAGGTATTGATCAGTGATAGCAGTACACCTTCTTCCCAGCTGACTTGGTGAGCCCCACTTCATCCCGGGGTCATGTATCTTTTGTTCTTTGTGTATTCCGTTTGAGGTATAGCCAGAGCCTTGCTGTTGGTATTATCATTGTACTCTTCTTTATCTATAGAGGCTCCGTAGACATAGTGTGGGTTTTGTATTGGTGCTGGGAAAGACAAACTATGTTATGTTGTGGTTGTATTACTTGTCCCATTTGAGACTTTAAAAATGATGAAAACCAATGGTAGTGAATTAGTATTGTAGACATGATCACATTTTTGTCTAAATTAAGGAAAATATGTATTATCTTCATTCATGGATGAGTTTGGGTAGAAGGAAATCTAACAGGCTTGCTCGGTCGGGTTCACTCGGTTGAGCGCCGATCGCGCTTGTCGGTTTTGGGGCGTGACAATGGCTCCTCTAAGGTCCCCATTAGAAAACTGGGACCGGAAGCTGAGGCTAGAGGTGGAACTGGAATATCAGTTGAAGGAATCGATGCACCCTCAGTGGGCGTAGGAAATGGTGCAGTCTGAGCAGGAGTAGTAGAATCAGGCAAGTGTAGTAGTTGGGGAATTATCCTCACCCCTAGTGTGCTCACCCGCATCACCATGTATAGGATCAACCGCCGCTCTTGGGGTGACATTGGCTCTCTAGCCAGTTCTTGCCTTCTTCTTAGGTGCCATGTACTGAAAATTAGAGCAATGCACGAGTTAAATGAGGAATAGTCTTACAATCAGCTTTATCGCACGATCTAGAACATCAAATGAGGGTATTATTCCTAAATGCCCAAGTAGCCTCCTAATTATAGATGTGGTCGACAACATACTGATAACAAGGATTTTACTAGCCACGGCTCTGAGACATCCTAGGACACTTTAAAACCTTAGGCTATGATACCAAGTTTGTCATGCCCCGAACTCGGGGAGCACGACCGGCGCTTAACCGAGTGAACCCGGTCAAGCAATCCTGTTAGACAGTTTCTACCCAAACTCACTTATGAATAAAGAGAATACATATTTTTGTTAATTAGACAATAAGGAGATCATCTATACAATGCCAATTCATTAGCATTAGTTACTTCATTTTAAAGTCTCAAATTACACATATTTTCATGGTTTGAAGTGGAACAAGTAATTCAAACACAACGTAACTTGTTTGACTTTCCCAGCACTAATATACAACCCACACTATGTCTACGGAGCCTCTAATAGATACAAAAAAGTACTATGATGGTGCCGGTAATAAGGCCCCAGCTATACTTCAAACACAATATACAAGGAACAAAAAACACAAGGCCCCGAAATGAAGTGGGGCTCACCAAGTCAGCTGGGAAGAGGGTGTACCGCTATGACTGATCAATATCTTTTACTGTGGAACCACCTGCATCCATTGAAGATGCAGCGCCCCTGGCAAAAGGGACGTTAGTACATATGGAATAGTACTAGTATGAATGACAAAATACCCTCTCAATAGAATGATTAATAATAAAATCAAGAACAATCATAATATCAGAGGTCGCAGAAGCGGAATTGGCCAGGATGGCCTGGGGGCGCAGAAGCGGACTTTGTCCGCAGGTGCGTGTGCGCAGAAGCACTTTTTTCCTGCAGAAGCAGGAGTGCAGGTGCACTTTTTGGACTGCAGAAGCGAAAACTGTTGAGCTTGAGTTGAAGCCGCACCTGCAATGGAGTTTCTGCAGGTGCGTAGCCGCAAAAGCGGCTTTTGGTCCGCAAAAGCAAACCTTGCTGGACAGAAATAGTGAGTTCGAGGGTTTTTCATTCATTCTTCATCTTTTGACCTAGAAAGCTCGGTTTGTGGCGATGTTTAGAGGGATTTTCAAGGAAATCATCGGGCTAAGTGGTTCTAACTCGAATTTGGATATTATACATGAATCCATCGGTGTTTTTGTCATTTAATTAGTGTTTTCAGTTGGAATATTTTGGGAAAATTTGTGAAACTTCATAGACCGACTTTTCGGGATTTGAAGGCGATTTGTGGTCGAAATTGGATGATTTTGGTATGGTTGGACTCGTTATTGAATGAGTGCTCAAATTTTGTAAATTTTGTCAGATTCCGAGATATGGGCCCGGGGGTTGACTTTGGTTAAAGAACTTAGCTTTATATTATGGAATCGATTCCTATAGCTTGTATTGATTGTATTAAGTTGTTTGTGGATAGATTCGAGTCATTTAGAGGTCGATTCACGAGGCAAGGTCTTGTTGGAGTAGGGATTTACGCGGTTGGAGGTAAATAACACTTCTAAACTTGGTTCTGAGGGTATGAATCCTTGAAATACGTGTTATGTGGTTGGTATTGAGGTGACGCACATGCTACGTGACAGGCGTGTGGGCATGAACTGTGGTAATTGTGACTCAGTTGTTTCTGTGGTACTGTGTAGTTATCAAACCTTGTTGCTATTCATGTAGTTCCTATGTCTTAATGCTTTCAAGTTTAACAGTTTAAGCTCAACACTGCTAAAATATGCCAAGTATGACTGATATGAGGAATGTTGCATCTCTATATCTACATGTCAAATGTGCATGTCACATGTAATGCATCACAATGATAACTCATGTACTCACGCTCTCAGAGTACTCCATCTGACTATCACAGCTCTCACTCATCACACTCAACTGCTTCATGGCCCAGGACGTCATGGTCTAAGGACATCATCCTCATCATCCGAAGACAACCTTCATGGTCCAAAGAGAATTTGCACCATATTTAAATTATGCAATAACCCCATATATTCGTTTGCATCGTGTTTTAAGTTTTGCAGGTAACTCGGAAGGTAACCGCTCTACAAACAGGTGCAATTCTTGCTCCGATTTCTGTTCACAATGCTCACATCCTTTGACTATCTCAAACGTAACGGATGATCAGCAATCGACTACCTTTTGTTCTATAACCATTCGAATATCTGCTTTGTGCACCCGTAAGATTCAATTCGCATTCATATCTCAACCTAAAGTTATCTGTTACCAACGACACTATCCTACCCAAAATATCCTTTTGAAACATACGACCACTCTTATAACAACTCCATCGTCTTCGTTCGCCGTTGGATCCAGAACTACACACGGCCTGATTCCCGTAACACCAGGGATATTTAGGCAACTCAAGAACTAGGGTTCGACCCCCATTTTTCTCAACACATCATCCCTCACTCACTTTGGACAAAATTGGTCATCATTGTCTTTACCCGGCAACTCTTTCATCATTCCTGGGTAAAGAGGGGTAGCTGTTGATACCCAATTTTACCCTCATATTTTTATGAATGTCATACATGCTTTAAATATAATTCCTGTACCATCACCAATTTACAAGAGTCATACAAGTATTTTCTATAATTTTACATAATTCTTTAAAGCTTTAAAATTGATTTTCTTGCCTTTAAATTATTTAAATATGTATTAATTACCACTTTAAATTATTTTGTGATGACTTAATCATCCAAATCTATTATTTACAACCACACATATGCTTTACAATATTTTATCTCATTTTATATAATCATATTTGCATTTTGTTTTAACTATTTACGCATTTTTGCAATAATAGCGCATACTTTACATTTAATTGCGTTCATCATTTTATTTAGGGTCAAAATAACTTCTTTATATTTTTACAACCTTCAGATACTATTTTCTAAAATATTTAGTTGGATAAATAATATTTATTTATATTTATACAGTTATTTTATTAATTTATTTCTTTTATTTCACTTGTTTTAAAACAAACAGCCCAATATTGAGCCAATTTTCGGACCAAAATAAGCCAAAAAAACCTGGCCCTTTCTACAGCCCAAACCAGACGACCCTTTTAGCCCAACCTGGTGGTGACCTATCTTATAACCCGCCCTATCTCCCTTTTAATCTTGGCCGTTGATCTCAGAGATCAACGGCCCACAAACTATTCCCCCTTTTTTTATCCACCAAACCCCCTAAACCTAAATCCATTCTCTCATTCTGCCGCCTTTGAACCCTCTCTACTCTCTTTTCCTCTCAAACCCTAATAGTCGCCTCCTCAATCCTCCCCAATTCTAGTTCTAATATGGAATCTCCCCATGATTTTCCTTCCATATATGCTTGATCTCTCCGTTATTTACATGGTTTTGGTATCACATAATACTTGCCTATCTTTGGCAAGTATACTGTCCTAAATCAAGCACAATCATCTCCAGACCTTCGAGATTTAGATGATATTTCATCTGTATACACTCACTACCAGGCTATTTGGGTCCGATTTACCAAGATCTTCGTCCAATCTTTGATTTTCGTCGAACTAGGGTTTGAAATATCAATTTTTCTTCTTTTTCAGTTCTATTACTTATTGCATGTGATATTCTTTCCTTATTTGTGATTGATTAATTGTTTTCCATGTTTGCTTGTTTGATTTATACCACTATATAACCCCTCCCCAATTTCCCCTTTGAAAAAATAATGGACTACTGCTATTACTCTGACTATTCTCCTCTTTCACTTAATCACTTACTCTGTTACACTCAAATGTTTTCTAAAATTGTGGGATTCTTGGCCGGCTGAAAGCCAAGACCATAATACTATTAAAATGACCTCCTCTGGTGCAAGTACTGCTCGGAGCCCTTCTCGGGGCTCTTGTGAACTCTGAAGCACTGGGGATTTGAGGTTTTACTGTCTTTCTTCAATCGGTGTTGCTGAATCATTATTGATATTCTAAATTCTTCACTTTTTTGCTTGTTTATATTTGCAACTGGTTAGTGTTCTTAACCTTTACAACTCAAATTACTTCCCTCTTATATGATGATTGTGTGTGCCACTATTATTTAGTTCAGTTTCCCTGTTGAGATTTCTAATGTTGTATGATTATCATATGTTCTCCTGACTGTCTGTCTCGATGATGTTACTTTTACAATTCTGTGTGTTCTGATATCACCTAAGTCCAAACCTTCTAAATGGGTAGCTTGTTCTTTTCTAGGTGCGATAAAGTTCTGGCCCTCTTACATGTTACTTTAACTTCTGTGATCCTTCTATTATGCTACCTTTGTTTTCAAGCCTGTTTGCCTTAACGTCTCTTTGTAGTTTTAATGCCCTAATGCTATTTAACTTCTACTCTTAGAATCATGAGTAGTTAACTAAGGTAATTCCTGCTCTTTGTATGTTTTCCTGGTTCGAATATTAATGCCTGGTAAGTATATCTTCGTACTCTGCTTTTGGATTCCTGTGTGAAAACTTACTAGTAATTCATATTTGCCCAGAAATTGTTCCAAATGCATTCTTCCTTCTTCATGTTAAGTCATTCATATATACAACTTTCAACTTGCTCACTTTTTAAAAATGATCATACCTATGTTAATCTTGAACCTTTCAGACTGTATATTTTTATGTTACTTGCAAGCCTCAACACTGTACTATAGTTGCCTGACTTGCTACCATTTTTGTTACCACAACACTGTTCTATAGTCCATGTTTGCTAGTGCTAGTTTGCCCAGTTTCATGCCTATTGTTATCCTTGGTATGTATAAATGAACTTGCTATTGACTTACATTCGTAAAATTAGATACCTGCCTGGTAATTAGCTATTGAGCAGAGTTTTCAATATTGTTGGCCTTTAATTTCTTAATAGGTTTTCTTATGAATATTTTTTGCTTGTCACAAACTTACAAATCTAAGTTATGTTTTGCCCTACGTGCTTATGCTAAGATTTTCTTGTGAAGTTCACCGTTGGTCCGTGTCTCTCAAGCACGTCATTGCTATTTGTTAACCTTCTGGAAATTAATGCATTGGCCCTGCTGTCCTTGACTTCTCATGCTTAACTCCTCTGTTTGTGGATTCTCGTATGCTAGATTCCTACAATCGAATCATGTGTATCCCAAGAAACATGTTACCTTGAACTTGTCTGTTAATCTGAAAACCCCAGTATATGTCCAATCTATGTGTTTTGTATACTCTCTACATCCTATGGGTGCTTATGTGATTTTCAAGTGTCTGTCTTATCCTTGGGACATGTAGAATTCTTGTTTTTGAATTCTTGTTTTTGTTAGTTGTGGTATTAGGGTCCCAATGAGCATATGCTCCACTTTAGAATTTGGGTTATCTTAAAATGATTTGGGATTTGTATGAGTTGCCATTCGTACTTCAATTATCTATAACCGATAATGGATGGGTAAGAGAATTATTTTGTTGTTGAGCCTGGACTGCTAAATCTGGCATTGTGGTTTTGAGTACACTATCTGCGCCTGGAATATGGGCCTGTCCAAATTTTAAGCTATTTGAAGGCCCAGATGCATCGCTGGGTTATTTTACATTTATGATTAGGCATGTATTTATTCCATTTTGGGCCTATAATAATTTGTAACAACGAATAGTGGGGAGATTAATGAAAAGGGGCTGAGGTATTCTAGTATTTGCATGAAAGGGTAGAAAATATGCCTATAGGGTCTCTGTGTTATATTTGCTTTTTCGTTCAGCATGCTTTGTTTGTTATTCTGTTTGGTATGTTGCACACTAATAGAAATCATGCCTATAGGAATCATGCACACCTCACTTGTACATTGTTCAAACACGTTAGTCTAAGTATCTACCATGCTAATTTCTATGTTACTACTGTACATTTAGACAGCATGCCTATAGGATTATAAAATATGCTTTGTTAACCTAGATACCATGTCTATAACACTTCAACAAATCAATTGGTCAATTGCTTCTATTACTTTAGTGTAATGCCCATCTAGATATTATGACTATAGGATTCTAATCTTTAATCGACTATTTCCATTGTTTTCATTACGCTGCCCCGCCTAGATGATATGTTTATAGGAATAAAGTGTTATAAAATCAAGCCTAATAGTCAATTGTTAGAAATCCTGCCTATAGGATGTTATTGCATGCATAAGAACTTGTTTATGAGATCAACGTTGTTAGTACTAGACTCTCAAAGTTGTCTCACTGCCTAATTATGTAACTGTTAGAAACCATGCCTATAGGACATTAACGTATGCCTAAGGAGCGTGCTTAAAAAATCAGAATTAGTAATCTGGTAACTCGTATCGCTTTATTACCTCACCAACAATTAGAAATCATGCCTATAGGACTTGCGATGTATTAACCTACCTAAACGCTGCTTATATAATACTGGAATCCAGAATCACCTAGAAACCATGCCTATAGGACTTTAAATTTTGATTCTGAAATTATATATTTCCTGAACTACCCACGTGCATTTGTTGTTTATGTGTGGAGGCTAACTTAGGCCTTTAATTTTCTTTACGTGAAGTCCTATCTGTTTTGAATGTCGCCTAGTTTTATCATTTTCAACAACCTAAACTGAGTCTAGAACCGCCTAATAGTAGGTCCAAAGCCTCCTGGACCATAGGTATAGGACGGGTAGTGCACGCATAGGGTACGATTTAGAATTGAATTAGAGCGCCTTTAAGTAACAACCTCAACATAGTAATTGGGTAGCAAGAGATGATAGTCTGTGCCCGATGAATAATATGACCAACCCCTACCTTAAGGAAGTTGCGAAATATTATTTATGTTGCACGGGGTGATCCTTAAGGCTAAAAAACTTAGGACCCCCCTTTCTTTATGTACTTGTTATTTACACTTAGTCATTTAACATAGATCAATGTGGTTGTATCCTTGTAGTCATTAAGATTTGTACCGATTCTCATGTGTTATAATAAGACTCTTCGACTTCTAAATTTCCCTTTATTTATTTGATCACCTAGCCTAACTACAAAATCCACTTAGTTTAAAGTTCGGTCAGGACCCATAGTTGTGGACCTCGAAGAGTGCCTAACACCTTCTCTTTGAGGTAATTTGAACCCTTACCCGATCTTTGGTGGCATTGACTAGTCAAACAGAGTTATTTGCAAATAGGTGCCCTAACGCACCTTAAACTCATTAGGTGGCGACTCTTCCTTTTTAATACCTCCTTTAAAAGAGCTGTCACACGTCGAAACCCGCATTCGCGAGAAAATGGGCAGGACATCTTACCTCTAGGATGAACACCTAGTGAATTTTCTTATGAATTCTTCAACTTTAAGCAAGAGTTAGAGATCAATAAGCTTAGGAACTTTCCCTCTCACTCTATGGTAATCCCTCTCTCTAGATATATTAAATTTATGCTTCAAAGGTGGCCCTTTACTTTAATATATCAAAATAGGGTCGGGTCAAAAATTAGAAAAAAATAAGCCCTGATGCATATCTGCGGTCGCATATGCGACCTCATAACGCTTCTGCGGTCCGCAAAATGTACCGCATATTGGCCCTCCGGAACTGGGCACTTCTGCCTCACTTTGCGACCGGTCTGCGGTCACATAATGCGCCGTAGAATGTCCCTCGGGAAATTTTTGTGTTGGGTCTACGATGGGTTATGCAGACCGCAAAATGATTATGCGGCCGCATAATGGTCCAAACAATTGCCCAGATTTCTGCTTCAATCTGCTGCAGATCTGCGGTCCGCAGATCAGTTTTGCGTCCGCAAAATGGGCCGCATAAATGCCCTGCACTTTCACAAATTTTCTTCAACTCCCCAACGCAGTGTTCAACCCAAAATATCTGAACCGCGTCCCTACAATCGTCAACACATAAGCCTACTTTGGCACCACGAAACTCCGGGTTTTACGTAAAATTATACGGGGCCTTACATACAAGGGTCATTTAGAAATCTTGCCTTTAGGACTTAAATAAGGAAGCCCACTTGTATGATTTCTTCCGTATGAATTCTGAGCTTGATTAATTACAACTGATCTTCCACGTATTCGTATAGACCATGTCTTAGGCTTAATTAATTCAATATGCAACTGTCCGTCTTAATTCCAATTAGAAGAGCATCTCGCCCGTCCATTGTTCTACTTCCAATCACTGTTGTTTGATAATTTCATGCATATGAATCTATGTGTGGAGGTAAACATGAGCTCCTCTTTGTGCTAATTGTTTCCCTATATGAAGTCCTATCTGTTTCTATTATGTGGCGCCTAGTCTTTTAATTTTGTGCAACCTAGGATGAGTCTAGAACTACCTATGTAGAGGTCCAATGCCTCTTGGACCATAAGCATGGGACGGGTAGGCACAAGTAGAGACATACTTAGAATTGAATTAGTGCGCTTTAGGTAAATAACTTAAAGATAGTAATCGGGTAGCCGGAGATGATAGTTTGTGTTCGGTGGATAATAAAAGCAACTCTTGTACTTATAAGGGTTGATAAGTATTATTTATGTTGCACGGGGTGATCCTTTAAGCTAAAAAATTTAGAAAATCCCCCTCCCCCCCCCCTCCCCCGAGCTGAATTGTTCCTTGTATATTTAGTTTGTTGGAATCTAGGTTTAACTAAGTTATACTTTGTAGCCTCCAAAGAGTTGTACCAATTAGTTTATAAAAGAAGTTTCTTCTTCTGAATTATTCTTTTGCATTATTTGTGTGTTCTTTCTTCGATTATTTGAATAACCAATTAATTACCCAAACCTTTGCTCCCTTAGTTCAATAATAAACTCATATGCATGCTCACTTAGAATAATTAGCTATAATTCGATAAATCACACATAGCTTTAAAATTCGGCCGGGAACCACAGTTGTGGACCTCGAAGAGTGCCTAACCCCTTCTCTTTGAGTTAATTTGAGTCCTTACCCGATCTTTGATGACACGGACTAGTTAAGACAGAATTATTTGCAAATAGGTTCCCTAACGTACCTCAAAATCGTTAGGTGGCGACTCTTCTCTTTTAATACCTGTTTAAAAGAACTATCACACGTCGAAACCCATTTTCGCGAGAAAACGAGGCGTGACAGCATGTCGACTCTGCTGGGGATATACATAGGCTTTGACCATAACGGATTTTTGCCTGTGTTGATATTATTTGTTGAATTTCTTTATTTGATTTCTTTCATGCACCTCCCTTTCCCCGTCCTTTTACTTGCTCGAAATTATTGCGCCATGAACCTCCCTTCCCTCTTTCCTCTGTTTGCTTTATTGATTTAATCATGCTTTTTGAATTTTGTGAATCATGCTAACTATTTCCCTTGTCTTTTATTTTCCCTTTCTCTCTTTCTTATTTTATCGCATTATTTAATACAGCTTTATGTGTTTTTTACCATATAAAATTACTTGACTATATGTTATCGCTTTTTGCATAAGCATGCTTTAAACATCATATTTCACTCGTGCCAATTATCTACATAGTAGCTCTTGATGAGTATCCGCGCTTTTCGTAAATACCATTGTCAAATCGGAAAGGCTTATTAGTAGTAGACTAGCAGATCAGCAGTGCAGTCGATGGTCCCGTGTCTTTCCCTCCCAAGTCATCTGCTTGAGAGTACCGGTTTAGACCGTTTTAGAAACTTACTCTGATCGAAAATGTGCATGCATGTTACACCTTATATTTTCGTACGTAAAAATGCGTCGTAAGCAAACTAATGTAGGACCAAAAATGAGATAATATTTAAAAGTATATAAAGTAAGTTAATCATGCTACCTCTGAGGTTACAAATATTGAAGATCATGAACAACAAGTACAAAGAGGGTTGGACAGTTCAGAAGCTAAAGCAATTAAATAAAACAATGTTTCGTCGAAAGTCGACAAGTTGGAAATGTTATAACATGTACCTTTGGGGTGAGACTAGGGTGATTAACATGATAAGGAGATTATGTTATGATTTATATTAGTCGTATGACATCCGTGTGTTATGTTTTGAAGTCAAGCGAGTTGTGGAACAAAAGTCGATGAAAGTCATCACAAGTTACATTCATAAGTTTTACTGAAACTTTGGGTCAAATGTAACTGCGGTTTTCTCCCAATATACCTAGAGTTATGGGGTGTTCCACCCATCAAATTAAAGATCTATGAGTCTATTTTCCAACGCATTAAACTATTTGTCAATACGACATTGGAATAGAAAGATATAGGCATTTGTGTGATACTGCGCAAGCTGCTAGGTGACAAGTAGGTGTGTCTCCTACTTGCTTAAATGAAAGCCCAAAAATGGGCCATTTCGGGTCGTCCAAAGAGGCCTTTTAAGGGCCTATTTTCTTCATATATTAGACTTAAAATAGAGCATAATAACCAGACATAAGCTCTGCAAAGAATCCTCCCAAAAATTTCCCACAAACCCTAATTGATTTTCTCTCCCTTTCAAGTTCTAATTGGAGGTAAAACCTAGAGTTTGAAGAACCAAGATAAGAGCTGAGTTATCCAACAAATAAGGTGAGTTTACTGCTCTCTTTCATCCAATTTTTCTTCTGTAAATTCATGGTAAGTCGTTCTATACTTGTAAGAACTCACGGGACGGTGATCGGAAGCCGTGAGTTCGAGTTATTCACTTGTAGCGGACTGTTTTGTGGACTGTTTTGTGTTGCTGTTGGGCTGCGTGTTTTACTACTATTTTGTGGAGTTTTGGAGGAGGAAGGGGGTTTATAAACACCATATAAATGTAGGGTGGTTGGCTGGTCGTTCGTCATAACATTTTCGGGTCGTTTGACACTACTACGGTGGTCGTTTTGTGTACGAAGAGATTGGGGTGTGTTGGGCTGTTTTGTAGTATTTGATGGTGTATATAGGGCTGGAAAATGATGTATATATGTTGTTATTGTTCTATTCTTGTATTGTTGGTGTTATCTTGAATTTGGAGGAAGTAAGGATTATAGGGGAGATGCTGCCCGTTTTAATACAAAATAAGTTTGTCGTTCGTTGTGCGATAGTTGTACCTTTCGTAACTTAACGATAGTATTATTATCATTCTTGTATATTAAGGTGCAAAGAGGTGAGTTCAACTTGGTGATTGGAAAGATTGTGATAAGGTATGTTAAGGCTAAGCCCTTCCTTCATTTTGGCATGATCTCGTAGCTACATGTGTTAATGATGAGACATAAAGAGAAGTTCGTATTCATGAATTTATTCACATTATTCTAGTCTCATAAGTTACAATATTATTCCTTATCGGGACTTCATATTCAGTTTAGTTTTGTCTTTATTCAGTCAAGAGAGCAGGGGGTCTATATATATATATATATAGTATTACACTATTTTCACCACCATCGAGCTATAATCGGTGGGCAGGCCCCTATTGGGCAACCTCTGATCAGATGGTAAGTTACATATATCGAGCCTACTGTGGCCGAGCGCCTATGAGCGAGCCCAGGATGGCCGAGATACAGAGCCCAGTATGGCCGAGCGCCTATGAGCAAGCCTACTACGGCCGAGCATTTACACGTACCGAGCCTTATAGGGCCGGACATTTATTTTACTTACTATATTGAAGGAGTTTAGTCACTATCAGCAGGTAAGTATATCTCCAGATCATCTTTGACTCCCAGTTACTTCCAGTTATTATATTATCAGTTCAGTTTCGATTTTCAGTTATGTTATTGCCTTACATACTCGGTACATTATTTCGTACTGACGTCCCTTTTCCGGGGACGCTGTATTTCATGCATGCAGGTTCAGATAGACAGACGAGTAGACCTCCTCAGTAGGTGTTTCCAGAGTTTAGCCTGATCGGTAAGCTCCACATCCTTCGGAGTTATCGGGTCTAGGTTTTTGTGTGCATCTTATGTATGTATTTATATATATAATATGGGTAGGTCGGGGCCCTGTTCCGATCACAATATATCTATCAGTAGAGGCTTGTAGACATATCCTGTTGGTTAGTGCAGTATGTTGGGTTTGTAGGCCTGGTATGTATAATTTGGTGGTTTGTCAGCTGTAGTAGCTATGACGGCCTTTTCAGCCTAGCTTTATATTGATGTTTAGTTAGCGCTAGTTTCCATTCAGTTTTATATTTTGCTTCGCAAATTGTCTTGCAAGGTGGCCCCATGGCCAAAGTATGACATTATGTGTTCAGAGTCCCTTAGTCACAATTTGGTACGCCAGGTTAGGTGAGGCACCGGGTGCTTGTATCGCTCCTAGGTTCGGGGCGTGACAAACATGGTATCAGAGCAGTTCTGTCCTAGGGAGTCTACAATCCGTGTCTAGTAGGGTCTTGTTTATAGATGCGTTGTGCACCACATTATATAAGCGGGGCACTACAGGGCATTTAGGAGTTGGTTACCCTTCTTTGAAATCTAAATCGTGCTACAGAACTGAGTTATAGGAAATTTGAATTAAACTTATGTGTTGGTGTTTGCATGCACAGATGACGGTGACTAGGAAGACTACGGCTAGCCAGAGGAGAGATACAGTAGTAGGTGAGGGGACCAACAGGGTACCCCCAGTAGATGGGGCCCAGTCTGAGGCTCAAGGGGAGACCCCTACTCAGCCATTACCGGCTCCTCCACCAACTACGGAGATTCCTAGGGAAACCGCACATCCAGTTCCCCCTCCACTTCCATCAGATCAGGACTTAAGGAGTGCGGTGCATTTGTTGACACAGTTGGTAGCTACCCAGCAACAGGCTAGGGCATCAGCTAGTGCAGGAACTTCTGAGGGGTCTGGGAGTTCAAGGGTCCGAGAGTTTATTGCTTTGAGTCCCCCAGAGTTCACGGGGACAGATCAGAGGGAGGACCCGCAGGATTTCATAGATCAGCTTCACAGGATCTTTCGTGTTATGCATGCCATGGAGAAAGAGGCAGTTGAGCTAGCAGCTTTTCGACTCCGAGATATAGCCATCCTTTGGTATGAGGGATGGGAGAGGTCCAGGGGACGTGATGCACCTCCAGCTATTTGGGAGAATTTTTCAGATGCCTTCCTTGACCAGTACTTACCACGGGAGATCCGACAGGCTCGAGTCGATCAGTTTCTAGCCCTCAAGCAGGGTAATATGAGTGTTCGAGAGTATAGTCTCCGTTTTGACTCATTGGCCAGATATGCACCATCCATAGTTGCTACTATGCGGGACAGGATTCACAGGTTTATAGCAGGGTTAGCCCCAGAGTTAACCGAGGCATGTGCCACCGCTGCATTGCAGGATAGTATGGATATCTCCCGGATTCAGGCATTCGCCCAGAATATAGAAAGGGGTAGGCGTCGGTAGCAGGGTACAGAAAGGGCTGAGCAACGGCAATGTAAGAGGATGAGATTTCCCAGGTCTCAGGAGCAATATCAGGGTAGTTATAGGACCCAGTACTTCGGACGGCCACCTAGGCCTCCGCCACCTCAGTTACAGGGTTACAGTTATGACCGCTATAATCAGTTAGGACCAGGTGAGAGCTCACGGCGTCGGGTTTGCAGTGATAGCGAGGATCTGCACAGACATGGTCATTTCCTCCACGGTGTGACATCTGTGGTAGAGGACACTTGGGCCAATGCCGAGCAGGTTCTGATGCTTGTTATACATGTGGGCGTCCAGGGCATATGATGCGAGATTGCCCAAATAGAGATTCGGGGGGAATGGCACAACCAGCGAGTTCAGCAACAGGATCATCTATGTCCGTGCATCCTTCAGGGCGCGAGTCTTAGTCTTCGGCTGGTAGAGGTCGGGGCAGAGGTAGAGGTTCCAGTTCAAGTGGTAATCAAGAACCGTATCTATGCTTTAGCGGGTCGACAGGACCAGGAGTCTTCACCAGACGTTGTGACAGGTATATTAACCATTTGCTCTCACGATGCTTATGCTTTGATAGACCCAGGATCTACTTTATCGTATATTACCCCATTTGTCGCGAGGAAGTTTGGTATAGTGCCTGAAATACTAAGTGATCCTTTTGCGGTATCTACACTGGTCGGAGAATCGATTATTGCTAGACGGGTTTATCGAGGTTGTACGGTGACAATTTGTAGTCGTCAGACCTCAGCTGACCTAGTTGAGCTAGAGATGATGGATTTTGATGCTATCATGGGCATGGACTGGTTGGCAGCTTGCTATGCCACAGTTGATTGCCGAGCAAAGGCAGCCAGATTTCATTTTCCGGGTGAGCCAGTCCTTGAATGGGTAGGTAATACACCAACACCCAGAGGTAGGTTTATTTCCTATCTGAAGGCGAGGAAAATGATCGCAAAAGGGTGCATTTATCATATTGTGTGAGTTAGAGATGCAGATGCTGAGATACCTACACTTCAGTCTATTCCCATAGTCAAAGAGTATGCAGATGTGTTTCCAGATGAGCTTCCAGGTATTCCTCTAGAGCGAGAGATTGATTTTAGCATCGATTTGCTTCCAGGAACTCAACCAATATCCGTCCCTCCGTATAGAATGGCACCTGGCGAATTGAAGGAGTTGAAGGAGCAGTTAAAAGATTTGTTGGAGAAAGGTTACATCAGGCCCAGTACCTCACCTTAGGGTGCAACAGTACTATTTGTGCGGAAGAAAGACGGCTCGCTGAGGATGTGTATCGATTATAGGCAGCTGAACAAGGTAACTATTAAGAATAAGTATCCGCTTCCAAGGATCGATGACTTGTTTGATCAGTTACAGGGGGCTAGATGCTTTTCAAAGATAGATTTGAGGTCAGGGTACCACTAGGTCAGAGTTCGGGAAAAAGATATTCCGAAGACAGCCTTCAGGACCCGATATGGCCACTTCGAGTTCCTTGTCATGTCCTTCGGGTTGACTAATGCACCCACTGTATTTATGGACTTGATGAATAGCCTATTCCGGCCATTTTTAGATCTGTTCGTGATAGTATTTATTGATGATATTCTGGTTTATTCCCGTTCAGAGGATGAGCATGCGGACCACCTACGAGCGGTACTCCAAACCCTCTGTGATCGTAAGTTGTATGCTAAGTTTTCTAAATGTGAGTTCTGGTTGAAGTCTGTAGCATTCTTGGGGCATATTGTATCAGATGAAGGGATAAAAGTGGACACTCAGAAGATTGAGGCCGTGAAATCTTGGCCTAGACCTACCACTCCGACAGAGGTTCGTAGCTTTCTAAGGCTTAGCAGGATACTATCGGAGGTTCGTAGAGGGTTTTTCTTCCCTTTCGGCACCATTGACGAAGTTGACACAGAAAGAAACTAAGTTTCAATGGACAGAGGCTTGCGAGCGGAGTTTCCAAGAGCTTAAGAACAGGTTGACCTCAGCTCCAGTTCTAACACTTCCAGAGGGTCTAGAGGGTTATGCCGTGTATTGTGATGCATCAGGTGTCGGGTTAGGATGTGTCCTGATGCAACATGGGAAGGTAATTGCGTATGCTTCAAGGCAGTTGAGGAAGCACGAGAGGAATTATCCGACCCACGACCTCGAGTTAGCTGCGGTTGTCCATGCACTTAAGATATGGCGGCATTATTTATATGGTGTTCATGTTGATGTATTTACTGATCATAAAAGCCTACAATATATCTTCAAGCAGAAAGAGTTGAATTTGCGACAGAGGCGATGGCTTGAGTTATTGAAAGATTACGATGTTAACATTCTCTACCATCCAGGGAAAGCTAATGTTGTAGCAGATGCCTTAAGTCGCCGATCTATGGGTAGCTTAGCACATGTAGAGCCCAAGAAAAGACAATTAGCTAGAGAGATTCATCAATTGTCTTCGTTGGGGGTTCGGTTAGTAGATTCTGAGGATGGTGGAGTTGTACTCCAAAACACTACAAAATCATCCCTCATAGCGGAAGTCAAGGAAAGGCAGTACGAGGACCCAGAGTTGGTCGAGCTGAGAGAGCGAGTTCCGCAGCAGAAGAAGCCACTGTTAGAGCTAAAGGGAGATGGGGTTCTCAGATATAGGGGTCGTTTGTGTGTTCCAGATGTAGCAGGGCTACGAGACAGGATTATGTCAGAGGCACATTATTCATGGTATTCCATCCATCCTGGGTCGACGAAGATGTATCATGACATTAAGGATGTGTACTGGTGGAATGATATGAAGAAGAACATTGCTGAGTTTGTCGCCCAATGTACTAGTTGCCAGCAAGTGAAGGTAGAGCACCAGAAGCCTGGAGGGCTAATGCAGACTATAGAGATCCCGACATGGAAATGGGAGGCGATAAACATGGACTTTATCACGGGTTTACCTCGTTCTAATCGTAAGTTCGATTCCATATGGGTGATAGTCGATAGGCTCACGAAATCAGCTCACTTCCTACCGGTCAGATCTACATATACAGCAGAAGATTATGCAAAGTTATATATTAAGGAGATAGTGCGGCTACACGGAGTACCAGTTTCTATTATATCTGACCGTGGGGCTCAGTTTACAGTACATTTTTGGAGGTCATTTCAGAGAGGTCTAGGGACTCAGGTGAATCTCAGCACAGCTTTTCATCCACAGACTGATGGACAAGCCGAGCGCACAATTCAGACGCTCGAGGATATGTTACGAGTATGTGTGTTGGATTTAAAAGAAGTTGGGATGAACATCTACCTCTTATCGAGTTTGCATATAATAACAGTTACCACTCCAGTATCCAGATGGCTCCGTACGAGGCTTTATATGGGCGTAAGTGCAGATCTCCTATAGGGTGGTTTGATGTTGGAGAATCTGGGTTACATGGGCCAGACCTGGTTCAGCAGGCCATAGAGAAATTAAAGGTTATCCGGGAGCGACTGTTGACAGCTCAGAGTCGTCAGAAGTCATATTCTGACGTGCAGCGATGAGACTTAGAGTTCAGGATTAATGACTGGGTATTCTTAAAGGTATCACCTATGAAGGGCGTGATGAGGTTTGGCAAGAAAGGCAAGCTTAGCCCACGGTATATTGGGCCTTATAGGATCATTCGGAGAGTGGGCCAAGTAGCTTATGAGTTAGAGTTGCCCTCAGAATTGGAGTCTGTCCATCCGGTTTTTCACGTATCTATGCTACGGAAGTGCATTGGCGATCCTACCCGAGTGGTGCCCACGGATGATGTACAGATTATAGAGGACTTGTCATACGAGGAAATTCCAGTTGCCATCCTAGACCGACAAATCCGCAATCTACGAAATAAGGAGGTAGCTTCCGTAAAGGTTTTATGGAGGAGCAAGAATGTAGAAGAGATGACGTGGGAATCGGAGGAAAGAAATAAAGTCTAAATACCCCCACCTATTTCAAACTGAAGATATGGTTCGAGATGGGACGCTACAACATAGCTCTATGTAGGCTAGCAGGTCATCAGGTAAGCTTTTATTTTTCACTTTCAATATTTATGATTTACGGTCGGTGAGGCAAATTGCTGCTATTTATAAAGATTGGCCATGTATGGCATGTATAGTATGTTTCTGGCTACGTGCAGGTTGGTTTTAACCTAGTGTACGAAGGATACTTTGGCAAAATTTTCCAAAGTCTCTAAGAGTAAACATTCGAGGACGAATGTTCCCAAGGGGGGAGTGATGTTACACCCTATATTTTCGTACGTAAAAATGCATCGTAAGCAAACTAATGTAGGACCAAAAATGAGATAATATTTAAAAGTATATAAAGTAAGTTAATCATGTTACCTCTGAGGTTACAAATATTGAAGATCATGAACAACAAGTACAAAGAGGGTTGGACAGTTCAGAAGCTAAAGCAATTAAATAAAACAATGTTTCGTCGAAAGTCGACAAGTTGGAAATGTTATAACATGTACCTTTGGGGTGAGACTAGGGTGATTAACATGATAAGGAGATTATGTTATGATTTATATTAGTCGTATGACATCCGTGTGTTATGTTTTGAAGTCAAGCGAGTTGTGGAACAAAAGTCGATGAAAGTCATCACAAGTTACATTCATAAGTTTTACTGAAACTTTGGGTCAAATGTAACTACGATTTTCTCCCAATATACTTAGAGTTATGGGGTGTTCCACCCATCCAATTAAAGATCTATGAGTCTATTTTCCAACGCATTAAACTATTTGTCAATACGACATTGGAGTAGAAAGATATGGGCATTTGTGAGATACTGCGCAAGCTGCTAGGTGACAAGTAGGTGTGTCACCTGCTTGCTTAAATGAAAGCCCAAAAATGGGCCATTTCGGGTCGTCCAAAGAGGCCTTTTAAGGGCCTATTTTCTTCATATATTAGACTTAAAATAGAGCATAATAACCAGACATAAGCTCTGCAAAGAATCCTCCCAAAAATTTCCCACAAACCCTAATTGATTTTCTCTCCCTTTCAAGTTCTAATTGGAGGTAAAACCTAGAGTTTGAAGAACCAAGATAAGAGCTGAGTTATCCAACAAATAAGGTGAGTTTACTGCTCTCTTTCATCCAATTTTTCTTCTGTAAATTCATGGTAAGTCGTTCTATACTTGTAAGAACTCACGGGACGGTGATCGGAAGCCGTGAGTTCGAGTTATTCACTTGTAGCGGACTGTTTTGTGGACTGTTTTGTGTTGCTGTTGGGCTGCGTGTTTTACTACTATTTTGTGGAGTTTTGGAGGAGGAAGGGGGTTTATAAACACCATATAAGTGTAGGGTGGTTGGCTGGTCGTTCGTCATAACATTTTCGGGTCGTTTGACACTACTACGGTGGTCGTTTTATGTACGAAGAGATTGGGGTGTGTTGGGCTGTTTTGTAGTATTTGATGGTGTATATAGGGCTGTAAAATGATGTATATATGTTGTTATTGTTCTGTTCTTGTATTGTTGGTGTTATCTTGAATTTGGAGGAAGTAAGGATTATAGGGGAGATGCTGCCCGTTTTAATACAAAATAAGTTTGTCGTTCGTTGTGCGATAGTTGTACCTTTCGTAACTTAACGATAGTATTATTATCATTCTTGTATATTAAGGTGCAAAGAGGTGAGTTCAACTTGGTGATTGGAAAGATTGTGATAAGGTATGTTAAGGCTAAGCCCTTCCTTCATTTTGGCATGATCTCGTAGCTACATGTGTTAATAATGAGACATAAAGAGATTTCGTATTCATGAATTTATTCACATTATTCTAGTCTCATAAGTTACAATATTATTCCTTATCGGGACTTCATATTCAGATTAGTTTTGTCTTTATTCAGTCAAGAGAGCAGAGGGTCTATATATATATATACAGTATTACACTATTTTTACCACCATCGAGCTATAATCGGTGGGCAGGCCCCTATTGGGCAACCTCTGATCAGATGGTAAGTTACATATACTGAGCCTACTGTGGCCGAGCGCCTATGAGCGAGCCCAGGATGGCCGAGATACAGAGCCCAGTATGGCCGAGCGCCTATGAGCGAGCCTACTACGGCCGAGCATTTACACGTACCGAGCCTTATAGGGCCGGACATTTATTTTACTTACTATATTGAAGGAGTTTAGTCACTATCAGCAGGTAAGTATATCTCCAGATCATCTTTGACTCCCAGTTACTTCCAGTTATTATATTATCAGTTCAATTTCGATTTTCAGTTATGTTATTGCCTTACATACTCGGTACATTATTTCGTACTGACGTCCCTTTTCCGGGGACGCTGCATTTCATGCATGCAAGTTCAGATAGACAGACGAGTAGACCCCCTCAGTAGGTGTTTCTAGAGTTTAGCCTGATCGGTAAGCTCCACAACCTTCAGAGTTATCGGGTCTAGGTTTTTGTGTGCATCTTATGTATATATTTATATATATAATATGGGTAGGTCGGGGCCCTGTTCCGATCACAATATATCTATCAGTAGAGGCTTGTAGACATATCCTGTTGGTTAGTGCAGTATGTTGGGTTTGTAGGCCTGGTATGTATAATTTGGTGGTTTGTCAGCTGTAGTAGCTATGACGGCCTTTTCAGCCTAGCTTTATATTGATGTTTAGTTAGCGCTAGTTTCCATTCAGTTTTATATTTTGCTTCGCAAATTGTCTTGCAAGGTGGCCCCATGGCCAAAGTATGACATTATGTGTTTAGAGTCCCTTAGTCACAATTTGGTACGCCAGGTTAGGTGAGGCACCGGGTGCTTGTATCGCTCCTAGGTTTGGGGCGTGACAATGCATCATGTTAAACCTAGAATGGATTAAATACCCATAGCGTATTAAATCCGTTTAGATAAACTTTGTCCAAAGTCCAAAGGGATCTCTACAATCATGAGGGACACATTCATTCTATGTGCATTACTCGGAGAAAATGTGCACACCTATTGGTTCTCCAAGTACACGCAAGTATAAGTGGCCGTCAAGTAATAACGTGACTCGAAAGTCGGATGTCGAACCCACAGAGACTTAGATTAACCGTTAACTAAGCAAACTAAAATCAATTTATTGTCCAAGATGATCAAAAGTTTAACTTTTTTATTACAACTACTATTGCGAAATTTAAACATGTAACCAAGGGAGATATAAATTCCAGAGTTGAGGTCGGTTTATCAATCCTATTGAGTTCATAATTACACTTGTTAATCCAAATTATCTATGATTGCTAGTTGACCGGATCGTTTATATAAATAGCATGTTCCCACAATACTATCCGTCTATCCATAATATATCAACCTTATATTCCTATGGTCTTGAATCTATCATGAACGAGAATCTATCATGAACGAATATAGTACGTTCAACTAAGCAAGACTGTTAGGTATATTTCTATCCTAACCGCAAAATCTTTCCCCAAGCCACGAGTTCAGAAACAAGCTCACTCTAATTCTACTCTAATCTAAACACGGCTTTCCCAAGCATAGCATAGATAGTAAATAGAACTCAACTGCTGGCCAAACAATTAAGCAATTATGCACAAAATTAGAGAAACAACCAAAGATGATAAATCGAATTAACCGTAATATAATTAATAAACTTCAATATTCATTATAACCACAACCCTAGAACGTGAAGTTTAGCTCCACATAGACATGGTAGCAAAACAACAAATCATCAAGAAAAAGTAAAGATTACTAAGTTTGATGGAAGAAAGATGGAATCTGATGAATTCCGGCCGCCACGGCAGCTCTGTGCTCTCCCTAGGTCTAAAGTATGTCCAAAGTCGGTCTCCTCTAAAAAACGTCTGGTTCCCCTTAAAAATGGTGTTTAATGACTATTTATATGTACAGAGTAAAGACCTAGACTAAATAACTAAGTCCAAAACCAAATAGGAGACAAAATAGTCTTGAAACCCGGAACACGCGAAGCACCTCGCGACAGACCGCACATCGCGAGCTTAAATGCGAGAAAATTGCCTCGCGTCGCCTGACTTCTGCCCGAGTTTGATTCACTTTGTGCTTAGCTGCCAAACTTTTCATTCCTTAATTTCTCCTTCTTTTCCTTTCTTTTCAATTTGCAATTGTCTTTCTTTTGTCTTCTTTTATAATACTAAACTTCAATTATTGTCCAATAATTAAATAATCATGAATCCATTCTTGTAGTGTATGAAATACACATAAAATCTCTAGTTCGCTCCCAATTTCATCTACAAAGTACCTACACATAATATGCTACTATCAAACAAGTCAAGGGCGCCTAGGAATCTCATCTTTCTTCCTCCATTTATTCCCTAATTTCTAATCTACTCTAAAAATAAAAAAATAAAAGGAAAAACGACTACCATGTTCAAACTACATCCCATGGAAAAAAACCGATGCACAAAGAAAAATCACATGGGATTATTACTACCTAAAGAAAGCTAAAAGACATATTTTTGGATTTTTGTTTAGACTTTAATCCCTCAAGAAAACTGTCTAGGAGATCCATCGTCGGGAAAAGTCCAATTTTTTACTTTGTTTTTTATTTTTCTCATTTTCCACATTAAAAAAAATAAATTAAGCTAATAAAATACTACACAACTACGAAAACAAAAATAATAAGCTAAAATCAAAATAAGAAGTTAACATTTTCTAACATACTACTACTAATTAGCTAGAAGAATTCTCCCACCTCATACTTAAAGGAGTGCAGTGTCCCCAATGCACAAATAAAGCAAGATAATAATGAGGGTGGACAAGAAACTCCCTGAAAGGCCAAAGTCCAAAGCAATAGCGGCTCACGGGTACTCAGACTTCCCCCAGGTATGGTCCTTGGTGTGGTCACCCCACACTTAGTTCTCACCATCTAGCTCGCTTTTGCACACTTTCAATGGCTTTGCCTCCTATGCTTATAATCCTACAAAATAAAAACAAATACTACAACAATAATAAGATAAAAATAAAAATAAAAGAAAGCAGTAAAGCTGGGTTGCCTCCCAACAAGCGCCTCATTTAATGTCGCAGCACGACTTGTAGTACTTTTTGTCTCCATCTCGAACTTATGAATTGAGCCCTCAATAGGGCATCCAGTCTATGGCTATGCTCCTTCGGTGGGGCTACAAAGAAAACCAGGCCAAGAAATAAAATTTTCGCTCTACACCTCTTGACCTTTAGATGAGGAATGTAATTATTGCTTTTTGGCACAATAAATTCAAGAATATAAGCACCCCGTTCCTCGTCCATTGACTCCTCCAAAGGCTCAGATGACTCGATTTCCATGTCATCATCCAAACACAATGTTGAACAATGTATGGAATGAGGACCAATACGCCCTAACTCTAGAATTGTATTACTTTTTATATCCTCATATGTACACACACTAGAGTCCTTCAAAATGAGCCCTAATAGTGTTTTATATGAATGGGGTCGGGTTTATAAAACCAGAAAAATGAAGCTCCGAAACACACTCTGCGATCGCATATGTGACCGCATAATGCTTTTGCGGCGCGCAAAATGGCTCCTCGGAACTGGGTATTTTCTGCCTGGGTGTGCGGTCACTATGCGGCCCGCAGACCTATTCTGCGGTCGCATAATGCATCGCAAAATAGTTCTGCGGTCGCATAATCGACCGCAGATTCGCACTTACATCTGCCCATTCTTCGACCATTATGAGGCCCGCAGAGTGATTCTGCGGCCGCAAAGTGGACCGCAGAAATGCATCTTTCTGCCAAAAAATTTCCTTTAACTCCCCCGCGCACTGTTCAACCCAAAATGTCTGTACCGCCCCTGCAACCTTTGAACTAATTATTCGACACCACAAAACCTTAATTTCCTTACCAAAATTTCTTCTGGGGTCGTTACACATAAGTCAATATCCGGTCAACCTTTTCAACTTAAGTTCTAAATTTTGGAACTAGGTATTCCAAATCATTTCAAAATCTCACCAGACCCGAACCAATTACCCCGGTAAGTCAAATAACAACCGTAAAGCACAATTTGAGCAGCAAAATGGAGAGACGGGGTTGTAATACTCGAAACGACCGGCCGGGTCATTACATTTTGTCCCTAAAAAGTTCACTAATTATTTGAATAGCCAATACAGTGTTCATCCTACATACTCCTTAACGATATTCAAACTTTCTCCGCAGTAAGTTGATGACTAACTATTCTATTGTCACAATTTTAGTTCTCTCAGTAAGCATATCAATGTATATTGTAAACTAAAAATGATTAACCAGATTACATTCTTCCTTGAACTGTATCACATAGAATTTAGAATAAATACAGATGTCAATATTTAGATTCCTATGTTAGCTTAATTTGATGTACCTGGGGAATTTAGATTCGTGCTTCTTCTGCAGCCTAACCAAATGGGATCAGATTATAAATAAGATTCATTAAAGTAACATATGGAAAAGAACAAAGACAGAAAAAGATAGATCAATGAAAATTATTTGCAATATAGACAGAGTACTCACAGGAAGATCTACAACCCCCGTCCAAATATGGCCACACTTGATCCTTTTGTTAGTTTAGCCACAAACAGAGTCGCAGCAGAAAAGTAGCATTTGATCAATCAACAACTGAAACTACTCACATGAAATTACTATTCGAGATGCATAATTTATCGGTGTTTCTCGTGTACCTGTGGAGATTCCACAACTGGGAACACAGACTTGAGATTTCTATTTCTTGAGTTGCAACTGGCCACCTAGACTTCTTTTTAGTTGTCAGTTCCAGCAACCCCTCATCGTCAAGCGAGGCAATAATACTTTTAAGTATTTAATTTCTAGTGAAAGATTAAGCTTTAGTAATCTACAAATATCAAAATTGCAAGTAAGGATACACACATAAGAACACAATGTTCAATGGAAGTCCACTCTAGTAAAGAGCAGTAACCAGATCATCAAAATTGAAAATGGGCAAGCAACTAAGATAGTGCTTTTAGTCATAGATAATGTTACTGCCGGTTCAAAAAAAGGTAAGATTGTATACGGTCGAAATAGATTTCAGCCTTGGCATGTCCGATCAAGTTTGAAGGGTGATGTATCGAAGTAAGATCCCGAAGGGGGGACGAACTAACCTCGAATCCGGGGAGGCCGGTCCATGTCGAGATCGATATAAAAATCAAACTCGAATAAGAATCGAACCATGATGCAGGGTAGACCTATCGTGCTGATAATCCAGAGACCAACCAACATTGACCTGGAATCAATTCGAGGGCTCGAACCAAGATCACAAGTTCGAGTCGAAATCAAGCTCAAACCAAAATCGAGGATTCTAAGCAAGATCGAGCTCGCAAACAAAAGCCATTACAATCCCACTAGAGAGAATCTTGGCAGAAATTATGAAAAAGGTGACTTATCATGGGTCTCCCACTGAATGTATATTTTATTATGCTTGGAGCCGAATCCCTCCACTATAAAAGGGCTTGATTATCATTTCTGTAGCACAAGTTTTTCTGAGACTTACATTGTAACAAAAGTACTATATTCTTCTACAGTAAAGAATCACTCTTTCAGTTTTTAGATTGATTCTATTTGTCGAATCCTAAGGTTCATTGTTCTTGATAACCTTATCTAGATTGTATTCTCTCCAATCTACATTTACATTTTATTTATCCTTGCATTTTGTATCAAGTTACGCCACATATCCTCGGAACTGCGTATAAATTCAACTCTATCCATTTTTTGGGTAAACAGTTTGGCGCCCACCGTAGGACCGAGGATAACAGTGGTCATTTGATACAAATCTGAAAAAAATACGCCATTGTGCTTTGCACTTATTTCCGAAAACATCATAAATTTCGGGTCAGCTACGAATAACTACCGATCGAATGGCTTCACCGATCGATTACGAAGCCGGCCTTCAAGATGAAACCAACAACTTGGCACCCGAGGCTCGAATCGAAGTACCCAAAATTCGAGCCGAAATACCATTGGATGTCAATTCACAAATAGCTTTGGAGGCAAACCAGCGTTCCGAACCGGAAAGAAGCATTCAGGGCAGTACTCGATCCGTAGCCCGAGACACCCAAAACCCAGGGGAAATCGGGGCCAGCTTAGATTCTGCAAGCCCAACAAGTAGCGATAGCTCAGCTACAGAGCCAAACCCGGGCACAAAGCAGGCTGATTTCCAATCCACTTCGAGAAGTCACCCCCAGAATAGAGCCTGCCATGGTGAAATCTAACGAGCAAGAATCGGGGACTACTCCCGAAATTACTAAATTGCTCGAGGAACTCACAAAACGAGTCGAAGCCAACGACAAGAGGGTGGAAACGTACAATGCCAGGGTCGACCAAATTCCGGGGGCTTCACCAATGATAAAGTGGCTTGATTCGAAAAAATTCATACAAAAGCCTTTTCCGTCGAGTGCGGCACCGAAGCCAATCCCCAAAAAATTTCGTATGCCCGAAATTCCTAAATATAATGGTACAACCGATCCTAACGAACATGTCACCTCTTACACATGTGCCATAAAAGGCAACGATTTGAAAGACGATGAGATCGAATCCGTGCTGTTGAAAATGTTCGGGGAGACCCTCTCGAAAGGAGCTATGATCTGGTACCACAATTTATCGCTGAATTCCATCGATTTTTTTGCCATGTTAGCAGATTCATTCGTAAAGGCACATGCTGGTGCCATAAAGGTTGCAACGAGTAAATCAGACCTCTTCAAAGTAAAGCAAAAGTAGGGTAAAATACTGAGGGAATTCGTATCCCGATTTATAATGGAACGCATGGAATTACCCCCGGTCACAGATGACTGGGCCGTACAAGCCTTCACCTAAGGGTTGAACGAGCTAAGTTCGACAGCATCACATCGGCTGAAACAAAATTTGATCGAGTATCCAGCGGTAACTTGGGCGGATGTGCACAACCGATATCAATCAAAAATTAGGATCGAGGATGATCAGTCGGGAGCCCCGTACGAACCCGTTCATCAGAACAGGACAGTTATTAATCAAAAGCAAATCGACAGAGAACAAAGGTCGAACAGAGACCGATATCGACCATACGTCGCAGATCGGGTAAACAACGGTTCAGCACGAAACGCAGTTCGGAACAATCGAAGGATTGATCGAGGAAAAAATTCTTAGGGGCTTATGAGTAAGAGTGGCTTCGATAAATATGCCGATCCTATAGAAGCACCTCGATTATCAGAATATAACTTCAGTGTTGGTGCATCCGCTCTCGTGTCGGCCATCGGACGCATCAAAGACACTAAATGGCCTCGACCAATACAGACCGATCCTGCCCAAAAAAATCCCAATCAAACGTGTGAATATCATGGTACCCATGGCCACAGAACGGAAGATTGCAAGCAACCAAGAGAGGAAATGGCTCGCTTATTTAACAAAGGGCACCTTCGGGAGTTTCTGAGTGATAGGGCAAAGAGCCATTTTAAAAGTAGGGATTTCAGCAAGCAAAACGAGTAAGAAGAACCGCAGCACGTCATCCACATGATCATCGGCGGCATCGATACCCCTCAGGGACCAATGCTTAAACGCACTAAAACATCGATGGTGAGGGAAAAGCGATCTTGGACTCAGGATTACGCACTCATGGGGACTCTGTCCTTTGATGGTGAAGATGTAGAGAGGGTCATCCAACCTCACAATGACGCACTGGTAATATCCGTACTCGTGAATAAAACTAAAATTAAGCGTGTGTTAATCGATCAAGGTAGCTCGGCTAACATCATCCGATTGAAGGTAGTGGAGCAGCTCGGCCTACAGGATCAGATCGTACCCGCAACTCTGGTCCTAAATGGGTTCAATATGGCATGCGAAACCACCAAAGGTGAGATAGTCCTACCAATAAACGTGGCCGGAACCATCCAGGAAATAAAGTTTCACGTGATCGAAGGCGATATGAGATATAACGCCCTTTTCGGAAAGCCATGGATCCACAACATGAGAGTTGTGCCTTCGACCCTACACCAAGCCCTCAAATTCCCGACGTCGGTAGGTGTCAAAACGGTGTACGAAGAACAACCAGCCACGAAAGAAATGTTCGCCGTCGACGAAGCTAAACCAGTGTCAACACTTTCACCGATAAAAGGGTCAGGCCCAGAAGGAGAACGGGACACAAAATAGCAATCACAGACATTGGCTTCAACCCAGCCAGACAACCAGAAAATCGAAGAGGATGGTGATCAAAGGGTCCCTCGATCTTTCGTGATTCCCGATGACTCCGACGCCACAAAATCGAAGATCGAGGAGCTAGAGCAAGTCATATTAATCGAGCACTGGCCCGAGCAAAAGGTATACTTGGGAACGGGGTTGAGCCCTGAACTCAGGAAGAAACTCGTTCAATTTCTTATCGATAACATCGATTGTTTTGCCTGATCCCATTTAGATATAACAGGGATCCCGCCGGACATAACGACGCATCAGCTAAGTTTGGACCCCAGGTTCAGACCGGTGAAGCAAAAGAGAAGACCCCAGTCCGATAGAAAGCATGCATTCATAAAGGACGAGGTAACCAAGCTTCTCAAAGTAGGGTCCATTCGGGAGGTGAAATATCCCGAATGGTTAGCCAACGTAGTTGTAGTCCCTAAAAAGGGAACAAACTTAGAATGTGCGTGGACTATAAGAATTTGAACAAAGCATGCCCCAAAGATTCCTTTCCGCTGCCCAATATCAATCGCATGATCGATGCCACGGCCGGCCACGAGATCCTCACTTTTCTCAATGCCTATTTCAGGTATAATCAAATCCAGATGAACCCGGAGGACCAGGAAAAGACTTCATTTGTCACCAAGTATGGAACGTATTGTTATAATGTGATGCCCTTCGGGCTAAAAAATGCAGGGGCTACTTACCAACGTCTAGTAAATAAAATGTTCGAAGAACAAATAGGAAAATCAATGGAAGTTTATATTGATGACAAGTTAGTTAAGTCCCTGCACGCAGAGGACCATTTAACTCTTTTGCAGGAAACGTTCGAGATTTTAAGGAAATACAACATGAAGCTCAACCCCGAGAAATGTGCTTTCGGGGTCGGTTCGGGCAAGTTCCTCGGCTTCATGGTGTCACATCAGGGAATAGAGATTAACCCCGATAAAATCAAGGCCATCGAAGACATCGTCGTTGTGGACAGTGTGAAGGCCGTACAAAGGCTAACAGGTCGGATGGCCGCCTTAAGCCGGTTCATCTCAAGATCATCTGATCGAAGTCATAAATTTTTCTCCCTACTCAAAAAGAAGAACGATTTTTCTTGGACCCGGGAGTGCCAACAAGCATTAGAAGAACTAAAGCGATATCTATCAAGCCCATCACTGCTTCACACTCCAAAAACAGATGAGAAACTTTGTTTGTACTTGGCAGTATCAGAAGTCGCCGTAAGCGGTTTCCTAGTTCGAGAAGAGCAAGGTACGCAATTCCCCGTTTATTATACGAGTCGAACCTTAGGAGAGGCGGAAACTAGATATCCGCTCCTAGAAAGATTGGCACTTGCACTGATAAGCGCCTCAAGAAAGTTAAAGCCGTACTTTCAATGTCATCCCATATGTGTATTGTCCACTTACCCGCTTCGTAATATTTTGCACAAACCCGAGTTATCAGGCCGACTGGCCAAATGGGCCGTCAAACTCAATAGGTACAATATCGAATATCAACCCCCCACGGCCATCAAGTCTTAAATTTTAGTAGACTTCGTGGCTGATTTCACACCAACCTTCGTACCCGAAGTCGAAAAGAACTGTTGAAATCAGGTACATCATCAGGGGTATGGATCCTTTTTACGGACGGGGCTTCAAACGTAAAAGGGTCCGAGCTGGGCATAGTTTTGAAACCACCCACGGGTAGCACTATTAGGCAATCTATTAAAACTATCAGGTTGACTAACAACGAGGCCGAGTATGAAGCCATGATTGCAGGTCTCGAGCTAGCTAGAAACTTGGGAGCAGAAGTCATTGAAACCAATTGCGACTCCTTGCTGGTGGTAAGTCAAGTAAACAAAACCTTTGAAATTCGAGAAGGTAGGATGCAAAGGTATTTAGATAAGATGCTTATCACTTTGCGCCATTTCAAACAATGGACTTTACGGCATGTACCACGGGAACAGAATAATGAGGCCGATGCGCTTGCGAATTTGGGGTCATCGGTCGAGGTAGATGACACGGGCTCGGGGAATGTTGTTCAACTTTCGAGATCGATAATCGAAGAAGGTCACGCCAAAATAAATTCTACAAGCTTAACTTGGGATTGGAGAAACAAGTATATTGAATACTTGAAAAGCGGAAAACTCCCATCGGACCCTAAAGATTCTAGAACCCTACGGACCAAAGCTGCTCGATTTACGTTGGCTTCAGACGGAATGCTGTACCGAAGAACGTTCGATCGACCGTTGGCGGTCATGGGTCCGGGGGATATTGATTACGTCCTAAGGGAAGTGCATGAGGGTACTTGCGGGAATCACTCTGGAGCCGATACATTAGTCCGAAAAATAATCAGAGCAGGGTATTATTGGATCGATATGGGAAAAGATGCGAAGGAATTTGTTCGTAAATGTGACAAATGTCAAAGGTTCGCACCGATGATCCACCAGCCCGGAGAGCAACTCCACTCAGTCCTATCCCCGTGGCCATTCATGAAATGGGGAATGGATATCGTCGGCCCTCTGCCATCGACCCCAGCTAAAGCCAAATTCATTTTGTTTATGATTGACTATTTTTCTAAATGGGTTGAAGCGCAGGCGTTCAAGAAAATAAGAGAGAAAGAAGTTATAGACTTTATTTGGGATCATATCATATGCCGATTCAGAATACCCGCCGAAATAGTATGTGACAATGGAAAACAATTCGTTGGCGGCAAAGTAACAAGATTCCTTGAAGACTACAACATAAGAAGGATACTGTCGACGCCATACCACCCCAGTGGGAATGGGCAGGCCGAATCAACAAACAAAACTGTCATTTAAAACTTAAAGAAGAGGTTGAACGATGCTAAAGGGAGATGGAGAGAAATCCTGCCCGAAGTCCTTTAGGCATATCGGACAACGTCAAAATCCAGTATGGGGGCGACCCCGTTCTCCTTAGTATATGCGTCCGAAGCATTGATACTAGTCGAAGCTGGTGAACCCAGTGCCATATTTCTCTTCGCGATGGAAGATTCAAATAACGAGGCTATGAATACAAGCCTCGAACTATCGGACGAAAGACGAGAAGCTGCTCTCGTCCGAATGGCCGCCCAAAAGCAGCGAATCGAAAGATATTATAATCGAAGAACCAGGCTCCGCCATTTCAAGCCTGGGGACTTAGTGTTGAGAAAAATTACCATCAATACCCGAAATTCGAATGAAGGGAAGCTAGGACCGAATTGGGAAGGACCATATCAGGTACTCGAGAACATCGGAAAGGGGTCGTACAGGATCGGCGTTATAAACGGCAAACAGCTATGAAGCAGCTGGAATGTATCACATCTAAAACGGTACTACTGCTAAGGTACAACCTTTCCATATTCATTTATATCTCAAAACTGACCCCTGCAGAAGTCCGAACAAGGGACAGATCTCTCGCTAGAAAGCACGCATTACACTCTTTTTCCCTTAGACCGATTTTATCCCAAATGGGTTTTTCGGCAAGGTTTTTAATGAGGCAATCATTGATCGTTCAGAATTTACGACAATATCCGAGGTCCCGCAAGAATGTTATTTCACAGCAATAGGGTCCCAATAGGAAAAACCTAATAGCCACGGTTGCGTCCAAGTAGTATCATAGCTTAGCTGCTCATAGTATAACTGTGAATTTATAAGATAGTTGCCTGAATGATTTCTTCATATACTATATTTTGTGTTGTATGATCGTCGTTGCTATCAATTGTTGGTGGTCGGATTTGATTTTTACAGAATTTGAGTTTTTTGCTCGTGATAAAGCAACAAAAAGTTGACCATGTGAAAAAATAAGCTCCCGTAAATAAATTCCAACAAAATCTAATTTTTGACCTTGAGTTTTATTTATAGTCATAGCAAAACATAATCTAATTGGAAATTGTGTTCTTTTAAAAGGAATAGGTAGTTTTTCATCTTGTGACGATAACAACGGTATTCTCGGAATAAATACATGTGCATCTTTTAAATCACCGCTTGCAATTTTAGCACTTATAACATTTTTTTCGAAATTACAACATATAAGTCGTGTACCATTACATAAACCTTCGCAAGGATTTAAATTCCGCAATAACATAACATGACAATTTTTTTTTTAATTTATACGAAGGTAAACCAGGAGGGTGTAAGCTATGCAAGAAATCTTCATATTGACTTTGATCATTCATTTCAGTAGTTTAATCAAATGAAACATATGTTCTATAATCACCCAAAAATTGAGTTATGAGCATATCATTTATTTCATCAACTAAATCATTTTTTGTTGTCAGAATAACACGAGAAGTCATAGAAGACATATCACAAGAAGATTGTCACGACCCAATATCTGACTAGCCGTGATGGCACCTAACCTCACCTGCTAGGTAAGCCAGATAACAACAACCCGATTCAATTAATATTTAACTGACTCTAATACACTCCCCAAGGGCTGGTAGTACAAATCATGAACTTTTAAGACAAGAATTTACAAAGCTGGTGTGAAATAAAAATACATCATCTGTTTGAAATATACATGAACAGATTAAATGTTCTAAAGCTATCATGAACAAGAAGCAGTTATGACTGGATTGCAGGTACATCTTCAATGCTAGTTCCCGCCATACACAACATCATCAGCATCAGAAATCTGCACGCAAGGTGCAGAAGTGTAGTATGAGTACAACTGACCCCATGTACTCAATAAGTAACAAACCTAACCTTAGGTTGAAAGTAGTGACGAGCTTGTACCAAGGTCAGAGTCCACATAAATATCCGGGGTGCGGCGCGGTAGTGAAAAATATGTCCAGAAATCATTTTTCGAAGTGTTCTGAAAATTTGCACAGCCATGCCACATGGGGCGTCGCATGGGGTGGCGCGGTAGTATAAATTTCTGCCAACGTTTGGTAATTTGGTCATAACTTCTTGTAGGAGTGTCCAAATGACGAACGGTTTGAAGAGTTAAAAACTAGACTCGAAGATATTTAATTTGACAGGTAGATATGCTTGTCCAAAGTTTGTTCTTATGCGTACTCATTTAGAACTTTTAGTCTATCATGTAATTTTTCAACTTGGCTTAGACTTAGGCCTCTCCTTAGACCCCAAATCACTTATAATATGCCTCGTACACTTATTATCATATACAATTGATATCCATCATATTAATAGTCATTGTCTGCACACAAAATAATATAATTAGCACACATCAACTTTCTTAATAGCGCTTAAGTACTTCGAAATTTTTCGGGGCCTTACAAAGATGTATACAAATTTGGATAAGTTACTCTAAATAAAAGATTTAACTATTATTTTTCACTAATAAAAGGAACAACAAAACATTCAGGAATTTCAATCTTACCTTGGCAATTTATGTTTTCTTTTCATCTCCCTATCTTCATCAAATATTCACTAAAAGTAGGATCTGTTCTTGCTCGCATATTTATTGATAATCGTAATTTTTCAAGTTGATTCTAGATGTCAGAACATAGAAAATTTTCTTGAATAAATCCTCTTTTTTTCCACTACGAACAACTAGAAGAGTTTGTCTGAAATCACCACCAAAGACGATAACTTTTTCACCAAACAATATCTTTGTATCCATTAGATCTTTCAATAGTAAATCGAAAGCCTCTAAAAATTGTCTTTTGGCCATTGATACTCCATCCCACACGATTAATTTGGCATCTCGTATCAATGATGCAAGTGAACTTTGCTTACTAATATTACATGAGAATTGTTCGTCAGTATCAATAGGGATTTTAAAACGGGAGTGGGCGGTTCGTCCTCCAGGTAGAATTGAAGCTGCAACACCAGTTGCTAAAGCTACAAATCCTTTTGATCATATAGCAGCAAGTAATGCACGATACAAAAAGGTTTTCCCTGTTCCTCCAGGACCATCTATAAAAAAGGCTCCATGCTTATTTTGAAATATTCTATCAAGAATTACATTATATGTTTCTCGTTGCTATTGTTCAATTTTGCTTCCAATGATAAATCCTCTTCTCTAACAATTATATTTCTTTCAAAATGAGAATCTTGAGCCTCCCTAGCAGTAGATGAAGCTAAAATTCTTTCTGGTATAAGTGTATATTCATTTACGTCATGACTTATTGAATGCAAAATATCATTAATATGATTTAAAGTCATATGATGAATTTGTTTTCTGTTAAAATTCGGTAGAATCTTAAAGTCCTCAGACATAGAGTCTTCAAATTGGTCCCAAAGTTCTTTTGGGTTAACAAGATTACAATATACCAATAACGTAGCAAATAAATGTCTTAGAGGGTATTTGGATTGGCTTAAAAGCTGGTCAAACCAGCTTAAAAGCATTTTTAGCTTATTTTGGTATTTGGAAAATACAAAAAGTCAAGTGCTTTTAAGCCAAAAAACTAAAAACAAGACAAAAGCAATAATGTAACAACTCCAAAAAATTTTAAAGTACTTAAGCGCTATTAAGAAAGTTGATGTGCGCTAATTATATTATTTTATGTGTAGACGAGAACTATTAATATGATGAATATCAATTGAATATGAATAAGTGTACAAGTCATATTATAAGTGATATGGTGTCTAAGGAGAGTCCTAAGTCCAAGTCAAGTTGGAAATTTCATGATAGACTAAAGTTTCAAATGGGTAAGCATAAGACCAAATTTTAGACGAGATTATCTACATATATAAGGAATTATGTAATTATCAACCTATAAAATGAAAGATCTTTGAGTATAGTTTCTAACGCTTCAAACAGTTCGTCGTTTGGACACTCCTACAAGAAGTTATGACCAAATTACCAAATGCTGAAAGAATGTGATTCTACGGTCAGATGTGCGACCGCAGAATCATTAGGCAAACCGCAAAACTGGTTCTGTGATAGCAAAATGATCGCAGACCTGACCAGTGCAGCCCAGTTCTTGGCATCGGTTTTGCGGTCCATTGTGCGACCCGCATACCCATTGTGCCGGTCCATTGTGCGACCGCATACCTGAGTTCGAAGGGTCCATTTTCTATTTTCATAACCCGACCCCATTTTGATAAATAGGCTTTGGGGCTTATTTTTGGGCATTTATCTGATGATTTTAGAGAGAAGTGAGAGTGTTCTAGAGAGAGGAAGAAGCTCAAGTGCTTTGTTCATCAAGATCTTGTCCAACCTTTGAAATCCAACAAGGAAATCTCACAAGTTCTTCATCTAAGAGGTAAGGTTCCATACCCTAGTTTTTAATTTTGAATTTGGGTAGAAGATGGTTGATTAGGAGTATGATTCTTGGGTATGAGAGTATTATTTATACATGGGTGTACAAATAAGGTTTGTGGGAAGATTGTTGAGCTTAAATAAGTAAAGATTGTATTGTAGAATGAAGGAAATCTTGTAGAAGAATCTTGTAGCCAAATTTGCACACCTAATGTTTAATAAAATGCTCAAATGAGCTGAGACTATGAATATCTTCCTAATTATAGTTTAATTTTGTTATGTCTCAAAATAGATTGGGATTGCTAGAATTTTCGAAACATTGTAGTAATTTAAGGAAAGTTCAAAGCGAGGTATGTTGGCTGAACTACTCTCTTAGTATTGAAATCCATGATGTTCCCGTATGTTTTAAGTATGGTTGTCTCAAGTTCCTTATTCTATATTCCGAGATGTTCCCAATAAATTCGATTGTCCCGAATAAGCAAAGTGTCGAGAATTATGTATTCAAAACGTATTACGAATGTTCCTATCACATTATGTTATCCTTTAGGAATGTGTTCAAGAATGATATGTGTATTAAAATACTATGTCTTTGAGTCATGTTTCAAATGAAGGCTATGATGCCAAATTGTGTGAGAAAATATCAATATGCTTAAGACTCTTAATTGCTCATATGTGTACCTAAAGTCTTGATTAGAAATATCTTATTGTTGATAATCTATAAAGATGGTTGGAAGTGAAATAAGTGAATTGGGGGTATAAAGTGTGGCCAACGTGCCAAGAGTGAAAGTTATACTTATGGCTAATGGTGCCAATGAAATAGGATGATGTGGGAAAGATTATGAAATGAGTTTTGACTCAACTTTTCCAAAATTATTTCAAAAATAGAATTGATAAAAAGCTTATGTACTCAAGTCATGCCCATATATGACTGTTTTAACAAATGCTATGCTTTGGGAGTATTTTCAATGTGTTTTGCGTTCTTATATATTCGTGAGTGAAAATTATGTATTGTTCTTTTTGGGAAAAAGTATTTCAAGAATAAATGGTATGTTACTTGTTGATGATTTTAACTTGCGCATCAATTGCCAATTATTTTACTCCATTTCTCGAAAAGAAAGCTATTGTGCTTAAATTGTTTATTTCTAATGAACTTAAAGTTATGATTTCCGAAATATTATATATGTTGATATTTATAATGATGATACATGAGAGGGAAGAAATGAAAGTGTGGAATATCAAATACGGCCATTGTGCCTTGAATAAAGAATCTTGTGAATGGCTAAAAGAGCCAAGGGAATATTGTTGTTGTTATTGGTTGAAAATACTAGTGGAGATTCATACAATGTGAAAGATGATGAGGTAAATACATTTATACCTATGTTACCTTTGTGTGCAAAAACAAAAAAAATAATATTTTTGGGAGTATCGATAGTCACCGAGGAAGGGTAGGTTGAAATAACCTAACCCCGAAACTACACGTGCCGGTGTAGGAGTGGATTATGATCATTCCCCTTATTTAGGATGAGATTTATGTGATAAAATTATTTTCCTTATTTGGGATGAGATTGATTGATAGAAAAGGATGATGTCGATCCACACGACATTGTGGTGAGACGGCCTAGCCGATCGGGTCATGATCGGATGCCATGCCGCACACATGGTGGTCATTGTGCTGGAAATTGTAATTGAAATTGTGATTGTGGTTGATGTCTCTAATGAGATGGCCTAGCCGTTCGGGTCATGATCGGACTCCGTGCTAAAAGTACGGTAGTATTGGTATTGTGAACATTGGTATTGTGAACAGTGGTATATCGGTGCTAAAGATCTCCCAACCAAAAATAATATTATCATCATATTTTGATTATCACTTCATTGTGTTATCTTCATATTTTGGAAATTATTATGTTTAACTTGGCATTTGAATATCATTGATTGTTGATTGTTATTTTCATGGTTTTCCCTTTCTTACATTGGTATTCTATTTTGAAAGAGGACAGTTAGCTTTACATACTAGTACTATTCCATATGTACTAACGTCCCTTTTGTCGGGAGTGCTGCATCTTTAATGGATGCAGGTGGTTCATCAGCGGGCAACTTTGGTACTCGTTAGCAGTCACTCTCTATTCAGCAGGTTTTGGTGAGCCCTACTTTATTCCGGGCCTGATATCATTCGAGTTGTACATTGTGTTTTGAGGTATAGCCGGGGCCTTGATACCGGTACTTCCATACTACTCTTGTGTTGTACTTAGAGGCTCCGTAGACAGGTTGTGGGTGGTAGTCGAATGTTGGGAATTGAACCAGAAATGTTGGTATTTGGCAAACATGTTTTTCATTATATCTATAAACTTGTAATACTTTAAAAATTATGAACGAATCTGCTAATAGAATGAAATGGGAGTTGTTAATGAAATATTTTCAGTGTTTGATTAATGGAGTACATCTCCTCTTTATTCATGGATGAGGTTGGGTAGAAGAAAATCTAATAGACTTGTTCGGCCGGGTTCACTCAGTTGAGCGTTGGTCGCGCTCCCCGAGTTTGGGGCATGACAAATAAGTTGGTCTATCCAAATATATTTTTTTTGGGGCTTAAAAGCTACTTGAGTTTGACCAAATAATTTACCCTATTATCCCTTACATACTTCAAAAATTACCAAAGTACCCTCTCTTACTAAAACCTCTAACCCGTTTATTTTTCTTCCCATTTCTTCCTAACTGGTATCATAACATCAGGAACATTCTAAATTGATTAGCAATACTTGTTTCTCAACTTCAAAAGCTTTCTAACTCCTTCAGATTCCATTTTTTATTCACTTGCATAATCAAAAATGAAAGCAGAAGGTAAGAAAGTAACTTTTACGTGGTTCTTCGGTTTTGAAAAGTACTTTACGTTAATTTATTTACTTTGTGGGTAATTTTATATGAATTGTTTATATAATTTAAGTATATTTTTTAATTACAATTATTAATTAATATTTTACCTAACAAGTACTTTATATTAATTAAAATACTCTTATCTAATAAGTATTATAACTTAAACTGAATTGATACACAAATTAATATGCATTTGAGTTAGTTTATAATTAAAAATGCATCAATAAGCTTATTTTTAGTATTGACAGCTTTAAGGGCATCTCGGTCATTTTAACAGAAAAAAGTGCTTATCAGTACTTGTTTACTAAATATTTTAATAGCTTTTTTTCAGCTTACGTACTTCTATCCAAACACATTACTGCTTATTTGTAAAGTAAGCTCAAGAACTTAAAGAGTGCTTTTAAACACTTATGCTTAAAAGTTACTTTTTTCCCGCCAATCCAAACAGGCGCTTAAACTATAAGGCATTTGATATCTTACGGCTTCTGACATACAGTCAACCAAGTTATTGTCACATTCTAACAATCTTCTTTTCTTTGTGGCTTCTCTGAATGTACTGCAACATATTCCATTTAGAGTTCGCAAATATTGATATGATTTTGGTCCTCTAATATTCATTAATAACAATCTAAGATAGTATATTTCCCCTCTGTAGGATGACATGTCACAATACGTCCAATAACAGTACCCCATTATTGACGTGTCCACATTCTATATTGTTTGGACCATACAAAATATTCTGAAATTTTTTTGTAAATTAATTTTAGATTCTTAGCATCTTTGTTTTCTCTGTTCATCAGAAAAAATTTTGTCAACATTATTTTTCTAATCATGGGATTACTTACAATTGCATTTATGGTCTGTGTGATTTTAAAAGAGACAAATTATTGTTCTTCAAGATGTAGCTGAAGATGGTAAATAGCTGGGCTCATTTCACTAATGGAAAAATCAAATAAACGCCAAGATGGGTATCTATTTCAATATTCGGATCATCAACATGTACGAAAAAGATAATTTTATCATGTCCCTTGCAAATATATTTATAAAGATATTTGACAACTTTAATATCAGAACAAACTTCAATATTAATATGACAATTAAATTTACTCAGTAGATATGGATTGTAAGGAACTACCCAGGAGTTATCAAGAAGTTGTCCTCTAATATGTAAGACTTTGCCGGTATTTTGTCTTTGATATATTGGATACTCATCTTTTCCCTTTGATATGTGGTCAGCAAATTCTTTCGGATATTCAAACTTATAATATCCCTTTTTTCTGTACAATGACATTTATGATTTAAGCTACCACAAGGTCCATGCATTATATGTTTAGTAACAAGTGTATACACGTAATCATTCATATCAGGATCAGGCAATTCAGCACAAACAATTTTATCATAAGCTTCTGCAGTTAACTATTTATATTCATTGTTGAGTATGATAAGAAAATGAGCATGTGGAAGACCGCGCTTCTGAAATTCAATAGTGTACATAAAAGCATCAACTCTACCAAATATATTTCTCTTTATTATATTTGTTTTCATCTCTTCTACCTTTTCTCTAAACACTCGACTAACTAAATCAGGCCTATTTTGTACCTCATATGTTAATAATAAATATTTTTCTATTTCAGGCCAAGATGGATTACATGTTATTGTCAAAAATATATTAGGTTTTCCAAAATGTTGCACTAATGCAATAGCGTCCATATATTTTCGGCGCATATCTCTAGGACCTCCTACAAAACTCGTAGGAAGAAAACGTTGTTTACCAATATTTGATGAATCTCTCTTTCCGTGTCTTAGAACATCAAGAAGCCCCGCTAACGCATCAACTCGAAATAAGTCTTGGTTAAGTGAATATAACTCTAACCTTTGAGTCTCAAGCTTGATGAATTGATTAACCGAGTACTGTTGAAATGCTCTCCCAGAATGTAAAACTCTGTTTTCTTCGTCATTCCTCATTTGGATCTTATAACAGTAATACTCACGGCAAGATACAATATTTCTTTTTCGTTTCTTTTTTTGCAGAAGTTCTGCTTCCATGTCAAGAAGCATGTCAATTGAGCACATATTTTCTACACTTGAAAATTGTTCATATTCATAGTAAATTCCAGTACTACCAGTATTGTTTGTTCGAATGATCTTTTTAATACCACAATGCCATCCATTCTGTCCATAAGGAAATAGTAATGGATATTGCAACGAATCCTAACAACCGTAGTAATAATTTACCAATTGGCTCTTACAATTACATGTATAAATTTGAATGTGTGGTAAAGAAATATTGGAACTACTCTCATCTTCTATCCATATTGGTGCGGCTTCTGACGATGTTAGTAAGTTGTATATTCTTTGATCTAAACCAGAGCCAGACTTAAGCGCAATATAGAAGTTGGATAATTCTGGGATATCTGTTAACGATTTCAACAAGATACATTATGGGTTTATTTTTATTGTGTCCATCAAAATTCTGATAACTAATTCATTATGCTTGTCAGAGAATGCCATCCGATTTGCTACCTCATTATTTGTATTGTAGAAATACAGTTGTAGATTTTTAGCCGGTTGACTCGATGGCACCAAGTTATCTATAAAATGATACATTTTTTCCTGAACTCTAAATGTATAAATACCATGATTTCTTTTCGCTAAATCTCTGTCATATTTCACTCCAACAAAAGTAAATGCGAACATATTGTTGTACATTCTAACATAAGTGCGAAAATGTTCAGATTCCTCAGAGTTTCCTAAATAAAGATTTAGCAATTCAGTAGGCATTCCATAGTGAATCAGTTTCACTGAACCATTGTCACAACAAAATCCTAATGGTTCATATTCAAATCTTTTGGCTCTACAAAATTGACAGTTTGATACAGGTTTGAGTGTAAAAGAACCATTAAGCAATTCATTAATGTTCCAGCAACCAAATTTTTTAGATTTACGACCTGTGTATCTCAGATTTTAGCAAAGGAAAATATGTCAGCTGAGGAAAATAAAAGAGTGAAAAGGTTCGAACGGTAGATGAAAACAAACCTTTCTTTGTCGCAGTACGCGACGTAATGTTATATTGTTCGTTGTACGTTCCTGATATTGACTCTAACATATAAGGAACTATCGTATAAGCCAGTTGTCTGAAAAATCTACAAACTTGAACATCATAGTTGTAGACTTACCAACTTCAAAAACGCAAGAGCTGCCACCTATAACTCTGCCATTATCAGAAACGGCTAAGAAAGACAAAGAGAACACAAGTCAATTAAACCAGATTGAGTTATATCGACATATATATAAAACCATACACACATAAACAGCAAGTTATTAACAAAAATTTAATATTGTACTAACTTGTTTCCAAGAGAGAAGATGTGGCTCCTCTTACACCAATTCTATTTTCGATCAGCTCGCCGTTAAGATGAGAGGAAGTTGGTAGCTCAGCGGAGTTACCAATAGGGTTCTGTGTTGTGGAATGAAGGTACGCCATTCGTCGTTGCATTAAGTTTAATTCTCTTCTGTCTGCTGACATCTCTCTATACATTTCACTCCGTCTCTGTTTTATTTTGACACCTCTTTCTTCAGAACATTGACGTTTCCCTTTTTTTTTATCGGAGGTAGAATCAACAGTTTTTTCGAGCCTAGTCATCTCCGTATAGTCAGAAACACTGACAGCTAGCAAAAAAATGAGTGAAACCCGAGGAACAAAAATTACAAAGAATAATTTTAGGCAAAAGAAAAATGAAACCCAAATAAAATTACTTAAAAGACTCTTCAATTGGCAACAGAAATAGAAGCAAAGGTACAGCTAATAAAAGCGAAGCAAAAATCGGAACTAAATTTTCAGAAGAAGAGACCAAATTCCCTAAAAAAATCAGCACTAAGTTAAGGTTGAATGAACTCTTTTCAAATGCATCTGTACTTACGCGTGGACAAGCTTGCTGATAAAGTGGGACCTCCACCTATATTTTGTATACACACGCTTAGTTTACCGTATAAGACGATTAATTCTCTGAAAAAAATGGGCCCTGCTTTATTTATAATTCACCTAATGTTATATATCTACACCTCACGCGCTCCATATGCTGTCATTCAAAAAATTTCCCCCCTTTAAATATGATATTTATTTCCATTGGAATTTTTTCTGAAGATGGACTCTAACACAAGATTTCTTTTATAACAAAAAGGTTGTATTATTACCCAGCAACTTAAACAAAAAATAGCCAAAAATTTTGTTAGTCTATGTCTTCCATTTCAAATTTCATGGGAAGCATCAGGTTCATGAATTAGCACCATGAATCATGAATGAATATTATAGGTACTTTTCGTATATCACTTTGATCTACACAGAGCAGACCACCTTGGTGATTATTCATTTGACCGAGTATAGAAGAATCACAAAATGAATTATAACAGGAGTTGCGACATAGCTCCATAAATTTCAAAACAACAATAAATTCCTCCGTTACCCTCGAAGGAAAAGAGAGTAAAAGAATAAGAATCAATCTAAGTATTTGGAAGAACAAAGATGAATAGAATGATAATCCTACTTTGGACAAATAAATCAATTAAGCATTTGAAGAAAGTCAAATAAAAAAAGTTAATTCCGATAGTTTTTCCTTATTGAAGTAAAATTCCTAGAAATAGCGTAAGTAAGGAAGCAAACCAAAGTGATATTAAATAAACAAAGAAACATCCACAGAGACTATCAATAAAAAATAGTGCAGGAAGAACTGAAAATTCATATTAATCAGTGATTGACATACCAAGTTAATAGGAAACTAGACATGAATTTTTGACAGAAATTCATGCTTTTTGTAACCCATGAAGGAAAAGAAAAAACAAAGAAGGTCAGTGAAATAAACATCATATTTGAAGCTTAATTTACTGAGTCAAAATCAAATTAAAACAGTCCACAAACATCCGTAGTTTCTTTCGGACAATTTATCAAATACCTCTAATGCATGTCCGGATGTGGTATCTAAATAATACATTGAAATCGATTCTTACTGCACTTTAGAAGAGTTGAAAGAAATGATGAAGTATTCCGTCATTCACATCGTAACGACCCGGCCGGTCGTTTTGAGAGTTATATGTCCGATCCCCTATTTACTATTTCCCCGTATCTGTTTCAGCTTATGTGACTTGCCGAGAGGTTTTATTTTGGTTTTTGGGGTGTTTTGGGACACTTAGCCCCTAAACGGAAGTTTAAGTCTTAGGATTTTGTCCGTAGTCGAAAATGTATGAAGACGACTCTGGAATAGAGTTTCGTCAATTACGTTAGCTCCGTTGGGTAATTTTGGACTTAGGGGCGTGTGCAGATTGTGTTTTGGAGGTCTGTATCTCATTTAGGCTTGAAATGGCGAAAGTCGGATTTTCGGAGATTTTGATCGGTAGTGGACTTTTTGATATCGGGGTCGGATTCCGATTACGGAAGTTAGAATAGGTTCGTAATGTCAATTATGACTTGTGTACAAAATTTGAGATCAATCGGACTTGATTTGATAGATTTCGGCATCGGATGTGGAAGTTTAAAACTTTGAAGTTCATTAGGCTTGAATCGATGTGTAATTCGTGTTTTAGCGTTGTTTAATGTGATTTAAGGGCTCGACTAAGTTCGTATGGTGTTATAGGACTGGTTGGTATGTTTGGTTGAGATCTCAGGGGGCCTCGGGTGTGTTTCAGATGCTTAACGGATTGAATTTGGACTTATGCAAATTGCTGAAGTTTCTGGTTTCTGGTGTTTTCGCACCTGCGGTGGGGTGACCGCATGTGCGGACTCGCACGTGCGAGAGGAGGATCGCAGATGCGAGCCGGAGGAGTTTGGCCTGGGGTCGCAGGTACGACATGAAGGCCGCAGGAGTAGAGTCGCTTCTGCGGAAGCTTGAACGCAGAAGCAGAGAGGCCTGGGAGGTTTGGGATCGCAGAGCGGAAGGGTCTCCGCAGAAGCGAGATCACAGGTGCGATCCCTGGTCCGCAGAAGCGGAAACCCTGGCCATAAGTGGAATCCGCACCCGCGATGGTTTTTCCGCAGGTGCGGCGTCGCAGGTGCCACCAGAGGTCCGCAGATGCGAAAATGCTGGAAAGAACACTTAAATGCAATGATTCGCGATTTTTGCTCATTTTAAACATTTTGAGCTCGGGGTTGGCGATTTCTTGAGAGCATTTTCGAAGGATTTCTTGAGGTAAGTCCCTTGTGCTTATTTTTGATCAATAATCTCACTTCCCCATTTATGTTTCCACCTAGTTAGTGTATTTTTAAGGTGGAATTTGGAATTTTGAGGCTAGGGATTTGGAGAATTTGATTTGAGGATTTAAGGGTCAAATTGATGTCGGATATTGGTAATTATGGTATGTTTGGACTCGTGAGTGAATGGGTGTTCATATTTTGTGACTTTTACCCGATTGTGAGATGTGGGCCCGGGTCGACTTTTTAGGACAAATTTCGGAATTTTTGTTAAAGTCTTGATTTCATTAATTATATTAATTTCTTATAGTTGTATTTATGGTGTGTAATTGATTTTGGCTAGATTTGGGCCATTCGGAGTCGGATATTCGTAGAAAAGGCATTGTCACCAATTGATTGAGCTTGGTTCGAGGTAAGTGGCTTGCCTAACCTTGTGTGGGGTAGATCCCCTTAGGATTTGGTACTGTTGTGATATGTGAGCATCGTGTACGTGAGGTGACGAGTACGTACACGGGTTAGTTGTTGTAAAAACTTGTTTATTTTGCTGAGTAGCAACCTGTTATCCCTTTTCATATGAGTTATACCGTTTAAATGAAAATTAGTCTGTTTTCACTCTTAATTGAGCTATTCCAGTATGTGTAGTTATCCTGCTTAGTCTAGTATCGCATGTCTACGTGCTTTAACTGTTTATTTGAACTCTGTGAAGCATGCCTAGTTGATTCCTGTTTTTCCTTGTTCTTTATCAGTATAACTGTAGAAATCTTGATGTTAACTGTTGTTTTTATCGGTTGAGCTTTGTGTTTACTTTTGAGATTACAGGGCGGTTCTTCAGGAGTTCTCCCTGCACATTTACTTTTGAGACTATGAGGCGGTACCTCGGGAGTTCTCCCTGCACATTTACTTTTGAGACTACGAGGCGGTACCTCGAGAGTTCTCCCTGTACATTTACTTTTGAGACTACGAGGCGATTCCTCGGGAGTTCTCCCCGCACATTTACTTTTGAGACTACGAGGCGGTACCTCAGAAGTTCTCCATGTATATTTATTTTGGGACTACGAGACGGTATCTTGGGAGATCCCCTGCTGTTTACCCCTGTGTGTTGTACTGTTGCCTTGCTGTGTTTCCTTTTGTTAAATTCTAGTCTCTTATTATACTGTATATTCTCCTGCCTTATTTATTATTTACCAGTGGGCCTGACCTGACCTCATCACTACTCGATCGAGGTTAGGCTTGGCACTTACTGGGTACCGTTGTGGTTTACTCATGCTACTCTTCTGCGCATGTTTTGTGTGCAGATCCAGGTACCTCTTATCAGACCCGCTATTAGCTAAGAGTGTTTGCTGTTGTACGGAGACTTCAAGGTACATCTACCGCGTCCGCAGAGCTCGGAGTCCCCTTCTATTCTCCCTTATGTCAATTACCTTATGTACTTCTTTTGTTATACTTTGGTTTATAGAGATACTACTTTTCCTTCTGTAGCTTGTGACTCATGATGTTCCGGGTTTTGGAAAGACTGTGTATTTATAGAGTATTGGTTATTTTACATGTCGAGCAGCATTGTTACTAGTTATTTAGTTATCCACTGCTGTTAGTTTCTAAATTTTAGTTTCGTGTTATTATTTTTCGCAATTTATTAGGCTTACCTAGTCGTAGAGACTAAGTGCTATCACGATGTTATACGGAGGGAGTTTGGGTCGTGACACGCATAAATTAGAAGCTACCTTGAAATTGTCGGAGCACTAGTCACTATAACCCCTGATTAGCAAACGTTGTGTTCTTCAGAGAAACCCGATAGCAAAACCAAGCAAAATACCAAAAGAAGATCTTTCAAACTAGTGGACACCGCAGCCAATGTCCGAAATTTGCAGAGAAAAAGCTAAAGCAATCCAAACGAAAATAGAGAGCAGCAGCTAACGGATAAAGCAAAAGTAAAAGCGGCGACCGCCTAGGAGAATAGCCACGAAATTACCAAGTAATCCTTCGTCCAACCACTAAAATAACCAAAATGTCCCTTGTGCAAGCAGGTATGTCAACGAAGACCTCCCTGCTTCACCTGTTCCTACCCTACCGCAGCCAAAGTCCGAAATTCGCAGAGAAAAAGCTAAAGCAATCCAAAACAAAAGCAGAGAGGAGCAGCTAATGGATAAAGCAAAAGTAAATGCAGCGACTTCCCAGGATAATAGCCACGAAATTACCAAGTAATCCTTCGTCCAACCATTGAAATGACCAAAATGTCCCTTGTGCAAGCAGCGATGTCAACGAAGACCCCTACTTCACCTGCTCCTATCGTGCTTCTTATATAAGAGAACTAGAGTATGTTTGCCTGTGCTTGTGCACGGGCCCAACAATTTGGATTAGATTGTAGTTTATTAGGGTAGATATTGTATGAAATGTCAAATGCAATGTAATTCAAGTAAACTTAGCTATTGGAGCAAGCCAAGGTTGGTGTTCCATAAACTACGTAGAATTAATGTCTTTTAAAGAAATTATTATAGCAACTTGTTCCTGTACCGGGAAAAACAGTACAATATTATTTAATCTCATTTGTTTCATTTTATGTGAAACTCGTTTTCTTAATCTTTCCCAAAAAAGGACACATTTTTATTGCTCTTTTTGCACACAAGTCATAAGTGTCATTTGTGACTTGTGTGCAAAACTTGGGGTCAATCGGACATGATTTGATAGGTTTAGGCGCCGATTGTAGAAATTTGAAAATTCAAAGTTTATTAGGCTTGAATCCATGTGCGATTCGTATTTTTGATGTTGTTTGAGGATATTTGAGGGTTCGACTAAGTTCGTATGATATTTTAAGACTTGTTGGTATGTTTGGTTGAGGCCTCGGGGGCCTCGGGTTGATTTCGGATGATTTTCGGGATGAGGTTTGAAGTTGAAGAGTTGCTGAAGATTTGCAACTGCTAGTGTAATCACACCTGCGGATTGGGAACCGTAGATACGAGCTCGCAGAAGCGAGAAAGGGACCGCAGTAGCGGTCAAGAAGGAAGCTGGCAGAGGTCGCAGGTGCGAGGTCTTTTCCGCACATGCGTGTCCGCAAATACGGGTAGGATCGCAGAAGCGCATGGGTGCTTGGTGAGGCAGCTTCGCAGAAGCGGACGGCCCATCACATAAGCATATCCGCAGAAGTGTGAAAGGCCGCAGATGCGGTCAAGTGAACCGCAAAAGTGGTTTTGCTGGGCAGAATTAAAAACATAAGGGTTTGCGATTTTCTTCATTTTCAAACATTTTGACCTCGGACTGGGGCAATTTTTGAGAGAGTTTTCGAGGGGATTCTTGAGATAAGTCCCTTGTGCTTGTTTTTTATCAATAATTTTGTATCCCCATTGATTTTCTACCTAGTTTGGGTGTTTTTGAGGTGTAATTTGGGAGTTTGAGGCTAGGGATTTGGAGAGTTGATTTGGGGGATTTGGGTGACGATTGGGTATTGGATGTTGATAAAAATTGTATGGTTCGACTCGGGGTTGAATGGGCTTTCGGATTTTGTGAGTTTTGTTGGATTCCGAGACGTGGGCCCGGGGCGGTTTTGAACCAATTTCGGATTTTTAAGTTATAACTTCGTAATTTCTTGTAGAATTGATTCCTTTAGCCCGTATTGATTGTATCGTACTGTTATGGCTAGATTCGAGGCATTTGGAGGCCGATTTGCGAGGAAAAGGTGTATTAGAGTAGAGTTTTGCTCGGATTGAGGTAAGTAACACTTCTAAACTTGGCTCTGAGGGTTCGGAACCCTGAAATATATGTTATATGATTGGTGTTGAGGTGATGCACATGCCAAGTGACGGGCGTGCGGGCATGCACCATGAGAATTTTGGCCTAGTTAATTCCATGGCACTGTATAATGGACTTATCTTGTTGATGTCCGTGTTTTCATCATGTGATAAAGTAATTAAGCTGTTAAACATGCTAGAGATCATGTCTAGGCTATATGCCGGTACTGTTGGGACCCATAGTGGTCATTTCTTGCTGTTATCTTACTGTTTTCATTGATATTTTGTACTCAGTCATATTCATTCATTTCACATCATATCTCAGTCTCTGTTGTTATTTATTGATGCATCATATCATTATTTTCGGGCTAGTTTCATTGACATGGTGAGCACGTGAGAGAGACTGGAGAGATTGATGACTGAGTGTGGCCGAGGGCCTGACTATGAGTGACATATATGGGATCGAGCTGCACGCCGCAGTGGTTATACTGATTTATGATAGCGCTTGGGTTGAAGGAGCCCCTCCGGAGTCTGCACACACCCCCAGTGAGTGCGGTTAATTATATTGAGGGATGGATCCTTCCTGGACATGGATCTTGTCCGAAGCATTATATACTTGGGGATGGATCTTCCCCATGGGCTGGATTAGCCCTACTCATTACTGGGCGACTGATGGTCAGTCGATGTATATATTCCGGGATAGTCTTCTCTAGGTCGGAGTGACCAGATACAATACTGAGTGATTGAGCAATTGAGAGTGTGAGCACATGAGGCTGTCAGCATGGTGCATCACATACAGCATGTGCATTGGCATGCAGAAGTAGAGAAGTTATATTCTTCTTATCATTCAGATTTGATCTATTTTACTATTTTGAGTTTATCTGTTGAACTTGAAAGCATGCCTATGTTTCTGCACTGTTATTTCTATATTGAACTGTGCCAGTTGAGTTCGTCACTACTTTCAGTCCAAAGTTTGGATCTGTTACTTATTGAGTTGATTGTACTCACGCTACACCTTACACCTCATATGCAGATCCAAGTGCTTACGGTCACGGCGGCTGTTGAGTGTGGAGTGATCTCGGGAGACTATCAAGGTAGATGCATGACGTTCGCAGACCTTGGCCCTCCTTCGTTATCTTTACTTGTATTTCAATTTTTACTCTTTAGACATTATATTAGACTATCTTCCGTTGTAGATGCTCATGTACTCGATGACACCCCGATTTTGGGAGAGATTGTATTGGGTTGCATATTTGTTTCTGTTTTCAAACGTTTTCCTTAATTATTAACTACTTCTATAATTTTTCAAAGCTTTTGGTTATGTTGAAATAATTGAGTAATTGTCTTGTCTAGTTCCACGATAGACGCCATCACGACGGTTGGTTTTGGGTCGTGACAGTATTATAATATCCTATTACTAATTTAATTTGAGAGTATATTATATTGTCCAAATCCATTTAGAAAAATGAGAGAATATATCTATATCTATCTATATTATTATAAAAGCATGAATATAATCTCGGTTTACAAAAATAACCTTATAATATTAAGCATAATAACTCACAATAAAAGGACATAACCGGATTCTAGACATTTGTAATCCTATTAGTTTTAGGACATAATATTACAAGTTAGGAATCCTACATGATTACCTTTAGGAATCCTATTAGTATAATTAATTTAGAGCGTAGACATATAATACTACATGTTAGCATGTAAACCTAATACCTTTAGGAACGCGTTAGGTTTCCTATTAGTATAATTACTTTCGGGATAGAGACATATTTTTAGTCATATAATCCTATTACTTTTAGGATATACTTCTTAAAAATTTCTATTACTAATTTACTTTGAAAACGTATTATAATGTGCTATTACTAATTTAATTTGAGAATGTATTATATTGTCCAAATTTATTTAGAAAAAGGAGAGCCTATATTATTATAAAATCACGAATACAATATTGATAGACCAAAATAGTCCTAAAATATTAAATAGAAGAACTCACAGGGAAAGAACATAACTAAAATAACATATTGTTTTGGACTACAAGACCTTCTATGTTAATTTTTTAATATTTAATATTTTAAAATTAATACATTTTGTCTATTAAATTTTTATTAAAAATATGTAGGAAGGTTTAATAAAATCAATTTCATAAGAATCCTGCATATTGACAGTACATTACCACTCCATAGTATCCAATACTAAGAGAAATTAAAAGTAATATCAAATGGACTGCATAAAGCATTGAAATTGAGAAAAAATATTCCCATAATATATTCCTATATTATATTTGAACAATTTTTCTACTCAAATAATATATTTTTTAATCAATTTTTTGTGTAATATTCAAAATGTAACGACCCGACCGGTCGTTTCGAACATTTGCACTTCGCTCGGTAGTTTGAGGGCATGAGTAGCTCCGTATGATGTACTATGACTTATGTGAATCGTCAGTTTTGGTTTGCAGGTTATTCGGAATCGATTTGGAAGAATGAATTTCACGATTTAAGCTTTAAGATGGAAGAGTTGACCAAGTTTGACTTTTTGTGAATTTGACCCCGGAACAGAGTTTTGATGATTCCGTTAGGTCCGGATGGAGATTTTGGACTTGGGAGTATGCCTGGATTTGCATTTGGATGTTCCTAGAAGGATTCGACACTAATTGGCTAAAGTTAGAAATTTGAAGGTTTGGAAAGTTCATATGTTTGACCGGCAGTTGACTTTTGTATATCTGATTCGGATTGTGGTTCCGGGAATTGGCATAGCTTCGTTATGTCATTTTGGACTTGTGTGCAAAATTTGGGTTCATTCCGAGTTGATTTGATATGTTTCGGCACGAGTTTTGGAAGTTGAAAGTTCAAGTTCATTTAAGTTTGATTTGAGGTATGATTCATCATTTCGATGTTCTTATGTGTGATTTGAGGCCTCGAGTAGGTCCGTGTTATGTTATGGTACTTGTTAGTACATTCGGACGGGGTCCCGAATGGCTCGGAGGAGTTTCGGACGTAGTTCGGATCATTTTTCCTCTTGTTGCCTTGTTGAAGAGCTGCTGGTACTGGTGTGGCCGCATCTGCGGAGTCTTGGCCGCAGAAGCGACTTCACAGATTCGGGCTGTCCATCGCAAAAGCGAGAAGAGCTGGGGGAGAGGAAGACCGCCGAAGCAGCGATTTGGAGCACATATGCGGATGCGCAGGTGCAAGGTGATGGAGCGCAGGAGCGAGGTATCGCGCAGGTGCGGTTAGTGGATCGCACCTGCGATGCCGCATAAGCAGATACTTTGTCCGTAGGTACGAGGGGTCGAATTCTTAGCTGGTTCCGCAGAAGCGGAGCTCGTGTCGCAGAAGCGGAAATGTCTGGGCAGAAGCTTTAAATCGAGGGTTTTTTGTTTTGTTCATATTTTGAGATGTGGGACTCGGATTGAGGCAATTTTAGAGGCAAATTTCTTCACAAGGATTGGGGTAAGTTTTCTAAACTCGGTTTTGATTATATTTAGATATTTTATCCCCATTTTTGGTAATTGGATTATGAGTTTTAAAGAGAAAATTGGGGGATTTTGTCTAAAACTTCATAAAGTAAATTCTTGAGTTTTGAATGTCGAATCGGAGTCGGATTTGAGTGAACTTAGTATGGTTGGACTCGTAATTGAATGGGTTGTCAGATTTTGTGAGTTTCATCAGGTTCTGAGGTGCGGGCCCGTGTTGAACATTTGGGTCAATTTCGGGTTTTTTTAATTAATATTCGACCTTTATCATTTGGAATTATTTCCTTGGGCTTTATTTGATGTATTTGAGTTTCTTTTGGATAGTTTCGAGCCCTTCGGAGGTCGGTACGTGCGGGATGGAATTTTGGAGCATCTCTTGGCTTGTTCAGTATTGGAATTGGTTGGTTCGAGGTAAGTAGCACTTCTAAACTTGGTGTTGAAGGTATGAAACCCTGAATTACGTGTTATGTGTTTGGTATTGAGGTGACGCACATGCTAGGTGACGGGCGTGTGGGCATTCATCGTGTGAATTGTGACTCCGTTATTTCTGTGGTACTGTGTAGTTAGCTGATCTTATCTGTAACCATGAAATCTCCACGTACTAGAACTATTGAGTTGTGATCCATGTTAGAAACCATGTCTAGGCTACATGCTTATTCTGTTGGAACCCACTGAGGTCATCTCTGCTGTTGAGTTATTTGCTTACATTGCAATTTCATACTCAGTCATTTTCATTTATTTCATATAATATCTCAGTCTCTGTTGCTATATATTGACACATCATATCATCATTTTTGGGCTAGTTTTATGGCATTGTGAGCCCGAGAGACTGGAGAGATTGATGACTGAGTGAGGCCGAGGGCCTGATTGTAAGGTTATTGATACTATGGCACATGAGTTGTCCGTGCAGCACGTGAGTTGTCCGTGCGGATCCATATATTGATACTATAGCACGTGAGTTGTCCGTGCAGCACGTGAGTTGTCCGTGCAGATTATAGCGCTTGGGCTGAAGGAGCCCCCTCCGGAGTCTGTACGCACCCCTAGTGAGTGCAGTTGATTTATATTGAGGGATGGATCTTCCCTGGACATGGATCTTGTCCGAATCTTTTATACCTGGGGATGGATCTTCCCCACGGGTTGGATTATCCCTACCCAGTACTGAGTGACTGATGGTCAGTTGATGTATATATTTCGGGATGGATCTTCCCTGGGCTGAATTGGCCATATACAGTACTGAGTGATTGAGCATGATAAGTGGAAAGTGTGAGACAGTGAGATTGAGTACTCTGAGAGTGTGAGTACATGATTTCATCTCTGAGATAATGGAGATGGTTTGACATGCACACTTGATATACAGGCATATAGATGTATTTTTCCTCATGCTGTACGATATTGCGTCATTCATGATATCACCTGCATAGTGACATGTAGGTATAGAGATGTACTTTCCTTATGCTATCTGAAAAATGAAACATCTTAAGTATTTTTGAAAAGTTTTTAAACAAAATCACAGTTTTAAGAAACTACTCATATTTTGGTGATTTCGGCAAAGGATTTGAGTTTTACTGTATACTTGAAAAGAAGCATTTATTTTTCCGGAATTTTATATGAGCTGAGATTTTATTTATTGAGTTATTCCTTGCACCATCTTCACTATATTGTTTTGAATTGTTGCTGGTTATTAGAGTTGGACTCTGACCCGTGTCCCAGCTCGTGACTACTTTCAACCAAAGGTTAGGTTTGTTACTTATTGAGTACATTGGGTCGGTTGTACTCATACTACACATCTGCACCGTACGTGCAGATGTTGGATGATGATGTTGCGGAGATCGATAGGAGCTGGATTTGAAGATGTACCTGCGTTCCGGTTGTAGCTGCCTCTTGTTCATGGTAGCCTTAGATTGATAAAAATCTGTTTATATACATTTCTAACATATGATGTATTTATTTCCTACCACCTTTGTAAAGTCTAATCTTAGAAGCTCATGATTTGTATTGCAAGTCCTTGGAAAATTCTTGTATAAAGGCAGTTGTATTTTAATTTCTTTTCATAATAAATCTCATTTAAATTGGTTAGTTGTTCTTACCTGATGGGTTGGGTTAGGTGCCATCACGACTATGTGGATTTTGGGTCGTGACAAGTTGGTATCAGAGCTCTAAGTTCATAGGTTCTACAGGTCATGAGCAAGTGTCTAGTAGAGTCTTGTGGATCGGTATGATGACGTACATACCTATCTTCGAGAGGCTACAGGACATTTAGGATATACTTCCCATCTTTCTTTCCTTATCGTGCGAAATTGATTCAGCTTGAAACATAACTCTTTGAATTCCTTCCACGTATTCATGTGCGCATGTGTGCACTCGGTATCAGTTATGCATCGAAGGCTTGTGATTCCATGGATGAGGTGTGAGAAGTGATTTTGGCATGCTGATGATGGGCCAGTCTGGAGGACTTGAGGACGGGTTATGACTGTAGCTTGAGCACGGGGATTTCGATTTTGTGAGTACGTTCTTTTGGACTCATATGTCTGGTAGTGTCCCTATGAGTGGAATTGTGGCTCGATTAGTGGTTGGATAGCTATATGATGAGTATGATGTGACTGCAGGAATTGTTCAGATGGTTTGATTGTGACGAGAATAGTTTGTTGGAGATGTAAAAAGGACTATTGGGTGCTAGATTGTTGTCTTGATATGACGTATAGTCTGGAGTTATGAATGTGTTGAAAGATTTTCATGTTGTTTATTTGCGGGACGAAGTAGATTTTCATGTCTTGTTGTGAGTTCAGACTCAGGAAGATTAAGTGATGGCGTAGTAATCGTGCCTGCGAAAGGGTATAGCAAGATACCAATTTGAGGCTAAGCAGGTGGGTTATCTCGTACGAAGTATACTACGCAGGTGTGATCCTTATGATGTTGTGTGGAGAGTTTCTTTTCTACTTGCAGGGTATATGTGTTGAGATTTGAATTTGAATTTGGTTCAGAAAGTTGACCTGATCATCATGCGGATGTATGCGAGCTTAGTAGATGATTTAAGGTACTATATGGTTTCTGTACTTCGGTGCAAGATTATGGCAATAATAGAGTATGGATATTATGAGTTATCGGGTGTTTTGTTCTATGGCTTTGAACCAAGTGGGTGAGTCTGCTATCGATTATTTGATTGTGTGGTTCTGTGTTGTATTGGTTTCGATTTGAGTCATGCTTGTGAATCAGATAGGGCTTGCAGAGGTTGAGATTGAGGATGAATCGAGTAAAAGAATTTCTAGATACGGGTTATATTACACGTTATGGGTATATGGGAATCATGGAATGATTTGAGTTTGTAATTCATGACGGATATAGTGTGTATAGAGTAGGGGTTCACTCGGTTGTTTAGAGGTGTGGATTACTTCTTTGGGTGTTATTGTGCTAATGGGGCACAGGTCGTTCGGCCCATTTAGGCGGTGCAATTGAGATGTGAGCAGAGTAAATGACCCTCGAGAAGGTTCTGATGGATTCAAGGTCTATATGTAGCAATTGAGAATTTTGCGGATTTCTATATGGCTAGAATTTGGGGTTTAAGTTGGATGGTATCGAGATTTGCGGTATCTCTATATCATTATAGATTTTACATTTCAGTATCAGGAAGGTGAAGAAAGTGGCTTTAGATTCACAGAAGGACTCTTCGGAGTGGGTGTCTTGATTGTGGTACTTTTAGGGTGCTTGAGAGGGAATACAATGGCTTATGGGCCTTAGGCGGTGTGGTTTTATTCTAGGATCTCGTGGGGTGAGTTTTGGTTTAGGATAGTGGTTTTCTGGCAATAAGAAGTGTCACCTTGAGGGTAATTCAGAAGGAACTCAGAGAAATAGTACGATCGGTTCCTTGGGTACTTATGAGGTGGTGGGCCTCTACAGGTGTTTTGTGGCAATGCTCTTGGGTTTTTGTGACCTGCGTGACTTGGTTGAGTTAGAGGGACTTAGTTCTGATGGCTGGGTTATGCGCAAATGGATTTCAAAGTATTCTCAAGGGTTTCTACCACGGGTCGAGGTGTATATTCCTGTTGGCGTAGGGAGCGTGTTACGTGTTGTGAGTTTCTCCTGGATGAGATCAAATGAAAGGTTCCTGGATAATTGAGTATGTATTTCTGCTGGACTCAGAGTTGATTATGAGATTCTCGTACTTTTCATATGATGGCATGATAACGGTGGTATGTTGTGTAGGATCGAGATTGGTATGTGCAATGTCGCAGTTCAGTGTTGAAGGGGAGGTCATGAATTCTTAGTCAACATGGATGGGTTTCGAGGTTTAGATGAATGCTATAACTATTTGGTATTGCTTGAGGATAGTGTACATTTCAGAAGGTGCACTGTGTTTTGAATTACGGATGCTTCATTGATATTGTGGTACCCACCTGGTTGATCGACCACCGATATTCAGATTTTTCTATGTGGCACAGAAGAATTATGGAAGTATTCCTCGTGGGAAGATCGTGTATGAGAGATGTGTTAGACATTCGGGCGGTGGAATTGGGAGCAGATATGGTGATTCATGTGTTCTATGAATTTGGAGACTAGGAGTTCTCAGAAGCAGAGCGTTTCATGATTGTGGACTGTGAAGTTGTTGCCAAGGCTAGCCCGATGATAGTCTATGTTGTGGTTAGGTCGTTGTGGTTAGGTCATTGTGGACTTTTGGAGAATTATTTATCTATTTGTGGATGACCAAAGTTGATTTGGGGCCCATTAGAAGGCCCAACGAGGATGTGTATTCTACACCGAGTCGCATTTGTCGACTCTCTACTGCTATTATTGGGGGATGTGCCATTCGGTTAGAGTGGAGCTTATTCTAGCTCTGATATGATCTATATGTTACTCATCTACGCTACGAGGGGTTGTGATTTGTTGGTTATAAGCACACGTGGTGTGGTTCTATTTGGGCCTTATAGCGGAATGTGAGCGAGATGGATATTAGGGTGTTGAATGATTGATTGCGCATTTGGGTATGTTCTCTCCGGAATGTGGTATATTGTGCTATTTACTTCTCCGTAGTTATGGTCCTGCACCTTGGGTACTTGATGTCAAATTGCGCGCGGTTGTTGGTTTTGAGCATGGTAGCTGGAGGTATTTTATATGGACCAGTGTTTGGGTGGGGTCACGCATTGTAGCAGGGTACGTCGGGATATGATCCTTTGTTTTAGATTTGTGTGTTTTGGTTCTACTATGTATGATGGGTTGTAGCATTGCGGTTGTGGTGATACTTGTTGAAGTTGCGGGATGGTTCTCTCATTTGAGTCATTTTCTATGTTTGAGTACACTTGAATTGTTGCGTATTGGTGCACGGATTGCACGTTTTGTGGCCCCGGGTAGTGTTGGTGTGGCACATCAGTAGAGTAGCTTGTATTTGATAAGATGAAGTCGTTGGGCCTAGAATGGGTATTATCTGATTTGATTGTGGTATATTTGAAAGGATAATGTTGCTGATCGGCTTAGAAGTTGGCTATAGTTCTCTTCTAAGGAGAGGAAACTCCATGACTCGTTGATCTGATAAGTGGTTATGAGATTCCGCGTATTTTTTTCATTATCGGCAATGTACGAAGGTTTTGGAATGAGGTTTTGTTGATATGGGGTTTAATACTAGTACCAGGTTGGTTTGAGTAATTAATGTGATCGGGAATGGTGCTGCAAATATGCAAGTTGTGTAGTATGTTATGTGATTATATTTGGAGTTATGCTTATGGCTTGATACAGCTAGTTCGGACTTATACAGTGTGTGAAGGAGAGATTTGGGTCTTGTAGGAAATTTTAGGTGTTAGAAATTGGGTTCCAAGGTTTACGGGCTTAGGTTGAAGTAATGATCTTAAGTTATGTTGAGTTATCAGGCCTATATGGAATAGGGTGATGTGGGTTCACCCCCGGGTATGTGCAGGGTAAGATTACACGACGGTTTGATGCCTTTGGAACAACTTTTGGCACATTCGAGGATGAACGTATGTTTAAGTGGGGGAGGATGTAACGGCCCGACCGGTCGTTTCGAACATTTGCACTTCGCTCGGTAGTTTGAGGGCATGAGTAGCTCCGTATGATGTACTATGACTTATGTGAATCGTCAGTTTTGGTTTGCAGGTTATTCGGAATCGATTTGGAAGAATGAATTTCACGATTTAAGCTTTAAGATGGAAGAGTTGACCAAGTTTGACTTTTGTGAATTTGACCCCGGAATAGAGTTTTGATGATTCTGTTAGGTCCGGATGGTGATTTTGGACTTGGGCGTATGCCCGGATTTGCATTTGGATGTTTCTAGAAGGATTCAGCACTAATTGGCAGAAGTTGAAAATTTGAAGGTTTGGAAAGTTCATAAGTTTGACCGGGAGTTGACTTTTTTATATCGGATTCGGATTGTGGTTCCGGGAATTGGCATTCGTTATGTCATTTTGGACTTGTGTGCAAAATTTGGGTTCATTCCGAGTTGATTTGATATGTTTCGGCACGAGTTTTGGAAGTTGAAAGTTCAAGTTCATTTAAGTTTGATTTGAGGTATGATTCATCATTTCGATGTTCTTATGTGTGATTTGAGGCCTCGAGTATGTTCGTGTTATGTTATAGGACTTGTTAGTACATTCGGACGGGGTCCCGAGTGGCTCGGAGGAGGTTCGGACGTGGTTCGGATCATTTTTCCTCTTGTTGCCTTGTTGCAGAGCTGTTGGTACTAGTGTAGCCGCATCTGCGGTGTCTTGGCCACAGAAGCAACTTCGCAGATGCGGGTTGTCCATCATAGAAGCGAGAAGAGGCTGGGGAGAGGAAGACCGCAGAAGCGGCAATTTGGAGCGCATATGCAGATGCGCAGGTGCGAGGTGATGGAGCGCAGGAGCGAGGTATCGCGCAGGTGCGGTTAGTGGCTCGCACCTGTGATGCCACAAAAACGGATACTTTGTCCGCAGGTGCGAGGGGTCGAATTCTTAGCTGGTTCCGCAGATGCTTTAAATCGAGGGTTTGGTCGTTATGTTCATATTTTGAGATGTGGGACTTGGATCGAGGCAAATTTGGAGGTAAACTTCATCACAAGGATTGGGGTAAGTGTTCTAAAGTCAGTTTTGATTATATTTTGAGATTTTATCCCCGTTTTTGGTAATTGGATAATGAGTTTTAAAGAGAAAATTGGGGGGTTTTGTCTAAAACTTCATAAAGCGATTTTTTGAGTTTTGAATGTCGACTCGGAGTCGGATTTGAGTGAAACTAGTATGGTTGGACTCGTAGATGAATGGGTTGTCAGATTTTGTGTGTTTCATTGGGTTTCGAGGCGCGGGCCCGTGTTGGGCGTTTGGGTCGATTTCGGGTTTTTTGATTAAGATTCGACCTTTATCATTTGGAATGGTTTCCTTGGGCTTTATTTGATGTATTTGAGTTGCTTTTGGCTAGTTTAGAGCCATTCAGAGGTCGGTATGCGCGGGATGGCATTTTGGAGCATCGCTTGGCTTGCTCGGTATTGGAATTGGCTGGTTCGAGGTAAGTAACACTTCTAAACTTGGTGTTGAGGGTATAAAACCCCGAATTACGTGTTATGTGTTTGGTGTTGAGGTGACGTACATGCTAGGTGACGGGTGTGTGGGCATGCATCGTGTAAATTGTGACTCCGTTATTTCTGTGGTACTGTGTAGTTACCTGATCTTATCTGTAACCATGAAATCTCTACATACTAGAGCTATTGAGCTGTGATCTATGTTAGAAACCATGTCTAGGCTACATGCTTATTATGTTGGGACCCACTGAGGTCATCCCTGTTGTTGAGTTATTTGCTTATAATGCAATTTCATACTCAGTCATGTTCATTCATTTCACATCATATCTCAGTCTCTGTTGCTATATATTGACACATCATATTATCATTTTTGGGCTAGTTTCATGGCATTGTGAGCCCGAGAAACTGGAGAGATTGATGACTGAGGGAGGCCGAGGGCCTGATTGTGAGGTTATTGATACTATCGCACGTAAGTTGTCCGTGCAGCACGTGATTTGTTCGTGCGGATCCAGATATTGATACTATAGCACGTGAGTTGTCCGTGTAGCATGTGAGTTGTCCGTGTAGCACGTGAGTTGTCCGTGCGGATTATAGCGCTTGGGCTGAAGGAGCCCCTCCTGAGTCTGTACACACCCCCAGTGAGCGCAGTTGATTTATATTGAGGAATGGATCTTCCGTGGACATGGATCTTGTCCGGATCTTTTATACCTGGGGATGGATCTTCCCCACGGGTTGGATTGGCCCTACCCAGTACTGAGTGACTGATGGTCAGTTGATGTATATATTACGGGATGGATCTTTCCTGGGCTGAATTGGCCATATACAGTACTGAGTGATTGAGCATGATGAGTGGAAAGTGTGAGACAGCGAGATTGATTACTTTGAGAGTGTGAGTACATGGTTTCATCTCTGAGATACATTTCATTTGACATGCACACTTGACATACAGGCATAGAGATGTATTTTTCCTCATGCTGTACGACATTGCGTCATTCATGATTTCACCTACATAGTGACATGTAGGTATAGAGATGTATTTTCCTCGTGCTATCTGAAAAATGAAACATCTTAAGTATTGTTGAAAAGTTTTTGGAAAAATCACAGTTTTACGAACCTACTCATATTTTGGTGATTTCGGCAAAGGATTTGAGTTTTACTATATACTTGAAAAGAAGCATTTATTTTTCTAGAATTTTATACGAGCTGAGCTTTTGTTTATTGAGTTATTCCTTGCACCATCTTCACTATATTGTTATGAAATGTTGCTGGTTATTGGAGTTGAACTCTGACCCTTGTCCCAGCTCGTCACTACTTTCAACCTAAGGTTAGGTTTGCTACTTATTGAGTACATGGGGTCGGTTGTACTCATACTACACTTTTGCACCTTGCGTGCAGATGTTAGAGAATGATGTTGCGGAGATCGACAGGAGCTGGATTTGAAGACGTACTTGCATTCCGGTTGTATCTGCCTCTTGTTCATGGTAGCCTTAGATTTATAAAAATCTATTTATGTACATTTCGAACAGATGATGTATTTATTTTATACCAGCTTTGTAAATTCTAATCTTAGAAGCTCGTGATTTGTACTACCAGTCCTTCGAAAATTCTTATATATAAGCAGTTGTATTTTCATTTCTTTTCATAATAAATCTCATTTAAATTGGTTAGTTGTTAATTGGCTTACCTGACGGGTTGTGTTAGGTGCCATCACGACTAGGTGGATTTTGGGTCGTGACAAAAAACAATACCCAATTATTAAACAACAACTAAGAAAATATTTAAAAATATAAATGTGTGAGAAATAGAAAGAAAAATGGTTGGTAAGAGTCAACACCACTAATGATTCTACAAACATAAAGATCTAAAAGTGGAATGTCAAATCGATCATTTTACTCTTTGAAAAGAAATTTTATGGTGGATAAAATTATAATTTAAGTTTAAATCTTCAAAACAAGAGATGGACTAATATTAAAAATCTGAATCAACATAAAATAAATTATTTTTTGTGTTAAGACCAAATAATTAAATCTTTTAATTAATTATTTAGCAAGAGAATCCAATTCAATTATTTTTTAAATTTATCATACGAGTAAAATTATTTTTCAAGTTAAGAAAAATCATAGGGTACATAAATTTATTCCATAAAAATAGCATTAGAGATTAAAAAAATTAGAACACAAAGTAAAAAATGTTATTATAGTATTACGAATCAAACGGCCACACAAGTGTATATTGAAACACAATCAAAGCTAAATCCTGAACATGAACAAACTTTCAAGACTATATTATAAAGAGTCGACTCTTATAGCGGGATTATCCTTTGTAGATGCTTTTAGTAGAATCGAAATAATATTTCTATGTCATGCATTACTTGCAAATGTCAAATCAAGAGGCATGATACTGTTGGCAATAATAACAAATGGTGTACTGGCAACGATTTTATTATGATGCCACTCACTTTAGATTTGATATATCTCTTCAAACAACTAAAATAATCATCATAAATATATCAAAGCAGAGCAACAATGCTAAATTCATAAGAAAAGCAAAATTGATAATATAGGATGAAGCACTTATGGCTAAGAGTTAAATGATCGAAACAATTTCCCCTAGAGATATAGTGAATACCAGTGAACCATTTGTGAAAACTAATGACTTAGAAGATGATTTCTGTCAAGTACTATCAATAGTTACAAAATCGACGAAAGGAGAGACCGTAAAAACTAGCTTGCCAAAATTATACTTGTGGCCTCAAATGAAAAAGATTCAACTGACAAGAAATATAAAGTAAGAACATATAACGACCCGACTGGTCGTTTTGCTTTCTAAAACCCCGTTCCCCTAAATAAGACTTTCCGTGCATGCTCTTACTGATTTATGACTTGCGGGGACGGTTGGTTCGCGATTTGGAAGAGTTTGGGTTGAAATCAGAATATTTGGTTCCTTAAGGTTGGCTTGAAAGGACAAGTTTGACTTCGGTCAACATTTTGAGTAAACGGCCTCGGAATCGGGATTTGACGGTTCCAATAGGTTTGTATGATGATTTCGGACTTGGGCGTATGTTTGGATCGGGTTTTGGATGACCCGGGAGCGTTTTGGCGCCCAATAGTGAAAGTTGGTTCTTGAAGGTTTTAGAAGTTCTTTAAAATTTGGTTTGGAGCGGGTTTTGGTGATATCGAGGTCCAAATGTAATTCTGAGACTGGATATAGTTCTATATTGTCATTTAAGTCTTGCACGCAAAATTTGGTGTCATTCCGAGTAGTATAAGTATGTTTCGGCGCATTGGAAGTAAATTGAAGAACTTGAAGTTCTTAAGTTTGATTCAATTGGTTTTAGTGTGTGATTCTTAGTTTTAATGTTATTTCGGGTGTTTTGAGAGTTCGAGCAAGTCCGTTTTCTGATTTCAAACTTGTTGGTACGTTCGGACGGAGCCCCGGGGGGCCCGAGTGTCAATCGGACGAGGCTCAGACCAAGTTGGAATTTGGAAGCCAAAGTTGAAGCTCCAGCTGCTGTCATAATCGCACCTGCGCTTGGTTAGCCGCAGGTGCTAGCCCATGATCGCAGATGCATCCCAGCATAGGCTTCCCAGCCATCACATAGGCGGAAAAAGGACCGCACCTGCAAAAGTGCAGGTGCGAAGGCAGGCATCGCAGGAGCGGACTGTGTCGCAGATGCGCGTTGTTTGTCGCTGATGCATGGCCACAGGTGCGATCACCTGGACGCAGAAGCGAGATGTGGCAGCCTGGATTTGGTCCGCACCTGCAAGTTGTTCGCAGAAGCGGAGCCGCAGGTGCGCCCATTTAACCGCAGGTGCGGAAGTCGCTGAAGGGCAGTGTGTTTTAAATCGGACTTTGAGCACTTTTTCTCACTTCTTACTCTTCTTTGGGGCGATTTTGGAGCTGGTTAGAGAGGGGATTTCCATAAACTAGTTGAGGTAAGTAATTCCTATCAAATGTGAGTTAACTACATGGTTTATGGGTAGGTTATAACATGTAAATTAGTGAAAATTGCAGGTTTAGATAAAAACTTAGGTTTTTGATAAAAATGGGATTTAACCACGAAATTCGTTATGGAATTTAGTAAAAATCATATATTTATGTTCCTAAGGTTATGGGTAACAACTTTATTTTTAAACATTTCCGCAAATCCGAGCATGTGGGCACGGGGTGAATTTTAGAAATCTTCCAATTTAAGTTGGGTAATCACTTAAATGGTAGAATTATGAATCTTTGAGCATAGATTGATTAGTTTATGTAATGTTTGACTAGTTTCGAGTCGTTTGGCATCAAATTTGGAGATTTGAGCGCGTTCTTGAATTGGGAAGTAGGCTTTAAGACGAGGTAAGTCTCATTTCTAACCTTGTAAGAGGGAAATTACCCCATAGGTAAACTAAATGAATGTGTGTTGTTGTTTGTGGGGGGACACGTACGCACGGAGTGACGAGAGTCCGTACGTAGCTACTATTCCTGTTATGTCCGGGTAGTCTTAGGCTCACACCATGCCTTGTTGATATGATTATTGCTTTATGTATATTATTTGCCTTGAGAAGGGCGGAATGGAGTGTGCTTATTAAATGTTTCAAAAATGAATTTGGAATTGAGGAAAATAATGGGATCTTAAAAGTTTTCATTTGAATGTCGTATTTTGAAAAGAATGGGAGAGTACTACAAAGGTTTATGAGATCTTTGTGTAACCGCATTGCATGTATGATTCGCGAGCGGGATAATTTCTTAAATTTATGTTTGACCGCATCGCATGTATGATTCGCGAGCGGGGAAAATAGATGCATCTATGATTTGTTTGACCCTCGACAGTGCACAGTTTAAATATTTTGTTGGATCGGGCCGTATGACCTCGGCATAATTGCGCATGCTAATTATTTGGAAATTCTCCATGGTTTATTCTGCTTAAATGCCTTGAAATGTAAATTGCTAAGATGGTATTGCTGAAATTTAAGTTATAATTATGAAAGAAGGACTTATCTCTTCCTGTTGTTGAACCGACAGTATCATTTACGATATCCATGCTTAGTATAATGCTTTAAATTACATTTTTGTTGGCCTAGTAAGTGTCAAGTCGACCCCTCGTCACTACTTCTTCGAGGTTAGGCAGGATACTTACTGGGTACATATTGTTTATGTACTCACACTATGCTCTATACTTAATTTTACAAGATCTGAGGCTGGTGCACCTGATTTTGGATTGAGACTTCACGGTGAACTGCCCTTCTGAGCCGTTCAGCAGCATGCCGGAGTTTCTCTTTTGTCTTTATCTGTCTATTCTGTTTCAGACAGTAGGATAGTCATCTTTTGTATATTCTACTAGTTGCCCACACACTTGTGACACTAGATCTTGGCACGTATTAGTAGACTTTGATTTTTGGGCTGTAATTCAATAGTTATAACTGCTTTTAGATGTTTCCATTTGTTTGCCTTAAAATTTCTTTATTCATTAAATGCTTTAAATGTTAGTAAAGTTAAATGTTGGAATTTCTTAATAAACAAAAGAAAAAGAATGGGAAATCACTAAGTTGTTCATTGTTGGCTTGTCTAGCAACGGTGTTGGACGCCATCACGGCCTGACATGGGTTGGGTCATGACAACATGGTATCAGAGCACTAGGTTCACGTAGGTCTCACAAGTTATGGGTAGGCCTAGTAGAGTCTTGCAGATCGGTGCAGAGACGTCCGCACTTATCTTTGACAGGCTATGGGGTGTTAGGAAACCACTCATTATTCATCTCCTATCGTGCAATTGATAATATACTAAATTTCCTTCTTCTATACTCTCACAGATGGCGAGGATGCGCATGGAGGACGTACCAGACCTGGGAGGAGCTTCTCCCCCCATTGCTAGAGGCTGAGGCAGAGGTCGGGGGAGAGAACCGGCCCGAGGTTGTAATACCCCGGAAAATTTTGAAGTATTTCAGTGTAAAGCCCCGTAATATTTGCAAGTGAATTCAAGTTTTCGTGGTGCCGGAGTAGGCTTACGTGGTTCGGACTTTTGGGGTTGAATAATGCACCAGAAAGTAAAGGAAAATTTTTGGCGGAAAAGCGCGTTTCTGCGGCCCATTATGCGGCCGCATAATCACTCTGCGGACCGCATAATGGCCGCAGAGTGAAGCAATAAGTTTGCCCAACTTGAGGTCAGTTTTGCGGATGATTATGCGACCGCATAATCAATATGCGGACCGCGTATCGATCGCATAATCCCTCTTGAGTTTTTTGCGGATGGAGTTCTGCGGTGCATTATGCGATCGCAGAACGAGTATGTGGACCGCATACTGGTCGCATACCTGGGCCGTAAGTTCAGGCCCCTGAGGGCCATTTCTGCGGTCACTTTGCGGACCATCTAACCATTATGTGGTCGCATATGCGACCGCAGACCTGTGTCGGGGCATCCATTTTCTTAATTTAAAACCCGACCCCCATTCCGTTAAAATACCCCTTAGGTCTATTTTGAGCTCATTTTCAGATGTTTCTAGAGTGAGAGAGAGGGGGTTCATGAGGGAGGGTCTAAGTTTTCATCAAATTGATCATCAATCATCACTCAAAGCTTGGAAATATTCAAGTAGAGTACCAAATTGTTCATCCAAAAAGGTAAGACTTCATCACCCCAGCTCTTAATTTCAAACATAGCTATAATGGGGTATTAATAAGATGGTCCATGGGTGTGAGGGTTGTTCATCTTGCATGCATGTGACAAAGAGTATGGGAAAAATAAGAAGTGAACTAGAACCATGAACGTTTTCCTAATTTTGGGTTCAATTTGTATATTACTAAAATAGATTGAGATTGCTAAGGGTTCCGGAAAATTGTAGAGTCTAAAGAAGCGCAATTGAGGTATGTTGGCTAAACTTTTTCTCTTGGAATTGAATTCCATAATGTTTCTGTAAGTTTCAAAGTGCGGGTTACGTATTAAAAGGTTATGGCTTTGAGTCGTGTTTCAATGAAAGATAGAATTGTCTAAAAGCTTTTGTACTAAATTCATGCCCATTAGTGGTTGCTTTAACTAATGCTTTGATTTATAAATATATCCAGTGTGATTCGAGTTCTATATACTCATGTGTTGAAATTGTACATTGTTATTTCTGGAGAAGAGTATCGCAAGAGTAAATGGTGTATTGACTGTTTATGATTTTTCATGTGTGTTTCTATTGTTGGTTGGTATGCCTCATTCTTTGGGAAGAAACCATTTGTGTTTGAAGTTTCCATTTCAAATGGATTTGAAGTATATGATTTCTGAAATATACTATATGTTGATACTTGATGGTGATCTTTGAAATTGAAAGAGGTGAAAGTGTGGAATATGAAATATGGTCATCGTGCTAGAAATAAAAAATCTTGTGAATGGCCTAATGAGCTAAGTAAGTATTGTCGTTGTGAATGACTGAAAATACTAATAAGAATTCATACAATGTGTAAGATGTTGAGGTGAGTACAATTGTATTTATGATATTTCTGTTTGCAAATCAAATCAAAACTATTTTTGGGAGCATCATTAGCAATACCGAGGAAGGGTGGGTCATAAGGCCCACACCTGAAACTACACGTGCCGGTGTAGGGGTGGATTGAGATTATTCCCCTTATTTGGGATGAAATTGGAACATTTGGAAATTGTGATATTATTCCCCTTAATTGGGATGAAACTGGAACCTTTGTGGATTGGAAAAGTCAACCCGCACGGCATATGTGGAAAGGCGGCCTAGCTGATCGGGTAGAGATCAGACGCCATATTGCTCATATGGTGGTACTACTCTTGGTAACAACTTTCTTTCGCATCACATGTCGAACCACATTGTTCGTGGGAAGATGGCCTAGCCGATCGGGCGTGATCGGACTCCGTGCTAACAAAGGCAGTGGTATATCGGTGCTAATGATCTCCCAACCAAAATTATATATGAAGTTCATATTTTTAAAATTATTATGTTTTAACTGGATGTTTGGATATTGTTGATTGTGACTTGTTGTTTCTATGTGTTGCCTTTTCTTATATGGGCATTTTATTTTGAAAGAGGATTTTTTTAGCTATACATACTAGTGCTATTCGACAGTACTAACGTCCCTTTTGCCGGGGGCGCTGCATCTTTAATGGATGCAGGTGGTTCTTCAGCAGGCGGCATTGATCAGTGATAGTTGTACACTCTTTTCAGCTGACTTGGTGAGCCCTACTTCATTCCGGGGTTATGTATCTTTTTCTTCTCATGTACAGTGTTTTGAGGTATAGCCGGGGCCTTGTTGCCGGCATTTCCATATTACTCTTCTATTGTATTTAGAGGCTCCGTAGACAGGTTGTGGGTTATGGTTGATGTTGAGAATTGAACTAGAAATGTTGGTACTTGGAAATTATGTTTTTCATTAATTCTATAAACTCGTAATGTTTTGGAAATTATGAATGAGGCTGCTAATGGGAATGAAAAGGAAGTTGTTAATAAAATCTTTTCAGTGATTGATTAATGGAGTACATCTCCTCTTTAGTCATGGATAAGTTTGGGTAGAAGGAAGTCTAATAGGCTTGCTCGGCCGGGTTCTCTCAGTTGAGCACCGGTCGCGCTCCCTGAGTTTGGGGCGTGACAGAGGTAGGGGACGAGGGCGACCCAGAGCTGCCCCAGTAGCACCATCAGTGGATCCGGTGAAGGTTCCCATTATTGAGGAGCAGGGCGAGGTGTCTGCCGCAGAGCCAGCCACGGTAGATTTCATGATAGCACCGGGCTTTCAGGAGGTCATAGGCCGTATGGTACGGTTCATGGACACCATGACTCAGGCTGGTTTATTTCCAGCGGACCCAGCCACATCTCAGGCAGGAGGGGGAGCACATACCCCTACTGCTCAGGCTCCTGGGCACGCAGCTGCGGTATACCAGACCCCGGGTGCACTACCCGTGGGCGGAGCCCAGCCAGTTGCGGCAGCTGCACCTGAGCCTAGACTGACTGCGGACGGCGATCCGCAGAAGTTATTGGAGATGTGGACTAGGTTACACCCTCCTATCTTCGGGGGAGAGCGTCATGAGGATGCCCAGGATTTCATTGATAGGTGCAGGGACAGACTGCACAACATGAGGATACTGGAGTCTCATGGGGTTGACTTCATTACTTTCCAGCTGGAGGGCAGGGCCCGTAGATGGTGGCATTCTTATCTCCTTGGCAGACCAGCAGGTTCTCCTCCCATGACTTGGAGCTAGTTCACACAGCTTTTCCTGGATAGGTATATTCCACCCTCCGAGAGGGAAGAGTTGAGCTATCAGTTTGAGAAACTTGAGCAGGGTCAGATGTCAGTGACCAACTATGAGGCGAGGTTTTCTGAGTTGTCTTGCCATGCACTTATGATACTTCCTACGGACGCAGAGAGAGTGCGGAGATTTGTTGCGAGGTTGCACCCCAATATTCGGGCTAGTATGGCCCGCGAGGTTGAGGTGGGTACTGGTTATCAGCTAGTAGTGGAGATTTCTCGGAGGATTGAGGGCTACCGCCAGAGGGGTAGAGAGAAGATGCAGCAAGACAAGAGGGCCCTTTTCTCTGGAGAGTTTAGAGGTGCCCCGGCTAGGGGCAGAGGTCAGATCAGGAGGAATCAGCCTAGTAGGACCACATATTCAGCACCACCACCTCCCCGGGGTGCTCCGGCGCGACCCTATTTTAGTGTTGTGCCAGAAAGTTCTTATCGCCTACCAGTTCATCAGGGTTCTTCCAGTTCTTATTTCAGCGCCATGCTAGAGAGTTCATACCGCCCACCAGCCATTCAGGGTTCTTCTAGTGGGTATTCAGGCCATCAGGGTCAGACTTCGGGGCAGCAGTCTATGGTACCGAGAGGTTGTTATGAGTGTGGAGATTTGGGTCACATGAAGAGATCCTGCCCCAGGCTTTGGGGCAAGGCAGTACAGCAGGGTCAGTAGCCCATGATTTCAGCTCCAGCAGCCGCACTAGCCGTCCGGCCGCCCTGAGGTGGAGGGCAGGAAGGTTAGAGGCCATCCTAGAGGTGGAGGTTAGGCAGGCGGGGGCCAGTTAGGTGGCACCCCAACTAGATTCTATGTGTTTCCGCCCAGACCAGATGCAGTGGCCTCAGATGCTGTGATCACAGGTATTATTTCTGTCTGCGGTAGGGATGCTTCGGTGTTATTTGATCCAGGATCTACCTATTCATAAGTATCATATATGTTTGCTCATTTTCTGGATGTTCCTCGTGAGTTCTTGGGTACTCATGTTTATGTTTCCACTCCTGTGGGTGATTCTATTGTTGTGGATCGGATCTATCGGTCCTGTGTGGTCACATTCTATAGTTACAAGACTAGAGCGGACCTTCTGCTACTTGATATGATCGACTTTGAGGTCATCCTGGGCATGGACTAGTTATTACCATACCACGCCATCCTTGATTGTCATGCCAAGACTATTACCTTAGCAATGCCAGAATTACCGAGATTGGAGTGGAAGGGTTCCTCAGTTAGTACAGCTAGTCAGGTCATCTCTTTTATGAAGGCTCAACATATGGTCGAGAAGGGTTGTTTGGCTTATCTAGCTTATGTTCGGGACACCACCGTAGAGTCTCTGACTATTGATTCAGTTCCAGTAGTCCAGGAGTTCACCGATGTGTTTCCTTCTAACCTTCTAGGCATGCCGCCAGATCGTGATATTGATTTTTGTATTGATTTGGCTCCAGGCACCTAGCCTGTATCTATCCCACCATACTGTATGGCTCCGAAAGAATTGAAGGAGTTGAAGGAACAGCTTTAGGAGTTGTTAGCAAAGGGGTTTGTGAGACCAAGTGTATCGCCTTGGGATGCACCAGTGTTATTTGTGAAGAAGAAAGATGGGACTATGTGGATGTGCATTGATTACCGCCAGTTGAACAAGGTTACCATCAAGAACAAGTACCCGCTGCATGGTGCTAGGGTGTTTTCTAAGATCGACTTGAGATCGGGGTACCACCAGTTGAAGATTCGGGACTCAGATGTTCCAAAGACTGCCTTTTGTACCAGATATGGTCACTATGAGTTTCTAGTGATATCCTTCGGCTTGACTAATTCCCCAGCGGCATTCATGGATTTGATGAACATAGTGTTTAGGCCTTATATTGATTCCTTTGTCATTGTCTTCATTGATGACATCCTGATTTACTCATATAGCCTGGGGGAGCACGAGCAGCATTTGAGAATGGTACTTCAAACATTGCGAGAGCAGGAGCTATATACTACATTCTCCAAATGTGAGTTTTGGTTAGAGTCAGTGGAATTCTTGGGGCATGTTGTATCAGGAGAGGGTATTAAAGTGGATCCCAAGAAGATTAAGGCAGTTCAGAGTTGGCCTTATCCCACTTCGGCGACTGAGATTAGGAGTCTCTTGGGGTTAGTAGGCTATTATCGCCAGTTTGTGGAGGGCTTTTCATCCATTGCAGCAACTTTGACTAAATTGACCCAGAAGGGTGCTCCGTTCTGTTTGTCCGATGATTGTGAGGCGAGCTTCCAAAAG